>NC_045427.1:591985164-592656664 GCF_902635505.1 Sarcophilus harrisii | reverse complement strand
TAGCACTGAGAAAAAGTATCTCAACATCACGACCAATCCTAACCGACATTTCTTTCCAGGAATCCTTCTTAGTTCTCCCACTATAAAGCTGTTACTTTGTCACATCCTTCTCCATGTGACTTATAGTCTTTTAAATTGTAAGCTCTGAAAACTACTGAACTCCACTCAGATTTCTGGGAAATGTTGTTGCATTTTTCTGTCTCCTCAAAGTAAGAAAGAATCAAGATGGGTCTGGATTATTTTTAGGGGAAATGTGAAATTTTGTAGCCTTAATCTATATTTTTTGGCAACCACAAGCATTGCTATGATTGTTTTATTGTATATCACAGTGACATTTTTGTTGTTGACTTCCCTGGTATAAATGCCTAGTAGGAGGAGGTTGGGCCAAATGGAATAAAGTTTAATAATTTTTCTTACAAGTTCTAAGCAGTTTTTCAGAATGGCTTCATTGTTCATATGTCCATAAATAGCGGTTTAATCAATCAAGAAACACTTTTTAAGCACATAACTGTGGGCAATTAGGTGGCACAGCAAATAGAGTGATGGGTCTAGATTCATCTTCCTGAGTTCAAATCTGGCCTCAGACACTAGCTATCTGTGTGACCTTGGGTAAGTCACTTAATTCTGTTTGCCTCAGTTTCCTCAACTGTTAAGTTAGCTGGAGAAAGAAATGGCAAGTCACCCCAGTTTTTTTGCCAAGAAAATACCACATGGGATCACACAGATGTATGAGTCAACAACACGGGTCAGCTAAGTATCATAGTGCATAGAATACCAGGCTTGGAGTCAGGAAGACCTCAGTTCAATCCAATATGCTTAGCTATGTGACAAGTTACTTAACCCTGCTCCCCTCAGTTTCCTTATGTGTAAAATGAGGCTAATATTTGCACCTATTTTTCTGGATTGCTGTGAAGATCAAATGAAATAATAATTATAAAGTGCTTTGCACTGTGCTTGGCACATAATAAGTACTATAAAACTGTTAGCTATGATGATGATGATGATGATGATGATGATGATGATGATGTTCAGTTATGTCTAATTCTTTGTGACTCCATCTTGAGTTTTTTTTGGCAGAGACACTGAAGTGGTTTGCTATTTCCTTTTCCCACTCATTTGACAGGTGAGGAAACTGAGACAAACAGGATTAAGTGACTTGCCCAGGGTCACACAGCTGCTAAGTCTCTATGGCCATATTTGAACTCTGGAAGATGAATCTTTCTGATTCTAAGCCCAGTATTTCATCCATACCACCTACCTGCCCATCATTGTTGTGCTAAGTGCATGAAGAAGATCTTCATCACACCCTAACAGGAGAGATAACATGCAAAAGGACTATTGCAGATTAATGAAATTTGCAAGAAAAGCGCATTTTATGTGTGTGGGAACATGGGGCACTTTAAACATCAGGGCCCCAAGTTATAGAAGGTCCAGATGTCTAAATGAATTGGCTGACTTAGCATAGTTCAGAACCCAAAAAAGTGTCTAGTGGAGAGAAATACTCTATGGTGGGAAGGCAATTACAAGTAGAGCAGGAACAAAGCACAAGGCTGAGCGGTCTGGAGCAGTCAAGGATAAAGTCTTATTAAGAATGCCAGTTACAGGAGCCTCAGCACAGTTTATTAGATCAGATCCGGTTGAGGTTTCCAATTATGTCCTGGGGAGCTATCGAGATACAGGTTTTGATAAGCCAGCTGGTTTAAGTTTCACTAACTTCCATGTCTTTCTCCTGGAGAGTTTAGATTATGTGGAAGGCAGATAGTGCATTAGAAAACACCAGGGCCCATCAATTAACTGCCCTGAGCGTGCCTCGGTTTCCTTATCTGTAAAAGATGGACAATAATATTTGCACCATCATTGATAGTGCAGGTTTTTTATTTTGTTGTTGTTTTTTGTAAAGAAACTACTTTGAAAAACTAAACTATTTATAATGAATAAAGTTAATTAAGATCCCTACCTCTGGAGTCAGGGGATCTGGGTTCAAACCTGGGCTTTTTATTTATTACCTTTATGATCTTGGGCCATTAACCCCTCTGAGATTCAGTTTCTTAATTTGTAAAATGAGTGAGTGAGACTAGATGTCTCCTATTCTTCTTTCCAGTTTTAAATCTGTGGTACTAAGCCCCAGGTAAACTCCCATAATAATAGGGAAAGAAGTTATAAGAACTGTGATTAGCCACAGTGACAAACACTAGAATCTCAGGACTGTAGACATAAGGTTGGAAAGTCCCAGAGAAACCATCGAATCCAGTTCCTTTATAGTACAGATGACATAACTAATAGACTGACTTGCCCAAAGTCATACAATTAGCAGGCACCTGAGGCTCAATTTTGACTCGGGTCTTCCTGAGTTCCAGCAGTTTTCACTACATCACCTAATAGTCACAATTATCTCAGGGAAGGAAATGTGATTGGGATTGAAGGTGAGCTTGGTGAGATCCTGAAAATGAGAAAATATAATTCTTAGAATTTATATAGAACTTTAAGATACTTTGACATTTGTGAACTGATTTGATCCTTACAACACTCCTGGGAGGTAGGTGCTGTGATTACTCTTATTTCATTGATGAGGGAACTGAGGCACAGAAAAGTTAAATAACTTTGCTAGGATTCCACAGGTACTAAATTTCTGAGTCTGGATTAGAACTCAAGTTTTCTGGACTGTAAGACTTATTATGCTCTATCCATTGGGTCATCTGTTAACAGAATTTTATTCTTTTAGTCTCTAAACTGTAAATAGCTGGAGCCTCACAAAGCAGGCCTAGAAACAAGTTTTAGAGACCTAGTAGCAATTTAATAATTAAATTCAGAGTGAGGAATACATTTGGCAAACTGGAAGCTCTCCTGGACAGAAGACCTTGTCTGTTACAGGAAAGGTAGAGATTTTATACACAAATCACAAGTGGAAAAGGAGTGGGATTACAGTCCAATCATTTCCAGGTCCTGAGTGGTTTCCCATGACAAACCCATGAGCAGGACAATATGGGAGTGCTGTGGGAACAATTCTTTAGTGATTGCTTCAAATCCTGGAGATTGTTACTTGATAGGGCACAGGAAAACGAATTCTGTGATGGAACAGGTTCTGAAGTCTTTGATTCACTTCCCTTAACATATATAGGAAAGTGTTGTCAAGAACTGACTGATCATTTCAAGTTCCATTATAAGACTGATTCCAAAGTCAGAATCTTCCAGGAAAATGGTAGAGCTGAAAAATCTAAATTATTAGTGTATTTGTTATACCTATATCAATAATTATGAAAATCATAACAATTTTTTACACTTAAGGAGCCTTATGACCTACCAGAGATGATCATGGGAAATACAGGAGGTGATAAATTCTAATAGTTCCAAGTAAAATGTAGTTCACATTTCTATATGAAAAAGTAAGAAAGGTAAATTTAATGAAGTAGATTTGTTGGAGAGCCCATTAGTGAATCTGAGAGAGCCTAATTTTTTTTTTATTTTAATAACTTTTTATTGACAGAACCCATGCCAAGATAATTTTTTACAACATTATCCCTTGCATTCACTTCTGTTACGATTTTTCCCCTCTCTCCCTCCACCTCCTCCCCCAGATGGTAAGCAGTCCTATACATGTTAAATAGGTTACAGTATATCTTAGATACAATGTATGTGTGCAGAACTGAACAATTCTCTTGTTGCACACAGAGAATTGGATTCAGAAGGGATAAATAACCCGGGAAGAAAAACAAAAATGCAGTTTACATTCAATTCCCAGTGTTCTTTCTTTGGCTGTAGCTGCTTCTGTCCATCCTTGATCAATTGGAACTGAATTAGATCTTCTCTTTGTCGAAGAAATCCACTTCCATCAGAATACATCCTCATACAGTATCGTTGTTGAAGTATATAATGATCTCCTGGTTCTGCTCATTTCACTCAGCATCAGTTCATGTAAGTCTCTCCAAGCCTCTCTGTATTCATCCTGCTGGTCATTTCTTACAGAACAATAATATTCCATAACATTCATATACCACAATTTACCCAACCATTCTCCAATTGATGGGCAACCATTCATTTTCCAGTTTCTGGCCACTACAAACAAGGCTGCCACAAACATTTTGGCACATACAGGTCCCTTTCTCTTCTTTAGTATCTCTTTGGGATATAAGCCCAGTATAAACACTGCTGGATCAAAGGGTATGCACAGTTTGATAACTTTTTGAGCATAGTTCCAAATTGGAGAGCCTAAAAATTTTAAGGAACTCCTCAAGAGCGGCTGAATCAGAAGCCCACAAAGAATATCACTCCCCTCTCTTTAACAGGATGAGAGGCCATGATGTCTATGGAAAGAAGGGGTTCTTTTACCAGGAAATCAAAATGCCTCTTGAAAACCACAAAACCATGGAATTAATTGTTCCATACAAGTCTAGTGAGCCAAAATGGGCCCACAATCTAATATGCGCAAAACACTTAAAAATTAAGGGGCCCACAAAAATCAAATTTCTACTGACCAGGAATGATACAACTTCTACATTTTTGGTGAAGTTTGTGAATCCTGCCAAATAAAAAAAGGACCTCCAGTGAAAGTGATATTATTTGTTCTAAGTGAAATGTTTCATAGAATATGTGTGAATGAAATGGTCCTTTTTCTAAACCCAAAGAAGAGGGAAAGAAATATACTCTCACCCTCTTGTCAGTCTTCTGCTGGGGATGTTGCCAAGGTTGGGAGGCCTGATTGGTAAGGAGCTCATCTGGGTTGCAGCTGCCACTAATCTAGTAGTAACCTACTTTTTTCATTTATTTAATTTAATTTATTTATTGACCTTTTTCTGTTTTCACATTATGGATATTTCCAAATGCATCTCTTTTTTCCCCTCTTTTCAAAGAGCTGCCCCTCTAATGAGGAATAAAGAAAAAAATGTTTAGCTAAACTAACCAACATTTTCCAAATGTGACATTATATGCATTGTTACAACACCTGTAGTTTCCCACCTTAGTAAAGAAGGATGGGAAAACGTCTTCTCATATCTTTTCCTTGAGAACAAGCTTTGACATTGTAATTTGACATACTTGTATTCCTGGTTCTACTGGCTTTATTTTGCATCAGTTCCTAGAAGTCTTTTCATGCTTCTCTATTCATTGGTTCTCATAGAAAGCAAACTTACTGTTATGTCCATATCATAGTTTTAGTTATTTCCCAATTGTTTCAGATCTTTGCTACTAAAAATGCACTGCTATAAATATTTAGGCCTAAATGGGGCCATTCTTTTTATCACTAGTTTTTGGTGTAGAAACCTAGAATCTCTGGGCAGAAAGATATGGGTTGCTTCTTTTATAAAATTCCAGTTTGCTTTCCACGACGGTTGGGTCAAATATAATTATAGCCTTATCCAGCTGATTTTCAATAGCATCAACTCAACATCTTTTCACAACTTTTCCAGCTTACTGGTCATGAGATCAAGCTTCTGAGCTCTTTTGATTCCTATTTTCTCTCATCAGTGGTGATTGGGAGCATTATTTCCTATTGTTATAAATAGGAAGTGAAAACTTTATCTTCATATCTGTTGACCATGTAGCTATCAGGAAACTACTCTATTTTACATAATTATTCTTGCTTACTAGATTATACATTCATTTGTTTCTGTATTGTACTGGCAGTGCGCTCCAAAACTGAGTGACCCAGAGCAAAGCCAGAGTAGCTTCCTCTTAATTAAGACTCTGGGTAGAGGCTCTGCTCAGGCAGTGTTTTCATTTGAATTTCAAGAAGAAATGCTAATAGATAGAGAAGCACAGACCTGGGTGAGTGGTGATGAAGGAGTGTGTCAGTTGGTGGCAGATTAAAAGCTGTGCTAGGGTGTACTGAAAAATCATTAATTACCTAGGGTAATTATCACTTTGCTCACTTTCTCCCTGTGTCTAAAGGCAGGTTGATTGGTATGATCTGAAATATAATCATGAATTACCAAAGGAATGCAAAATTCTCTTTGTGTCTCTGTCTCTGTGTGTCACTCTCTGTCTCTGTGTCTCTGTGTCTTTCTCTGTATGTCTCTGTCTCTCTCTTCCTCCCTCCTTCTCCCTTCCTTCTTCTTCTTTCCCTCTTCCTTTCCTCCTTCCCTATTTCTTTCTCCCCTCTTCTCTCTCTTCTGTCTGTCTGTCTCTCTATTTCTCTCTCTATCTTTCCCTCCTTATTTCCCCTTCTCTCTTTCTCCCCTCTTTTCCATATCTCCCTGTTTCTGTCTGTTTCTGTCTCATTAAATGAAGCTTCCATACATCTTTAAAATCTTTGTTGTTATTGTCACTCTTCCTGAGCCTGTTTGGAGTTTTCTTGGCAGAAATATCAGTGATTTGCCATTTGCTTTTCTATCCAGCTCATTTTTACAGATACGGAAAGTAAACAAACAAGATTAAGTGACTTTTCTAGGATCTCACAGCTAGTATAGTATTTGAGGACAGATTTGAATTCATTTAGGAAGATTTCTTCCTGACTTCAGGTTTATTACTATCCTTTTAAATCTAAACTACCTTAAATCATAAAATTAGATCATCCGTTTTTACAATTTTTCTTTTTCATTATGAATTTAAAAAAACCCAACAAACATGATTATTTTAATATACAAAGACCAGAAAGGAGTTTTTAAAATGGCATTGTTAACTTTTTAAAATGTAATTTTTAAAAATTTGTTACATTTAACACAGTGCTCACAAAATTTCCCTGAGTGTTTGTGTTCTCTTCTGACTTTCCTTCTGTTAGCTTATGTATATTTTTAAATGTTTCACTGCCACTTTCTTTTTTTTTTCCTTTTTTTGTATCATTATCATTACCTATCCCAAAGCAGTGCCCCTACTCAAATACATAAGCTACATTGGCTCTGCCTAAACAGGTATGTTTCCTTCTGCATCCCTTCTGTGTCCCACCTTTTGCCAAGAGCTGGGAAGCCTGTCTCATGCATCATCAGCTTTTTAAAGTCATGCTTGGTCACTGAATTGATCAAAATTTTGAAATCTTTCAAAGTTGCTTTCTTATGTGGGCATTGTACAAATCATTCTAGTTTTTGCTTACTTCATTCTGCATCAACTTATTGAAGTCTTTCCCCTTTCTTTAAATCTTGTCATATTTGTTATTTCTTACAGATATACTATTAAGATAATTCTCATGTTTTATGATATCAAATATCATAGAAAATTTAGACATTAACGCAGTGCCTAATAGGCTGCAATCAAGTTGAACTTGAATTGGTTTCTCTACATTTTCCTATCTTTCATCCATTTCTTTCCACATTTGGAGGGAGAACTTTAGTAAAGGGCACAACAGTCTGGGAAAGGATAGGGAGATGGAGGCTATGGGATTGTTGCTCTCATTAACCAAAGAGGCTAGATTAGTCTAAATTGATCCCACCTATGTCTCTTGGGTTTTCTCCCATTTTCTCTGATTCCAATCATTAGTAAACAACTTCCACTTAGAAGATGCCATTAAACTCTTTCTGAAGCTTTCTGGTTTCATAGAAAGGAGTTGGAATGGGATGAAATAGTGTTATTGTAAATATTTTCTTCAACTGTTTAATGTATTGACTCAGATATAAAACTGTGAATACTTGTAAGGTATCTAGGTTAAAAAAAAGAAATAGTTTACATTCCTTCAGGGCAAAGAGTCTCCTTTTTTTAGGTAGGAGGGGGCTTCTGAGAGAAGTTGATAAGCAATGAAAGTTCATAGAGAACTACTTGGTGAAGAAAAAGAAATCAGAATGAGAATTTCAGAAGTGGAAGAACTTCAGAGACTAACAGATCCAATTTGTACTTGAACAAGAATCCCCTCAGATTCATACCCAATCATTAAAAATTTTTCCTGTAGGATTTTCTATTATAAGTAAAGCTGTGGCTGGCAGGTCCACTAGACTAGACCAAAGGGATTAGGTAGTTAGAATCATGGAATTTCAGTTAAAAGACATCTTAGTTGGATCTTACTTAGTTTCACCTCTACCTACAAAACATGAATAAGGATCTTCTCAATGGAGGACACTTGACTAATGGTCTTCCATCTTTGGCTTGAACATTTTCAGGGGGAAGGAAAAGTTCTACTTGAGGTCCCATTTTGTTCTATAATCCCCTGATCCCATGATGCTTTCTGAAATGATATTTCCCACTTTTGGACTTTTATTTTTTTCCAAAGTCTTATTTTTTTAGGAAGATTTTTTCCTAATATTGAACCTAACTTGACTTTTTGAAACTTCTATTTAATCACTTCTCAATCTGGCTTCTAAAACAAGTCAATCCATCTTTCATGTGATAGCTTTGCAAAGACTCAAAGACAAATTTTTTTTAAGGCATTCAGGGTATTGTTCAGGATTTTTCCAGGATCAAACAAGTCGTGTCTGAGGCTGGATTTGACTATGGGCCAATGCTGTTTCCACTGCACCAGCTAGGTGCCCCAGGGAAGACAGCAGATCTTGAAAACGTGTCTTTCTTCCTCTTCCCCTTTCTCCACCCCCCTCCCCTGGCAAGTATTCTCCTCTGAATACTACTATATAGCTACCTTTATTAGCTCAGTGCTAGCTGATACCTCTACATTAGAGGTTGATTAATATCAAAAGATCAAAGATCATTAATTACACTGAAGGAAAATTCAGCAATCATTTTCCAAGGATACCTAGATTTGTGTCAGATGGTTAAGTATGTTTTAGAAGTAAATATTAATACAATTGAAATGAAAAGGGAATAGTTGGATTTTTCTATAGTATTTTGCTGAAATTTAATCATACCTCAGAACATTACAGGGTATCCTCAATGAAGTCTATAGTTGTTCAGAAGAGATTGGCTTAATCCATGCAGGAAATAACCAAATGCATGAAAAATGTTTTTGCATGGGTTATGAAAACTTAACTGTCCCCCAAGGCTAAGGATGATGGCTAGAAAGGGCAAGGAACAAAAGCTCAAAAATGCCACTTAGCAGATGTCACTAATTAGAAATTCATTTGAGTTCTTAGCTCTACAGCTGAAAAGTGACCTCAGAGGTCACTGAAGTCTAGTTGCTTTTATTTGTGTCCTTAGTGTTTACTATACCGCTTGCCTCATAGTAAGCACTTAGTAAATACTCTGTTGTCCGTTCATCCATCCAACCATCCATCCATCCAGCCATCCATCCATCCATCTGTATATTTATCTTAAATAAAGCCTAGGATCATTCAGCTAGTTTTTGAGGCAGGGTCCAAAACCAAATCCTCCAGACTTCAAGTCAATGTGTTCCATAAAATTGTCAATTTATTCCCCTTTGCTTCTGACTGAGATCATGCTGTAATTATTTAGACATAGGTATCTTATTATTGTTTATATATATGTATATATATATATATATATATATATATAATTCTAGATGTTAACTGCTCTCAGATTATCATTTCCTTTATATATCAGTTCATGCAATTCACTTCATTCTCCAAGGTTCCATGATTCATCAGGATAGTTATTCCTTTCATTGATATCTATAAATTATAAAACCCCTTCCATACCTAAATGATAAGTGGTTCATAAGTTAGTTGAAAAATTTGTCAGAAATTGTTTTTTATTTTCTTTATATATCTAGTGTTTAATACAGTTTCTGGCATGTAAATGGCTATTGATTGGCCAGCTCTTTGATGAAGAACCTTTCTGAACATAATTAAGGAGGTCCTAAAAGTTAGATCATCTGTATTCTGGCTTCTACATGATTCATTTCTAATAATTCCAATGTTGTTTAATCTTCTAAAGCTTACACTGTGTTGGCATAGACTTGAAGAATTGCTTCCATATAATTAGTAGGACTTATTCTTTGTCATCTTCCAGTTTATTTGTGGGTAAACTCTAAGATGGAGTCTTCAGTTGACCCTGATTTATCATCAGAGAAGGCAGAATGTGTCTTTACCATTCCCGTGAACATCAGTCAGAGCAATAGGCTCTTGATCTCATTAACCTTCTATCAGCTAAAATCAACAAATGTAATCAAGGTAGAAGAGACTCAGAGAAACTGAAATCCCTTTTCATTGCATTTCCAATAGGGCCTTTCTTTGTTTTGTTGTTTCAACCATAGAATTCTTTTACTTAAATTTGTATTATTTGTTTTATTATCTATTGTCATAGCTTCTCAAAATTCTATAGTCTGTCAATGGCCCTCTATTTTATCACAGTTCACTTACTGTCCTAAGTACAAATGGTGGGGAAGGAAGGGGCAAAAAAAAGATTTTAATGTTCGTTATACCAGAATTTCTGAACTCTTTTATGCATTATGAAAAAAGTATGGTTTATTGGGGGAAAGTATAGAACAAATTCCATTCAATTTCTGTCTTTGTTGCACAAATATCACTATATGCCATGGATGGGATAGTGATGTTTTTGTTGGTCAGGACTGTCTGCTCCCTCTCTTATAACTTTTTTCATTTGAGGCAAGTTTCTGAAACTTGTGATTAATATTCACACAATTAACTTTAAAACAGCCTGCCCTAGTGTAGATTTGGGGACATCTGGGAGCTCGTTTTATTTTTCGAATTCTGATAACAATATTTCAGTATGAGAGTTTTTCTTTTTCATTCTGTTATTTTATTTTATAATTTTAAAAAATTATTCTGAGAAATGGTCCACAGGCTTTACCAAATTACCAAAAGGATCTATGACACACAAAAAAGCTAAGGTACTTATTTCTTCCCATTTCTTCTATTTCTAAACTCACAAAATGTTTTTTTGTCTTTTTGGCCAGTCTTGGACTCTTGGGTTAGTAGTTGGGGTAGTCTTCCTTTCTATGTCAGATATCACCATTGTATGCTGTCTGATTGTGAACCATCCTCTTCACTTTAGTTCTTCCTTTCCATTGCAACTTAGAACATCCAGGAGTAAGGGATGGGGGAGTTCAGATACCTATAACACTGAATATTGATAATGTATTCATGAAAGAAGAAGATAGTTCTGACCCACAAAAATTTTATGACTACTCTCCCACAGTATACAATAAAGCTTGGACAACCAAGATGGACCTTGGACACTTAGAACATGTTCCATACTTTTTTTTTCCTAATAAACCACTGAAACAGTTTTTCTTCACAATGCTAGAAAGACTCAAGGAGAAATTATTTGTTAGGAAAAATGAGACTAAACTATTTAAAATTTGGTAGTTTATTAAAATTTTAAAGATCAGTTCTAGGAATAAAATGTGGGGGAACTGATTTAATATCTATTGCAGATTATGATTTTCTTTACAAGTCTTCTTTCCTTGTGGTTGTTAAATTATCAGTCTTAGTGGCTATATATAGATTCAAAGAGGAAGATTTAATGTTCTAATTTCTTTTTTCCAACTAGAAGACAGGTATAGGAGAAAGATTTTGCTCCCAGCTGGTCATCCCAAGTCATTAGCAGACCTGGGAAGAGGTTTTTGAATCCTGGATTTCTAGTTCTTTCCCTCAGGTCAGAAGGCCACTCAGGACTCCATGTGTTCGATTATTCATCCAATCCTAGCTCACAATAACAGGCTCATTAGTATTACTTCTGGTATTGTGCACACATTTAGGGGACAGGCAGCCAAAATTAAACCAGGCTTAACAAGGAGAAGTTCAGCAGTCACGTTAGGAATATTTAGAAGGACATATCCTGCCCTCAGATGCACACACATAATTTCCATTGACGTCAATACTTGTGGCTCGCATGTATCCGATGGCAGGATCTGGTCCTTAGAAATTGAATTAAATAATTCCCTGTGTGAGACACCAAAAAGTATCTTAGATCTGCTGAAAAGGACACGCTATGAACCATGAAAGGGAAGATTTTATGCGACCATGTCAACACCAACAACTTAAGATGACCCAGAATTAAAAAACATGGCCCTAACCATTTGTCTCTTAAGTCAGTGAATATTTGTGATGTGCAAATATGTTTTTAAGAGTAAGCAAGATTCCTTTTTTTCTAACCATGTAAGAGACAGATTCAGTGAAGACTTCATTCGTCCTTTTGCTGATCCATGCATTTGTCACCATTAAAATGAAAATCCCGACCCTTTTCCCCTTATAACATTCCAGACCCTCACTTCCTATGCTTTTAGGTTTGAAAATTCTTGGAGTTGGAAAAAACTGCAGAGTACATCTAATCCAATATCATTTTAAGAGAGAAAAATGGAGACTCAGAAAGATGAAATATTTTGCTCAAGGTTGAACATCTAATGGTTGGTAGGACCAGAAGTCATAGGATCATAGGTCATCATGGAATCATAGATCAAAGATCCAGAGCTAGAAGCAATTCCAAGGACTATCAAGTCTAACCCATGCATTTTACAGACAAGGAAACTGAAACCCAGAGAAGCTCACGTAGATATTAATCTCAAGGTCATATAAATATTAATCATCAGAAGTGGGATTTGAACTCATGATATTTGTACAGGTCATGCCATTGAACCTTGCCTTTTCCCTCAGAAAGGGTCAGTAATGTCCCAGAATGTACAGTCCGTTAGGACCATGCTCTCAGGTTTATGTATACTTCTGGACCAGAACCACACTTTCTGAGGGCCAATGTCTTCTGTTGACAGAACACAGAGAATGCCAAGCTTACTCCATATCAGAGATTGCTGCATTTGTGAGATGAAAATATCTTAAGTTAGAGCAATATTTAGTGCAGGTTTGTGAGAAAATAATATTCAATTTACATTTCTAATCCTTGAGTTGGATGGGGTTGGTTTCTAGTCTGTAGAAGTTCATGAACTTTTCCTGCACCATAAGAACAGCTTAGGAAAAGTTTTCTGTTTTCTGTGCCTATAGAAGGCACATGAGTTATTGAAGGAAATGACAAGAATGATTATCTTCTAATAAACAATCCATAACTCTTTCATGTGGAATTCACACTTGAATATCAACTCCTCAAGTGAAAAAAATATTTTATATATTGTTATAATCAAACTGTTTAATGAGGCATTCCAATTAATGAATTTCTCTAATATTTTTTGATTACTTTTCCTTTAACCACATAAAAATGCTTTATTGGCTGTTCCATATAGTTTTGTACTATTCTGAGGCTTTCCTAGAACAATATAGCAATTTGTCTTCTGATCTCAATTTAATTGTGACTGTTCTCTCTAAGATTACCAGTGATCTCTAATTGTCAAATCCAATAACATGTTCTTTTCTCCTTTTTTTGATCAATCAACAAACATTTATTATGCCCAGTTTTGTTATTTTTGTTTTGGTTACCAGGAGTTTCTCATTGCAATACCCAACCCAGATTTATTCTCCCCAGAAGGGTTGCATTTTTTCCAAAATTACTTCTTGTACTCTATCTCCCTTGTTAAAAAGCAATTTCTCTCAATGAACTTAATACTAATGTACTTTCTTGGGAAGAAAACCTCACCAAATGCTTTAAAATAATCCACAAAGAAACATGGGAAGATCTTTTTAAAGACGTGTCAATCGATACTTTTTACTTTTTATTAGATAGTTATTTATTAATTTATACATCCTTCTAGTTCCTATGAACTCTATAAGAAAATTAGTTAGATAAAAACTGGTAAAAAGACCATGTCTGATACCGAATATTGTGAAGTAATATCTTACCCCCACAGTTCCCTACCTCCTTAGCTAGAGAAGTAGAGTGAGTTTCATCATCTGTTCTCTAAGATCAAGATTAATCATTGAAATTAAACCAAATTTAGCTACCTTCTATTTTCTTCAATTTTTAGCCAATTGTGTGATTTTAATGATATGGTCTCACATAGACTAGAATTTTAGAAAGATAGCTAGTTCACTTCCTTTACTGTCATTAAGGAAGCCTTTGGACATGTGTCACTCATTTTCATTATTATCAATAGTATTTTATTTTTCTAAATACATGTAAAATAGTTTTCATCATTCATTTTTGTAAGACTTTGTGTCTAAAATTTTTTCCCTCCCACTCTTACCTCCCCCTCCCCAAGACAGAAAATAATCTGATATAGGTTAAATATATACATTGGTTTTAAATATATTTCCATATTTGTCATACTATGCGAGAAAAATCAGATCAAAAGGGGGAGAAAATCAAGAGAAAGAAATAGACAAACATCAACAAAAAGGTGAAAATACTATACTTCAATCCACCTTCAGTCTCCATAGTTCTCTCTTTGGACATGACTGGCATTTTCCATCCCAAGTCTTTTGGAATTGCTTTGAATCACCACATTCTTGAGAAGAGCCAAGCCCATCACAGTTACCATTATATAATCTTGTTATTGTGTTCTGTTCACTTCAGCATCAGTACTCAATTTCCAGTTTCTTGTTGCTACAAAAGGGTTGCTACAAACAATTTTGCACATGTGGGCCCTTTCCCCTATTTTTTAATAATCTCTTTGATATACAGACCCAGTAGTGGTAAGATTGCACCAAAGAGTCTTTACAGTTTTATAGCTTTTTGGGCATAATTCCACATTGCTCTCCAGAATGATTGGATCATTTCACAAATGCATCAACAATTCTTTAGTGTTCCAGTTTTCCCCTCCAGTGTATTATTATTATCTTTTCCTCTCTTCTTAGCCAATCTGAGAGGTGTGAGGTTGTCTTAATTTGCATTTCTCTAATCAGTAGTGATTTAAAGCATTTTTTAATATGACTACAAATGATTTAAATTTCTTTATTTGCCCCAGAGAACCAATTAAAAAAACTATTAGAAATAATCCACAACTTTAGCAAAGGATACAAAATTGGATTTTGTATCAATCAAATAGGATTCAAAATAAATCCACATAAATAATCAGCATTTTTATATATCGCTAACAAAATCCAACAGCAAGAGATACAAAGAGAAATTCCATTTAAAATAACTGTCAATAGTATAAAATATTTAGGAATCTATCTGCCAAGGGAAAGTCAGGAACTATATGAGCAAAACTACAAAACACTTTCCACACAATTAAAGTCAGATCAAAGCAATTGGAATCTATCAAGTGCTTTTGGATAGGTCCAGCGAATATAATAAATATGACAATACTCCCTAAACTAATCTATTTATTTAGTGCTATACCAATCAAACTCCCAAGAAACTATTTTACTGAACTAAAAAAAAATAACAAAATTCATCTGGAAGAACAAAAGGTCAAGAATTTCAAAGGAATTAATGAAGAGAAAAACAAATGAAGGTGGTAGAAACAAAACCATTTGGTACTAGCTAAGAGATAGAGAAGTTGATCAGTGGAATAGATTAGGTTCACAGAACAAAATATCCAATGACTATAATTATCTAGTATTTGAGAAACCCAAAGGCCCCAGCTTTTGCGATGAGAATTCACTATTTGACAAAAACTGCTGGGAAAATTGGAAACTAGTATGGCAGAAAGTAGGCATAGACCTACACCTAACACCATACACCAAGATCAGGTCTGTTGTGTCCTGCTTTCTAGAGCCCCCAAGTTGGGATGAGAAAATGTACCTTTGCTTTCTAGAGCCCCCAATCCGGGGTGATTAAATATACCTTCCTAGTGGAGAAGTGATGAGGTGGGATTCTCGAATATGGGGGGAAAATGGAGTCCATTTATTTCAAGAGCTTTCCTTTTTTTGTAATGTGACAAAAACAACACTCTGCACGTGGACGACATAAACAACCCGCTATTGTACATAGTTTGCCACCTGGTATCATTCTTCTACTTGGTATCACTCTGCTTCAATCACAACACAGGTTGTCACCGCCCTCTGACTTCTCAGGAAAGCTGAGAGCCCTTAGGAGAGATGGGGAGTCGAACCAGATGTTGTTAGCTGGTTCCCTCTGGGCTGAAGAGTCTTATAACTTATCCAAAGTTTCCCCACGGACTGTGACCCTCTACACAGGTCGAAATGGGTTCATGATCTAGACATAAAGAATGATTTTAGAAACAAATTAGAAGAACATAGGATAGTTTACCTCTGATCACAAAATAGATAATTTTGATTATATTAAGTTAAAAGGTTTTTGTACAACAAAACTAATGCAGACAAGATTAGAAGGGAAGCAATAAAATGGGAAAATATTTTTATATCCAAAGGATCTGATAAAGGCCTTATTTCTAAAATATATAGAGAATGGACTCAAATTTATAATAATTCAAGCCATTCTCCAACTGATAAATGGACAAAGGATATGAACAGACAATTTTCAGATGAAGAAACTGAAACAATTTATAGCCACATGAAAAGTTGCTCCAAATCACTATTGATCAGAGAAATGCAAATTAAGACAGCTCTGAGATACTATTACATACCTGTCAGACTGGCTAGAATGACAGGAAAAGATAATGACAAATGTTGAAGGGGATGTGGGAAAACTGGGACACTGATACATTGTTGGTGGAACTGTGAACATATCCAACCATTCTGGAGAACAATTTGGAACTATGTCCAAATGGTTATCAACCTGTGCATACCCTTTGATCTAAAAGTGTTTCTATTGGGCTTATATCCCAAAGAGATCTTAATTGAGGAAAAGGGACCCACATATGCAAAAATGCTTGTGGCAGCCCTTTTTGTAGTGGCAAATGGCTGAATAGATGCCCATTAATTGGAGAATGGCTTAATAAATTATGGTATATGAGTTCTATGGAATACTATTCTGTAAGAAACGACCAGCAGGATGATTTTAGAGAAGCCTGGAGAGACTTACATGAACTGATGCTAAGTGAAATGAGCAGAACCAGGATATTGGTAGACACGGCAACAACAACACTATATGATGATCAATTCTGATGGATGTGGCTCTCTTCAACAATGAGAGAATTCAAACCAGTTCCACTTATTCAGTGATAAAGAAAGCCATCTACACCCAGAGAGAGGACTTTGGGAACTGAGTGTGGAACACAACAGAACATTCTCACTATCTCTGTTGTTATTTGTTTGCATTTTGTTTTTTCTCAGTTTTTCTTTTCCTTCCTTCTTGATATGATTTTTCTTGTGCAGCAAGATAACTGTATGAATATGTATCCATATATTGGATTTAACATTTATTTCAATATATTTAACATTTATGTTAAATACCTGCCAACTAGGGGAGAGGATGGGGGGAAGGAGGGGAAAATTTGAAACAAAAGGTTTTGCAAGGATCAGTGTTGGAGAAATTACCCATACATATGCTTTGTAAATAAAAAAATAAATAAATATTTTTTTATTTGAATATTATCTGTTCATATCCTTTGACTGTTTATCAATTGAGAAATGTATTTTTTTTTTTTACAAATGTGAGTTAGTGCTCTCTATATATTTTTAAATGATGCCTTTATCAGAAACACTGGCTGTAAAATTTTTCTTCCAGTTTTCTGTTTCCCTTGTAATCTTGACTGCATTAGTTTTGTTTGTGTCTGTCATTTTCATAAAGATTTCGCGGAAAGAAGAAAAGAAATATATGGGCTAGTAATTACTAGTGATTTCTTAATTTTTTTTCCAGTGGCAGTACTGTTCGCGATTATTTCCTTTTGTTCAGTATCTTTCCTCCTTTCAAATATCTTGAAAATCAATCCCTTACTACTTTCTTTAAACATTACATTGTCTCCAACACAGAGCTACTATGGTTCTCCAAGATTGGTCCAAATGCTCTTCCATTTTTTATTGTTATTGTTGCTCTTTCATTTTAGTCATGTCTTACTATTTGTAACTTTTTTTTTTTTGGCAAAGACACTGGAATGGTGTGCCATTTCCTTCTCCAGCTCATTTTTAAGATGAGGAACTGAGGCAAACTTGCTCTGGGTGACACAGCTAGTGAGTGTCTGAGTCTGGATTTGAACTCAGGAAGATTAGTCTTCTCTTCTCCTGGCCTGACACTCTGCAATATGACAACACCTAGTTGCACTTCCATTTTTAGTTTTCATTAATGTTACACAATTTCCCTTTCTTCATTTTGTACAGATCAGACTTGGGATATATAGTATGTATCACTCTTCTCAAAACTCCCTTCTTAATTTTCTAGATTTCTTTCTCCAACTTGACCCAGCCTTCTCATCCTGGAAGACATTGCTCATAATCTCACATTCTTGTTTTTCAGAAGACTTTGCAAATGAGTTTATACTTTTAAACCAGTGTTGCCCTTGGCTGTTCCAATTGGTTGGGAGAATAAGCATTGACTGCCTGAAGAAATTTTTAGATTCTCTTAGCCTCATGGTTGTGACTTTATATTGGTTCATTTCTTATAGAAAACAGTGATAGATGGTATCAATATCTTTTCCTTAATTCCTATCATCCTTGATGCCTGAGTCAAATACCCTCTTTTTCACTAAAACTTCTAAGTTAAAGCCCTTCCTACCAACTTTTCTTTTTTTTCCTCGTGATCTTAAAGTTATATTCAAGAACTCCAGATGGATTGAATAATTATTAGCTCAATATTTGTAACCCAAGGGTTCCCTGAAAGCAGGAGCAGCACTGTCCTTCTTGACTATATCATATATGCCTCATTCTAACCTGTTATGATCTTTTTGGAAGCTGACTTTGTTATCTAGCATTAGGCTGGTCTTGTGTCATGTGCAAAGTTGATAACAATAGAATTTATGCCATTGTCTGAGTTATTGATAAAAATGTTAAACAGCATTGGACCATAGATCCCCGGGGACACTTCAGTGGAGACTTAAAATGATGTTGAACCTTTCTTGAATGTCTTTGAGTTTGGCCATCCCACTGGTTACAAATCCATCTGATTGTAGTATTGTTTAGCATTCTATTTGCTGGATGATTCTTACTTTTTAGGATTGCTGGCTTCCTTTACTAGTCTTGCTTCAATACTATTATAGCAGCTCTTCCATTGCTTGAAATTTGCCAAATTTTGGGTAAGTCTATGTCTATAGTATTTTCCTAATTTTTATGTTAATATATATAGTTACTAGGGCAAGACCTGTTTTTGGTGATGCACTGCTGACTCTTTGTGGTGAGAACTTTTCTGAGAGTTCACTAAACACTGCTTTATTAATAAAGGGTGTCCCAAAGTTTTAGTTCAAATGTAAGCTTTACTAGCTTAAGTTGAGACTTTTGGGACACTGTATCTTCCAGATTTCTCTCAGGAATCAAAGTTGAGTTCACTGGACTACAAGTTGCAGACTTTTCCCTTTTTTTGAAAACTGAAAACTTTTCCCTTTTTTTGAAAACATTTGCCCTTTTGCAGTCTTGTAACCCTTCTCCTTCCAAAGCACATATCAAAAACATTTGGCCAGAAGAAAGCTTGTTGACATCACCACTTGTTTTAGAGCTTTCTCTCAAAAAAGGTCAGAAATGAGAGCAATTGACCTTATTCCATTTTCTTGGATGGAAAACATTGACTTTCATGCCCTTAAATGCACGAAGTAACCAGCAGACATTCCTTCCATGTGGCATTCTGAAAAATGCTGAAAAGCATGACTCTGCCTGGCAAGCCCATAAGAATAGCGAGCAAAGTCGTTTTATTATCTTCTTAGTTAAGGGTCAGGTCCCAAACCCTCAGGATTTCTGACATGGCAATAAAGTGACTTTCTTTGTGCTTTCCATACTTATTGAAAATGGTATAGCTTGATCTAAGATTCCCTTTAAAGACCTTTGGGGAAAACCTTTAGTAGTCAATATAAAGAGCTGGAGCTCTTTAAGATGGCACAGTGGATAGAGTAGCCGACCTGAATTCATCTTCTTGAGTTCAAATTCAGCCCCAGACACTTACTAGCTGTGTGACTCTGCACAAGTCACTTATCCCTGTTTACCCCAGCTCCTCAGCTATAAAATGAGCTACAGAAGGAAATGAACCATTCTAATGTCTCTGCCAAGAAAACCTCAGATGGGGTCACAGAGTCAGGTTGAAATGACTTAACAAAAACAAGCATATATTCAGAATTAGAAAGAGTTAGAACTGGAAGGGATCTTTGAAGTCATCTCAAGCTTACCAACCAAACTGACCTAGAGAGACATTGACCTGTCCGAGATCATGTAGGTAAGCAGTACTTCTGGGGCTAGAATCAAAAGCTCAAGAGATTTAGAACTGGGAGATGCTTTGGAGGCCAGCTGGTTCAACCCTGTCTTTTATAGATGGAGAAACTTAGGCCCCCAGATATGAAATGACCTCTCCTAAATCTCAGGATGAGGTAGAAGCACAGCCAGGGCTAGGATCCAAATTCCTGTCTCTCTGTTGTTGCTTTTTTCCAGGATCCTGTACATACTGCTTCATGCCATGTGAATCCTTATCTTCAGTCAAGTCTTGTAGATAGACTAAAAATATCTTTGAGCTCCCAAACTTGTCTCCAAATTTGCATTGCTCTCAGGGCTCTTTCCTCCCTCTGGTGCTCCCTTCTCCCATTCCTGTTCCTCTCTGTGTTCCTGGGCTATGAAAACAGATGTTTCTGTCTATAGAAAACAGGCTTTGAAACTCCTTATGTGCACATCAAGAGCAAGAAGATAATTGTCCAAAATGATGTGAGACTTTCTAGTGTAGGCCTTTCAAAGCCCTGTTTTAAGCTTTAGCATCTAATCCTGTTTTTGTTAGAGTATGGATATTTGGAGGACATCATGCCTTCACAGTATTCTGAAGGAAAGGAAGGGCTGAAAAAATTCCTTGAGACCAATTTCCTACTTTTTTGTTAAACATTTTTTCATAAATCATTTTTTTCCTCTGCAGAGGTCCTTGTCAATTCATGAAATTCTAAAATTGGTGAAACATAGAGGATTGGTGATTTAGTCAGAATGGAAATGTCCCAGGGAACTATTTGAGACATGTAGATTTTAAAAATTTATTAATTGTTTTATTTTTTTCTGACTATACATGTATGTTAATCTTTTAAAATACACATTTCTTTATGAATTGTGTTGGGAGAGAAAAATCAGAACAAAAGGGAAAATCATGGAAGAGAAAAAAAACCAGAAAAAAGAAGTGAACATAGCACGTGTGAGAAATGTAGATGTTAAGTGATTTGTCCAGGATCCCACAGCTAGTAAAAGTCAGGGTTGGGATTTGAACCCTGATCTCATTCTGGTAGGGGCAGTTAGGAGCACAGTAGATAGATATACAGTACCAAGCCTAAAGTCAGAATAATTCATCTTCATGAGTTCAAATCTAGCCTCAGACACTTCTGTTTGCCTCAGTTTCCTCACCTGTAAAAGGAACTGGAGAAGGAAATGGCAAATCCTTCCAGAATCTTTGCCAAGAAAACTCCAAATGGGGTCACAAAGAGTCAGACAAAACTGAAATGACTGAACAAAACAAATCAAAAACCTCATTCTGACTCCCAGTTTAGCATTCTGTCTGCTAGACCATTCTTACTTTCTAGGACTACTGGCATCTTCTGCTAGTCTTGCTCTAATACTTCATGAAGGTGATAAGGAACTTTGTGCACATAGAAAACATAGCTCTGGCAATAAAAGCTCCACAATTTGGTCTCTTTGGCTTCTGATATGTATGGTAGAGGTAGAGCTCTTTTTAAATATTGCAGCATTTCTAACACAACGTCTTCTTTGTCTTACCTAGTCCTCTGAGAGTATTCTGGGAAGATGGCACTGTGTTAGGAGCCCAGCTTCCCCACAGTACTCCAGTAAAGCTCTAAAAATGCACCAGAATGCAACATTTATTAAGATTACCCAAGAGAAACAGCTATAAACTCCTCCATCCAGGGAAGGACTATCCAACAAGTTAGCCAGAATTTTGTGGAAGCCTGACTAAAAGAGGGAGGCTGGCACAGGAAGAAGGAAGGCTCATTGCCTGTCCTTCCCAGGTCTGTGTCTTCTGCCTATGGCTGTTTTCTGGGGAGTTTTCCTCTTCCAGCTGCAGCTAGAATTCCTTTGTTCCTCCTGCATTCTCCTTTATTGTTCTTTAATGTTTGCTTCTTCTAAAACTTCAGCCTCTCCTCAGACTTAGGACTCCAATATAATTCAGCCCTCCTTAGAATAATCCTCTACTGCCAGGGATCTTCCTTCATTTTTTGAACTTCTTTTCTTATAGCAAAGGTTACTTCAAGCTTTTTTGATTCTTTTTTCTCTCTCACTTAAAAAATCCCCACTACAGGGCATAGACAAAATATAATCAGAAATATCCATCCTATTATAAAATACCTTTTTACTATAGAAGTTCCACTATCCAAACCACTCCCTATGTTTTCTGTTATTCGGGAACTACTGTTACAGGCAGGAGGGAATGGAAGTTGAGATTTTGTTTTAAAGTTTAGCGTCTGATCAGACTTTGGCTCACATTCAAATTCTGAACTGGGTTATTATTTCCTAACAATAATGAAATATAAAGGGAGATTTACAAAAGAAAAAAAAACTTTTAGGCCTATTATCCAATTTCTTTTATGAATATGGGAATGTCTTGTTTTACCATAGGTGCTTTTGTGATCATAAATCTGAAGAATTATGGGGCCAATAATCTTGAGGTTATCTAGTTTCAAGTTTGGCTTTGGATAGGAATGCATTTGTAGAAAATAGATTTTCCCTTTTAAAAAAATCTGTGGTGGAAGAGAATTAGGGCTTAGATTAGATACTTCTAAGATTTGTTCTAGCCCTAAGTCTTCTGAAATCCTATGAATCTTTGGCATTGTGCTCCAGAGTTTCTTACCATATAAGTAAATGAATCTTTATTTGAATTTTAATCCCTCAGACTGTATTTTTTGCCTGTATGCTTTTGCCTCTCTTTAAAAGATTACAGGCTATACTAATATTTTTGAAGATAGAATTAAATATACATATCTTCTAATTGTGTATCTCCCCACATTTTTACATGTTAGACTTCCTGAAGTTTGCTTCAGTTGTAGACTTCTTATTAAGTATTAAGTGAGGCAGCCTGGTCAGATGGTTAGAGGATGGGCCTTAGTGCCAAATGAGATAACATATGGAGCATTGAATGATTCTTTCTCTTTAAGTTCCTACTGCTAATAAAGGACAAGTTTTCCTCAGGATTTATTCATGTCTTTTGTTTTCATATCATAGTTATTTCTAGATAGAAATCTTTCCTTTCCTTTCTTTGTCTCCATGCCCTCCTAGTGAACTTTCTCTTGTAAGAGAAAAAAACAGAGCAAAATCACCTGAGATACCGACCATATTTGATACCATATGGAACATCTTGTATTCATACTCTCCATAAAACCTAAGAAAGGAAAACATAATTTTTTTCATCTATTTCCCAAAATTGTCGGTATCTGGCATACTTTGTTGGTTTTGAAATGACATTCATTAACTAACGAGCATAAAGTGGGGAATGTGTAGAAGAAATGTGAAGGTAAAAATGATAAAATTTAAATGAGACGTCAAGAGCAACAGTGAACCTGAGTATTTGGGAAGCTGTTAATAAGTATCAAGAGGGTTCAGAGAGAGTTTGGGAATAAAGATGAATTTTATTGGGCCCCAAAGAGTTTGAGATGCCTACAAGACGCCCAACTCTAGAAGTCCAAGAGACAGTTGGAAATACATGACTATATCTTAGGGAGTAGGGTTAGATGTGGTTATCTGGGAAGCATCTGCCTATCGGAGATAATGGGATCCATGATCTGAAGAAGATACTAAAAAACATAATATAAAGTGAAGAGGACTTAGGAGAACCTTGGGGAATGTTTGGACAAGAATGAAGAAAGGGGTTTGAGAAGGAGTGATCAAATGGAAAGTCAGAAGGTAGCCGTGTCGTAAAGAGCATGCAGGAGGAGAAGGGGTTGAAGTGATGCAGAGAAGTCAAAAAAGGTTAAAATGAGAAAAACCCATTAGATTTGATACTTAGAAGGTTGCTGATCTTTGGAGAGCAGATTTTCCCTTGCACAATGAGATCAGAAGCTAAATTGGGGAGTGTGGGGGGGTTTGGAACAGAGGAAGAGGAAAAAAAGTGGAGTACATGACTTTCTTTAAGGGTTTAGCTACAAAGGGGGACATAGGACAATTGCTAGCAGAGGTAGTTAGATTAAGTGAAGGGATTTTTTAAGGATGAGGGATGCATAGGAGTGTCTATACAACAAGTAAGGAGCCAGTTGTTAGGGAGGGTTTGAAAATAAAAGAGCAAGAGGAGATGGTAGGGGGGATCAGTCTGCTGGGAAAGATAGGAGGAAATACAATTAAGGCTGCATTATAGAGGGATTGGCTTTGGGAAGGAGAAGGGCCACCATTTTCTCTGAAATCATAGTAAAGGAATAGAGGAGTAGAACCTATATTTTATTTATAAATATCTTCCCATATTTTCTGAATTCTAGGAAGATTAGTTCAATTAGCATAATTTAATAAATTAGTTTAATTATTTTTTGTGGTTGTAGAGTGAACTGTTTTCTGGGAATCTGATATAGCCTATAGTATAGCAAGAAGAGCCAGCTCAGGCCTTAATTATCCCAAAGTAGAACACATCAACGAGGCTGAAATTGGTCCCATAGCTGTTCTAGGAGATTAAATACAGGATGGTTTATACAAGTTGGGGGTAGGAATAGGGGATGTAATGCTGGGCCTGAAGTTAGGAAGACTCATGTTCCAGAGTTCAAATCTGTTCTTAGACATTTACTAGCTGTGTGACCTTGGACAAGTACTTCAAGTTTGCCTAAGCTTCCTCATCTGTCAATGAGCTGGACAAGAAAATGTCAAACCACTAGAGGATCTTTGCCAAGAAAATCCCCAAGGGGGTCACAATTGAAACAAATGAATAATAATGACAAGATAAGTCAAAAATCACCCTCCCTTCAGTTTGCTTGCATTCAGCTCAGCACTGGCAAGCTCTCCATCATATGGTGCCTGTGTATAAACCTACTACATCCCCAGTAAAGCTCGGTTTGTACACTCTAGTCTGTTTTCTTTCTGTAAGTGTATTTCTCAGGCTTGTTGCCTTCATATATAAATATATCAAGTTAAAGCCTCTCTTTTTTGCTTCCTTTATAAGCTGGCCATACTTCTGTATCTTTCCAAGTATCATCAATGATGAACTAATCAAGTATTTATTGAGCATTTAAAATGTACCAGGCATTGTACCGAGCCTTGGGGATATAAAGAAAAAAATTAAAACAGCAACTGCCCTTAAGGAGCTTACTTTGTATCAGGGGAGATTAAATGTCTCACATGGAACATATATCTTAATTACCAAATAGGTAGGTACATTATGACTTTATTCATTTTAATAGCCAAAACATATAAAAGAAATAGAAATTTCTCCTAAATAAATTGATCCAGAGTGCAGCTGTCAGATGGAATTTAGGCCTATAAATGTGAAAAAAATCTTGGGGTAAATGCTTAGAGAAAATACTTGGCCAGAGCCATATACTTCAGTGGAAAATGATAGAGCTGGTTTATGTAAATTATTCTTAACCCATCTGCCACTTGGGTGAGTTCTTCTGATTCATTCTCCTTGTTGCAGGAGATATCCATCATATATCTTCTTGGATCTCCAACAGTTCTCATAAAACAGCACTTTGATTAGCTAAGTGCAGCTAAATCAGAAACATGTAGACTTGGCAACCCTTAGTTCACAGGATGATTGAGCTGGGGGGAGGAAAGGGAATGGGCAGAGTATTGCCAAACTAAACAACATGATCAGCTCCATACATGACTTTGTTGTATACCTAATGGATACTTGGATTCAGGCTCCCCATCTTTAAGACTGAAACACATCCACCCCCAGAGGCGGAGGCTGTCTACACAAGGGCAGTGTACCATGGTGTTTGCTTTCAAAGCCATCATTTCCCCTATCCCATGTTCATGTTTACATACCCAAAGAAAAGAGAATTAAGGAGCAAAACACTCTCTTATGTTGGCAACCATGTCTTCATGGATGAGGGAGTTTCATTTTAGCAACTTTTTAGATCAATTCTGGATGCACTTCTTGAGCTGGGAGAGCAGTCAACAGGAAGGAAGTCATAGAAAGATAGACATATTGTGAAGTTTACCAAAGGGTTTTTAGGGTTTAGAAATAGTAGAGGAACCTTGAAAATCATCTAGTCCAGCATCATAATTTTGCAGAGAAGGAAACTAGTGATTAATTAACAAAAGTAGGTTTGAAATCCAGATCTTCTTACTCCAGATAGTATAAAAATGCTGGGACACAAATCTGGTTCTTTTAGTTAGTTATTTTTCCCATGTGTCATTTAACTGCTGATCCTTTTGTAGGCCCAGTACTGAGGATAGTTTTGATCTACTCTCTTTTGAACTGATTAGGTCATTCTTGATGTTGAAAACTTCTACTTCTCACTAATGAAGGGATTCTTAATCTTTTTTTGTTTTTGTACTAGGGATTTTGGGGCAATCTGGTAATCTGGCAAAGGCTATGGATTCTTTCTCAGAAAAATATTTTTAAATGCATAAAATATATAGAATTAAAAAGAACCATTTTGTTAAAATAAAGTGATTTTACATATGTATATGTAAACATACATGTATATGTATGTGAATGTGCATATGCATATGTATCAACACACACACATGTTCATGGACCTCAGAGGTTCAAGAACCTCTCCTCTGATGTTACTTCGGGTTCAATTGTGCTATTGAAGCCCCTTTCTCTTCCAAATCTCATCTTTCTCATTTCCCAGGAGGCACTGCTTCAGAGGGTCTGATTGTACCATTAATGTTGGGAGAAAGAAGTAGCCCATCATTCTCTTTCCTCTATCTCCCTTTGTTTGTCAGTCACATTCCTTTATCCTGTTCTGGATTCTGCTGTTTCCCCTGACCCAGACCAAAACACAAGCTATTAGGGGCTATGCAGGGCATGAGATGAATGTTGAACTGCTGAGGAAGGAAGCTTGGAGCAAAGCTCTGAGTGTCCCACTTATTACAGCCCTGCCACTGAATTTTAGGCTTTACTAGGAAATAGCCTTCTTTAAATCTGATTGTCATATTCTCATCAAATATTAAGTGTTTTGAATTTATAAATTTGATCTGATTGGCTTTAAAAATATTCTTTTTTTGTTAACTTAAAGAAAGAGACAAGAGTCCACATAAACAGAAGCAATTTTAGTTGGAATACAAAATGGAGTTGTACTATATCTTTACTAATAATTATGGAACAGACTTTTCAAATCCCATTCCTTTGTTTCCCAATCAGTTCACTGAATTCAGCTCACAGCAGTATTATAAAGATTAATTCCTTAGCATCTGCTCGGGAAATCAAAATGCCAAATACTTCTCTATTACCATATTGATCCATTTCCCTCTAAAACCGTGCAGGGGAATTAAGATTGAGACATCCATATATTATATTAATTTAACTTGAAAGTGCCCTTTTGATTCTTTCTTTGTGAGTTACTGGCTTTCATGGCTATTTTTGTAAATGCCAGTGATTTCTTTGTCCTAATTTCCAGTGATTTGTGCTATCTAATCTAAGGCTTCTTAAATTTTTTCCACACGGGATTCCTTTTCGCCCAAGAAATTTTTACATGACTGGATATATAGATATATAAAATAAGTACTTGAGTAAAACATTTATTGATAATAAATTTTAATTTTGGGATACCCACATTAAGTTATGAAACTCCACATGGGCAAAGAAGTTGAGATCTAATCAATCTATCTAACAAATTTGATAATGGGGGAAAATACCCAAAGTGATATAAGTGCTACACATTTTATAACAAAAAACATGATTCTTTATGAGGGTCCACTCATATGAAAATGGAACAGGCAGTTTTCTAAGCACAGTATTTTTTAAGGATCTGTGCAAAGCCTAGATATATATTCCTCATTGACATTTTATTTACTTAGTGCTTTATATATAAATGATATTCAGTTAGGATTTAGTAGCATTGTCTAAAATTCTGGTGTATTTCTAATGAAATTCTAACCATTACTAAGTTTTTTTCTTTCCTGATAAACATTTCCTTCTTTCTTTGAAAATTCTTTGCAAATGTTTTTGGGAAAGGCAATAAATATTAATTCTTAATATCCAAGTCTGAATGGAATCCAAGTTTGATGGATTTCCTTTCTGCTGAAGTTGAGATAGTATGGTGTAATAGACACACCTTGGATATGAGTTTGAGTCTGGCTTTTCTTATATATTACCTGTGTGACCTTAGTCAAACCATTTGACCTCTAGACCTCTGTTGTTCATCTATAAAGAATAGGAGTTTGGAGGTATGTGTATGAAATAGGAGGATAAGAAGGCACTGATTGGGTATAGCCTTGTTTTGTTCCTTCTCTCCTTCCCTCCCCATCATTACCTTCAAAAACTCAGACTTTCTAGGATTTTGTGACGCTTCCTAGTTTACTGGCTGCTTTCAAGTCTCAGCTAAAATTTCACCACATGCAAGATGCCCCTCCTGGTCCTCCTTAATGCTAGCTTCTTCTCTCTATTGATTCCCTCAGATCTATCCTCTTACTATCTGTGTTTTTGTACATAGTTGTTTGCATGTTGTCTTCCTCATTAGATTGTGAGCCCCCTGAAGGCAGGAGCTATCTTTGTATACCAAATGCTCAACACTTTGCCTGTACACAGTAGTCACTTAATCAGTGCTTGTTGACTTGCCACTGATATTTGGGAAAGGGTATTAAAAAGTTATAAGGGGGCACTTATGTGGCATAGGAAGAAAGAGAACTTGTTTCAAAGCATCCAATGATATGGGTTGGATTTCTGAATCCAGTTAGCCACTTGACTCTGTAGCAATAAAAGCTTACTGAGAATTAATGTCTTTATTTGTAAGATGGGGAGAATAAAATTTTTCTTAAAAGAACTCCATGAAGTAGATATGAGAGTCAATGTGTCCTAAAACATTATCTAAATGAGAGGTGAATAGCTATTGTTAGTTCGTAGCCTTATCGATTACTTGTCCTTACTCTCAATTAATTAATTAATTAAAGTCTCAGCAGACAGGGAATGAGCTTTCTTAGAATTCATTCCCCCCCTCTGGCAGCCACCCTGATTTTGGACTTCATTTAGCCTCCAGGACTCAGTAGGTCTCTGCTTCCAGGACAGTCTGTTGGATCTTAAAAATTTGTCATTATTCCACATGAACGAGGTCCCTTTAGTGTGTTTCACCAATTGGGAAATGTCACCAAGTGGGAGATATGCAAATACACTGGATTTCCCTTACAGTAACAGCTATAGTCTTCCTAGGACCATTTCCATTTGTGACCTGGAGCTGCCTCACTGGAATTTGGTTGGAATTTTCATCACTCTCTGTTTTTATCAATCTATCAGTAAGCATTTATTAAAGCCCCTACTGTGTGTCAGGCTCTGTACTGGGAATACTAAAATGCAACATTCCCTGACCTCAGCAAACTTATGTTCCATGGGAGGAAACAATAAATCAACATAAAGATATAGATAAAATATATTCAGAGTAAGTGCTGAGGGAAGCATGAGGAACAAAGGTGGGATGAAGTTAAGGAAGGCCACTTGTTGGAGATGTCTTTTGTTCTTACTTAGCTTTGATCTAGAGATCTGAGGAGGTGGGAAAAAAAGATAATAACTTATAATAATCACAGGGCAAAAGCACAGATATGGGAAATGGAATATTTGTGGGGAAGAAGAGGAAGCTGTTTAGTTTGGCTGGATCTGAGATTGTATGAAGGGTTATTTTATATATAAGACGCCTGGAAAGGTGCTCTGGACACAGATAGTGAAGGTCTTTCAATACCAAACAGAGGAATTTGTTGGCAGGTGAAAAATACTGGAGATGCATGTTTTCCAACAACCAAGTTGTGTCTGGGAATTTGGTACTTAAAGAAGGCAATTTATGTGTGTATTATGCAGTTGTAATAAATACAAGTTAATATACTATGGATTAGAGGTACTGGGAAGATTACCTGACAGATGGTACTCATACATATGGCTACTTTAGGGGAGGATGGGGGAATTTATTTTTTTTAATAATAAGAGTTAATAATAAGGGAGTTAACACAATGGATGACAGAGTTGTCATGCAAAAAAGGTTGACATGTTAGAATATTGCAACAAATTAAATAGAGGAAATTTAATAGCAATAAATATAGTCTTATTCATGGGTAGAAAAAATGACTCAAGAGTTCAAGACAGAGCAGATGTGGTTAGATAAAACTTTTTCTTTGCAAGGAAGGAATCAGGATTTTTGTGGACTGCAAGGTCAGTAAGAATGAATAGTGTTTTATGAGCACCCCAAAAGCTAATGCTGGTATGCATCCCATTAAGAAAGACAGAACTTTGAAGAATCAGGAAGGATAAGGAATAAGGCCTGCAGTTTACCAATTGGGCCAGGTCACATCTGGTTTATTGTATTCAGTTTTAGGTACCAAAGGTTGGTGTTCAGTTGGAGATCATCCAGTGAGGAGCAACCTGGAGAGTGAAGGGACAAAGTTCCTATTTTATCAGCATCAGTTGAAAGAAGTAGTAGGTTAAAGTTAAAATGGGTTGGGGCTGGCTTGCCCACACTCTACTTGTCCTATGTATTTGAAAGGCTTTTATGTGAATCATCAGATATTTTCTTTGGCCTTAGAGAACAGAACTAGGAATAATGAGTAGAAGGTACCCAAAGGTCACTTTAAGTTTAATTTAAGAACAATATAAGCCATTCACAAGGGCTTCATGGTCAGAGGTTAGCTTGCTGTCTGGAGATCTTCAGGCAGACCCTTGATGGACCTCTGGTCTGGTCTGGGATGTTATGGTAGAGTTGGACTCTTTATGTGTAGCTTGAACAGGCAGGCCCCTAGACTTCCTTCCATCTCTTAAATTCAATAATTTTATAAATGTATTTTGGGAATAGAAATATTAGATTTTACATTGAGCTCTGAGTCACTTCGAACATGTGCAGTAGAGTATAAAGGGAAACTGGGTGGTGCAGTCTTGTCTTGGCAAACCATTTAACCCCGTTTGTCTCAATCTTCTCATCTTTAAAATGACCAGAGAAGGAAATGGCAAATCACTCTAGTGTCTGTCAAGAAATCCCCAAATGGGGTCATAAAGAGTCGACAGGACTGAAATAACTGAACAATGATAACAAATATGACGTAACCTCTTGGAGGGCAAAGACTTGTCATTGTTGTGTTTTTCATTTTGTACAGCATCAAGCAGTACACACAGTGTATATGCACACACATATACAACATGCATGTGCATCATATATGTACATAACAAACACACACTATGTGCATGTACATTTAAACTCATCTCGCCTCTTTGTGTTTCCCCAGATTTAGCACAATGCCCAGCACATAGTAGGTCCTTGATAAATGTTGCTTGATTGCTTGAGTGATATGTAGATGTACATACATGTACACATAGGGAACTCCAAATGAGGACATTTGTAACACCCACTTCACTATCAATCAGTGGTGCTGCTGCAAATGAGATTTAAGAGATTAACCGAGTGCACATCAGACAGTACATGACCCAGGTGGGTCCCCAAATAAGATATTCTTTTCCTTTACCTCTTATCCCCCACTGTCCCTTCCCTTGTACACAGTTAGACCTCTTTTAAAAAAATAATACTTTATTTTTTCCAATTATATGTAAATAAGATTTTGTGTTCTAAACTTTCTCCTTCCCTCCTTTTTTTCCTTCCCTAAACCAGTAAGCAATGTGATATAAGTTAAATATGTACAATCCTGTAAAATATATTTCTATTTTAGTCATTTTTTAAAAAATACAATTTTATTTTTTTTTTATAGCTTTTTATTTACAAAACAAATGCATGGGTAATTTTTCAGTATTGACCCTTGCAAAACCTTCTGTTCCAACTTTTCCACTCCTTCCCTCTACCCCCTCCCCTAGATGGCAGTTAGTCCCATACATGTTAAATATGTTAAAGTATATGTTAAATACAATATATGCATACATAAAAATACAGTTTTCAAAAGAAAAAAGCACAAAAATAAAGCAAAAATAACATATTTTGATCTGCAATCATATTCCATCAGTTCTTTCTCTAAATGTGGATAGCATTTTCCATCAAGAGTCTTTTGTAATTGTCTTTGATCATTGTAATACAGAAGGGAAATGAGTTATTCATAGTTGATCACCAATATTGATTATCATATTGTTGATTCAATGTTATTACTGTGTACGATGTTCTGACTCTGCTTATTTCACTTTGCATCATTGTTTGCCATTAAAATGAATTAGAACACTAAAGGAAAGCTCTTTCATCTCTCTTCATTTATGAAACTTTTTTTTGCAATCCTGGTGACCTAGGACATTAGCTATGGTGTGATTGTAATATCCATTGTTATCATAGTTCTTGGTAGAGTAACAAGAACTGTTCCTCATAAAGGCCACATCAGAGACAAAGATTTCTCAGAAGCTTTCACAGACTCCCTGTTCTGGGCCCTACATCACTGGAAGGTAAGTGTGATCAGATGGAGCTGTGGGCATGGGATTACAACTCCCAAAACAGCTCCAGCCCACTGTGGCTTGGCAGGAAGCATCATGTAGAATGTGGGAAGCTGATTGGGGAAGATACTCTGTTTCTGGGATGAAGATGGAGACTCCATCCTCCAAGTTTGAATGAGATAGAGACTTGTTGAGGCTTTAAAAGCCAGACTTTGTGCAGAATTTCTTTTTCTTTTTTTTTCAGAAGAAGAAGCAACAGTTTGTGAGTTTGGCTTGGCAGTGAGTGTCTGGATAATCTTTCAGCTTGGATGTAAGGACCTTACTATTTATTGCCTTGCCAAAAATTGTGATCTTTGAGGGCACTGCCTGCTGCTGGGAACTCAGCTTGGTTCCAAAGATTTGTTCTTTCCTCTTCAATTAAACGTATTTTGCTAAACTGCTTTCCCAGCTGTCAGCCTCTACCTACGTATTTTCCATTTGTATTTTGGTTACTTCTCATTTTATTGATCCAATCCTATTTCCATGATGGCTCTGTCAGGATTAAGAGAGCTGGGAAAGGATAATCAGATCATAGATGTGGAGCCTAAAGGGATCCCAAGGGCCACCTAATCCAAACTTTTCATTTTGAGGTTTGCCTTATCACAGGGAGGAAGCATCGGGAGCAGGAGTCAATCCAAGTCCGGTCCCCTGACTTGAGAGCCAGAACTCTTTCCATTGTAGTATGATGCTTTCTGGAAATGATACTGTCTAGATAAGTGAGATCACTAAGCCAGGAGATCAGTTCTTCCTAGCCCCACTGCCAAGGTCAAAGTAAAACCTAAGGAGAGTTGTTCATGTGGTGGATAACTACTGGAGTATCACCAACATGGAAACCCATTTTCTAGTAGAAAATAATCCTCTTAGTAGCAAAAACAATTTCACTTTTGTTTTTATATTCCTAGAGTCTTGTCCAGGATCTTACATATGATAAGACACTCACTAAATGCTGGTAAAATGGGATTGAATTGATTTGACAAGGGGAACCTGATCGTGGTGCATTGTGGGTATTTAACAAATGATGGTTCTATAAATGAACTCCACTTGTTTCACAGTTTTGGCAAGGACTGACTGGTCCTGCTCCTCTTGACTATTTATCTCTGAGAGCAAAGGACTTTCTCATTATGTGTATAATCCCTGGTGCTCGGATTGGAGCCAATCTCTGTGACGTTTTTATTAATATCTGGCATAATGAAATAGAAAACATGCTCATCAAGTTTGTTAGTGACACAAAATTGGGCAGAAGTTTTATTATTCTGTAGAAAGGGACTCCAATATTAAAAGGCCTGCCAAGCTTCAAACATGGACAATTATAAAAGGAAGATTAATTGGGACAGTTGTTCGAGTTCATGTGCTTTACTTGGCTATAAGGAACCTAGACAAACATACATATGATAGGGGAGGACTGTCTTTAACCTGAGAAAAGTTCTTCATAGAGGGGTGCTATTTGTAATTTGCTTTAAAACCCAAAGAATAGGCATAGAAAATGGAGACTTCTGTGGTGTTAGGGTTATAGATTTAGAATGTATTTCTTTATCATCTTATTATCTATCTAGGCTAATCTCTCCATTCCCATTTTATAAGTAAGCAAATTGAAGTCCTTAGACATTTAAATGATTTACTGAAGTCACATAGTAAATGGCAGAGCCAGGAATCAAACATAAAATATAATAACATAAATTGTACCATGAAATTCCTAATATAGATATATTAAAAATAATGAAAACATAAATTGTACCAAGAGCTACCTAGAATAAATATAATAAGGACATAAGTTGCACCAAGAGATCCCTAGTATAAAAATAATAAAAATATATTATACCAAGAGATTCCTAATATAAATGTAACAAAAAACGCTATAAATTGCACCAAGAGATCCTGGTTTAAAAAATAATAAAAATATAAATTGCACCAAGAGATCCCTAGTATAAATATAATAAAAATAATAAAAACATAAATTGTACCATGAGATATTTAGTATAAATATAATAGAAACATAAGTTGCATCAAGAGATCCCTAGTATACATATGATAAAGATAGTGAAAACATAAATTATACCAAGAGATCTCTGATATAATTTTTAATAATAGCTTTCTATTTTCAACATACATGCAAAAATAGTTTTTAACATTCACCTTTGCAAGAGATCCCTAAAATAATTAAAAAATAAATTGCACTAAAGGATACTTAGTATAAATGTAACTAAAAATAAAACACAAGTTGCATCAATAAATCCCTAATATGAGAGGAGAATTAAGGCAAAAGCAGGGTAGAGAGAGTTCTATAGGGAGTAGAAGTGAGAGGAAAGCAGGGTGGCTAATGGAGAAGAAGGGAGAGATGCATGTATCCTGAAGATTTGTAGGCTGGAGGATGATGTTCTTAAAGCTAGGTGGGACTTTAGAAGTCATCTAGTCCAATTTTACAGATGGCCCAGTGAGACTATGTGATTTGCCTTAAATTACAAAGAATATAAATAACAGAGCTAGGAAGGAAACAAGCATTTCTTAAGTCCCTCCTGTTTGTCAGGCATTATGCTAAGTGCTTTACAAATACATTATTTGATATTCACAATAGCCCTAGAAGGCAGGTGCTATTATTATCTTCATTTTATAGTTGTGGAAATTTAGGTACATGGAGATTACAGTTAGGAGCAAGGATCTGAATATAGTTCTGATTTTAGATCAAGTGCTCTATGTACTCTTAACTATCCTAACTGACTCAAGCAAGCCCTCTGATTCTAAACCCAGCCATTTACTGTTGGATCAGGATTCTAGTATATAGTACAGTGTAAGAGTCAGATTTCTTGCTTCCCCAGCCTCCTGATTGCATCAGTTGGGTATAGACTCCTAGTCAGTTCCCTTTATCTGTCTTCCAGAGTCATTACCAGGAGAGCCCAGTTATAGGCTATTGGTATATTTCAAAGAAGGAAAAGATTAAATCCCTCAATGGTTCATGGTTCTAGTAGAGCTTCTTCAGATTTGTTTTGATATTCCTTCTCCCTCTATGTCTTCTCTCATCCACCACTCTATTTTCCATCTTTCTCAATATTCAACCTGTTGCAGTTTGGCTTCCATTTCTGGGGTTGTATCTTGAAACTTGGTGTCTTTATTTTATGACTCTAGACTTTTAAATTTTTTTTTTATTTTTATTTTATGACTTTGGCTACCGGTTGTACCAATGCACTGATGAATTGCTACAACTTCATTGGGTCTACCAGATTCAGTTCCTAGACTCCGGTTCTGGTTAGCCTAATTATTGATTGGCTCATCCCATTATAGTTGAGGTAGAGAAGCCACAGGAATAATACACAAAGACCCAAGGAAGTTTTGTGACTCATGAGAAATAGAAAAATGAGGAACAAAGAAGAGTAATAATTCTGAAGGACCCAACTTTAAAGTAATTACTATAATTTTTACATGGTACCATGAAAATGTTGTTTCCACATAGTTTATAGGTGCTTCAGAATAAGCATTTATTCTAATCTACATGTTTATTTTAGAAAACATTTATTAATATTTATTTTAGTCATTAATTATTAATGTATTATATTACTTATTGAATATATGCCAGGTATTCTGCTATGTAGGCACCTGAGATATAAAGATAAAAATGAAAATTTTCCTCATCCTCAAGGAGGTAATTTTCTGTCAGCTATTCAAATGGGACAAAATGGTTGTTTCTTTTTTTTTTTTTATTAAAGCTTTTTGTTTTTAAAACATATGCATGGCTAATTCTTCAACATTAACCCTTGCAAAACCTTGTGTTCTAATTTCTCCCCTTCCCTCACCCCCAGCCCCAGATGGCAAGTAATCCAATATATGTTAAACATGGTAGAAATACATGTTAAATCCAAAATATGCATGGATATTTATACAATTATCTTGCTGCACAAGAAAAATCAAATCAAACCAGAAAAAATGAGAAAGAAAATGCAAGCAAACAACAACATAAAAGAGTGAGAATGTTATGTTGTGATCCATATTCAGTTGCCACAGTCCTCTCTCTGGGTGAAGATGGTTCTCATCATCACAAGATCATTGGAACTGGCCTAAATCATCTAATTGTTGAATAGAGCCACATCCATCAGAATTGATCATCTTATAATCTTGTTGTTGCTGTGTATAATGATTGCTTGGTTCTGCTCATTTCATTTAGCATCAGTTCATGTAAGTCTCTCCAGGTCTCTCTGAAATCAACTTTCTGGTCATTTTTTACAGAACAATAATATTCTACAACATTCACATACCATAACTTATTCAGCCATTTTCCAACTAATGGACATCCACACAGTTTCCAGTTTCTTGCTGGTTGTATTTCATTTTAAAATCATCTCAATGTGTGAAAATTTGAGTATTATGAAAATATCAAAATTAAGGACCCATTCTTCACTGTGTGAAAGCATTTACCAAAGAAAATTTGCTTTAACAAACAAACTAAGTTAGAACTTTAAAATAATTGAATTATAACTTTAATTAGCATCTTTTCAAAAATACATTAGGTAAAAGGTTTTCTCCATGTATTGGAAAGAGAAAATGGAGCAAGAAAGATGGACAGCTTGGAATAGATCCCAATAAATAATAAGAATACAGATCCAATTAATAATAAGAAACTATTAATTGTAATAATTCATAATATGTGATGCATATAAAGCAGGTTCACACAACTACCAATTAGTAATTTAAAACTATTTATTGGACCCATAGTGTTAGAGTTGGAAGGGATTTAAGAAAACTCAGGCTTAACTTTCTTATGTAATAGTTAATGGAATTGAGGTTCAAAGATGGGATGTTCTTTACTGAAGATCTCTAGTGGGTTGGTGGCAAAGGAAAGACCTGATTTCCTGCTCTAGCATTTCCCCCTATTATACCAGGCTCTCCTTTTTGAACACAGGACTCTTGGATTAGGTGCTGAGAAGAGAACTCTTTACTAGCTGGTTTTTAATAGGTTAAAAGTAAGGCTCCCAGGGATGACAAGCAAAAACATTTTCTACGATTCTAGATCAGGAATTCTTAAATTTTTGTGTATGTGTGTGTGTGTGTCATGGACTCCTTAGGATTCTTGTGAAGCCTAATTCTTCTATTTTTTAAAAATTTATAATTCAATGAAATGCTAAATTTTATTGTTCAATTTGGTAGTTTTTCAATTGTGATTGATTCTTTGTGACCCTATTTGGATTTTTTTTTTAACGGAAGATACTGGAGCAATTTGTCATTTCTTTCTCCAGCTTATTTTACAGATAAGGAAACCGAGGCAAATAGGGTAAGGGACTTGTCTAGGATCACACAGCTACTAAGTGTTTGAGGCTGGATTTGAATTCAAGAAGATGAGTATTTCTGACTCCAAGTTTGACATTCTATCTATCCATTGTGCCACCTAGCTGCTAATTTTCATTGAGAGGTCAGTAAAAACAAAGATTTTTTTTCCTATCCAAGTTTATGGACAACCTGAAACCTATTAAGGGGTGGGGTGGGGAACTCATGGATAAGAGCTTCTTCTCTAGATCTAGTCCTCAGACCTGAGAAAAGTATCAAAACTGAGAGTAAGCTGCTCTGCCTCCTTCCATATAGATCACAGACAACTCTGAAAAGTGAATAGGTTTCTAAGATTCTATGGCTAGCTGTGAGTGGAAACAGAAGCCTATCCTTTGTACTCTCAAGTTAATTAAAAAACTCATCAAATTGATCAAGAATTCTTCTGATCAACTCCCCTTACAAATATAAACTCCTTCATGAAATCATTCAGTTGAAGGATAAATAATGAACACCTTGAAAAAGGCAGCAAGATGCAGCAGAGGAAAAAGTTTCAAGATAGCTAAGCAAAATATTCCTGAGGGTATTTAAGGATGAAATTGGGAAGAGGACAGCAAACAGATGAGGAAAAAAAACCTATGAAAATGTTTACAAAAATGTATTTTTCCCCCCATCAAGGACCATTAATCACTTGGACTTTGGTATTTAAGCCTGGATGTGTTCAAGGACATGGAAATGATGCTGAAGGAAATACAGGATAAAAAATTTAAAAAGCATCTGGTTTAGACCAAGCATACAGAGTTGAAGGAGGTCTATGCCAGAGGCAACACACACAGTTGGAGGTCATTGGGAGGAAAAGGTTTCCAAAGAATGTGAAAGAAATGAGTATATCAAAGGTGTAGGGGGAAAATCTCAGAAGTTATTACTACCAAAAAACAGAATGAGGGGCTGTCAATGATTCCTAACACCTGTTTCTTTTTTCCAAGCTGTACACAACTTTGAAGACCTATTTAATGAGGGTCTTAGAAAAGAATGAGAAGCTTTTGCAAGTGATATTCCACAGTGAATCCCCTATTTACAAATACACAACTTATTGGAAGGTGTAGAGAATTTAAAATCCCCTGAGTTGACTATTAAACTGCTTTTGATTTAGCAGAATTAAGGCTCTGCCTTAATGTCTCCTTCCTAAAATTCCATTTTCTGTGTATGTGTTAACATATGGCCACAAAGAGTCTGGGCTGGGAATGGCAGTTCACTTATGCTCACATTACTACTGCTGGTTCTTTCCCCTGAGGCTTATGGATATCAAAATCCTACAGGATTCCTTTGAAAGGTTCAGTAAAAGAGATAAATAATTTCGTTTGACTTATTTAAGTCAAGACAAATTAAAAAATAATATATTTTTATTTATATATTAAATATATAATTTATCATATAATATATATAAATAAAAAAGTCAAGACTTTTTAATAAAAGGAGGCATAAAACATAGAGACTTATGCATCTCAAAAAGTGGTTTTTACCATTGCCATGCAGAATATCCAGGGCATAATCCAAGTTGAAGAGAGATTTGCTATAGATTCTGTTTTTCTCTACTCTAGCAATTTTGTCAAGAAAACCCCAAATAGGCTCATAAAGAATTGACTATAATTAAAATAGCTGGACAGCAATTCATAAAAGAAAAAAAAACAAGTGCATGAGAAATGCTTATTGTCTAGATTACAATATACATTGGGATTCAAAACTACAGATTTTGACCATCATTTTACGTATATATATCTGACATGGATACTGCATAAGAAAAATGAGCTGGGTCCACAATTGAACACAAGAAAGAGAGAGGACTGAATTACCTGTGAGAAATTGTATAATTCTTTATTGAACCTGAACTTCTTCTCAAAGCAGAATCCTATCTTTTAATATCAATCTTCAAAGGGTATTTTGTGGCTATGAATCATTGAATACTTCATTCTCTGGAGAATTGAAATTGAGGATCACCCAAAGGGCAATGGAGAGGGAAAAAGTGGTCATAACCCACATGCTGCAGATTTACCAAAAGGAATGATGAGAAGTGATATAAAGAACCTTATCAGAGAAAAGTACACATTTAGAAGAAAAAAAAGCATGGACTTATCATGTAAAGTGTATGAAAGATGAACAACTTTGGTGCTCTCTGGATATACAGTTCCATGTCAAGAAAATTTGAGGAAGAATTATAACAAAATTTTGGGGGAACTTGGTTAAAAACCCAGAATATGGGTGTAAATTGGTCATGAGTTGCATCCCTGGAATGGAGCATCCTGCTCCACTGGAAGATTAGACTGTAATCCATTGCTTTGGGTTCTCTTCTTCTATAAAGAAGGACTTTGATGGAGTCTTATTTTCTGAACCAGAGACAAATTATTCTTTCCATTTGGATTCTTGGATTCTAAGAGGAAGTGAGGGGCCCATCATCAAATTTTGCCCAAAGCAATTTTTGAGGCAGAAATTGCCCAATGTATCAAAAGCCCCCCAATGCAGTCCCAAGCAGGTTGGGAAAATAATTTTCAGTCCAACTGAGCGCAAATATGGTTTTGTTCTCAGTTTAACAGATTGTTGTTCATGTAGTTATAGAGAGGGAGCTTGTTGCAGATTAATGAAAGAGGAAATTAGCTTAAAAAGATTAAAGATTACTAACAACACAAAGATATTAAAGGATAAATCAATATAACAATTTAATTCATGAAGGAGAAGAAACAGATAAAGGGTTAACTTTAAGATTGTAATGTGCCATAGACAGTAGATGGCTTTGTTGGTGTAGGGGAAACATAATTTAAGTCAGAAGGGAAGAAAACTAAAGGAAAGATCAGATTAATTTTTACAAGAGAAAGGGTGATAAAGTTGATTTTCTGGAGTATGAAATGGTCCAAAGATCCAGTTCCCTTTTAATCAAATAGTTGGTAATCTAATGCCTTTGAGCTGAAGAAATGAGTTACAAGTAGATCTAGCCTTCCACTCTTGCTATCTAAAGAAATAAAAATAAAAGCTCCAAGAATAGGCAGCTAGGGATGAATTTAGAAATAGGAATCAATAAGGAACCATTATCATCGCCACCACCACCATTAATTTTATCCTTTGCTCAATTTTTTCCTCTCCTTACGTGAATGATCTTTTGCAAAATTCAATCCTTAACTTTCTTGCTGTCCTTTTTGAACATCTAAAGACTTGTCACAACTTTAGTAGTATAATTGCTAGATTTCTATAGTTGCTACTTATTTCTGATGTCTAGTCTTGTGTTAAGAAATGTGGCTAAAAGTCCCATTTCAGGCACTTACGATTTGTGTAAGCAAGAACAAGTCTCTTCCTAACCTTGGTTTTCTTATCCAAAAATCTACCAGGCTGAGTTTGGAGAGATTCCTCATGAAACTGACCTCTGAATCATGACTTTATTGACCACAGTGATTCTCAGAGACCATTGACCAAACCATAGTATAGTTGGGGATCTGCATGGAGTACTGATGGCAGCAGAAATCATGGATTCTTGAAGAGTATTCTTGTTCATGGGTTCATCACATTTGGAGGCAGAAGGGACCTCAATGACCCTTTTAGGAAGGAGGAGAAATTTTTATTTTATTTTATATACAGCTAGAGTTGGACTTTCTTGCTAAAGGCAAGAAGGGTAATATGATGGATAGATCACTAAATCTCCTTAATTGCTCCCTAGCCTTAATTACTGAATGGGGGCAGCCTCACTCAAACTGAGACCTGTTGAAGACCTTAAAAAAGGCCAAGGGATCCCATTTCATCCAGGACCATCTCCAGCCATGCTGACCTATATCTTGCCACTGGACCCAGATGGCTCTGGAGGAGAAAGTGACAAAGGCAGATGACCTTGCACAGTCCTCTCTCACTTAAATCTAATTCATTTGCACATTATAGCACTCCCTTCTCCATGTCATGGTCCTCTTTGAGAACAAAGGATAAACAGTCAGTAAGACTGAGTTCAAATGCAGCCTCACACATTAATATTGTCTTTGGGCAAGTAACTTAAACTCTATTTTCATCAGTTATAAAATGAGAATAACAGTGACCCCTATATTCTGTGAGGATCAAACGAGATAATATTTGTAAAATGCTTAATTGGCATACAGCAGCCAAAATAAAAATGCAATCTATTATTTTCCCATTCTTTTGAGCTTTTATTTTTCCTTGCGTCATATGTAGTATTGCATACTCTTATAACATTTGGATAGATCTCATTTTTAATTGCCTTGTGCTTTTCACTGTTATTGATTTATTTGTTTGTACTATTATCCTATTTAGATCCTATGTTTCTTCTTTAAAAAAGGGACAGTCTCCAATACAACTTGATATCCATGGTGCCATTCACATACCAGATGCTCAACAAATATTTGTTAATTTTGAACAGTTATTTGTGTGATGGTATTTCTCTTTGAATTGTGAAGTATCAGTTGGAGAAAAGGCAAAACATACCAAGTATCGCAGAGAAAGATTAATCATAAGGGATGAGCAAGATTTGAACCTATAGTGATGAGGAATAATAACAACTCACAATTTAGAAAATAGAAAACAGAAGGCAGCTAGTTGGTTAAATGGATAGAGTACCAACCCTGAAATCAGGAGGACCTGAGTTCAAATCTAGCCTCAGACATTTAACACTTCCCGACCTAGGCAAGTCACTTAACCTCACAGAAAAAAAAAATGGTTTTGGTGATTAGTGGAGCTATAAAAAGAGACTGAATAAGAATCAGATCTCATTCCAATGCCCTATCGTTGGTTGGTTGAAGATGAAGAATGATAAAGAAAGCCTATCATTGACCAAGAGATGTCTGTAATTTATCTGTGCTTTGCACGGAGGTTATTATAGTAGGAGTTGTGTCTGGGATGTGGGAAGGGAGTTGGGCCAGGACAGCTAGATTGTCTATGGATAGAGTACCAGCCCTGAAGTCAGGAGGAACTGAGTTCAAATCTGGCCTCAGACACTTACTAAGTACTCTGGGCAAATCATTCAACTCAGCCTCCAAAAAGGGAGGAATATTCGGCCAGGGTAAAGCTAAGAAGAAATGGGGGTTTGCATCATGGGTTCAAATCTGTCCTTTTACCCAGTTGGTGATGTTCAGCTTACTGCTCCAGGCTTCAACTCCTGCATTTGTAAAATAAAAAGAATTGGATTGGAGGATCTCAAAGATACTTAGCTCCAAATCTATGATGCTTTGGTGAGTCCATGAAGTTTGGATGCATCATGTAAAATCTACATAATGTGCTGCTTAGCTTCTGTGAGTAGATGCTCTCAGCATCTGAAAGTCCATTGGTTCATTGGTCTCTGACCACATAAGTAACAACCAATAAAAGTTCTAAACTGCCCCCCTGGCCATACCACATATTGTAATGGTGGTGGTATTAAGTCTTCTCCTTTGAAACTATGGAAAATAAAAAAAGAATATGAACTTTTGTGTATTTTCAGGAACTGAAAATATATGGAATGATATCTTCTGGTACAAATCAAGGTCAGATGGTAGGGAAAAGCCCTGGTAGAAATGTGGTTGTAGAGAGGATCCTTCATTCCCCTCATATTCCTCCTGCTCAACTATAGAGAGAAAAAAAAGCTTCTTTATGATGAGGGACTACTGGTAAATAATTTTTTACTTGGGGGATGAACCATCTGGGAAAGAAAAGTGTGGTTCTCAGCATGTGGGCTCTTCATTAGACAACAGCCAAGAGCAACATTGAGAAGAGTGAGACTAAAAAGGAAACTTTGTTGGCTCTGTGTTGGGGAATTTGGACCAGAGCTGTCTCTTCAGCGCCATTTTGGATCATCACGCTGAGAATCACATTTTGTTCCTTTGTACAGAAAACCTTTAGGAGTTAAGCTTCCAGTCACTAGCTCTTTGCTGTGGGCTGTGTGTGTGGTGAGGATGGAGGTGGGGGTGAAGAGTAAATAGCAAGAGCTTGATTTGGAGGAGAAACTGAAACCGATTCAAACAAGATTCCATTAACTAATTAGGGGAGCATTGGAAGCTGGTCGGAGGCTCACAATCCCTTCTTTTCTCTTCTCCACTGGCACTCCAAGAATCAGATCACCTGGGGAAAGGCGATTTAAAAAATACCAGATGGTCTGTGTGATGCTCCAGCTGCAGAGAATAACTCCCAGTCAGGCAATCTGCCTTTCGGTCGGAACCCTCTAAAAGTACACTGCCCATTCGTCATGCTTCTCCAATTGCAGCCTTCTGGATAGCCTCTTTCTGCCTTGTCTGACTCTTCCTTTCCAGTTTTTATCATTCCCCCCTCCATGAGCTAATGGAGTAACATCTCTTCATTGGCTATAAATCCATTGAGGAACCCTATATAAAATATGGTTTTGTGAAGGAAAATTGGAAAACATCTGTTTTTTTTACCCATAAGATTCAGTGTTCACTTGTCTCATATGACGACGTGACTGTTTGTGCATGTGTGAAAAAGAAGACAGGAAAGGGGGGGGGGAAGAAAAAGAGGCAAGTATCAGAGGGAGAAAGTGTATTTATATGTATGTGGGGGGGCCAGGCGACTAAGTAGAAAACTGAGGATTCTATGTGTGTGGGGGGGGAAAGTTGGCCTTTCATGCCAACTTGGAGAGAATCCTGGATTCACACTGGAAGAGCCAAAGCCCTTTTGACACATGCGACCTTGAGAGAATGGCTTTGGATCGGGATGTTCCTGAGCAACATCCTGAAGGTCGTGGTATGTCCTTGGGCCAAGGTGATCTCTGGTGGATAGCAGAAAAGCCTAAAGGATAACGGTCTTCAGTTGGTCGTCTTCAGAGCGCTGCTCAGCTCTTCTTGGCTTCAGGCTCTTACATCTGGGGACCAGCTCACTGTGGGGAGGTGAGGGAAGATGGAGGTTGTACATGAAGCCCTGAACTGCTGGCTGACTGCCCCTAAGTGTGAGTGTGTGTGTGTGTGTGTGTGTGTGCACTTGCACACAAATCTTCCTCAATATGTATGTCTTGCCTAATCTGGTATATGGTGGAATTGATGAATTTTAAAATCTTTTATGTTATGTGAGTCATCTGCAGAATATTGGGTTGAAAGGCAATTGAAGAGGGAGGCATTTGTTAGTGGCATTTTTTTTTTTTTTTTGTACATACTTAGTGCCTCTGGAAACCAGTATGCAAATTTATACAAATGAGGAAATTGCTTAGCATTTTGAAAAACAAGAGCAGGACAAAATGTTGGCTAAGCTTTCTCTCTGGCTCCTTCCTCCCCCTTCTGTCTCTCTCTCTCTCCCGTTATCTACCTAGCAAATCCTAAATCTGTCTCTGATGGACCTCAGTTCCCTCGATTGTACAGTAGGTCAGTTAGAAACGTGATAGCTCTCTGGATCAATAATCTGATAAGTCCCAAGGAAGTCTATCTTAGAGTAATGAGAAGAGCATTTTACAAGAGTCAGTTTGAAATGCTGTTAAGCGTCAGGAATATTCTATAACACTCTTATTCGTGTTGATATGTAAAAATATAACACCAACAATAAAAGCATCTATTTTGTTTAATCATTTCAATAGTGTCTGACCCTTTGTGACTCCATTATTTGAGGTTTTCTTGGCAGATACTGAAGTGGCTGGCCATTTCCTTCTGAAGTTCCTTTTACACAGGAGGAAACTGTGGCAAACAAGTTTAAATGACAGGGTCACACAGCTAATAAATGTCTGAGACTGGCTTTGAACTTGTATCTTCTTAACTCTAGGATTAGTGCTTGATCCATTTTGCCAGTGGTTGCCTGTGATTGATGGTCTGTATAGTGTATAACACATATGGAGCATGTGCATGTGTGTGGGGCAGGGATGAACAGCTTGAAATTACAGAATTTCTCTCTTGAAAAAAAGAAATGTTGTGGAGACATTTAGGGATTGCTGGGTAGTCAGTACTCTTTGAATCTGTAAAAGGGTTTCGATGATGGTTGGTGGTAGGGAGTGGAGCAGGGGAAAAGGATATTCATATTAGTTGCCTGTAAGTGGGGTCTGAGCAATACCTCAGATTTTCTTTTATCAAGTTTTAAATTTTTTGAATCATTTTGGAAAAAAAATTGTTAATACCTCTTTAGAGGATAAAAGGATTATAGATTTAGAGATGGAAGTGAAATTGGAGTTCTAGTCCAACTTCTTAATTTTCCATTTAAGGAAATTGATGCCCAGAGAAGTTAAATTACTAATTCAGGGTCACACAAGTAGTACATGGAAGGGCTTTCCCATGTCACCTGGGCTGTATATCCATGGGCTATTTATTCTAGGTCTAATCTTATTACTGATTATCATGGTAGCTTTGATCCATTGTTTCCAGGCTAACTCTATTTCCCTCTCTGGAGGCAAACTATTTGTCTCTTCCTTTCCTGTAATTCCCCATATTAATGCTCAACTTATTAAGGACACCTAAGTAGTCTGTTTAGAACTTCTGACCAGACAGCCTCAGAATCCTTGATAGCTGATATTCAATTATACACCCCCGCCTCTGGCTTTTTCTTTAGTTCCAAATTAGAAATCTTCCTTTCCTTTCCTAACAGACCATCCTCTAAGAAAAAAAAGAGAGAGGGAAAAAAGCATCTCAGCAAACAAAATTCACTAGTCGGACAACTTTATCTGGTGGCTTATAGCCAGTCTCTATAAAGAAGGGATGGAAATTACAGCTTCAGTTCTAGAGGTAAATAAGACTAATGATCTCTTAGAAATTTCTAACTAAAGATCTGGAGGATCCACATCCTCTTGTTTTATTTGGTGCATTCTTCAGACTATAAAAGTATGTGATCATGGGCCAGTATGGCCAGAAATTTGGGTTGAGCCTTCAAGCATCAGGTGTCTGATGCTAGGCTTGCAGTGGGATAGAGAGAAGAGAATCTGAAAGACAGAGGGGATGGCAGGTCTAGGAAGTATGATCATGTAGAAAGGAGAACTGCATTCAAATCCTGACTCTGAAGCTTACTTGCTCTATGATGATGGGCATGTTTCCTGACATCTCTGTGACTTAGTCTCTCCTGTTGTAAAATAGGAAGAATTATAAGTATGGCTTACTTCACAAGGATGTTAGGAAGTAAATACTACAAAAACCTTTATAAGACTAGGTATGTGTGAGTTGATGTAGTTATTCCTAATATTATTGTCAATGATGGTAATGATAAGGCTTGGTACCTTTGAGCTCATGGTTGATAAAAAAAAAAATCAAGGTGTATATCTGTATGTTTCCTGAAGAAGAGCAAAGAGTAAAAAAAAAAAGAGCTACTTTTTTGTTGTGAGATCAAATGATGCATCAAGATCCTCATGGATAAGAAGGAGAGTAAAGACTATAATAAATCATTAGTAAATGAATGATGAATGAATGCAAGATGAAGTACTCATTTATCAGGAAAAGCAGATATTTTCTAAGCATATAAATATAGGCAAGCAAGACATTCTCTGCTTTCTGTATTCTAATGGGAAAAGACCACCCACATAGAGGAGTAGAGATCAGGGAAGAGTGTTTTGGAAAGGGAGGTCAGAGAGGATGGTGATTGGAGTCACAGGACAAGTGAGTGTCTTGACCTTTCTGGAAATGGTTGGATGGTTTTGATTACTGTTTTCAGAGCTAGAGGTCAAAAGGAAGAAGGGGATACTCATGGATGGCAGGACAGGAAGATGATTATAGGAAGTGATGTGAGATCCTAAAAGGCAGAAAGATAATAATAGTGACAATAAGAATAGCAACAACAACAATAATAAACACATCTATATCTATTTCTGTCTATTTATCTATTCATCTATCCCTCTATTTGTCTATGTGCTTGTCTGCCTGCCTGTCTGTCTGTCCATTTATCTATCCACATCCATCTATCTATCTATCTATCTATCTATCATCTATCTATCCATCCATCTATCTATCTATCTACTCACCCATTTATCCTTCTATATATCTACCTACCTATATAGGTAGGTACCTACCTATCTATATATCTATCTACTATATGTCAGAGAGTGTGCTAAATACTTCACAATTATTATTTCATTTGATACTCCTAAGTCCTGATAAGGAGCCATTTCACAAGAAGCTGAAACAAACAGAGCTTAAGTGATTATTAAGTCTCACCAATCTAGAGCCCAAAGACACAGGGATGGGATCTTCAGTTCCATGTGGAGGTAGAGACTGGAGTACAGATGGTCTGGCTTGGCAGTGGCCCAAAAGTGGCAGCCTGAGGATGGGTAAGATGAGATGAAAATTCACCACTCAGAGATCTTGTAGAATCGACCAGTGTTGAGTGCTGAACTTTGGGCAAAGGTTTCAAGAAGCAGTGATAATATGGCAGAAAGAGCATTTGATTGACTGGAAGTTAAGAAATGTGGTCCCTAGTTATAGCTATACTCTTATTAATCTGCAGAATTTAGAATAGGTTTCTTGACATTTCAGCTTCAGATTCCTCATTTGTAAAAAGGAACATTAGATCTGTGACCCCCAAATTCCAATCTGCAACAAAAGGACATTGGGACAGACTGAGCAATTTCAATGTACTAGGGAAGCCCGCTTCCCTAGTGGAGCCCAAGCAATTGGATCCAAGACTCTCCTCTGCAGTTGGGGGAGGGGGGCTCTTTCCCAGGGTTGGGGGGGTTCCCTTCTTTTATAGTAACTGATGGCAAAAATAGACTGAAGCGATACAGGTCTTTGATTGGTCAGTTCCACGGGAGGAAACTCACATGATTGGTCAAAGGAAAATATCCATCAGTCACCAAAAGTTTAGTCATCAGGCTCTCCACATGTCATCAATCATGAATATTTAGTCAATGACTAGGCAACAAGATTCTGGGACTTTCCATCAGCATGTTACAAATATTAGTCAAGAAAAGAACAAAGTAAAAAGGGAAATTGTGGTTTTCTTGGAATAAAGCACCTCTTAGAACACATTTATGGGGAGGGGAGGATATTAGTACAGTAAGTTCCTGACAGGTTAATACAGGCCTAAGTAACAGACTATATAAATCTAACATTTAAAAGCACTATCATCAAGATATAGATTTTATCATCAATACATAATGGTTAATTTATTCCATCTTAGATAATTCTCATTCTAATAATTAAACTTAATTCTCTCTATCTTATAGAAAATCACCTAGCCCCATAAATCACAGTGAACTAAGTGAATACTTATTGAATAGGGGTATTAAAATTATTCTCACAACTCTATTATCTTTGAGGCCCTTTTTAGCTCTAATGTTCTGTGATTAGAGGATTGATCCCCATTTAGGAAAATAGAACTTCGGAGGGACAGAGAAGGAGAACTGCTGGACATTTGAGCAGGGACAATAGATAAAGAAATTGTGCGGTATAATTCCTATTCCATTCTTCCATCCTAACCACACCAAAGCTTCAAACTTGAACTGCAGGTGGGTCCTGCCTAACTTGGGCTTATAGAAAATCCTGCTTCCTCCATCTGCCCTCTTTCCACATTTACTTCAAGAGTAGCTGCAGCCCCAGGCTTGAGCAAAGAGGATTGGGAAAATCAGAGGTACTCAGGAAGTAACATGTCAAAGTAAAAATAGCTTGGGGAGAAGGGAACCAAGATGTAAGAAATCCAAGATCCATTCCCTGATTCTCTTACTTTAAATGTATCCACTGTTTTACTGGTATCTCCCTCTCCCCAGGCAGATCAAAGACTGATCCAATTATGTTTTATTCTTTACTCTGAATGATTTGTAGAGCTAAGTTGACAGGGCTGGGATCAAGAGAGGTTTAATCTTAGGACCTGCTAGATATTGTGAGGCTAAGATACTGCACTATCCATTTTCGTTAATATTATTTTCTATTTTTCATTGCAGATGTGTATGTATTTCAGCACTATTATGGGTCAAATAGGCTTCTACACATGATACTAGAATGAATGCATTCCAAGTTACAAATAGCTGATTTACATAAAGCCTTTTGGAATTCAACTTCTTATAATTAGGATTCAGCAGATTTTTATTTCATTCCCTGATACAGTGTTTGGCATCCAATTCAGCACAATATGATGAGCATTTATTAAATGCTTACTGTATGCAAGGCTCTGTGAGAGACTCTTAGGATACAAATAAAAAAAACAGCAATTCATGACCTCAAGTAACTTGTGTTCTAGTAGATTGCTCCTTTCATGTCCATTAAAAAAATCAGAAACTAATTTTTTTCAGCTCCTGTAATCCTGTTACAGTACACCCAACATGTGGTCATCTTATCTTTCCTTAGAAACCCCATAAAAATTGGGGAGTGGATATCTCCCAAGACAACCCATTCCACTTTGGCATAGCTCTAATGTTAGGGAAATTTCTCCTGACTCAGATTGGCTTCTTTGCAATTTTTATTCATTGACCCTCTTCTGTCTGGGACTCAATAGGACACATGGAATCCCTCTTGCCTTCAAATACTGGACAATTCTCAATTGTCATTTCTATTTTTCAAAATACATGCAAAGGTAGTTTTCAATATTCACCTTGTATTTCAAATTTTTCTCCCTCCCTCTTTCCTTCCCTCCTCTTCTAAACAGCAAGTAATCCAACATAGGTTAAACATGTGCAGTTCTTCTAAACATTTCCTCACATTTATCATGCTGTGCAAGAAAAATCAGATAAAAAGGGAAAATATGAAGAAAAAAAAAGCAAAAAAGCAAAGATCAACAACAAAGGTAATAATGCCATATTGTGATCTATATTCAGTTCTCATAGTCTCTCTGGATGCAGATGGCTCGAAGAGACTGTTCTTTACCTTTCTTTGTAGCCTTAGCAGTTAGCCCAGTGCCTGACAAATAACAGGCACTTAAGAAATGCTTATGGATGCTCTTCAGCTTTATCACTTCCCCTTCCTTCTATGTGACAGCAAAAGTTCTTCCAATGTGATCTGCCCAGAGTACAACACACTATCCCCTCATTATAACTGGAAGTTAACCTCTCTTAATACAGTCTGAGATTACATTTACTTTTCTTAAGTTGCCATAACACAATATATTGAGATTACAGGCCAATATCGGCAGTTAAGGATTCTGGAAATCTTTGTTCACTTCAACAAAGGAATTATTGTGATTTTACTCTCCTTTGCCAAATGCTGTCTTAGGTGATGTGGTGGATATAAAGAAATGGGAGACTTTGAGAAGCTTTTGAGAAGCTGTCAAGTTTATCTCAGTAGGGAGATGAGATCAATACATGAAATAGAAAAGTTACAATATCAAGTCAGCAAGCATTTATAAAGCACTTACTATGTGCCAGTCATCATGCTGAGTAGGGATGCAAAGAAAGGTGACAGAGAGTTCCTGCTTTCAAGAATCTGATAGGGGAAGACTTGCAACTTTGGCTATGTACAAATTGGAGATAATCCCAGAAGGAAAGCATTAAATTTAAGGAGAACAGGGAAAGACTAATTGCAGAAGATGAGAGGTAAAGATAACAGTCTTCATATCTCCTTGGAGATATGGTTTCATATGGTTCACTTCCATAAAATTCTCTGCCTTGGATAAATAGGCATGAGTTTCCCCCTCTTTCTTTTGCGGAATATCATTTTCTGAAATACATGTATGATTTTCTGTCTTAAAGGGGTTCTACTAGTGAGCAGTAACTCACAAACCAATAACACAGGGAAACTTCCTCTCCCTTGTGGATCCTCTTACCCCTCAAAAAAAGCATCCCACAACAAAATTACTTTGTACCCTTACAGAAGGGACAATCTATAAGTAGAAATAACTTAAGTAGGCTAGCTAGTCTTTCAGAAGAATTCTATTAATCCTAGGAGGGTTTCATTCACAAGATATTAATTCTGTTAGACCAAGGAAAGAAACTGTGATCTCATTACCTTATCAGTATAACTTCTTTTTAGCTAAGAAATGGCTCTTGGTCTTCCCAACCAAGTAAATAGGATAAGTTTAGATTTGAGAGGAAGCTCAAATCCTTTGGTCCAGGAGTCAGCTTTTTGTTTAATTTTTACATCTGATTTCATATTATTCCATAGTTTGTGACAAGGAGCCAGTTTGACGTTCATTTATGGCAGCAAAGCATGGCTAGTGCTCTCTATGAATTTCCAAATCAAATTTTTTTGCATCAAGATCCTCCCTCCTCAGTAAAACGCTGTGAATTCAGGTTTTTAAACGAGCCCCTTGAGGAATCTCCGAGGTGTTTGGCACCAACACAAGTCATTAGGCAAAACTGAAATAGTCATCAGACCAAGGAATGGCTTATTTTATATACTGTTTTGTGGAGAGTTAAATATTTCACCATATTCCAATGCTGATTGGTGTCTTGAATCATTTCCAAATGTTCAACCTGTAAAGATATTTGAGAAGCCCAGAACTTGTTCCCCCCACCCCTTACTCCATCGACCCCCTCCCAATGATAGATTTCACTTGGATTTTTACAAATGGAAAACCACAACTCCCCATAGCTGCAGAGAAGCAGCTGTCACACCAGGTACGGAGCATGAGAAAACACTTTCCAAAGAGCTCAGGGACTTCACATTATCTGGGAGTTTTTTAGTGCTCTCAAAATTTGTGAAGAAAATAAAAGATTTTTGGGTGAAGAGTTTGTTTCAGATAATCAGCTGCACCTGTTTGGAAGCAGCTCTTCATGTCTTTCTAATATTTTGATGCACGTGTTTGGTTAATTCTTCACAGAAATAGAAAAGTTATCAAACTAGAAACTAGCAAAATTGCCCTTTATTAAATCAATAATGGGCATTTTTTCAGTGGTGTCATCTTCACGGATGCCTTGTGTTTTTATGTACTGACATTTATGTACATTTTTTTGAATTTAAGTTAACATTTCCATTCCAAGGAGTGGAACAAAGTTTATTATTATGTGTTTGGTGTAGCCTGCCAGAGAAGATTAATCAATCAATGTTTATTAGACACCTACTATGTACTAGGCATAGTGGAGTGCTACATGACACAGGGCTGTCTTCAATGTTGTCATCTTTATGACATCTTGAGTTTTTTATGTATTGACATTTATGTACATACATTTTTATGTACTGAAGTTAATATTTTTATTTTAAGAAGTGGAACAAAGCTCATTATTATGTGGTTGAGTCAGTACCAGAGAAAATCTATCATCACTTATTCAACAGTATGCTAAGGGCTGAATTTCACAATCTCAGTATCTTCTGTTTGGGATATGAGGTGACCACCATGGTGGGTCTAACAAACAGCACCATATTAGAACCATATTGAATCTGGTACTTAAAAGTCACTTGAACAGTTAAGAAAAGGAGGTTTACTTTGCTCTAATAGCAAGCATAGATATACAACAAGAATCCAGTGGCACTTGGCTTTTATAGACATGACCTCCCCCAGCTTGATAGTAAAACTCTCTAGTCCAGTGGTTCTTAAACTTTTGTTTTCAGTATCTTTAGCCTATTAAAAATTATTGAGGATCTCTCCAAAGAGTTTTTGTTTATCTGGATTATATTTATAGACATTTCCATATTGGAAATAAAAACTATTTTTGAATTTGTAGACCCTCTAAAAGGGTTTCAGAGATCCCCAGGATTCTCTAGACCATACTTTTAAAACCACTGCAGTCTAGTCAGTAGAGTAGGTGATTCACATGGTTTTCAGACATCTACCATACACATACCAGCTATACTATGGGTGGGTCTTTTGATGCCTTCAGATGACCAGGAAGCTGGGTTTAGGGAGGCAGATATCAATCAGGTGCCAAAGACCACTTTGTGGCCTAGTAGGGAAAATTAATCCCCATTGCATGGAAACAACGACTCCTGGTCTTAAAAACATGAAGCTTTGATCATTAAGACAAAACTATGATAGACAAGTTGGGTCAATTATCCCAAAGCCAGGATGCAGAACAGGAACAAAAAAATATATTCTGAGGGGTTTGGAAAATGTCCATGAACCAAGTTCATGTTAGGAACCAAGTTAAGAAAATTAATGGAGCTATGGTAACCTGTGAAATTCATGGCAATAGTTACTCTGATAGCTGCTTTAGGGCTTCTGGTGATTAATAAAAATAATTAATAACATCCCACCCTGACCCATCCAGTATTTCTGGATTTAAAGGGCTTTTGGTAATCTCTAAGCAGACGTCCTCATTAACAGTATTCTTTTCCATCAGAGTCACCTTCTCTGGTTTGTTGTGGTGGTTAAGTCATACTGGGTACTTCATGGCCCCATTTAGGGTTTTCTTGGCAGAGATACTAGAGTAATTTGACATTTCCTTTTCTGGTTAATTTTACAGATAAGGGAACTGAGGCAAACAGGGTTAAGTGACTTACACAATCACATGCATCGTAAGTATCTGAGACCAGGAAAATGAATCTTCCTAATTTCAGGCCCAGCACTGCATCCACTACAGTATCAACTAGTGGTCTTATCTTCTCTGCTTAGATGAGGGAAAACCAGAGGACAATTTGAAAAACAGGTTTGGGATCTAGTCATTTGGCCTTTTCCTCATCACTGCTTTTGTCTAGTAAGTTCTAGGCAGGTATCCTTGTGACAGAAATGCTTATAAGTACAAGGAAATTAATCTTCAACTCTAAGAAGCCCAAAATAAGGCAGCATTATTTTTTTTAGAGAAAGAAACATTTATTTTAAGGAACTGAAGAGGGTAGACTTGACCTGAGTCAAAGAGTATGGAATTAAGAAACGAATGTTTGGACTTTAAACATCTTGAGTTATGTTTAGTCCATAAATTTAATCTGGGGGATTTAAAAATAAAAGCCTAATCACAGAACAGAGTTGTTTTGAAGGCTTTTTTTGGGGGCTGGTAAGAACACTGCCAAGACACATCTCCCACTCTAAATGGGCAAGGACCGCTAGCTGCTGTAAATCTTTTGAGTTCTATATATTCCTTTTTTCCAGGTTCTATTTCAGATCTTTGTTTAATAGTGTATGAAAGTTTTAATAGTGTATGAAAGGGAAATGAAGGAGCATTTGGGTCTTTCTAGGAGGTATAACCAATCATTATGTCTAGCTCCATCTTTCCTATTAAGGACTGACCGTTTGGATTCTTTTTTATTCTGGACTCATTGGTTTTGCAGCTCACTTGGCATGTTATATTTATTTATGGCCAAATAGTGTGAGGCAACTTCTAGGTTGTCTATGTAGATTCTCTAGAACTCTTTAAAGCTCTTTCATATCCATTATTTTATGTGATCCTCCACACAGTCCTTTGAGAGAGATGAGACAGAGATAAAGAAAGGGACCGGGGGAGGGGAGAGAAAACAGAAAGAAACAGAGAGACAGTGAGGAAGAGGAAGAGAGAGGGAGATGTGGAGGGAGAGACAAAGACTTTTTGTGTCAGGTATACAAAATGCCTTGCCTGAAGCCCTCCAGCTAGCTAGCTTCCTTGCTTACTCTTCCTCTTGATCACATTAATTTTTGGCTTTCCTCAGTTTGACAAGCTTCTTGTCCCTCTGTTTCTGGGGTCAGTTCTGGGGTGGCTACCAAACATCCACCTTTAAAAAATGAAAACAAAAAATTTCTTGAAAATTCTGTTTCCTTTATTCAAGTTCACATTTTCTTTTGCAATGCAAAAAGCACCAGCATTATGAGAACAATGCTAGAAGAAAGTTCAGGGAAAATAAACACAAAAAGTTCCCCCCTGAGCATGGTATGGTCACCTATGAAGACCAAAGCTGGAGGGGAATCGAACTGAGTGGTCTAGCTTTCTGTGCCAGCCAGACATGGCAAATTGGAGGCTACCTATGACTTGACAGATCTGTTTCTTTACTGTTTCTCAAAGAAACTACCTGGTCTAAATAAAGCCCATTGTTCTTACTATGATGGTGTATAACTTTGTTCAATTCAGTCATCTTTCCTTAGCTTCAATTTTCTCTTCTGTAAAATGAAAGGGTTGAACTAGATGGCTATTCAGGTCCCTCCTTACTCTATATTGTGAGCCTTAGGGTCCTTTGCTGATTAATTCCATGTATAAAATACTCAATGAGTCCAGGCACTCATCAAAGAATTACAAATAACTGTAGTGAGAAGTTATTGAAACAGACTTGCTTAAAGAAATGCCAGAAAACTATTGGACTCTCCATTGATATAAGAAAAATAGGCATAAAAAGAGTCATAGTTCTCCCTGAGTTTTCCCTCAACCACTCTTTTCTTATTGGGCACCTGTATTTGTGTTATTCTTTTCTATTGAAAGTACTGATCTTCTAGAAAGTGACTGATATTCTGGATTGGAGGATTTTCTCAGCAAAAATTCTCAGCAAACATTCACTTGTGACTTTTTACCTTCTATAAATGACCTTACTCATTTTTCAGTTGGGAGGAAAAAAGATGGCAGATTCTTAGGCATATGCTGTTATTTCTTTTAGCTAAGGGTACCTTTTTTCATAAGGGATAACATCCCTTCTTTTAAATTTGTTATTTCTTTTTTTTTACATCACCTTTACTTCCTGATGCTCCCCACTTCCAACTGAACCCTCACTTATAAGAAATGAGTAGTCAGGCAAAACAAATCCACCCAATGACTATGTCTGAAAATGTGTGCCTCATCTAGTCTCTGTGGCCCACTTCTTCTCTGCTGAAAGGCAGGTGAACTGTTTTACTCTCCATCTTCTAGAATGATGATTGGACATAGAGGAATTAGAGGTTTGAATTCTTTATTTGTCGTTTTCTTTTGCACTGTGGTGATCCTTGTGTAAATTATTCTCAGTCTGCACCCTTCATTTAGCATTAGTTCATAGAGGTCTTCCAAGATTTCCCTCAATTCTTGACATTCATTATTTAGGATCATAGATTTGGGGCTACAGTGATCCATTCAAGGCCACTGGGTTCACTGTATATGGCATAAAACATTCTTTAGCACTCATATATCACAATTTGTTTAGGCATTCCCTTTCTTTGCTGTTCTCTCCTACTATAAACGGTTGCTGTAAATATTTTTATACAAATGAAGGGATCCTCTTCACAAGGAATGGAAGCACCTCAGAAATCTTCTCTTCCAACAATAACAACTCCCATGTATATAATGGGGAAGTGATTTGCCCTCCACACAGCTAGAAACCCCCGTCATCTGATCTTACAGTTAAACCTCTTGAGCAAAGGAAATGAAGGATTGCTTCCCTTACACAGTTGGAGTTCAAGTTAGTTCTGATGAAGTTCAAGCTCTTGGATGTTTATATTGAGAGACTCTGACATGTTCTGTCTGACCCTAGGTCAGTCTAATTCATGGTATAAGAGAACGGCGCCAGAAGGGACCTTAGCAATTGTCCAATACAACATTTTCATTTTATTATTTGTGTTATTACATTTTAATTGAATTTTTATTCTGAACTTAGCAAACACCAAATAAAACATACATTTTCATATAGAATATAGAACAGAAGACTGAATATGAAATTATGAATAATTTACTTTTTTTTTACAGAGTATAACCAAGCAAATATGTAACTGTTCTACTTATTTGTAATTTCTTCTGGCCTTTCTTCTTCTTTTTTTTTTTTAGGGGGGGAATCTTATTTGAGTCTCCTTTTTCTCATCTCCCCCTCACTGAGTAGGGGACAGAGATCTTGGAACATATATGGATAGTTGAGTAAAGCAAATTCACATTGACCATGGCCAGAAATGTCTATCTTGAATCCATTATTCTATCAGGAGATGGATTCCATGTTTTTTCTTTGGTTCTTTAGAGTCATGATTCATAATTTCCTTTTATAGATGGAAAAACAGATTTAGTGAAATTGAATGATCATACAATAGCAGGGCCCAAATTCAAACCCAGGGCTCCTGACTCCAGAACAGGACTATTCCAAAATGACACTTTTAGGAAGTTCTAAGTAGTTTGAGGAGTTTATCTCTCAGTAGTTCAGGTCTGTTTTAGTCAGGGTTCAGCCTTGGGAGAGGGTTAGAAGATGAGGGCCCAGACAGAGCTATGAAAATCAGGAATTTGAGAGCTGTCTGTCTTTTGGTAGTTATAGGATTGAGGGCTTTTTTTTTTTTTTTTTTTACAAGGGTAGGGACAGTTATATCTATTGCTTATAGATTTACACACCTGAAGTCAGGTAAAACATAGTGAGGGAGTAACTTTGAAGAGCAAAAGAAGTTACAGAGGACTTCCTGAGGAGTGTGTTTAGAAGGGGTAAAGAAAGTCCTTTTTGTTAACATGTGTGTGTGTGTGTGTGTGTGTGTGTGTGCGCCTTTGTAAGACAGCCATATTCATATGGGTTGTCTAAATGCATAGTTATGTATTGTGGGTTGCGTGATAGATAATGCTTGAATCTGACTCACCTCTTTCCAAGCCATACTCTGATTTTTTTCTCTGCAATGAGCATGTTTATTTCTTCGATGTCTGTATCTAAGAATAATTTACATCTACCTGACTCCTCAGATATTGCTGAGGGAGGAGTATAATTTTCTTTTTAGTTGAAAACAAAAGTTGCGTTAAAGGGAAAGTAGCAATCAGCTTACATGTTCCAGTTTAGCCCCTTCCCATCAAACTCTGCTTACTTAGAGCCCTATCACAAATAGAGAAGGGCCAATAAATCCATTTATTCAAACAGAAGAGCAAACAAATTGAAGAAGTTCTATGGTTTAGATTATACCAGAGAATACCCAAATGAACATGGTCTTTTCTGGAGGTCTAAGTCTCAGTCCAAACAAAGGAAAAAAACCTAACCCAATCTTACCCAAGAGGAAACACCTCCAAAGTCCCCAGACAGGCAAGCTGGAAATCAGGGGCCGGCTCCCCCTACATGTTTGCAGGTTAGGTTCCAAAGCTCTCCTCTCTGTGTATTTTCCAAAGAGTCTTTAGAAGTATACATGTCTCTTTCCTCCAAAACTCTGGTATTACCCAAAGAATCCTTGGAGTAACCCAATGTCTGTCCCCTCAAAACTCAGGGACCCCAGTGCCTCATGGAGATACTCATTACTGGCTCAGCATTCTGAGCCAATTACGAGTCACCTCTTTCTCCATATGCAGGGCTGCTTCTCCCACACTCCGCTGGAATGGAAACTTAGGTTATGAGATTTTCAGAAGAATTTCAGAATTGGAAGAAGTCTCAGAAGCCATATTGTTTGACCCATATTCGAATGAGAATTCCTCTCTCCAATATACCTAACAAGGGGAATTTCAGCTTTTACTTGAAACCTTCAGTGGTGAGATCCAGCTACCTCTTGGAGTAGCACAGTCCAATTAGCATAGCTCAAAGTTTTAGAAAGTTTTTCTTTATGTCCTTTAAATTTGGTATCTCCTGCTCCTAGTTTTTTTTTTTCTCCTGTGGAGCCAAGCAGAAAAGTCTCATCTTTTTTTGATGTGACATTTCCAAATACATTAAGATTCTCATGTCCATTCTAAATCTTTCTCCAGGTTAAATATTCTAATTTGCTTTAAATAATCTTCACATGGCATGATTTCAGGATCTTTCTTAGGTTGCATTTTCATCTTATCATTGTCATTCCTAAAATGCAAATACCCAACATGCTGTTACTTGCATTTGATATTGTATTCCCTTCTATTCCCCTGCTCCCCCAGATCGCTTTCAGACGAATTTCTAACTTCTTACACACCTTTTGCCTTGCCCTTACAAAATTGATCTTTTGAACCTAAAAGTTAAGACTTTATATGTACCCTAATTCATTGCAATTGTGGTCCAAAGAATCCTGGGGATGTCTGAAATCCTTTCAGAGGATCTACAGATTCAAAATTAGTTTTTATTCATAATATTGGTAAATCTGTAAATATGATGCACATGAAATAAAAATGCTTTGGACAGAATCCTCAATGATTTTTAATAGTATAAAGAAATACTGAGAGCAAAAGTTTAAGAACCACTGTCCTACTTAAGTCTCATTTATTAATTTAACAAAGTGTTTTAGCCTGTTAAGATATTTTTGGATCCTGTCTCTGTCATTCAGGGATTAGCTGTTCTTTCCAGCTTCATGTTATCTGTCAATTAGATAAACTTGTCATTTTATGTATCTTTTCACATGCAAATAATTGATAAAAGTGGTCATTGGTACAGGACAAAGCCCAGAGCCTTAGAGCATTGCATTGGAAGGGTTAACTTTCCAGTTTGACATGGAATCATTAATGATTATTCGTTGGTATAGCTAATCAATCAGCCTTGAATTCACCAAATTTTATTGTTTTTTTGATCTACTGAATTGCAGTCATAAGACTCCTTTACACTCTTTAAAATTATTTCAAAGACCCATTATGTGGCCTTTATCTATTAATATTTACTGTATTAGAGATGAAAACATCTTAATATTATTATGAAAATAGTTTTGATCTCTTGGACCCCCTGAAAGGGTCTAGGAGACACCCTGGGATCCCTGGATCACATTTTGAGAAACATTGATTTAACATCCATCTTTCCATCTTTTCCACAAAGAAAAATATAACAGACTTTTGCCAAATGCTTTGATGAAACTCCAGAGGCAAACTCTTTATACACAATCTTAATCTACCAGTCCAATGATCCTGTCACAGGAAGGAAACAGGATTAGTCTGGCATGAAATGTTACCATTTTGTTTTCTAGATGTTCACTAACTAGCCATTTAACAATATAACCAATGATTTTTGCCAGAAGTTGAAGTTAAGTTCACTGTTTTATCTTTTATAGATTCTATTTTTTTTTCCTTAAAAATGATTTGTCTCTTTTCTGTGGTACCCTTCCCAATTTCCAGTTTTGTAAAGATCACCAACAATGACGTAGCACTTGCATCTGTTCCTTCTTTTGTTACTCAAGTATGTAGTTCATCTGGGTTGAGGGACTTGGAGTCAAAGGAAGCTTAGATGCCTTCTCTTTGGGTTTAGAGAGGTATGTATCTAAAAAGTAGACCATTTAAATCCCTAAATCCCATGCTACTCCATCACTGCCTAAATCTAGTAGTATGATATCCTCTCAAAGTAAGAGGTCCAGGAAAATTAACCCATTCTACTTTTACTCTAAATAGTTTTCATTCTTCTCCAACTTGTTGAAGATCAAATGGATTTTATATTATACCATAGCTTAAGGAAATGCTAGACAAAATGAGCGTCCTCCAGATATGATTTGTTCAAATTTGGTTTGGAAATTTTAGAGTGGTTATAGATAGAAATGTGCTCTTTGATTCTTGATTGATTTAACTTGGTTTGATACTAGCTTCCTGTTCTGTGAATTTAGAATTCATCCATGATAATGCAGAGTGGAGTATAATCCATTCTTGTGCCTCTTGTCTGGATGTTTGATGTGTCAATGGCTTCTCAGAAGCACTAAGATTCTCCATCCATAAATGTTATTTTTATTATATTGGCTTTTGAGCTAAAATTTCCCCAGAGTCATCAATTTTAATTTTAGACTTGTATGTGTATTTGGTAAGTATATCCCCATTTTCAAAGAGTGTTTTTGAAATTTATGGGGATTCAGCTTTATGAAAACACTCTGGCACCATTGAAATTTTGGGATGTAGCCGAGTGACTGGGCAGGGGAATTTAGATCATAGTATTATTTCATGGTAGTTGGATCTCCTGATAAAAAAACAACTATTCTGTTGACACAACAGCCTTAAATGTAGCACTTGAGTACCAGATGGACAACATATTTAATTTAAAAATCAGGGCAAGATGTCAGAGGGCTTTGTGACTTCTGATCCTGGAATGCCCTCCTTCTTTGTGGCTGCTTTTTTATAATCCTTCTCTTCCTTCTAGGCATTGTCAGCTCTATGAAGCCTTCATTGTCCCCATGAGAATGATGTTTTCCTTCTCAAATTTTTCTAGAACTTTTTGTCAAGATCCTTCCTGACACAGTCTTCCTTGTTTTCACTTATATTTTTCCGTACAACAATTGTATGAATTCTCACGCATCTCTCTTGGATGATGTGACTAGGTGGTTCAGTGGATGGAATATCAGACCAAGAGTCGGGAAGATCTGAGCTAGACATTTATTAGCTGTGTGACACTGGGGAAGTCACATAATCCCTGTATGCTCTACTTTTCTCATCTATAAAATGGGACTGATAACCTGCTTCTCAGGGTTATTGGGAGAATAAAATAATATCCGTAAAGCACTTTGTGACTTTAAAACTTGATATAAATATTAGCTATTATTCCTCAGTTATTTTGTTTGGAAAAGTCAAGTTAGTAGATGTTATTTTGCTAAGTAGAGGTGCACTGACCTTTTGAAACAGCCATTAACAGATTGGTTTCCAGGAGGGGAACAATATGGAGAATTAGTAATTAGTAGACTCTTTGTAAGATTAAGAATGACTCAGTGGTCTACAGGTTCTCATGGATAATATACAGATTATGATTTTAGTAAGGTCATAATTATTTTTAAAATGGGTACAATAGTACTTTTAGTTCCTACCACATGGGGTGTGATGAGACCCATATATCCAAATTGCTTGCATACTATAAAAGTGCTAGATAGATACAGTCTTTATCATTACAGTCTCCCAGTAGAGTTGTTTTTCTTTGAAGTTCAGGAAGTTTCAAGTGACTCATCCAAGTTTTCAGAAAAGCTAAGCGGAGGAGTTAGAAATGGAACTCAGATAATTTTATACTTATCCTAGTGCTTTTTTTTGCTATCATTATGGTCCCTGTAGAAAACATACCTGGGTGGGATGCTCCCTAATGGGGATTGGGGAAAAGCAAGAGACCTCCGGTTACCTAGGGGAGGGGCGATAAAGAAGATGAAAGATCTTGGACTCTTCCATGGTAATTAAAAGTTATTTATGTTCACCTTCTGTTACCTCAACCTTGAGAGGGGATTGGGTACAAGATAAATTGGTGTCTCTAATACTTACCACACTGTCTTGTATCCAGGTGTTTGGTGAGTATGATGCTACCTTAATTTCTCAAATGAGATAAAATACTTAGAACGTTTTGCATTCCTAAAATATTATATAAATGAGAACTATGATAATAAATAGTAGTAGTAGTAGAATGTCCAAGAGGTAGTGTGTTGTAATTGGCTTTGAATCCAAAAAGTCCAGGGTTCATAATTTGCCACTCACACATGTAAATTATATGACCCAAGACTATATATTGTATTAAAATTGCTTTCTTGCTTTGTTAGAAGGTATTCCCTCACCCACAATTCCCTGTACCAGTGAAATCACAAATCAGATCTCGCTATCCCTGTTCTACACTGTATTCAATAGAATCAAATCACACTGTCATGTATGATCATTAACTGCCAGTGTTAAGCATCTGATGTGTCAGAGGCTGAAAATTCCTTGCACTTGGGGATCTGGTCCCTGTAAAATAACTCCCAATTTCATCAATTTTCTAAGTTAAAAATTGTACAAAAGCATTTCTTTTTAAGGAAGTGGTAAAATACTTAGAGGGTTTTTTTTTGGGGGGGGCAGTAGACACCAAGAAGTGTTTTTGGATTTAGAATAATAATCCTAAGGCATATTTGCATATTTGTAAACTGAATGAAATCAACCAATTCAACTTCCATAGAGTTTTCCTTGCCTATCGTTTTAGTTTTAACATTAAAGGAGATGTTTCTGATGTATGTTTTAATATAGCACAAGATCATAGTTTTTGCATTGGAAAGGACCTTTGAGATCACCCCTTACAATACTGACATTTTATAAATGAGGAAAGGGGGATATAAAGGTTAAATAAAATGGCCAGAGTCACACAGTGAGTCTGTGCATGTAACACAGTTGACTGAGAATAATGGAGCCACAGACCTTGAATGGAAAATAAATTTAAACGAGTTAAATCCAGTTACCACTACATCAGCATTTAACTATTCCTGAGGGACAACCTAAGGGAGCTATGAAGTGTCAGTCCTAAAAAAAGAGTTCCAGATTGTTGGGCCTGGTGAGGAGCAGCTGTATGCACAGACGGAGTCACATACCTACTTGGTGTTACTGATGCCTTTTACTAACAGTACCTTTAGTCAACTTTGAGTTAATCAGACAGTCTTCCACATTCCCTGAGCTCCTGCTGTGTGCAGAACTCTGTACCAGGTGCTATGGGGAGTTACAAAGGAAGGAGAAGAAACAGCCATATCCTTGAGGAGCAAACATTATAAAGCAAAATATTTCCTCTCTTATTCAGGGTAACTTATTCCCTTTATCCTGTATGTTTTGCACATGAGAATACCTAGTTAGAAGTCTACAGCCAGAAGTCTTTTAAAAATGATGGAGAAAGTTCCAATCCCACATGAACAATTGCAGTGAGACATGGATGTCAAGCCAGTCTCTAACTCCTGAGAATGTCGAGGGATTGGTGATTGTGTGTCGGCCATAAATTCCCCAGCAGTAGATATTTATCATAAGCTATCCTTCAGCCACCGGTCCACTAGCAACAAGGCAAATGTTCATTGACCACCAAGTTGCAGGTAGATAATGGACTGCTGCTGACTCTCTTGGCTGCTAGTAGTTCTGTCCAATTGGTACAGGGTTGGGCAGGTAAAGTGGAGCTAGTTTGTTTTTGTTGCTCATCCTTTGTTCTAAGAGAGGACCCATTGATGCTCAATTGTCATTACATTAGGAGGAGGATGTCTTGATATAGTGAATTGGATTTAACTCCACTCTCTCTTCCAATCACTGAAGTACAATTGTAAGACATAGCTCAGAACAACTGATGGTAGTGGGAGGACTTGGAATGCCTACAAGTTATGGAGTGGAGGAAGCAAGATGTATTGGAAATAAGAGAGAAGACAAAGGATTATCTAGGAAGGGTATTCCAAGTAATCCAATCGTGAGATGATTAAATTTAGGACTAGGGTAGTGGTAGTGAAGGAGAAGAGATCTGAGAAGACATCATACCCAAGAGAATCAAGAAGAATTGTTGACTGTTAATATTGGTTGTGGAGTAGTAAGATGAGTGCAAAATTAAAGATGGCTCCATGATTTCAAGACTTGCTGGAATAATTGTGGAACTTTTAATGAAAGGTGAGAGTTGAAAAGAGGTGCTATTTTGGGGGAAGATGGTTTGGTTTTGAACATATTGAATTTACAGAACCTTTCCAAATAAGGATTTCGTGTAGGCAAGTGGCAAGACAGGGCTTGAGCTCCAGTGACATGTTAAAATAGGAGGTATAGATGAATAAATTTGGGAATCATCCAGTGAAACAAGGCAGCTAAAGTCCTGTCTATAGATGTACTGTCCACAGGAAGGAATTGAGAATTGCATATGGCTCAGGAATGAGTCTTGGGATGAGAAGGAAATGAGAGGTCAGTGAAGGAAGAGCAATTCTTTCTCTGGAACATGAGCAGGTTAGATTAGATAATCTCTATAGCTTCTTCCAGCTCCAACATTTTATGGTTCTGTAAGTGATTTTTGGAGAGAGCTAGGAAAGAACCTACCATCCATCATCACATCCTGGAATATTAGGCCCAGGGATTATCGCTTGAACTTAAAGGAAACAGTTTTAGGATACATAAGGGAAAGCTTATTCTATGTTCAGGGTGGTTAGAAAAATAAAGTAACATCTGTTAACCCTTGAGGTGGTATAGGTAGAAGCTAGAAGCAGACATATGTAGGAAAAATCCTATACATATTAGATCCATACTGAATTTTTAAGGGAAAGGAGGGGGCGTTGAGGAAATACCTTCTAACCTGTTGAGGGTTCCCACAGAGAAACTGTAGTATAGCAAAAATAATTCCCATGAAGACCTAAGACCCCACTTTTTAGGACCACTGTCACTGGGCTTTCTGCCTAGAATCAGTTGGGCACAGCCTAAGTGGTCTTAGATTCCTGTCTGGCTTTGAAATTTTCTGATTTGACAAGACTGGGGTTGAATCTCTCTGTTTTCTTATTTGCTAAATGGAGGCAATTCTCTTTGCCCTGCCTGTCTCATGATGTTGTAACAATTCTATGAGATAATATATCTAAATTGCTTTATAAGCAAATAACTTTCTAGAATACACAAATTTATATTTTGCTTTTTGTATTTCTAATATTTAGCTTGGCTCTTAACTCAAAATAGGTAATAAATGTTTATTGAATTGATTTGACATTCCTTCTCTCTCATGGAATTACTTTCTCTTAGCCTCAGGTTAGTTTTCTTTAAGATTTTTCTAGATTCCACTATTTAGGTCAGAGGTTCTTAGCTGGAGTCTGTGGACCCTCAAAGATCAGGGATAGTTTTAAGGTTATTTCTACAAATCTGGGCAGGAAAAATTTGGTATCTGTTTTCACTAATCTTTTATTTCCTTTATAATCCTTTGCTTTTCATTTTATGCATTTAAAAACTATTCTGAGAAGGAATTTGTCCAGAGACTTCTTTAGAGTGCCAAAAAGGCTTAAGGGTTCCTATTCCTCAGTTATTCATGATCTTTGCCTATTCATATTATCCTGTATTTACTAATCTGAGTACATAGTAGTGTCCCCTTGCAGAATTTAAGCCCCTCGAGGGCAGAACTTGTTTTATTTTTCTTGTGATGTTCCAAGAACTCAGCATGGTGATTTGCCCCTTTTTTGCTGTGGGGGGAGAGATGGAGAGGACTGTAGTTTAGAGGTGAGATTTTATCCATGTAGGGAGCCCTTAGAATAGAAACTTTTTCCACCAGTATAAATCATCAGTCTTCTACCATTTGTAATCTTAGAGTTACATGGAGCATTGACTTCTCTAAATTACCCAACTAGAATATACTTAGACTTTCCTCTTTCCAAACCTTCCTTTTTACACATAGTAGGCATGCCAAATCATCATGGAAAATAATAGCGTTTTTGTGGTTGAATGACTTGAGATATTACTGAGAAGAATGGGACCCTGGGTCACTGACTGGAAGAGAATGGCTTTTCTTATGTTATCTAATATTCAAAATCAACATCATAAATAAGGAGGTGAATGCCTACTTCACAGAAACATTAGTCAATCAGTTGGTAAACATTTATTAAACACCTACTAAATACAGACATGGGCAACTAGTTGGTACACTGGATAGAGTCAATAAGACATATCTTCATGAATTCAAATCTGGCCTCAGACACTTACTAGTTGTGTGATTCTGGATAAGTCACTTAACTCTTTTTACCTCTGTTTCCTCTTCCATCAAATGAACTGGAGAAAGAAATAGAAAAAACATCCAATATCTTTGCCAAAAAGACCCCACAAATGATCATGTAATATGGGACTCAACTGAAAACTATCTGAACTAAACAAATGTAACAGACACTATACTAAGTGCTGAGGATACAAAAGACAATTTGTATCCTCAAGAAGCTTGCAATCTAATGGGGTATACAATGTACAAACACATACAAAACAAGACAGAGTAAAAAGGGGGGAAATGATGACAGCAAGGCCCTGGACTTAAGAAGGATTGGAGAAGGCTTCCTTCAGAAGTTCTTCACTTCATGACAGAATTTCCTATAGATCTCCTTTTAAAAAGTCCGCTTCCTTAGGACATTCAAAAATGTGATCTGATTTCCTCACATCTGATTCACATACATGGAAAACCTCTAAAGGTGAAGCAAGATAGATAATTAGAACTGTTAACTGCTTTGGAGAGTGAAGAGAATAAAGCAATAGTGACTAGGGGTAACTGGAGCTTATATTATTTTGGAAAGTCTTAGTAGAGGAGATAGATTTGGAAGGTGCCTTAACTCATATTTCCAGGGAAGAGGATTGGGGACATTTTAGGTGAGGAGAAAAACATGTGCCATGTTTTGAGAGGTAAGAGAGATTGAATTGTTTTTGATGAGATGAGCAATGATGTTGAATGAGATCCAACAAAATGGTTTATACGAGAGGTAATATGTTCCAAGATCCTTGACCAACGAATCAGGACACCTGGGTTCTCGCACAGCCTTGCCATTATAAGTTGCGTAGCATTGGGAAAAATCCCTTTGTCTCTCTGAACATCAACTTTTTTATCTGGAAAATGAGGGTGCTCCAGGAGATGACAATCTTGCCTAACACAAATTCACAGATCCATATTGGATTCTGTTTTCTCATCTTATAGCACTAATGGTTTTGGCCCAACTATCTTGCAGGAATATTATGAAAATGAAGTGATGCAACCTGTAAATGGCAGCACTTTGGAAAATGCAATAGAAACAGAAAATGATTAATGCTATAATCTAGGAATCCTTGCAGGATTATTATGAAAATCAAATGACATAACCTGTAAGTGGTAGTACTTTGGAAAATGCTACAGAAATAGAATATGATTAATGCTATAACCTAGGAAGATAGTTAAAGAAGGAGTGGTGGGCACTCATGTTCAATTATTTGATTTCTTTCAATCTGCAACATTCTTCATATCCATCCCCATGGGACTCCTCCTAAGTTCAGGTCCTTGTCTCCCTTCTCCTGAATATTACAATAACTTCTAATTTGCCTTCCTATTTCATGTCCCCACTACATTTCACCCTCTATATAGTTGCCACAGTGATTGCTGAAGTACAGATCTGACCATGTTTCTCTTCTACTTAATAAACTCCAGCACTAAGAGTAAATATAAACTTATGCTTGGCATATAATGTTCTTCATTGTTGTCTCCTCTGGTAGAATGTAAGCAGTTTGAGGGCAGTCTTACATTTTTGTTTTTATATGCCTGGTACCCAACACCACTGGCACATAGCAGGCATTTAATCAACGTTTGTTGGATGATTGATTCAATGTACATCAGTTTTCTCTACAGTGAAAAAGTTGAAAACTTAGAATATACATTTCTCCTCTTGATAGAAAGGTAAGAGGCTATGGATACAAAATGCTGTATAAATTTGGTTGGCTTTTGCTTAACTTTTCCTTTATTATATCAGAGCAGGGGATTAGCAACCAGATCTGGAGGTTCAAATCTGTTCTGCCTCCTGTTTTTTGCATTGCCTGGGAATGGTTTTTGTATTTTAAAATGGAAGTTTATTCTTCTTTTTAGCTTGCCAGTTGTGTAAAAACAGAAAGCTGGCCACATTTGGGCCTTCACAATGCAAGATAGTCAGTGAAGGTTGTGTTGGTAAATGAATGTGGTGTTAAAAACAAATGATGTTAGTAAAATGTAAAATATAAAATGAAAGGATTGGTATAAATGACCTCTAAAGGTCTTCCGAGCTCCAGATCCTCAGATCTGGTTTTGTTTTGCTCTTCCTTGGAATATTTTGCTTAACTCTTTTCACTTAGCCTCTGACCTTCCTGAAGACATTTGTCTGCACTTACCTTCATGTCTTTCCGTTTATCTCCCTTAGCAGAAAGAACAGAAAACTAAACCCTCATGATCTGCAGAAAGAAACAGGTTGAAGACCTTGTCCAAACATGACACTTTATGCAAATATTTTCCTGCACAGTATCCATGAAACAGCTGTTCCCCTCTTTTGCACTGATGTGCTCCAAACTTACAGCAGCTTTGGTGGAAAGCAGACCAACAGACACCTTTAAATGGTTTTATTTATGAAGTGGCAAGTGGAGATTAAGATTATTGTGCTTACAGGAGAGCCAGATATATATGGTGTCACTGATAGAACCCTTCAAACCAGGGCTAAGCTCCAGGCCTGATGTTTGCATGCTTTTGAGAAAGTTGTACTCTCTGTAATGACTTAGTAAGCCTAAGGAAATCGCACAGATAAGGATGCATCGTTTAATGGTTTGCTGTAGCTGAACTTTTGGCCAGCAGCATCCTATTTGCAAGAGCACTAACTGAGCCAGCTCTGTGTTTTGTTGCCAATATGTGATTTGATTCCATTCCTCCCAGAGATAGCAGGCCTCAACCATGTTAGCTAGTGGCTGACTTGAAAGAAAAATCCTTTTTCTTCTGACCACAATTTCAGTCTCTCTGCACTGGAACCCAACTTGCAGAGATGGCACAACTTTACCCAGGCCACTGGGCTCCAGTCCATCTAAGCAAGAAGAAAAATTTCTACAAGGTTTACTAGGTAGTTATCTTTTTCTTCTCCTCTCCTTTTCCTTTTCCTTTCTCCTCTCCTCTCCTCTCCTCTCCTCTCCTCTCCTCTCCTCTCCTCTCCTCTCCTCTCCTCTCCTTTCCTTTCCTCTCTCTCTTCCCTTTTCCTCTCCTCTTCTCTCCTCTCCTTTCCTCTCCTTTCCTTTTTTCTTTCCTTGCCTTTCTTCTTTCCTTTCCCTTTACCTGTCTATGTATCTATTAATCAATACAGAATCCATCTGTATATCTATTAATCATCTTTGTCCTTGTGCCAGACACTATCTAAGTGCTTAACAAATAATGTTTTGTTTAATTCTCACAATAACTTTCTTAGGTTATTATCGCTGTTTTACATTTGAGGCAAACATATTAAGGCATTTGCCCAGAGTCACCCAGCTAGAAAATGTCTGAGGTCAGATTTGAACTCAGGTTCTTGACTCTGGGTCAAACATTCTATCCCCTGAGCTATCTAGTTGCCCAATTCATAAATATCTATTCTATTTCCAGTTCTTTGCTACTATAAAAATGAATATTTTTCTGTCTAGAAGACTATAGAAGGGCCTTTAGATCCCTTTCGGCGCTAAATCTGTGAGGGATGGAAAAGGAAGGAGATATTCCTTAGCAGTGTCATCTCTTGGTTAAAGGATTTGGACATTTTAGTGATTTGAGGGCGGGTTTGTAGGGGAGAGATATATGCAAATTGCTTTCCAGAAGTGTTGCACCAATTAATATTTTTTTCTAAGAGTAAATTCCTCTTTTTCTTTCCGTAACTCTCCAACATTGACTGTTGTCATTTTTTTTCATCTTTACTGATTTACTGGGTTTCAGGTGAAATCTCAAAACTACCATTTGTGATTTAAAGCAATCTTTCATAGAGTTGTTCTCTATGTGCCTTGGATAGCTCTATATTTGACACAACTCTTATTCTTAATTGATTATTTTCCTCTCAGTATTGATTTTGTTCATGCAAATGCTTTTTGATTTCCTGCAATTGAAGTTGTATATTATCTTTTGTCAGCACCTTTCTACCTTGTTTGGTGAAAAATTCTGCTTCTACCTTGGGTTAACATTACCTGATCTGGTTCTCTTCTAATTTTTTTTTTATGTTGTGACCCATAATATTCAGTCCACATATTCAGTTAGAGCTATAAAATATGGCTTAAGATTTCCATTTAAGTCTACTTTCTGCCAAACTGTTTTACAATTTTCCCAGTAGATCTTTGTAAATAGAGAATTCTTCTCTAAGTAATTTATGTCCTTGAGTTTGTTAAAATCCGGGTTAAGTTCAGTTGTTTCTAATTTTTTTCTTATCTATTCTATTCCAATGACATACATGTTTTGTTTCTTAACTACTATCAAATAAATAGATGATTATTGTTTTAAAATATCATTGAGGTCTGAAAGCTCTATTCTCCCCTTATTTCTATATTTCTTCTTTTTCCATCATTTCCCTTAAGATTCTAGATCTTTTCTTCTGTCAAATAAATGTTTATTTCGTATTCCTCGATAAAGTAATAATGATGATAATAATGAGAGCTAGCATTTATTTACTATATTCCAGGTATTCTGCTAAATGCTTTACAAACATTATCTCATTGAATCCTTGCAATATTCCTGGGAAGCAGTTGTTATTATTATCTTCATGTTATAGTTGAGGAAACTGAGGCAAACAGGGGTTAAATTATTTGCTTAGAAGTAGGATTTCCTACAGAAGTAGGATTTGAATTTAGATCTTAACCACAATCCATTGTATCACCTAGCAACAAAATATCATCTTTGTTTTTTGGCATAGCACTAAATCTTTAAGTTTGTTTAGTTAATATTGTCATTTTAATTATATTGGTTCATCCCAACCAGGAGCAGTAAATATTTCTCCATTTATTTGTTTTTATTTTTTGAATAGTTTTTCAAATTGTAATTATAGTCCTCTTAAATATATTTTACAAATTGTAATTATGGCCTCTTAAATGGATTTGCAAATATTTTGTACTTTTTAAAAAATAATTTTCAATGGGACTTATTTTTCTAGTAATGGTTTGACTTATCTTTTTCAATATTTCACTGTGTACTTTTTGTTAGGGTTTTATTTTCAAAATTTGCACCAATTTTCATTAGAGCTATTAATCTATAATAATTTTCCTTTTTTTAGAAAAAAGAATTGGATTTTGTTATTGCTACATAGAAATATCATTGATTTTTTTTGGTTTTATTTTTATCTCACTACTTTACTGAAATAATTAATTGTTTTGCTTGGAGTTTTTGCATATAATCTAGAGTTTTCTTAGGAAACTATGATGTTGTTAACAAGTAGAGATGGTTTTGTCTTTTCCTTGCTTTTACTTGTACCTTTAGTTTCATTCTCTGGGGTTACTGCTATTACTGTACTTCTAGATCTATGTCAAATACCAGAGGGAGGAGAAATCTATATCAAAAAGGGAAAGCTTGACTTTACTGTTATATTTCCTGTTGAATCTTATAGTATTTCCCCATTGCCTAATATTATTAGTTTTTTTATTTTAGGTATGTAGTTTTTATTATAATAAAAATGGCTGTTTTATTCCAATGCTTTAGAAAGTCTTTAACATAAAGGGAACTTTATCAAAGGGTTTTTCTCCATTCATATACCATAAAATACATGGTATTTTAAAGATCATTATGTTATTTATTTCATCAATGCTGAACTATCCTTGCACTTCTGGTATAAAGCTACCTTGATACGTTTAATAATTTTTTGAATATTTTGTAGGAGTTATATTTTTAAAAATTTAAATTTTGCACCAATATTTCTTAGTACTACTAGTCTACAATAAGTCTCTTTTCTTTATTCCTCCCTATTTCAGATATTAGGGCTATATTTGCTTAATAGAAGGAGTTCAGTTGATTTTTTTTTCAATTTTTGAGAATAATTTTAGCATAAGTAGCTAAGAGTTTGTTAGAATTTCCCTGTAAATCTTTTTGGACCAGGTTTTGCTTTTTTCTTTTAGAAATTCCTTTATAGTTTGTCAAATTTTATTTTCTGCAATCAAACAATCTAAACAAATTAGAGTTTTTAATATATCGATTTAATATTCTGTTCATTTGTATATTTTAAATAGTTAATCCCCCATTTATTTAAAATTTTTACTTTTGCTGATATATGGTTATATTAATTCTGCTAATTCTTTTTATTTCTTCTTTGGTTGTGAATATTATGGGTGTTTTTTGTCTTGGCAATTTGATTTCTCTTTTTCTCTTTCTTTCTCTCACTGATTTTTGCTATGAACTAGCTTGTGTTTATCAATGAAATAGCATTTTTATTTATCTATTTCTCCTCTAATTTTCAAGATTTGTATTTGTTTTTCCTTCTATCCCCTGTTGGCAATGGGGTAGGCTGGTTGTATCAATCTTCAGGTTTCTGACCAGGAAATTATTTTATTTTGATAATGGCTTTTTCTCAGACTCTATTTTAAATTTGGAGGTGAATATGTAAAAAGTTATACCCCTTAAGGGAAAATACTAGTTTTTGTGTGTCCTTTACAGGGAAGCCTTAGACCCAAAGTTATTCACAGGTTGAATTTCATCTTGTAGCTGTAGCATATGTTTCAATAGCTCCATGATTTCAACAGAATATTGACAACATCAAACCATGCACTTCTCATCTCCAATGATTCTTGTCCATGCCTTTTCTTAAATCTAGTAGAGTGCCTACATAAGGCACTAGGGGGCCTTGCTCTGGCTCTTTTAATATTTTGTGAATACCAGTGCACTTCTCAGGCTATCCATTTGTTTTTCTTCTTTCTTCATCATCTGTCCATCTCCTTTTTTGGTTATACATGGTCCGGTTTCATATCTTTTATATCATTTCTTTCTTTTATAGTATTTTATTTTTACCATGTTATATTTTTTATACATAAAGATGGTTTTCAGCATTCATTTTTGTAAAATTTTTGAATTCCAAATTTTTCTCCCCCTCTCTTTCCTCTTTTCCCCCACTGTCCTCTTCCCAAGACAGCAAGCATGTAAACATGTACATGTACATGTAAAATCATCTTAAACATATTTCCATGTTAGTCATGTTGTGGAAGAAAAATTAGAATCAAAGGGAAAAACTATGAGAAAGAAAAAAACACAAAAATGTGAAAATAGTATGCTTTGATCTACATTCAGTCTCCATAGTTCTTTCTCTGGATGTGGATAGCATTTTCCATCATAAGTCTTTTGGAATTGCCTTGGATCACTGTATTGCGGAGAAGAGTTAAATCAGTCATAGTTGATTATCACACAGTCCTGCTGTTCCTATGTACCATGTTCTCTTGATTCTGCTCACTTCATTGAACATCAATTCATGTAAGTCCTTCCAGGTTTTTCTGAAATCTGTCTGCTTATAATTTATTATGCAACAATAGGATTCCATTACATTCTCATATCACAACCTGTAGCCATTGTCTAATTGATGGACATTCACTCAATTTCCAGTTCCTTGCCACTACAAAAAGAACTATGACAAACATTTTTGCACATACGGGTGCTTTTCCTTTCTTATGGCGTTTTTGGGGATGCCAACCTAGCAAAGTGGCACTGCCAGATCAAAGAGTATGATTTTATGCTTCTTCTTGTACATGTAGGTTATCAATGACAACATGTGACTACAAAAAATATTTTCTTTCTCCTCCTCCTCCTCCTCTTCTTTCTCCTCCTTCTCTTCTTCCTCCTCTTCCTCCTCTTCTGTCTTCTTCTTCTTCTTCCTTTTATTTAAGCTTTTCATTTTCAAAACATATGCATAGATAATTTTCAACATTCACTCTTGTAAAACCTTGTATTCCAAATTTTTTCTTTCCCCTTCCTTCCACTCCCTCCCCTAGGTGGCAAGTAATCCAATATATGTTAAACATGTGCAATTCTTCTAAACATATTTCCACAATTATCTTGCTGCACAAGAAAAATCAGATCAAAAAGGAAAAAAAGAAAGAAAAGGACAGTGTAAACTTCAAATGAGGGATGCATATAAAGTGCTTTGCAAACCTCAAAGCAGTAATGTAAACATCATTTAAGGGCAGTTAGGTGGACTGTGTGGATAGAATGATGAGCATGGAGTTAAGAAGACTCCTCCAGTCTCAGACACTTAGTAGATGTGAGATCCAGGGCAAATCCCTTAACTTGGCATAAGTTTCCTCCTCATCAAAAAGAAATGAGAAAAAAAATGGCAAACCACTTCAGGATCTTTGCCAAGAAAAGTGGAGTCGTAAAGAATCAAACATGACTGACTGAATGAATAAGAACAAATGATCAGGTCAGATTTTAGGGGGAATTCCCTTTCAAAAACACAAACATGTTGCCAATCCCATTTTTAACCACTGCCAAATGATTGTTGCCATTGTTCCTTATCTTTCTACATGACTTTGGCTCTTTCTAATCGCTGTCTCCTGATATCCTTCTCTATGACTTGAGCACATTGATAAACCATTTGTTGTTGGCCCTATCTTCAAACCTTGAACTTAACTCTGACCACAGCTTTCTAACTTGATGCCTCACATTCTCCTACATCATGAACCTGTTTTTTCCCAGTACCAGGATCTCCAATTCCTTCACTCCTTCTAATTTACCTAGATCTTTGGTTTCTACTTGTGAACCAAAGGCCATCTGTGGCCTTCCTGACCTTGGGTGTGGCCCACTTGAAATTTTAATTTTTGCCTAATTAGCACACATGAAATAGTTGGTCAATGGGACCTGCCCATCTGCCTGACCCTATTGTTGTGTAATTGACTGCAATCAGGTGTCATGTTAGCAAGCTTGGATCAATTAGTAATTGTAATTGAAGCCTGATGTAATTTATTATATAATGAGCTTCCTGTGGTCCTCATACACGTGGATTCCTGATCATATAACTCAGTGGTAAAACCTAAATCATTAGTCTTCATCTGTTCACTCCCTTTTTGGTCTGGACCTCATGATTGGCTACCTCAGCATTGCCTGCCTTGCCAGTCCCAAATGCCAGGCTTAAATGCCAAGTTCTTTCTCCATCTGTTTTCTTTGTTCTTGAACCCAAGGCACTGAGAAAAGTCATGGAAACATGACAGCCTACAAGTTCAGCCATAAAACTTTAACTGAATCTTTGTCAACGACCTGAAATCATTTTCTATCATTTTCTATTGATTCCTTATATTCTTTATGGTATCATACTTTGGTAGTTGAACTACAAAGTTCAACTTTTTGACTCTGACATTGACCAGATTTGTTATGATGACAAAATTATTTAACCTTTTTGTTGCCTCAATTTCTTCTTCTGTAAAAGGGGAAAAAAATACCAAATGATATTGCTGTGAAGTTCAAATGAGATAACATACACATGCACACACATACATTTAGAGTCCTTTGCAATTCACAATATAAATGTCAATTGTCATCAACTTTCCATCTAAACCTGAAAAGACTTAAAACCATCTTGTCTACCTCCTTTATTTTATTCATTAGAAAATCAGAGGCTGGAGCTACCAATAGATACCTGCTTGTGATCTTTGAAGGAAAATGTTGCCCTTTGGGAATGGGGTAGAACTTTTAAGAACATTAGAAAGAGTAAATCACCAAATTAAGCCTTAATCTTGGATCCCATTGTGCATCAGAAGTCTTGGAGTCATTTTTGCTTACCTGTTATTCATCAATTCCTAATGATGAATACTGAGTCACAGTGAAAAATCGAGTCACCCAGTCCCATAAGATAGTAAGTAGCAGGGCCAATAGTCACTCTTGACTTTCCTAATACCAAATACATTATTTTTTTTCCCACAACAGCTGTTTGGAAATATATCTTCTTTCTATTTCACCTTCTGCATGATAATCTGTAGATGAAATCATCTATTTTAGGGTGTTACTTTCTAGTAGGATTGCCCTCATCCTTTATTTTATCTGTTCACAAAGTGTCAGTCTCCAGAGAGAGCTTGATAGCTTGCTCTCAAACAGCACATATGTTGAAGAGGAATTATGTCTCTGGAGAGGTTAAATTTGACAGAAAGGAAAAACATATGTGATAGTGGCTTAATTGAAAGGCCTTAGTGGATACTTCTTAGATGAGAAGTCAGGGGGTAGCCCAAGAGCACTATGTACTTGGTATACTAAATGGAAGGTTTAGGGGGGAATAATATACACCAGAGAAACCTTAGAGTTTTATCTAGGACTGTCTTCCTCGGTAATATTAATACCATAACAACATGTCATCAACACAGTGTTTAAAGTTGTGATCAGTCATGTTCCATAGACAACTAACTACAGAGGCCGAGCCCATTACATGAAGTGTAGTGTTATAATCAAATTAAATTTATAGGGGTAAAGATAACCTTTCTTTAACCATATATATAACAGCTATTGTTCTACATAAGACTTTGGTATAAATGATAAGGGAGACAAGGAGAAATGGGAGATAGATGAGGAATGATAGATGGCACAGTGGATAGAGCACCAGCCCTGAAGTGAAGAGGAACTGAGTTTAAATCTGGTCTCAGACACTTAACACTTCCTAGCTGTGTAACCTTGGGCAAGTCACTTAACCCCAAATGACTCAGCAAAAACCAACAAAAAAAGTTATGTTCTAGAGCAAAGCTTTTTAACTTTTTCCACTTTTGACCCCTTTTCAGAAAAAATTTCTTACATGATCTCAGGCACATAGGTAAATAAAATAGATACACAAATCAACCATTTGCTGATAACAAATCATAATTTTGGAACCCTCCCCCCCACAGTAAGTTCTGAGACCCCATGTGGTGTGATGACCCATAGTTCAGAAGCTGGGTTCTGCCGAAAAAAGTTGGATCATTCAGCTTCTAAATTTAAAAAATATAAAGAGGGCAATAGAATCCTGGAGATAAATTAAAAGAGGATTTCCTTCTTGTGGGATCAAATTTCCTCATTGTATCAACTTTAGTGAAATAAGAAGCTCTGACTGGACCACTGTGGGTATGTAGAGTGACTTAGTTGAGGTTAGAGGAAATAAGGTTCATTTGTGAGGTGGAAACTCATTGGCTTCTAAAAGTTGATCAAAGTTCTAGAGAGATGGCTAACGTCAAATGAGAAACAGACAAAGTGGACATGAAGAGAATATGACCTGACATAGGCTCTTTCCAAGTGCTTACAACCCCAATGGAAATTGAATGGGGGGAAGAAGAATGTGAATGAAATCAGATCCTTTCTGTTTTATTGGCTAAGGTGTGTAAGATCAGATCATGTCATGTCATGTGGAAGTCAGACAGAAGAGGATGCTGAGTGTCCATGAACTGGAGCAGCTGCCAATAAAATCCCTTCTCTGGAGGGAAGGATTTTCCTCCTAGATTACAAAATTCTTCATCCTAGAGGAATGAATGATGATTGAAGAAAAAATATTTATTAAACACTAACTTTTTGCAAATCTGGGAGACAGATAGAAAAGGAAGACAAGTACCAAGAGATACCAACTTGCAGACTGTATTATATTTTAGTGGTAATGGGGGAGGATTGTCTCTTATATAGCATTAGAAAAAGCAGATGGGGGTATCTAGGTGGTATAGTGGATAGAACACCAACCATAGAGTCAGGAGGACCTGAATTCAAATTTAACTTCTGATGCATAATAGCTGTATGACCCTGAACAAATAATTTATCCTTGATTGCTTCCCCAACTCCAACCCCCCAAAAGACACACACACACACACACACACACACACACACACACACACACAGCAACAACAAGAGCAGATTATCTAATCAAGTCTTAATCCTGGATTATGGATCAGAAACTTTTGAGTCACTTCTGTTGAACTATTATTCATCAATTCCTAGCAGGCAGCTCTCTTCTTTAAAAAAGAGTCATTAAAATTTTGCATCAATGCCTTATAGTTTTGATAGTAACTGTTTCCTAATGTTCGTTTCCCCAACTAGGGAACCTTCCCTTGTAACAGTAAAATGTTAAGTAAACTGATTCATAAAAATGATTGTGAATTGGGGGCACCTAGATAGTCTAGCATGCTGGGGCTGAAGTCAGAATAGACTTGAATTCAAATTCTGCTTCAGATACTTGTGTGACTCTAGGCAAAATTGTTAACCATTGTCTGCTATGCTATGCTAAGCTCTAGGAATACAAAGAAAGAAAAAAATTAGTCTCTGCTTTCAGGCATGTGTTAATTGTTATGATTATATATCCTATATATAATTAGGTAATTATTATAGAAGACAGATAGGTGGTTCAGTGTTTAGAACAATGGAATTAGAGTTCAGAAGACCTTAGTTCAAATTCAGCCAGAGAATATTTGCTAGCTATGTGAATCTGGGCAAGTATACCTGGGCAAGGAAATAATAAAAGTATCTACTTCCCTTGATTGTGATATGATAATATGTGTAAAATGGATTATAAACCTCAAAATTCTCTAAAAAAGCTAGCTTTTATTAAGGGAAGTATCTCTCCCTCTCAGAGATTAAACGATCATAGATTGAAATAGCAAAAACAATTGTAATATCAGAAAGTCTGAACCAGAAATAGTTTGAACTAGAGGTAGCTTAATCAAGGTATCCAGAGTCAAAGAAATCAATAAAAATTATATGGAAGTAGGCAAGACTTGTCTCTTTCTCTGATATGCTTGTGAGGAGTTAGTACCATCTGTGCATCCTTAGTGCCTGTTGTAAAACAATTTTTATTTCACTTTGGAAAACTGGACTTAGCATGTATTGCTATCCTGATGACTTGCCATTTTCAGAATAAAAGTGGCACAAGATGGCCACATATGGTTGAGTTGTAAGCTTCATTGTTAGAGAGATAACTATGTTAATAAGAAGAAATTATAATTCCATTAGGATGTGTGAGTGTATGTGTGTGTGTGTTTCTCTGCATAGGGTCTTGTCCTTTGATGATGAAGCTGTCTTGTCCTTTACTAGACTATGATGATAATCTGTATCAATAGTCTATATTAGGACTTAAACTTTATCCACTTGTGACCCCTTTTTGCTTGAGAAATTTTTACACAACCCTGGATATAAAGGAATATAAATAGGTATTCAAATCATTTACTGATAATAAATAATGATTTCATGACCCCCACATACAATCATCTCATATAGGGACATGACCCACAGTTTAAGAAGCTTTAGACTATAAGAGCTAATCTATCTTCTTCTCCTTCTCCTTCTCCTTCTCCTTCTCCTTCTCCTTCTCCTTCTCCTTCTCCTTCTCCTTCTCCTTCTCCTTCTCCTTCTCCTTCTCCTTCTCCTTCTTCTTCTTCTTTTTTTTTTTTTTGCTGAGGCAACTGGGGTTAAGTGACTTGCCCAAAATCGCACAGTTAGGAAAAAAGAAGTCTGAGACCAGATTTGAACTCAGGTCCTCCTGACTTCAGGCTGGTGCTCTATTCACTATGTCAGCTAACTGCTTCTAATCTTTAGTCTTATGTATATATGTATATGTACATATACAATATATGACAAAATACATATATGTATATGTGTATGTACGTATACAATATATGACATACATATATATATGTGTATATATGTGTGTATATACATATATGTGTATATAATTACCTGAATCCTTTGGTGGCAACAAAAAGTGGTAGGGGAAGCCTTTGCTAAAATCACTTAATCTCTTGTGTCTTCATTTCATCAATTATAAAATTGATGCAGTTTCAATTACATGGCCTCCAAGGTTTCTTTCAGCTCTATACTCATTATTTTTACTGTTCTGAATGACTGTCATTCTCTAGAAGGTTCTATATCCCTGGGTAAGGGTTGGTTTCCTCACATTCCTACACATGTTCCCAAAAAACAAAAATAATAGCCTATTGTGGGTTTGTTTTGTTGGAAAGGATGAGGAGATAAGTCACTCTCATCATAGAGAGAAGTAGTAAACACTCTTCCTTCTTATGCTGTTCTCCACATTAGGAGTAAGTTTTAAAGGCAATATAGATAGTTGCTTGGGAGAAGTTGGAAGTACCTCACAATCTGCCATATCTCTTATTTCTACTTCTACATTAGCTTATTTTTATTTTTTTGTTTTTTGTTTTTTGTTTTTGTTGTTTTTGTTGTTATTTGTTGTTGTTTTTTAACATTTCTATATGAGTCATGTTGGGAAAGAAAAATCTGAACAAAAGGGGAAAACCATGAGAAAGAAAAAAAAAACAAAATAAAACAAAAGAAGGTGAAAATAATATCTTTGATCTGCATTCAATCTCCATAGTCCTTACTCTGGATGTGGATGGCATTTTCCATACCAAGTCTATTGGAATCATCTTGCTGAGAAGAGCTAAGTCTGTCATAGTTGATCATGACATGATACATGACAGTAACTTGCTATTACTGTGTATGATACTTTCTTGGTTCTACTCAGTTCACTCATAGGCTAAAAACCTATGGTTTTTAAAAAATGGTTCTTAACTATTTTTATGTCATGGACACTTTTGGGATTCTAGTGGAGTCTATAAATCCCTTCTCTGAGTAATATTAATAAATAATTGAAGGAAATGCTAAGTTTCAGTTAGAAGTTTGTAAAAAATAACGATGTAATTTCTCTAAATTTGCAAACCCTCTGAAATCTATCTGCAAATGGTGTAAACTCAGGAAGATCTTGCCCTATTTTCACTATACCACTTTGCTGTCATCCACAAATGGACTTTTGAAGGATGTAGAATTTGAATGTGGAGAAAATGGTAGTACATTTTTCCTTCTCTGGATCTAGGAGGGGGCAAAGAGTTATTGTTTTGGTTTTCTTCATTTGTCACAGGTTTGTGGAAAACTGGAATCAGTGTAGCTTTTTAAATACCTATTTTTCAAAGATTAGAATTCTTGAAGCTTTAATCTTCTCTGATCCCTGAATATGTTTGGGTTCAGACACCTGTTAACTGTGTTTGGAAGAAGTGAAGGCTCTTTTTTTTGTTTCCGCCTAGGGTTTGGTTAGGGTAAGACCCCTTAGTGACATCCTTTACATTTCTTTTCCTTGCTTCCCCTCCCCTCTTCCCCAAGGATTTCTTGCATGTTCAGGAATGTGGAGCAGCCTGAGTGGTAACATCATTACCTGAAATATAATGGAATGCAACAGATAGTGCAAGCTGCTGGTAAAAGACCACCTTTTCACAGCAAGTGGGGGGCCTTGATTTACTGCCTAGTGACTGGTAGAGTGCTGACTCCTGGTTACAGTAATGAAGAAGACACATGGAGGATCACAAAAAATGAATTGATTTAAAAATCCTAGGTTTTAGAGCTGAAGGGGACCATAGAGATTATTTAGTCCAATCTCTCTTTTAAAAGGCAAGGAAACCGAGGTCGTTAAAGATTAATTGACTTTCTGATGGAAATGAAGAAAAAGTATAGAAATAGAGATGATAGTAAGATAAGTTGACTAGAATAGGATTGGTTTTAGATTCTCAGCTGACACAATTTAGTAATAGGGCATGAAATTTGTAAATTTCTATTAGAGAAAATGGTTTTTAAATTGTCTAGAAGTTGGACTTTTAAATATTACTCTGCTATTAGGCAAGGGTATAAGAAATATAGATTATGAGAAAAGTTAAGATTTTGCTGAAAGTCAAACTGTAGAAAATGAATGAAATAAAATTTGAAACTTAGTGGCAAGAATCCTAGAGTCATGTGCAGAAACCAGAGTGCTTAGGAGTGTACTCCTGATTCTGAGGAGGACATTATACAGGGATCCTAATCCCAAAGATTCCTCATGTTTCCTGTGTCTTCCAAGCTTTGTGTGGTGAAAACTATACTCTCAAATGTCTCAATATTGTCCACAGATTTCACCAGGACTGTGGAAATCATCAACTCTCCCACAAAATAACACAGTGTGGACACTTGCAGAACTCACTGAGGATTTTCCATTTCAGGAATAATTATGGAACTGTGAATTTTCTTCCTAGATTTCTTATGTACTGTCTGGGAGATTTACCTAAAATATTTCTTCATCACCTTCACAGATTTAGATCTGGTAGGAAAGAGAGAGATAATGCTGAAGCTTAGTCTGTTATTCTCTGTCTGAACATTTCTATGAAGGCAGCCACACAACTTTCTGGAACATCTGTTCCATTGTTGAGTGGTTCTAATGGTTAGTTCTTTCTAATGTGGAACCATATCTTCCAATAATTGGTTGGTTCTGGTTTTATGTAAGACAAATCTCCTTTCCCCTAGGAACTCAAAATCTAGCCAAGCTAAGACTTAATTAAGCACATAAGTGAAGGGTGATACAAAGCGTCCTATGATGGAAATGCTGTGTGAATGGTACAGATGAGTACTTTGGAATTCAGTGGAAGAAGAGAGCACATCTGACTGAGCTGATGGGCAAAAGTTTCATGGTTGAGGAGGGAGTGACATTTAAACTCCTCCTTGAAGAATGGTTAGGATTTCATAGATAGAAATGAGGCAATGATGTTAACTAATTACCATACTAATAGAAATAGTATTAGAACCAGTTCTCCTGGTAGATATATAGTTTGGTGATCTATTTACTATCTTGTGAGATAACAAGATCATAAAGGCTCTCTGGCTCCTCATTACAGTTCATGAGACTGTTCCCACAGATAGTATGCATCAAAGGAAGGATTTGAACTCAGACCCCTTGATTTGTGTTTTTGTGTTTTTTCCCCTGTATTTCCATTGCCTCTGATGAACTGGCATATCACCTTATCTTTCTAGCCCTTGATTTCCTTATCTGCAATATGGAGAGTTTAGACTATGATTGCCAAGTTCTTTTTATTTTAAACTCTCCATGAATCCACAGAAGATGAGAGGAACACCTTATTGTAAGCTCTGCATATGTTCCAAGTAAAATAAATGTTATGGTACTTAAGAGGGAAACAAAAGAAACCTACCCCAGTTATTGGAGCAGCATCCAGGGGCTTAAGGCACCAGAAAGCTCTGGAGGAACATCTGGCTGTGATCGCTTAGGGAAATTTGGAAAGGTGAGACAGTATGGTATGTAGCTTCTTATTTAACAGACTGAGGTAGATCAGCTGATGCTGCTGGGTTGCTTTCTTCAGGAATGAGGAAGGAAAGACCACTCCTATTGGATTTGACCAACTCTGTTGACTTCCATATTGTTCTTCTTCCTCCAGCCCCCCTGGGGTGGAGGAGGGAAACAAACTCCTGCATTTGTGATACCTCTGCTGCCAAAGACATCTTGAAGTAATATACAGCCCTTGATGACACCTCCTCAGCACTTAGTAAATCTGACCTCTCCTTTCATCTGTCATTAGGCTGAATCACATGGCTTAGCAAGCAGCTCACACATTGCAACCAAACTTCCCCATTTGCAGGCTGGGAACATGTGCTCCTTTAAATTGATTAGTGATATTACCAGTGTTTCAGCCCATTTCCTGTCACCTTGGGGGATGGAGGGGTTACTTGACAGGAAGTCATTCTGCTGTCATCCAGCAGGGCAATTCCTTACATGTGTCTGGGAAAGGGAATGGCGGATTCGGTATTCCTGCCGTTCAGCCAGCTCAGTTCCCAAGCCATGAACAGACCACAAAAGCACCTAGTTTTGATGTTAATGGAATGTGCATTTCTTTTATTTCCAAGTTCCCAAAGGTTTTCTGTGAGGGTTGATGCAGTGGGCTTGCATTCTCTTTAAAGAGTCATTTCTGTATTGAGCTTCACATTAAATGCCTTCATTGAAAAATTACCTTTTAGGGGCAGGGGCAAGAAGGAAAATCCCAAGAGGTAGCCCATTTCCTCTAATAAATCCGAGCATCTTTTTCTTTGTATTGAAGAGATTCATCGTCATCCATTTTCATTGTCATATTGGACACCCCCTGGCCATCATTTAAACCATATTGGTAATTTGGCCCTTAATTTTGGCACCTGTACATCTTTTAAAGCTCAGTACTGTCTCTGGAGACATTCCTGCTCTGTAAGTTAATACCCTTTTACGGCCTTAATGCGCCATTAACAACATATTGGCCTCCCTGGATGCTGAATGGAGCTATTTTTTATATTTATTTATTGAATCTTTATTAGCCAAGGGTTGTCTGACTGCCCTGGGGGAGTGAATTGCCCATGAGGCCTTGAGACAGGTTTAAATCTTTCCCCTTATAACTTGTAGCATGAGAGGAGAGTTTGATCATGGTAAGTATTCCACAGACCCACTCTCATAAGACTCAAACTTCAGTTTCTAGGCAGTCATAGAAAGTGCAATAGGTTTTGAGAAAAAGGACTTGGGCTAAAATTTTGCCTTGGACACTTACTATCAGTATAACTTTGGATAAATAACATCCATCCTGGTCTTCTGTTTCCTTATCTGTAAAAACAATAGTTTTGTACTGGATGGTATATAAGATCTCTTTTACCACTGTAAATATGTGGCCCTACAATTGTGAATACCCATCCAGAAACCATTTCTACTCTCCATTCTTTGAGCCTGTCTACTCTAAATAGTGCCTAACCCTTGTCTCACTCCCCTACTTTCTGTTTTTCTAATAATTTAACAATGTTACCCTTTTTCTAGTTAAGGTAAGTCTGTTGTAAATTTGACTTTTCATTTTAAGGAAATCATTGGCTTTACAATCACGATTATGACATCTGTCTTTTCTATATCTCTATAGTAAAATGCAACAACCTTAATTAATACTTAATAATTAATATTCAATGGCCTTTTGGAAGGACTAAGCCTAATGTTTTAGTAATCATGAGAAGGGACCAGGAGATAATATCTGCTTTGACTCCTAGAGCACAGTTTTTGACCATACCTGCAGTTTCTGATCAAGGATAGGGTTTACATCAAATTATAATGTAAGAAAAATTAAGCCTTTTGCTAACCTCTAGCTAAAATTTTTGATGCTCTGGGCAGCCAACACTGGAACATTTGAACTCAGGTCTTTCCAACTCCAGGTCCAGAGTTCTTTTTATTGCCACTTAGCCCCTCAAGTACTTAGTTAAGTTCAGTTGTTTCCAACTAAGTTTTAGTACTCTGGAAAAAAGTCCTAGACACTAGCATCTAATTTCAGCTCTGATCTTTAGTCATTTTCCATCTCTCCTTTTAATTTTCTTCTCATTCTTGGATTTCTGCCTTACCAAAAGCTATCTCTTCTTTCCCAAATTTGTCTTCGTTTGTCTAGTTGAAACAAATATCAAAAAGTCAAATCCTTCGTCTACTAGCTAAGAACTGACTAAGTTTGAAGGTAAGATGCCTCTGGAGAAATCTATATTTTTATAAGAGAATTGTTAAGTACTCACACCTTAGATACTAACAGTCTTTTTTTTAAATACATGACCAAACCGTTATTTTGCTGTACAAAAAGAATCAGACTCTGAAATATTGTACAATTAGCTTGTGAAGGAAATCAAAAATATAGGGCAAAAATATAGGGATTGGGAATTCAATGTAATGGTTTTTAGTCATCTCCCAGAGTTCTTTCTCTGGGCATAGCTGGTTCAGTTCATTACTGCTCCATTGGAAATGATTTGGTTGATCTCGTTGCTGAGGATGGCCTGGTCCATCAGAACTGGTCATCATATAGTATTGTTGTTGAAGTATATAATGATCTCCTGGTCCTGCTCATTTCACTCAGCATCAGTTCGTGTAAGTCTCTCCAGGCCTTTCTGAAATCATCCTGTTGGTCATTTCTTACAGAACAATAATATTCCATAATATTCATATACCACAATTTATTCAGCCATTCTCCAATTGATGGGCATCCACTCAGTTTCCAGTTTCTGGCCACTACAAAAAGGGCTGCCACAAACATTCGTTGAACATACAGGTCCCTTTCCCTTCTTTATGATCTCTTTGGGATATAAGCCCAGTAGATACTAACAGTCTTTAGAGATGACCTAATTTGCTTTGCATTTGAAGAACTGAAGACTAGAGATAGATCCTTTGCTCAAGACCATATGAGTTAGAAGTGACTAGATTGAGATAAGGATCCAAATTTTTAACTCTTGGTCCAATATTTCAGATTTTAATCCTCCAGTGAATCATTAAAGCTTAGATCAATCCCTTCCTCTTATATGAGGCCTTTGCTTCTTATTACACTCCTCCCCGTCCCCACATCAAAATACTCTATATTTAATTATCTGTGCACATATTTCCCCCCTTAGTAGAATGTAAACTTCTTGAAGGGAGAGATTTTCTTATTTTTGTTTTTGTTTTCTCAGTACCTTACACAGTTCCTAATACATAGCAGGAACTTATTATATGCTTATTCAATTAGAATGAATTGAAGGAAACCTGATGTGGGCATGGCTAGTGATTATTACATACTTTCAATGGTGCAGTGATTTCCTTGGCCAGTGTCAAGTCTATTCTGAGCTGCTGGAGCCCATTATTGCTTTACCAAGTAAAACCTGAGAAGGATCAGGGGACTTTTGTCATTTCCAACTCAGGAGGGGATGTTGACTCCAACCTCAAAGAGAAGGCTATTTTTCCAAAGGCAGATTCCACAGAGTAATTTATTTTCCCAGAGATGCTTTATTTATCTTTTATGAGGGTTTTGTGGTTGAAGAATTTCAGAAGTAACTACATTAAAACATTTAATCTCATTTCTGTTTTCCCAGTCTCTCTAAACTATATATATATATATACTTTTTATTTCATATTATAGACTTATTCCATTTAGTTTATTCTTTCAGAAGAGAAAATAAATTGAGTTCTGAATGATTCTTTGTAGTAATATGACTGTCATTTATCAGAAGGCAATGAGTTTATATTTAAGAGCAAAGAAGTAATGTCATTAATAACTTAATCCTGGATTCTACACACACACACCCATTTGTAGTCTAAAGAAATGAATAAATGAGTGGCAATTTTTTTTTATCATGTCACTCACCTGTTCAAAATAACAATTTTTTAGAGTACCGCAAGGTATTCTAAAATACGTCTGAGCCTTTTCCTCCATCACTGGTAATGATGAACATCAGAATAGGGAAGGCAAACATATCCCCATGCCATGCTTCCAAGGGTAGGCTTGGTGTATGACAGCAAGACACAGAGCTCACCAGGCTGAAGAATTTAAAATGAATATTGCACAGAGAGCAGTAGAGAGGGACACAGTGAGTGTGAGCAGGCTGTAAATATTATCCATGATGAATTTGAAAGAAAAATTTGAGTAAAATAAAATGTCATTAAGGAAATTTTTGGGAAGAAGAAAAAAATGATATAGTCACGCATGATAACAGTAGGATATCCAGAGTGTTCCACTCAGCCCCTGGTGATGTTAGAAAAAAGTAGGAAAGTCTCCAACACTTTAGGTGACACCTTCTAGAGAATCTATGGGAATATGTGTATAATATTCACATAACATAAGAAGCTAATATAAAAGGTCCAAAATGTTAGAGAGATAGATTGAGTCAGATAAATGGTCACCTCCTATATCTCACCATCTATCTTACCTCTTCTTCCAGTTCTAATCTCAGGTTGTTTCTGCTTCTTTAATTACTTTTTCTGGTTGTTCCAGTTCTTGGGAATCAGCACTTTCAGGGAAGACTGACATTTTGGTTTATCCTTATATAGATCCTACTTTGGATTTCAGCTCTCTCTCCAAGAATGGAATGCTCTTCCCTCACCCTATTGCTTACCTGGTCAACTAGTTGGCTATAGATTATATAACTTCTGTATTCTATAGTACAAATGATCAGTTCTATAGGCATTCTCTGTGTACTTAGGCATACGCTACAGAAAGTTGTCTCAAGCAACATAATTTTATAATAATGTCATCATTGTATTTTAACAAATACTTCATGTACTTAGGCATCCTCCATAGAAAGCTGTCTCAATCGACTTAATTTTATAATAATATCATTAATGCTCCAAATGCATAGTCAGTGAACATTTACTAGATGCCTCTTATTTACTAGGCACTTTGCTAACCTTCCAGGATACAAAAAAAGGCAAAAGATAGTTTCTGCCCTCAAGGAGATTATAATATAATAGGAGAAGACAACTCCCACAAAGATGCTAAAAAAGGAGTATGGGGAGAGTAAGGTAACCTGAGGAAGAGGCATGCTGGAGAAGTCCAGAAAAGTACAATTGGAGGGGAAATAAAGAGACACACTCAACAGAAAGGTAAATCAAACAACAATGATGAAAACATTGTTAGTAGTGGATTATAACAAACCCCCTCTCATGAAGTCATGAGCTGCCCCCCTTTCATTCTCCCATCTCTGAAATACTACCCATTCATCAATACACAACTAAAATTTTATTTCCTTCTCTCATTTTTCTTTTCTCTCATCTTTTCTGAGTCCCTTTCTTCCTGACCTTCCAATTAGAGGTGAACTGTTTCTTCATTTTAACTCTCATTCAACTTTCTGTCTTTTGTGTGGTATTTCTCTCATGTAACCTTGTAGCAATTATTTGTTTATTATTATTCCTAAGTATTCTGCAGTTAAAGATTCAGTTTCATTTATCTCTCATAGTATCTTTCTTGGCAAAGATAGCTGACTCAAACTATCTTTCTCCTTCTCTCCAGTGTTGCAGATTACAATCCATTCACAAGTCTAGCCTATGTGAATATTATCCATGTATTCCCATAGTTTCTGTACTGGATGTACGTGACATGTCAATGAGAGAGTCATGTCAATGTACTGGAGACTCTCCTATTTTTTTCTAACATTACCAGGTTCTGAGGAGAGCATTCTGGGTATCATACTGTTATCCCTTACCATGTGTGACTAAACCATTTTTTCTTCCTATCATACATTTCCTTAATAAAATTTATTTTATTCCTATTTTTCTTTCAAATTCATCATGGATAATATTTACAGTCTGCTCACATTCACCGTGTCCCTCTCCACTGCTCTATGTGAGATATTCATTTTAACTTCTTCAGCCTGGTGAGCTCTGTGTCTTGCTGTCATACAGACATGCTGGAAGACTTGGTATAATGGATGGATGGAGAGTTAGCTCTAGAGCCTGAGGCCTTGCTTTGGAATTCTGACTCTCCCACTTAGCATCTGCACAACCTTCAAAAAGGTCTTCACTTTTCTGACATTTATATATAAAAAGAAGAGACAGGACAATATGAGCCTAAAGACCTTTCTAGCTCTAACAATCTATGATTTATGAGGGGGTTGCTTTTGATAGTTTGCGAGCACCCAGCTTTCAATTTATGATCCTATGTAATAGCTACTCAGTAAAGATTTGTTGAATGAATCATTAAAACATTTAAGCTGAGATCCTCATTTAATTAATTGTTTATTTAAAAGTGCATATTAAGTGCTATACACTGAGAATAAGAATATAATAATAATGCTAATGCGCTTAATTGTGCACCAGACACTGTTAAATGCTTTCCAATTCTTATCTCAGTTGATTGTCATTACAACTTAAAAGTAGATGATATTATTACTCCCGTTTTACAGATAAAGGAAATGAGGTAAACAGAGCTTAAACAATTTATCCAGGAGATACAATAAGTGTCTGAGGCTGGATTTGAATTCTGGTCTTCAGAACTCCAGACTCAACACTCTATTGCACCACTAGCTCCCTTGAAAAGATAGAAACGAAAGAGCTCAAGTTCTACTCCCCTTAGTTTTGTGTTGAAGTAGAAAAAAAAAAAAAACAAACTATTTTGGGCATCAAGGACTGAGTTCTGCTTTGTATTAACTAGCTATGTGCCTCAGGGCAGGCCCTATTTTGGACCTCAGTTTCCTTCTCTTCCATTGAGCAAAGTGAACCAATTGATCTCAGAGTCCTTTCTTGCTCTAGCATCATGTGAAGTTTGTGGGCTGTTTGGTTATACCCTGCATAGTTGACCATTTAGGAGGGTCCAGGTGCTGGAGGAAATGAAGTTTGGGATCTGCCAGCCAGTGAATGTTTGCCTTTTCTTGTGGATCTGAGTTATCCATGCTTCAAGACAGGGGAGGGGTCTTTAATTGTCTGGACATTTACATCAGATTGAGACTAAAATTTGGTTCTAGCCCAAATCCCTGGTTTAGGGTTCCTTAGAACATTTTCCTAAGATTTTGCCCTAAAAAGTTACAGAAGAGACAGTTTCTTAAAGCAAATATGTTTTCAGTTTAGCCCTAACAGTAGTGGATAATGCTTAGGTGCCAGTGATAGCCATGATCTCTATTCAGAATAAATTATTTTTCTTTGAAAGCAGTAGATATTTTAACATTCTTGCTGAGAGGGACAACATGGACTGTATTATTGAATATCTTCATTTTTCAGATGAAAAAATAGGCTCACAGAATTGAAATGTCTTGCCTATCATCATCTGAGAATTTAACACACACACACACACACATATATAAATTATTTATTTGTAAATACGTTATATATGTTTATATTTGGAAATAAATAATTTATATATAAGCATATATATATATATATATATATATATATATATATATATATATATATATGAAACGTATTTCATTTTACATGGTATTTCTATTTGTCATTTTGGATTTGGTAAGATGATGGGACTAGATGTTGGCAACAGATGATGTTGGGATGGAATACCTTTTTATATGATACAATACTTTCCAAACACTTTAAATATTATAGATTTTGCTCTCTCTAAAATATCCTTAACAAAGATAGAGCAGATATAATTAAATCTATTTAATTTGTTTCTTTAAATTGCATGCTATTTTATTGAACTACAAATCCACCTAATGCAATAGGAGTAGGCCAAGATTACTACTACAATGAAAACAGAGATCATATTTTAAGAAAATTTTCAACCTTCCCCAGCCTTATGTAGTGCTTCATGAATATTAGTTATTTAATTTTTTCAAAAACAAAATCAAGTTAAGAAAGGCTCATAAGAAATTGTCATCCAGATTGTTTTAATCTTTGTCTGGAGTAGACAGGAATTAGAGCTGGTTGGTTTTGTGTTCAAACAGACTGACTCAAGAGTCTTTCTCCCTCTAATTTTACAGTAGCATATCTTTGAATATTAACACATTAAAGACGATAGACTCCTTGCTGAGAAATCTGATCCTAATTGGCTCTGGAATATTTTATTTTCAAAACATTTTCCAAATGGGACTGTGAATTGTTCAGTTTCCTTCTTCAGGACTAAAGAAAACATTTGGTCTGCCAGGAAAAGTTTGTCCAAGAAGGCAGGAACCCTGGAGTCTTGGCGTTTACCTGTCAATCTTCTGCTTTTCCCGTCCTTGCCTAGAAACAAGCCTACAAGCTAATTGACTTCTGTGCCTTTCCTCTTGGCCTCTCATTTTTCTGAACATGGTGATTCAAATTAAAACAAAGATAAAATTCCAGGGGAAGCTGGCATTGATCAAGGTTTGGATTAAATTAAATTAAGTGCTTTTTATTGAACTCAGCAGTATTAGTTATTAAAACCAGAAGGCTTTACCCGAGCTGGTGTAAAAAAGGAAAACAATGATTCATGCTGGGCAGAGATTTTATTGGGAAATTAAAGCACTCGTTTTCTCTTATTCCATAAAAAACTTTTTTCTTTTTCTTTTCTTTTCTTTTCTTTTCTTTTCTTTTTTTTTTTTTTTGGTAGACAAACACATGTAAACAAGATTGGGAGATGGAAAACAACAGAGTCAGTCTTCCTGGGACTCTGGCAGTTTGTGGGTCCTAGGTCTCAGTTGTGGGAACTTTGGAGGGGGGGGAAATCTGACCTGGTAAGAAGAAGAAAAATGCATCAGAGTCACTTGATCAGAGGTGCAAGTAGGCCAGCCCAGAGGGCTTTTTGTTCCCACAGTGCCCAAGAATTTTTATTTCTATGTTTTTCTGTGAGATCAAGGAATGCCAACAACACCCAAAACTTCTGAGGAGGAGGCAGTGACCCAGAAGGGTCCCCCTACCTCAGGGCTGGGGTGTCACACTGGGTAGTCGAGCAGGGTTCTGCTGGCCCACAGCCCAGCAGAAAGAGCGGGCACCTCTCTGGTTGTACTTTGCTTCAACTGGCTGTCAACAGTTTCCTAATTGAAATGCAAGACGTAAGGCTCGATAGAGTCAGCCCTTGGGTTTATTCCCTCTTTCCTGACATTGCAGAGAGAAAACTCGAGTCACAACAAGGGAGGGTTGTTTAACTGGCTCTGACGGAGTGTTTGAAAGCGTCTTGTCAGTAGCGCCAGGTCTGCCCCGTGGTATCAGATATGTGGAGAGTTTGATGTGATGTGAAAAATGTTGACGAGACCTAAGGCCAAGTCCATCAAACTTATTTCATTGGTGAATTTACTCAAATTAGAACCAAAGGTTTCCAGTAGTGAAATATGAGTGCATTAGGACCACTTCTCAGAAGGGCTCTCGAAGCCATATGCTTTGACCTAGAGTGGGAGAGAGTAAATCATCAGGATCCGTAGTGGTTTAATATGTCTGAACATCTGGAACTGGACGTAAATCTGATTTCAGTAGGTTTTTCACACTCCAATATCATCATCTCACCAAATTAGTGAAGTTGTCAATAGAAAGTAATTAGAGAAACCGAGTGATTTATTGTGGATAATAACTGTGTTAAGGTCCCATTGAAGCAACATTAATCTTTAAATCCAAAATACAGTGGAGCCCCATTATTGCTACAGGTGTTGGGGGACCAAGGATAACTCCCAAGTTATATAGATTTTCTGTAGTATTCTGTTGTTGGAGACCCATCATATAGCACTGCAGATAGAGGATTGAATTGGTCTCCCCAAGTGACCAAATCCAGGATACGAAGCACTTTGTAATAGAGTTTGACTATAAAAAATTAAAATTTGAAGTGAAAATGTTTAAATCTTGACAGTCCAGCTTGTTCTGACTGGAGAAAGCCCATTGTTAAATTTTCAGTGTGCGCATTTACATCCCAGCAATCAGGCAGGGTTCTAAATCAGGGCTTGATTTATTGTTCCACTGATTAATTCAGAAAGTGAGAGCAGGAGTCCTGGGTTGAAATTCCATTTCTGATGATTGGTGTCATTCTGACTACAGGCTCAAGTTATTTAGGATTTCTAGGCCATTATTCCTTTATGTGTAAAATGAAAGAGTTGGAACAGATGTTTCCTGAGGCTTCTTCCTACTCTCTGAATTTCTCTGTGATTCTATCAGACTTCCAGTCCTTCCACTTAACTTAAATGGCTCCTTCTCAGGTCATCATCAATCTTCTGCCTTAGGTTCGGCGGTTAGGTTAGTGACAAAGTAAAATACTTTGAGCAGAGAACTCAACACTATGTTAACTTATATTGTAGACCACTATATCTCCAAATCATTTTCATATGAACCGCTCCCTACCTGTAACTCCTCAGCTTGTACTTGTGAAATTGATGTGTTAGAACCCAAGTATAAGAATTTACATTCATTCTTTTAAAGCATATTTTCCTATATTCACTTCAGTGTTCTAGCCTCTTGAGATGTTTTTTGGATGCTCATCCTATAATTCAATGTTAGCTCTACCTCCCAACTTTGTGACATCTGTAAATTGATAAACATACTATTTCTATGTCTTTATCCAAATCCTGGTATAAATGTTAAACAGTATAGGGCTAAGCACAGAGCCCTGGCCCACTTCACTAAAGATCTTCCAAGTTGACATACAACCATTTGGGTTTAACCATTGAATCTGTTTTGAATCTCTATGATTGTCCTATTATGTAGTTGACATTTCTTCATCTTTTCCACAAGAGTAATCTAAGAGATTTTTATTGAATACTTTGCAAAAATCTAGGACAGCTCAATCTATAGAAGTCTATTGATCTAACAGTCTTGTTACCTTGTCATTAAAGGAAATGAGATTAGTCTGGCATGAACTGTGCTTAAAGCCATGTGGATTCTTTGTGATCACTAGTTCATTTTCTAGAAGCTCACTAATTACGCATCTAATAATATGTACTAGAATTTTGCCAGGAATTGAAATCTATCTTATCTGTATTTTGCAGGTTCTCTCTCAATCTCCCTCCCTCCTTCTCTGTCTCTCTTCCTCTCTCCCCTTCCTTCTTTCCTTCCTTCCTTCCTTCCTTCCTTCCTTCCTTCCTTCCTTCCTTCCTTCCTTCCTTCCTTCCTTCCTTCCTTCCTTCCTTCCTTCCTTCCTCCTTCCTTCCTTCCTTTCTCCTTATCTTCTCCCTTACTCCCTCCCTCCCCCTTCTTACCTCCACCCTCTCTCTCTCCCTTTCCTTGTGTCCCTGTCAGTTTTTTCACTCTGTCCAGACTCCTGAAAACTAGAATATCTACCACTAAATGAGTGGTATCTTCTATAGTCTTCATTTCTATATGATCTTTCAGTAATCACTGACTGTGCCTCAGCAAACATATTTGGCAGTTTTTTCAGTATCCTGTGATATAGGTCATCTGAACTTATTAACTTAAATTTACTAAGAGTAGCTAAATCCCTCATCTTTCTTTTTTATTAAAGCTTTTTATTTTCAAAGCATATGCATAGATAATTTTCAGCATTCACTTTTGTAAAACCTTGTGACTTCCCTATAGACTTTTAGGTGTTGAGATTTTATCTGTCCTTTCTCTAAATTATTTAAAGGTTGTTCTTGTAAAACCTAGGAAACATGTCAGACTGCTTGTTTTTTTTTTTCTGTCACAGATATTTGCCCCAACAATTCTCTCCATTATGCCTCCAGCAAGCAATTCATCCCTCCTTGTAAGAGAGAATCATATCCTGAATAGCAATTTCCTCTCAATGATTCCTCTGCCTTTTGAAGGATAATTTATCATTAAATCCAGTTTTGATCAGAAAGCATTTTGGTAGATGTAACAATAATTGGGAGCTGTCCATCACCTATCACTACCATCATGCCAGACTTATGATCTGTTTCTCAAATTCCTCATCTATTTCCTCTTTCTGTTCAAGTGGTCTGTAGTATATTTCATATACTCCAATGAAAGTATTCCTTCTGTTTTTCCATCCATTTATCTTTAAATACCAGGAATGTCTATCTATCTATCTATATATATATATATATATATTTATGTATATATATTACATATAAACTGAGGACAAGAAAATTGTAATAATTTGTTCAAGATTACAAATCTAGTGAAGTTGGATCTGAGATTTAAACTCAGAGATTTCTATCTCTTAAATCCAGCAGTTTTCTCATATGACTTTCTATTGATCTCTCTTACTCCATAGGTTCTTTCCTTTAATATTTTACTGAAAGTGTATATATGATTGTTCTTCTTACTTGTCCCACCCTTCTTTTACCTTCTAGTCCTGTTCTATTTCAACAAGGCTGCTTTAGGTTTCTTAGAAAGGAAAGCACTTTCCTATTTAATTCAAAATTAATCCTTCCTCCTTTTACTTTCTGCTTTAGGTGCTTATTCTCTATATTTGATTTGCTTCATAATTTTGCTGTTACCTTCCCCAAATATTCCTCTAAGAATCCTGTTTTCCAGCCTGTGCTTTTCATCTGCTTCAAAGTCTGTTCATCCAGTTGCCTATTAGCACACTATCTGACATATAATAGGCACTTAATAAATGCTCACTGACTGATTGTATCATGGGTAGGTCTTAGATTTAATTTTATTCTTGTCTTCTTGCTTATCGACTTTTCAACCAGTTCATGTTTCAAGCCACTACTATTTTCATCAGTGTATGGAAAGTCTCTTTATTCTGGTTTCTCAGTCTCTTGTCCTTTTTCAAATAAAATTTTCTCCAAATACACAATAAACCCCTTCCTGGCTCTTCACAAAGCTATCTAGACTAGTTCAGGATCATAAAATCATTTTGATTATGTAATTCAGCATCCTTATTTTGAGAAGTAAAAAGACTTACTACATAAGTAGCAGAGTTAGAATTTCAACATGGACCCTTTGACCATACATTCCACCATGTCACTCTACTTCTATTTCTCTTTCCATTTGGACACATAATAGAACCATGGAATCGTACAGCAAATTAAACAAAATTGAATATTTATCAATCATCTCTGTGCAAGGCACTGGGGATTAAAAAAACAAACAAGTGTTTACACATTCTACTTGTGTTTATAATATGTAAACAGAGAAATGATATCTAGTTACACAAAAAAGTTTCAAGTGAGAGGGGATATTAACATCTCAAAATGTTAATTCTGAGAACAATTTAGGAAAAGTCTTTTATTAGAGGTACCACCTGAGTTTCAAAAATGGATACTCTATCCACTCTAGCATGCTGCCTCTGCCTTCCTTGTACAAATGAAGTGATAGATCCAATCCCCACCCCGTTCCCATTCTATTTTGGAGATTTTTGAGTAGGAGAGTGATCTTCCATGCATCCCCTTGCCCGCCAATAGTCTAGCCAACAACAGAGAAAGTTTCCCTTAAATGTATAAAAATGACGAGGCTATTTTGGGATCATGAATAATAAGAACCCATATGATTTATGAATCAATCTGCTGATGTCCAGTGTCGGCTGTCTGTCCATGTCTGGTGGTCAGCCAGTGCTTCTCTTGCACATATAAGAATCAGGGTCATGCATTCTTTCTCATACTTTGCCCCCAGTTCCATGAACAGACAGCCATGTGGCAGTTCATACCCCATGAGTCACGGGAGGCTCACTTGTAGTACAGCATGGAAGTCTAAAGTGAGCGAGCACATCAGAAATGATTGAGTGCAGGTTTGCCTAAGTAGAATTGAAAGGAGAGGGCTGCAGTGTTGGGAGAATAAAAGGAGGTGTCAGCAGAAAGTCTGATTAGTCTTAGAAGAGAAGTGCCATAAGAAAGGAGCTTTCCCAGACCAGGCAAGATGTGGTCCAAACAAGTCAATATTTATTGAGTGTTTTTAGAAACATATGACCCTGCTCCAGGAGGGAGAGAGGTATAGCCAATCTTCAGCAGAGACTCTGCCTTTGACCAGAGGCATAGAAGGCCACTTGTCAGGGATAATATTAATGAGATTTATGTGCAGGGTGGAGATTGAATTAGATGATGTTCAAGGAAAGTTTGGCTTCTGATGTGCACTCATACCCTATTCTACTAAAAAGATTTTCTTGGAAGCCCCCATATCCATATTTCCATTTTAATTAGAAAGACAAAATAAACAAGTCTACGTGCCCAGAATGTCAGATCTGGAAAGACTCTTAGAGAACTTTTCATTTAACTCCATATTTTACCAAAAAGGACATTGAAGTTCAGGGATTTGGAATAAATCCATCAGCCAATCAAGACACTTTTTTTTAAAAGGCTGGCTACTGGGAGCCAGATACTCTGCAGAGTGCACATATACAAAGAAAGAAATTACCCCTATTTTCTTAGAGATTACAATCCAACTATGGAGTGATTTGCTCAAGTTTGCACTGTTAACTGGTGGACAGAGTTGGCATTCAGTATAAAATCTATCATGATATATAAGCAAATTTCATTCCCCTAAGGGCTTAGGGATCATGGCAAGAAAAAGTCCTACCCCTGTGGTCTGTGTCTTCTCCAACAGTTCTTTGCTGTAGTCATGGGTCTTTCTGTAAATGGCTGGGATTATACATGCCAATTTGGAATCCACTTTGGAAACTTGAGTGGTGAACTAAATAAAAATCATCAATTTCCAGATGTATAAGAGATGAAAGAAAAAAAGTGTTGGGGAAAGCAGGAATAAATCAGCAGTATGTGGGATGGGTCCAGCACCAGTTTAGATAGGCTAGGCAGGTGTCTGTATGGTATCATTTTAGAGGCCCTGGGATATTCTTACTTCCCCACTTTCCTTACCTATACCTTGTTGCCTAAAATCTTTTTCAGAACAGGAACATTCACAATGATTTGGAAGGACTACTTTGCAATACCTTTGCAAGAAAGAAACATGGACTTATTTCAAAGTATTAGGTATGATTGATATTAAAACTGATTCTCCAGAAAAGATGTCATGAGACTACATGGCACGCGACATTGTGTCTAAAGGAAATGGGAAGAAGGAACATAGAAAGAAAGAGACTGAGCTCTCAAAGCTAATCTTTAGTTCTGATATAAGCCATCGAAATGCTAAAGAACTCTTCAAAACTAGTTTCATAAAACTATGGTCTTTTCACATTTCCTTAGCTCAGCTTGTAAAGATGCACTTTTCAAATCTTTTGTCTTTTTATTTATCCTTTGATGAGCCATTCTAAAATATTCTATATAGTAATGACTTCAAATTTTCTTTCCTCCAAAAGCTTCAATTGGTCCTTTACTAATTAACCTTGACCCTTATTTTATTAGAGAAGCTTAAGACCATCTATTATGAGCCTCATCTTTACCTAGAATTCTTACGCTTCCTTTACTTACTCCTTGCTCTTGTCAAAGAGAATAAGAGATTCCTTTTCTCTAAAGCTGTAGCTTTTTTCTGTTCTCTAGCTCTAGGTTACTTTGCCTAGCTAATTTTTAATTTCTATTTTAGAGAGTGTACACCAGGTGTCAAACCACCAGAGGGCTGTGTGAGGCTCACAACCATCCCCATGGCAGAATCAAATTAAATTGTAATTGGAAACCTACAGGGAACCAAAGAAAAGATGGATACCCCTGAACACAAAGTATAGTATTTATCACATAAGCTTTCTTGAAATGGAAATTTCTTGCGATATATTTTGAATCTTCTCATGTTCTGCTGTGCATGTAGTCTTTTTTTCCTTTTATATTCTGTATTTGATTTTTAAATAAATCAAATTTAAAAGCTGTAATTGGGAAATAGTTAACAAAATAAATAGAAATATAATAGAATATAGATGATGTCAAGATGTGGTTTTCTCAGTTATTATGTTGCTGGCAAGGACCCTTTTAAATGGTTTGATGACTCCTTTTATATTTATAGAGTTTGACACCGATATAGACTTTCCTACACATTTCATTTCCTAGCTTCTATTACCATTTGAACCTCTTGCAATCTGGTTTTTGCCTTGTCATCTATTGAAATTTTTCTTGAAGGTCATTAATGAACTTTTTTCCTTAAACATATTGTCCTTTTTTAGTTCTTAAACTCACTTCTGCTTCAGTATTAGTCACAATCTCTTTTTTTTCAAACTCCTCTCTTGGCTTCTGAACCAAATATACTTTTTCTGATTCTTTTATCTTTCTGACCAATCCTTCTCTGACCTTTCCCTCAAGCCTTAATCTTTAAGCCCTCTAATCTTGTGCATTTACCTTTAAGATATGGAGAGCTTTTTCACTCTTAGTTTCAACATTAGTATGACATAGCAGATGGAGTATGGCACCTAACATCAAAAAGACCTGGGGTTCACATCTCACTTCTGGGACATTTTAGTTGTGTGACCTTAATTAGTTGGAAGAAATCTTAGAGGTCAACTAGAATTATCCCCAACAACTAATACCATCAATGACAAATATAAGATAGGTTCTGTTCATTCAGATCCATTCCCACTGCTAGGGATTTTGACTTTAGGTCAAATCCAATCATTTAACACCTTTTACAACCCCCAATACCCAACTGTCCTTTTGAGCCAACTCATCCCCCATGTCACTGTTTTCTGAAAGTTGGTGGTTTGGAGGCTACTTTTCTGAAATGACTTATTTCAGCTGATTCCTCTCTTTCAGTAAGATCAGACTTTTCAAAGTCTTCAAAGCAATCTATAAGCTAGCTTTTATCTTATCTAGCCTACCTTATAATAATGATAATAACAATTTGTGCAATTATTTACCACTATTTTCATCACCGATCCTGTCCACCATTTTCTTTATTTTACTTACTCACAAGGTTTCTAATTGATGCTATAGCATCTGTTCTACTCTCTATCTCTGTCTCCCTTACTCAATTCAAATATCATCCATCTTTCAGTCTCCAGCTCACACCCAGCCTCTTTGAGCTCATTGTGATCTTTCTCAATCTGATCTCCTGTAGTAATTACAATTAGTGTCAAATAACTTGGCACTTGTTCCTATTATGTCTTAGACTATTCTTTAATTATTCCATTTAAATTATCTTCTATATGTATATATTTTACATTATATATAATGTAATTTTCTTTCCTTCTCTGTTTATCTAAATATTTAAATGCTTGTTAAATAGAAAACACATAAATACAGATGCATAGATAATAAATATAGACAGAATATATATATATATATATATATATGCCTACATATGTGTGTATGCATATATGTGTGAATGGAATAAAATAATCCCTACTTTCTTAGAGTCTACCTAACCAGAAAGTTATATATTCGAGTTTGCATTGCTAGTTATGGGCAGAGTAGGCAGAACATTCAATATAAAATCACTCATTGAATATAAGCAAATGTAGTATTCCTAAGGGAATAGAAGCAGTCTCATCCTTGTGGTCTGTGTTTTTTTCAATAGTGTGTATGCGTATATGTATGTATGTATATATATACATATACATATGTGTGTTTTCTTTTTAACAATTTATTAAGTACTTCCTATATGCCAGGCACTGTGCTAAGTAGTTTATGAATATTATCTTATTTGAGCCTTACAACAACACTGGAAGGCAGTTTTACAGGAAAACCCATTTTACAGGAAAACTGAGGAAATGGAAGCAGACAGGATTAAATGATTTACTCAAAGTCATACACCTACAAAGTGTCTCAGGTTGGATTTGAATTGGGTCTTCCTATTAAGCGAAACTCAATATTCTTTCCACCCTCAGAATTTTTCTTTCCTGCAGGTAGCAAAGTGATAGAACCAAAATAATCATTCAGTGGATGTTGACTTGAAATGCTAAAACATCAGACCTAGATCACCTTGACCAGTCCCTTCTTTTTACAGATGGGGGGAGGGGAAATGACTTTTTTGTAGAGGGCTTGGAATTTGACATCTGACATTCAGAGAATGATAGAGAGTGACTGGAAGCTTTGTCATGGGAAGTGCATGAAAAAAGATCTTGGCTGTGAAATAGGGCGTGCTGCAGAGCAAGTATAGGGAGAGGCCGGTGTTTCAAGCAAGGTTGGGCCCAGGTGTGAATAAGGATTTGGAAGATGAAAAAGGAGCCTCTCTAGAAGCTGGGAGAGTCATGCTGGGAGAACTCTGTGGTCCTCATTTCAGTTACCTGAACAGATCTCTTGAGTGGTAAGAAAAGAACTCTTCTACCCTTTTCAGTCAGGATAACCTGCTTTGAGATGAATAAGCAATCAGTTTTTATCTAGTATTTTGGATTTACATACATTGTCTCATCTGGTCCTCACAACAACCCCCTGCTCTTGTTATTATTGTCCCCATTTTGCTGATGAGAGAATTTGATGATGAGGCTTTCCTGTGGTCATCCATCTCTCAGAGGTAGGATTTGAACGCTGGTCTTTTTGATGGCCAGCTCTAGCACTCAGGTCATTACACTATGATGCCTCATGAAGATAGGCTATCAAAATAATTTACTTTCTTTTTAATTTTTTTTTGCTGAGGCAATTGGGGTTAAGTGACTTGCCCAAGGTCACACGGCCAGGAAGTGTTAAGTGTCTTAGGCTGAGTTTGGCACTCTACCCACTGCTCCATCTAGCTGCCCCAATAATTTACTTTCTAATTGAGAGTCCTAACTAGCTGCATTCTGTGCACAACCAGTACATTCATCCATCAGTCATGAATGTGGCTTTCCTATGTTGGTGTTGTCAGATTGTATCAGTCCAGCTTGCCAAAGCGTGATCCGCACAGGTCCATGGTTCAGAGAGCTTGAAAGGCAGCGTGCCAGAGGAAGTGGGTTTGGCTGCCCCAGGGAGGGTACTGTGGGTTGAATCAGAAATGGGCCAGCGCCTGGGCACATGGGTCACTTAGTGGCAGGAGGTACCCAGAAAGCCAAAGTGTGTGGATCATGATTTAAGGGCCTAGAAATGTTGAAGGGCAACCTTTTGTTGAAATGGCTTTGGCAGTTGAGCACAGGGTGCGTTTCTGATTGAACCCGGATCTAGCGGGTGCCTGGGTATAAGGATCGGGTACATTGGCACAGGAGGTGCCGCTGGGCTCTTGATGAGGCGGGGCTATGACCACTAATAGTCCTTTTGCTTTTCATTACCACAGAGGTGTTAACCACATCATCTTGGCTGAGATCCAGGGAGGGCAGTTGCACCATTGGGCTCTGAAAGCCTCCTCCTCCTCTCCCACCTCCTCCTCCTCCTTCTTCTCCACTACCTCCTCCTCCTCTTTCTCTTAGCTCCAGTTGGCTACAGAATTCTTTGCTTCCTGTCCTAAATTTTTGTGAGGTGTCATGGCTGTTAAACAGCTGCCATGTTGCAGGCCAGATGTGGTTGCATTTGAGTGTGCATTAAACACGCCTTGTATAAAACATAAAATAGTTTAAAAATATGTTTTCTGAAAGGGAAAAAAAAACTTTGTAAAGCCCTTGAGGTTCTTTCTCGATAAGAGGGCTGTTGGTATATTCTTAAACTTTGCAAAATTGGGGACAAGCATTCCTTAATAAAGGAGGGTAAATTGGCAAGTGTGTGTGATAAGTGGGACATTGTTAACTCCTAGCTTCACCTGTGACCATGTAATACCAGCCATTACTACAGGAGCAAGTGGATGTAATCTACTTCTCTGACAAAACCTTTCTCCACAAAAACATTATTAAAAAATTCACGGTGAGATGAGGGGAATTGTTTTGTCATATGTAGGAATGACCCTAGGTACAGGAATGAAAGGGTAGAGAGAGATTCCATGGGTATTTCTTTGGATGGAGAAGTTTAAACGGGGAGGCTCCCCTGGGGATCAGTGCCAGGACTCAGTCTTATTTAACACTTTTATAAATGATCTGTTGGAAAGAAGGCGCTGGTGAAACCTTAAGGTTTACAGGTTCAGCTAAGTTCTTCCAGGTGCTGAAATGCTAAGATGATGGGAGCCAACTGCAAGAAATACTTAAAAGACTGGGAATGCATCGAAAAGTGGCATCTGGGTCTTGGTGTGGGCAAACAACCGTGCATCTAGGGCAGGTGTTCTTAATCTGGGATTTATGAATTGGTTTTTTTTTTTTTTAGAAAAATCACTTTGATAACTATATTTCAGTATAATTGGTTTCTTTGTAATTCTGCATATTTTATTTTATGCATTTAAAAACTTTATTCCCAAAAGGGGTTTATAGGCTTGATCACAACTGCCCAAAAGGACCATGACACAGAAAAGGGTTATAAATCCTTGATCTAGAGCAGTGGTTCTCAAATTTTTGTTTTCAGTATTTTTATCCTATTAAAAATTATTGAGGATCTCTCCAAAGAGTTTTTGTTTATCTGGAAAATATTTATAGAAATTTACCATATTGGAAATAAAAACCTATTTTTGAATTTGTAGACCCTCTAAAAGGGATTCAGAGATCCCCAGGATTCTCTAGACCATACTTTGAGAACCACTGATCTAGGGCAAAGTTATCATAAATAATATTTTTACAATGTCAGAATTTTGTTAAAATGTAAGTTTTGCATAGAATTTTGTGTTATTTTATTTGAGTCTCACAATCTGGTGGGATTGTTGACATAAGCCCCATTTTATGAGAGAAGAAACTGATCGAAAAAAGCCTTAAGAGACTTGCTGAGAATCACATACAGTAAGTATTTGAGATAGCATTTGAACCCCAGACTCACTATACTTCAAATGAAATGTGCTGTCTATTCCACTATACCATCTTGAAAAGAAGTCTAAACCAGGGCTTCTGAACCTTTTTCACTTTTCACCCAAGAAATTTTTATGTGATCTGGGTATGTAGGTATATAAAATACGTGTATAAATCAAACATTTACTGATAATAAATCATAAAGCAATTTATTTTAAAACAGTTCTTTGACATAATACAATTTTTTCATTCATTAAAGATGAAAACAAATTTGCATACTAATGAGATAGATGTGCTTGTTTATTTTTATGAAGAATTAAATCTTGGTGGACTATTTGATAACTTTTAATGTTGCCAATTTTTGGTGACACCCCCCCATTCAATTACATGATCTCATATGGATTTGCAACCTACAGTTTAAGAATCTTTGGTCAAAATGATATCTCTAGTATATTGATGGTCCCTACTGAGTTCTGAGTTCTATCTGTAGTAATTCCCTTATAGGATTATTGTGTGGTTTCAGTGAAATAACACAGGTAAAATATGGCCAGTTTCTAAGGACTGTATAAATTGCCAAGGATGGTGCCAGGCTCAGAGGCAGAAAGCTATGGGCTCATATTCTTTAGAAACTTTCTTCCTGTTTGCTTTCTAGGAGTAGTTCAGCTCTAAGTAACTTAGTTCATAGAGTGTGGGGCTTAGAATCAGGAAGATTAGAGTTCAAATTCAGTCTCAGGACCTTGTATCTAAGCAGGCATACTTGGTTAGTCTGTGCAAGTGTTTTAATTTTCCTCAGTCTCAGACTTCTGATATATAAGATATGGGAATTGAATTTGTTGGATTCCACCAATTTTCTTACCTCAAAATCTATGATTCTTTTATATCTCTATTCCTGTTTCCTCATTTGTAAAATAAGAAAATGATAGTACTTATATTATTAGTAATCCAATATATGTTGAACATGGTAGGTTTATTCCTATTTCCATATTTGGCATGCTGAGCAAGAACAAAATCAGATTAAAAAGGAAAAAAAAAACAGGAGAAAGGGAAAAAAAAACAAGCAAACAACAGCAAAAACCATGGTTCTCTCTCTAAAGATGGTACTTTACATCCCAAGTCTATTGGGATTGCTTTGAATGACTACACTGATGAAAGGAGCCAAAATTCATCACAGTTGATAACTGTATAATCTTGTTATCATTGTGTACAATGGTTTCTGGATTCTGCTCACGTCACTCATGAACATCAGTTCATGTTAGTTTTTCCAGGTTTTCATGAAATCAGCCTGTCCATCATTTCTTAAAGAACAAATGATATTCAATTACATTCATATATCATAACTTGTTGAGCTATTCCCCAATTAATGAGCATTCACTTAGTTTCTAGTTCCTTGCCACTACAAAAAGGGCCGCTACAAACATTTTGGCACATGTGGGTTCTTTCCCCTCTTTATTTTTTAATTTCTTTGGGATATATGTCCAGTAGAGACAGTGCTGCATCAAAAGGTATGCACAGTATTATAACTCTTTGGGCTTAATTCCAAATTATTCTCCAGAAAGATTGGATCATTTCATAACTTTACCAACCATACATTAAGCATGTATATTATTGAGAGGCTGCAGAAAATAATAAAAAAGAGAGCCAATCTTGGAGTTGGGAAGACACTGTCAAGTTTTCTTTTTGTCCCATACTAATCATGATGCTGGTCAAATCACCAGCCTCTCAATACTCTATTCTCCAATAAAACTATGGGATCACAATGAAAAGTCTGCATTAGAAAAGAAGGTTAATTGCCTCACTATTTCTTGTATTTGTGAAACCACAAATCTAGTAAAACAAAATTTTTATTATCTTAGAAATGAAGCTGGGAATCCCTGAAAGATTAACTTTTGATTACATTTGTTTGATGTTCTCCCTGCTCCTTCCCTTTATCTTTACTTGGAAAATCATGTATAATCAAGACCTTGACAAATGTAATGGAACAGGCCTGACAAAGGCAGTTCAAGTGATTGAGGAGGGTGGGCAGCTATGGCTATTATATGGGATCATACAGAAAAGATTAGGGCTTTTCTATTGGGACAGTGAGATCAGAGATGGGATTGATTGATTTGTGGTCATCCAGAAAAAAACAATGTAGCAGAGGAAAGTGGAACCCACCTTGGAGGCAGGTGCTGATCATGACATATATTAGCTTTGTGAATTGGCAAATCACTTAACCAGTAAGTGCCCCAGGAAATTATCAAAAATAATCAGTTATGAATTATTTGATGATTTGCATCAGTATCAGAATTTTAAAAAAACTGATGAAATCACATATCTGTATTTCAAAATAGGACTTCTTGTCTCTTCTGGAATAATTGAGAGAGGTGCATTTAAGACAAAAAGGAGAAAAAAAACTTTTACATACCAGATGAATAAATATCCTGTCTAGATGAGACAGGTTAACCTTAAAGTGGGAATAGATTCAATAAGTTTTTCACAAATTCACATACAACAGATCCAGTAAGTCTATTTGGGTACAATTCATGACTTTTGAGTTGATGATCAACAGGATAGTTTCTTTCTTCAATTATGGTTCATGTGGTATTTGAGAGAGAATCCAGGGCTGGTTGGAGTATGGGCTATTTTAGTTTTTACCAGAACTTGCCACCAGAGGTCTTGGACCTTTACGAGTCCAGGGGTCTATTTATGGTACATAATTGTTCTGTCATGTCTGTCTCTTCATGATACCATTTTGGATTTTATTGGCAAAAGTACGGGTTTGCCATTTCTTTCTCCAGCTCATTATACAGATGAGGAAACTGAAGCAAATAGGGATAATTGACTCGCCCAAGATTACACAGCTATTAAATGTCTGAGACCAGATTTGAACTCTTGAAAATGAGTCTTCTTGATTGAGGCCTGGAACTCAACTCACTGAACTACCTATTTGCCTTATGCTACTTTGAAGTCAGATTATCAAATAAAAACAATGAATTAGTTTGTGATACCAACAAAGGGTGATGCTGATTTAGTGCTAAAGGTCTTACCTTAGGCACAGGGATAATTGAAGGCAGGCTAATGGTTAGTGACTTTCCTGATCCCAAATTTTTGTTTTAGTTGAGTATTGTCAAACTCAAAAAAACCCACAAATGAACATTATTTATGTTTTATTGTATTTTTATTTATTTTGTCAAAAAGTTCCCAATTTCATTTTTATCTGGTTTGGGCTATATTGAAGAGTTTTGCCAGGGCACATGAGTTCAATGCCTCCACTTTGTCCTATTGATTCCAGATTAGCTTCTTTTTTTATCTAATATAAGTTTCGTACAGTGTGAGTAAATGAAAGTTGAAAAGTCAAGGGAACTGGGAGTTGGAGACTTTTTAGCTCCTCCTCTTCTGCCATATACTCTTTGCGCTGTTCCACTCTCTATTCCCAATGAAACTTCTAAATTCTAGCTTCTGGAATTCCCTGTTGGTTCTGGGAATGGCTATTTCACCAGTTTCTGTGAACAATCCCATCGCGAATTATGCTGAAAGAACCAGAAAGTCTTAGAATTTGGTGACTTTTATGGCCAAAGATCCTACTACTGTTTCCCACAAAAAGCTGAAGATGGATAGAAAGAATGGTACCTAGAAGAGTGAAAAATGGATGGGATAAAAGAAAAAGCATTTATTAAATCTCTACAATATGACAGACCTTTGGTAGGGAACGCTGCCAAAAGTCAAAGGAAGGTTATATTAACAAGGGGAATTCCAAAGAACATAGTGAAGGCTTGGAAGAATAAGCTTGAGAAAGCTTCATACTGCAAGAACTACGATGTGACTTAGAAACAGAGAATCAGACCCTTTATGTGTATAGAAAGGAGACCAGGATAAAAAAAATATATTGCCTTTTATGATTTGTGATGGGAAAATTGCTTAATAGACAGTATATGTCATTGAACCACTTTAAATCGTTGCTTAATGGCCTTTTTTAATTGTTACTTAAGATGTCTTATACAGAAGAGAGATAAGCTTTTTTGGAATTAGCTTTCCAAGGATATCTTTTACAGGGCAGACTGTAAAAGTGGGAGTCCAGCTGTTTTCCTGAGTATATAGCCCCTAGGAGGAGAATGAAAAAAAAGTATTATGTGGTGGGAGGGGAGGGAGAAATAGAAAGAAAATGCTTATTAATTTTTAAAAAATTGAAAATAAAACAAAATTTTAAAACCAAGACTTGGCCAGCTGCTGGAGATATTTGTAGGGGAGAAGGATGTTTCTCTGTCCTAAATAGATTTAAAAAGTTGGATTAGGACAATAAATTTGGAGTCAGAAGACCAAAGTTTGATTTCTAGATCTGTTACTACCTGAATGGTCTAGTCACCTATTCTTTGACCTATAAAATGAGGTTGACATTGTTCATACTGTCTATCTGACATGACTATTATGAGAATCAAACAGATAGTGCTTGCAGAGTATTTTCTAAGACTATAAACTTCTGTATATTGGGGAACGCTATTATTTTTTGCTTCTAATTGAAAAAATGAGTTATTTTTCAATAGTACTAGTAGTCAATCTATTTTTGTAATAAGTTAGATTAGGATTTTTTTGGTGTGTGTTTAATAATTGTACTCTTTAAGCAACTATTGATAAGAATGCATATAATCTGCCTTTTATCCACTCCCATTCCTACTAAGTCCCTAATACTTTAGTGTGAATGAGTTATCAGTAACTCAACTGTTGTCTACTATGAAAACATGGGGCAGCTTAGAATAGGGAGAGATGACTCTGCCTGAATTCTAGAAAGCAGAGATAATGCAAGTTCTGTTCGGTCCCATGGAATTGGAAAGAATCTGAGCACAGATTGGGACAGACCATGTGTTGGAATGCCTACCTAGCTAAATCAGAGCAGATTTATCCCCAAAAGGCTGGCTATCCACTGAGCAGTTTTTATGTATACCATTTCCTGAGGCACAGAGGATTGTTCAGATCCACTTAGTGCATGGGACCATGAAAGTATGAATTGCTATCATGTTGAAACACTATATGTGACTTAGTAATTAGAGGTTCCAAGAAGCTCCGTAGAATTTATGTTTTGGCCAGTTGATGAGACAGTGCTTCTGGGGTCCCTGGGACAAGATTCTTAGACCAGCTTTCTCTTGCTCCAAGCTTATTCCCCTTCCTTTCCTGTGGGGATTTCCACCTAGATGTCTCATAGGTAACTCAAACTCAATATATCCAAAGCATAATTAATTATCTATTTAAATCTTTGTCTCCTCCCAGTTTCCTTGTTTCAGTTAAGAACCCCACTGTTCTTCCAGAGAGTCAAGTTTGCTAGAGTCATCCTCCATTCTCTTCCCTCTCCATTATCTTTTACTATCTAATCAGTTGTCAAATCTTATTGATTCTTTTTTCATCTCATCTTTTCTCTTTCCACTTACATAACCATCATTCTAGTGCAGACCTTCTTAACCTTTTGCTTAGACTAATGCAGTACCTTTCCTGCTTCCAGCTTTCCTCTGTCCAATTTGCCTTCCAAAAACTGCCACATTAACATTCTTAAAAGATGTATCTGATCATATCCCTCTGCTAATCAAGAAGTCTTTGGTGGCTTCCTGTTGTCTCTACAATATAAATAAAGCTTTTAGTCTAGCATTTAAAGATCTCCATGATCTGGCTGCTTGTGATCTTACATACTTTTCCTAGATTCTGTTTTCCATTCCAACTATTTTCTCAATTGTTTGCCCAAATTCCACTTCATGTTCTTTGTTTATGCCCCGGAAGCCCTAATTGTCATTTTCTCCTTACTTTCTACCTGTTAGAATTCTTAAAATTCAAGGTCCAACTCAGATGCTACCTTCACTGTGGAACCTTTATTGATAACTCTGGTTTTAAGAGCTAATTTTCCTTCCTCAGAAATGGTTTTCTATTTACTTATCTGTTTATATGTTATATTTCCCCCAATAGAATGAAAAATCTCTAAGAGGAAATGGTTTTTTTAAGCCTTGTCTGCAGTGTCTATCTAATATAATAGTTTGTCCACTGTCAGTGCTTAAATTTTTCTCCAACTGAGTGTATAAGGGAAAAGATCTGAGGAAGAGTGGATATACAGAGCCTGGAAGAGTTAAAGTAATTTTCACCGATTGATCTTAAAAAAACACAAAACAAAAACAAACAAACAAAAAACTCTTAGGCACCATGAAAATTTGGCTCCGAATGTACTCACTAATATTGCACTCAAAAACAGGTTATATAAGCTCCAGTTGATGTGTTAACCAGAACCCTTTGGGGGCTTTTTCAAACTGTCAACTGATGGTGGTTATGGTTATGGGATGTTTTTTCTTTTTGAAAGTTGAGTATTCTCAATGTGTTAGGATGTTGCCACCGAGAAGAAACATATTCCCAATCTTTGGATAAAGATGACATGAGGGAAAGCTACTGAAATTGTCAGAATTTGGAAGGGATCTGCCGCCAATACCCCATTGCACTGTAGATCGGCAGCCAAACCACAGCAGAGAGTGAGCAGCCGGCAAAGGAAGACAATTTCAAGTTCTCAGCCAGAATATACAGTTATTAAATGCAAAATCTGTGATTGTACAGCTGGTGAGGCTCTAGAGTTAACATCTAAATTCGAGATAGGAAAACGTTAAGGTTCTGAGCCTTAAACCACAAGTGATATTTTAAGTGATAAGAGGGAAATGATATTTTAGGAAGAGTCCTTTCTAAAAGGTGTATAGGGTGCAATGAGTGGGGACAGGCTGGAGACAAGAAGACCAGCTAGGAAGCTAATGCAGTAGGTCAGGAAGCAGATGGTCAGAATAATGACTATGGGAATGGAGAGCAGAACACAAATTCTGGGGGAATTTCAAAGGGAAAATAGACATTACTTGAATCAATTAAACAAACGTCTTTTAGGTATCTACTGTATGCAAGGTATTGGGAATATGATGATGAAAAAAGAACAAAGCCTACATTTGAGGATCTTATAATCTATACGAAGAAATATCATAAAAGTAAAGTCAGGGTCTTAAGTAAAGACCTGTAAGAAATTTGAAGAAGGAACAATCACTTTTAGCTGATTGAACTTCAACAAACATTTATTAAATACCTGCTGTGTGCTAGGGGCTCTATGGAAATACCTCATTTGATCATCTGAACAAGATAATCTCTGGGGGGGGGGAATAAAACATATAGAGTTAAGGGATGCAAAATATATGCAAGGAGATTTCAAAAGAAAGACACTGATGATACATGAGGGAATCAAGAAAGGCCCTATATGGGTGGTAGTACCTCAACTATCCTTTGTAGGAAACCATCTTTAAGATGGAGGTTACAAATGGAAGGAGCCACTTATCCAGAATCACAGAGTTGGGAGATGGGATTATGTATCTGATGAGAAACTAGCAGACTTGTTTAATTAGAATGGAGAGTGAATCTTTATAATATTTATATTTTCTAGCCCTTAGTGTTGATTTCTTTTTACTCTAAGGTAGGACTTTACATTTATGCCAAATATAGGAACTGAAGGAAAGAAGGTGACTCCAGAATTTCAAGCCTAGAGGTTATGTTCCATTGACAGAAGTAAAGAAAACCAGAGGGAATTGTTATAGGATAAATATATTGAGTTCCATTTGAGATATGTTGATTTCATCTATTCCGGCCTTTTCTTTTTTCCTCCAGCTATTTCTGTTCCTATTAGATACATGTTCTTAGTGATGATCATAGAGTTGGAAGGGACCCTCATCATCTTAATGACAAGAAAATAGTGACATAGTGGAGAGTAAATAGCTTCCCCCAAATCTTGCCCCTGGTTCAAGCCAAACCTTAGGAAGCTCAGGACATCTTTTAAGTCTAAGCTATGTTCCTAAATGTTTCTAGAAATCTTTCTTCTTTATGAAAGATGGATTGGAGTGGGGAGAGACTTGAGTCAGGAAGATCCACCTGCAGATTATTTCAGTAATCAAAGTGTAAAGTGATGAAGTCCTGTGCCAGAGGTGACAATTTTAGAAGAAAGAAGGGAATGTTGCAATGAAAGATATTGCAAAAGTGGAATCGACCAACCTTGACAACAGATTGGATATGGAAGAATGAAAGGTAATGAGTAGTTAAAGATACCACTGGATTATAAACCCGAGGGATTGAGATGATTATGTTGTTGCCTTTGATAGTAAAAGGGAACTAGATATGGTTGGGGGAGAGTTTAGGGGCAAAGATAATGAATTCATTTTTGGCTATGTTCTCAACATATTTAAGATGGGTACTAGATATCCAGTTTGAGATGTCTGAAAGGCAGGAGGAGATGTGAGATATGAGGTCAGTAAAGAGGTTAGGGCAGGATAGATCTGAGTATCACCAGCATAAAGATGATAAATCTATGAGAGCTGATGAAATAATATGAAGTGAAATAATATGGAGGAAGAAGAGAAGATGATTTAGGACAGACCCCTGAGGGACATCTATAGTTAGATGTATGATCTAGATGATACTTCAGCAAAGGAGGAGAAAGAATGGTCAGATAGGTAGGAGGAGAGTAGGGAAGGGTGGTGTCCTGTACTTGGAGAGGAGATTATCATGGAGAATAGAGGGATCAATAGTATTTGTTAATGGCTGTCGAGAAATTGAAAAGAATGAGCACTGAGAAGAGGCCATTGGATTTGGGAATTCAGAGATTTTTGGTCACTTTGGAGAGAACAGTTTTGGTAGAATGATAAGGTTGGAACCCAGATTGTAAAGGATTAAAAAGGAGGGTTTTTTGAGGAGTTTAGTCACAAAGGAAAGAAGAGACAAAAATAGTGGAGGATGGAAAGTATCTACTAGGGATAGAAAATTGATTCAATTGGGATGTGTAACTCCTTATGTACTGGACTCTTGTACTAAAGCACCCAGGAAGTTAGATTAAAGGTTCAAGCATTAGTTCCTGGAATGGTTTCATTGACAGGCAGGAAAAACCAAACATCACTCATGGCACAGACCTTAATAGATATTGCTTTCTTCATAGTACTTATCTATCATTACTCTTTTTTTCTTGTGTTATTCAATCTTTTTTTCATTCCTTGCAAATATTCATCTTTTCCTCATTGCCTAGAAAACAAAGTGTTGAGCAGAATCAATTCAAAGGACTATTCTTCCTTCACTCCCAGTATTTGAAAATTGTGCCCCTCAATTCCAACAAACTTGTGACAGAAAGTGCCATCCACATCCAGAGAGAGAACAATGAAGACTGAATGTAGATCAAAGCATAATATTTCTACTTTGTTGTGTTATTATTTGTTTGCTTGTATTTTTCATTTCTCATTTTTTTTTCAAGAAGCCTTGCTCACTCGCTCTTTAATGCCAGTGCATCCCCTCTCAGATTATCTGCAATTTAGCTTGTCTGTGTTATTTGTACCCAGCCGTTTCCATCTCACCTCCCCCATTACTCTGTGAACAACTTGGAAGCCCCAGATTTTGTCTTTCTGGGTATCCCCATCATGTACCACAGTGTCTGGTACACAGTAAACACTTAATGAACATCTGCTAACTTGACTTGATTTTAGAGCGGGGTGCTGGACTTGGGGACAGGAAAACTGGTTCAAATTCTGTTATACCCCATGTGAGCATAGGCAGGTCTCAATCTCTCCAAGACCTGGATTCACCATGTATTAAAGTGAGAATAATGATTCTTCCAGTCTCTGCCTATACATATACACATGCAAGAACGCATATACAGCTTTGTGTATATTATGGTTTACATTATGTACATGAATATATTATATATCATCTATGTTCTAAACATATTATATACACATATAAGATTTGTTTTATATATATTATGTACATTTATATATTATATATCATCTACGTTATATGTATATATTATACGTACATTATATATCATCTATGTTGTAGTTATATATTATGTATACATATAAAATGTGTTGTATATATTATGTGCATGTATATACTATATATCATCTCTGTTACATGTCTTTATTATATATTATATGCATATATATTATACCAGTCATGTTGTATATCTGTGGATATAACATGTCTATATTATATATTATATGTATGTATACATTATAATATATTGTATGCTATTATAATATAATGCATATTGCAAAATCTGTAGCAGCTAGTATAATGAATATTTTCTCGTTGAATTACTAAGCAGCTTAGAACTGACCCAAAGAGGGAGAGGACATGATTATCGACCCCAGAAAAACAAATACCTGAGTTAGCTGTAGTGATGAGTCCCTTAATGGCTCCTGTGACCTCATAATAGCTTCATGGTTTTGAAACTGAAAGTCACAGGAGGAGGTGACTCAGCCAGAACCAGATTAAAATATCAACATTATAATATCAGCAGCAGTTACAGCTTCTCTGCTAAATCTAATAAAATTCCATCCTGTACTAATCCCAGTTACCCAAACAAAAGTGAAACAGGAACCTTCTTTGGAGAGGCCGACAAAAAGGGTGAAATTAAGCTGAAAGCATAAGAGCCTTTTAAAAAAATCTTGGCATTCTCTACTTCTGAGCTATTGGATGGTAAGCAGACTTTTTGCTCTGGCTAACTAAGACCAGGATCGGCCCTTTGCCTTCGTGGATGCCCCTGCGGCACCACACACTGGTTTGTTCTCCACTGAGAATTTGATGTTATCTCTGCCTCTCATCCACTCCAGCTCCCAGAGTGGTCTTATTACATCTGCAGTCAATCTTCAGTAAATGGCTGGAGGTGGAGATGATCAAATGTTTTCGAGATTGTCCTATGTGGGAGAGAGATTATATTTATTATCAACAAGAGGGTGTAATCACAAGCCTGTAAGATCTTTAGCCATTTACAAATAGATTTACTATAGAAGATACTTATCTTGCCTCAGCATGGAATTAGGAGTTACATATGGCCTTCTTCTGGTATACCTAGCATGTCTTGCTGCTTCATATATCATGCAAGCATTTTAAGATCTCTGCCTGAAGGTGCTTTGCTTAATAATAATAGCTAGCATTTATATAGCATCGCAAAGTGCTTTAAAAATATCTCATGTTGTCTTTGCAAGAAACTTGAAAGGTAAGTAGTGTTATTTTGCCCATTTTTACAGATAGGGAAACTGAGGAATAAAATTTAAGTCGCATACATCAAAAGTGACAGGTCCTATTTGAACTCAAGACCTCCTGATTCTAGATCTAAAGCTGTATCCACTGTGCCATCTAACTGCTGTTTATAATAATAATCATAGCTAATTTATCTCTCTGCAAAATGAATTGGAGAAGAAAATGGCAAACCACTCCAGTTTTGTTGCCAGGAAAACCCCAAATAGGGTCATGAAGAATTGATCATGAAGAGTTAGACATGAATATACAACAAAAGCATGTGCTAAGTGCTTTGCAAATATCATCTCATTTGAGCCTCACAATAGCTCTGGTGCTATTGTTATTCCCATTTTATAGTGGTGGAAACTGAGGCAAATAGTGAAGAGCTGGGTTTGAATTCTACTTTGGACCTGGCATTCTGTTGCCTTCATATGCATCATTTGGCCTCATTAACCAGGACTCCCTCACCCCCTCTGGATTCTGAATCCTGCCTTTGTTTTTATGTGCTGGGGGGAGGCTGTTATCCCCCTTATACCATCTCAAGGTAAGGGACAGGTACGGGGAAGGTTCATGCACTCAGAGGCTTCCATTCCAGGTTTGGCTTTGGCTGTTTACGGCCAGGATGACTAGTTTTGTAATGGGGGGCAGGAATGAGATGGCCTCTTGGACACCTTCTCCCTTTTAATGGGTGACCCTATCGCATGATCTGTTGAGATCCGGAAGAGTATGATTGGAGAGAGGATGGCTAATTTCCTCCCTGATGAAATATCTGTATTCTTGCTCTTGGAAATTGACTTCATATGTTAAAGCCAAAGGTAGAATCCCACATTTTTTGTCATTACTGAGGTGAGATCTGCAATACTGGGGAAGTGATGAGGGGAGAGGTCTTCAGAGGGAAACCAGCCCCAGAATTCTTGTCTCCAGTGCAGGCGTTCTGGGGATTTTTCCCCAAAGGAATTTTATCTTGGGAGGCAGCATCCTTTTTGGACCACAGAATTTTCCTTGAAGGGAAGCCTCATCTGAAGGGAAAATCTTATGAGAATTCTTAGTTGGAAAGTCTCCTAAAGAGAGAGCTGAACAGACTGGTTTTCCTTGGAGGGGGTTGAATGGATTTGGAGAATCTTTTGTGACATCTCCTGGAGGACTTACCAGAAATGAAGCATTGGGCTGCCATTAATCCCATTAGAGACTTATTTCTCTTCTCCCAGAAGTGTATGGTCCCACTCTCACTGTATCAAAAACCACATTTGACTTGGTGTTAAGTATTGGCTTGGAACTGAAAGCCTTAACTAGCAATTCTTGTACTTGGAATAAACATTATTTAAAAACATGTCTGGAGCAAACATCCAAAAAGATGCCCTTGAGTCAGGCTTCTAAAACAATTCTGTTGGGACATCCCCGGAGTCAGCAAAACTGAAGTTCAAATTCAGTCTTAGACTGCGACTCTGGGCAGCCTCCCTTAGCCTCTGTCTACCTCAGTTTCCTCATCTGTAAAATGTATGTAACTAGTATGTTATGAGGATCAAATGAGGATCAAATTATATCTATAATGAGTTTTGCAGACCTTAAAATACTATAAAATGCTACTTGTTATTACCACCACATGCTGTCTTTTTCCCCATAATTCCTTTGGATGAAAAAGCAAGCTTGTCAATCAGTAAGACATTTTCCCCATACCCCAAGTTACAACACCAGAACAAAACTGCAGGGGATCAAGAAGGACAGCAAAAATTTTTGGCCTGAAACCAAGAGGCTTCCTAGTTTAACATTCTGATATTGGCAAGTATTGTATTAGGCACAGTCAAGACAAGCTGACATTATTATATGTGCAGATAAATTCTTATTTCTTCTATTGGATGGTTAGCTTCTTGATGGCTGGAATTGAGTCTTGATTTTTCTTTGTGTCTCCAAATGAAGAAAAGCTTGGAAATGCTTAATGACTGCATGTTTGATAGTTCTTTCTGCCTGTGTCATTCCAAGTGCTGGTTAACTATTGCCATATTTTTTTTTCCATTTTTACTTTCAGACTGCTCAGTAATGCTAGAGACAATTCTGGAAAGCCAGGGTTTTGTCTCAAAGACTTTTGCATGAGGCTCTGTAGTCCTCAGTTGGAGCCCCCACTACTCCTCTAAAAAATCTCCATCATGTCCATCTCAAGCTTTCTAATCCTACTTATAACTGCTTTTCTACTCCCAACATTCTAAGCTCATAGTCCTGTGTGTAGTTATTAAGCCAATTGTGGCAAGTATGAGTTCTGTGGAATGGAGATGGCAAAAGGTGATGGAGGGGTTCCTAAGAGAATTAGGAGAGGGTAAAGATGTGCCAAGTTCAGTTAAAAAGCTGTATCCAAAGTGCCACTTGTGCTCAACGCAAGATGTACCACTTCAAAAGTACTGATGAGGGGTGGAAGACGAGGAAGAATAATGAGTATGATATTGTCTGTTCTCGAGAGCTCACTGTCCAGCATGAGAGATAAGAGCAAACCAATAGATACAAGACAGAATGTGCTCTGAAAGTGTAACTCTGATTTTGGACAATTCATTTGCCTTCTGGTCATCACATTCTTTACCCTTAAATAAAGTGATTGGCAGCTTTAAACATCTTATAAATCTCTAGATGGAAGGGGATGGTAAAATAGATTGGTACCTGGGGACCATAATTGAATCATGTCAGTCTGGGGGGGAATAGAAACTTAGGTTTATTGAAATATTATAGGGAAGGAGATGGTTGGAAAGCTTAAAGTTTGGGGTGGAGTGGAGCTAGGGTCATTTAAAAATTTATATTGTTTTTGGACCATAGAAAGAGCTGACCATAGGAGATGGAGTATTAGATTTGGAGTCAAGAAGACCTAAGTTGAAAGGCCATATCTGATGCAATCTGTGTAACTTTGGGCAAGTTATTTAATCTTTTTGAGCCTCAAGCAACACCCAGGACTAGCTGGACCATGAGGTACCTAGATCAATGGTCTAATGATTTAATAATGACTTGTTCACTGTGACTTGGCAAAATCATAAGTCCTTCATGATGAATCCCCACTTTAGGAACAGTTTTGTTTTGTTTTGTTTTTAGCAGATGGGAATAGATGAGATCTTTCATAGAGGTGGGGTGTTTATTTCTGAAAAGGAGGTAGGTTCCTTCATGCATTAAGGCAGGAAAGAAAAATTGGGTATAGCGGGAGGGATACAGGATGATGTCATATTCTCTCTCATAAAGGCACAAAGGGATTTTAGGATTCATCTTGTTAAGTCACCTCATTCTGCAGATCAGGAAATTGAGATCCAGAAAGGTAAAACCTCTTGTCTCAGGTTACACAGGTTCAAAGAGGCAGTGACCAGATATGAACCAAGATCTTTTGGTTACATACAATTCTTCCCAAATCATCATGCAAAACATATTCAAAGTTGCTCTCTCAGGAGAAATAACCCCCTTGTGGGCCATTGGATGAAGGATGAAGGTTGTGTCTCTCAAGTACAGACAAGATTATGGAAAGGATGTCACTATGGAGCTCAAGTTCTAATAAACTAATTGATGAGAGGAAATGTCTGAGTGTTGGAGGTGATTCTAATATCACCAATCTCGTAATTCAGTTATGATGTGGGGATGGAACAAGTCACCAGAATGTTGGTGAATAGTGAACAAAAATGAGGTAAACTGCCACGATGCAGCAAAGCTGTGCCCCAAAAGTAGAGTTGCACTTAGTTTTCCCCCCACCCCTTATTTTTTCATATGAAAATGTGTCTGATCATCAAGACAGGATATGTTGAAGGATATGGTTATTTACATGTCTTCAGAAATCTGCCAAGTTGGAGGGGCCCTGGTTGTATGTGGGTAGGAATTTTTAGTTCTTTAGAAGATCACAAAGCAGAGAAACAAGGCCAATAAGGTTCTGGCCCACTTTGTTTCCTTTTAGGAAAAGTAATCCCTGTGGAAACATGGAAAGAGGAGGGGTGAGTCTTAGCCAGATTGATAGCTGATCTAACCCATGGGGCAGTTTGGGAATCTAGAGATCTGGATGTGAATCTAGGTACCATCCCTTAATAATTGTGTGCTTTTAGACAAGTACTTTTACCTTTCCAAACCTCAAACTTGGAGATTTCCTAAAGCCTATTTTTTTTTGTAAAACAGGAATAATGATACCTTTCCTACCTAGTTTACAGAGGAAAAAAAAACTGGGGGGGGGGGAGAGACAGATAGACAGACAGACAGACACTAAGGCTGTTGAGACAAAGGGGATGTTAAACTTCAACTTGAGGAAAAGAAGGTGGTTGAATGGCTTACTAGAACCTCAGGGGTCATCCAGCCTCTACACAAAGAAGAATTTTAGCCTCTCTCTTAACTTCCAGCCCAGGTCATCTGATTCAAGCCCAAGTCTCTCTACTACATATCACATTAACTATCAATGAAGAAGAGTTTGGGGGGAGGTTAAGGCTGGAATTGCATATAATTATCAGCCAGTATTTTGATATTGTCATTCCACAGGTCAGATTCCAAGATGATAGTTAGTGAGGATGTGATGCAGAGTTGTTGTCACAGAGATCAGTGGCATCTGGAGTAGAGATTTAGGCCCGATGGAATCCCTAGTGACTGCAAGGACAGCCTCCATATGTGAAGGAAAAGTCTAGGTAGAGTAATGGGGGCAAAAGATATGGTAGTTAAAGCTTATGAGGACTGTTTTACTGAAAGCTTAGAAATCACGAAAGGATTTTCAAGCTTTAAGGAACAGTGGGAAGGGCAGATAGATGATACAGTGGATAGAGCACTGGTCCTGAAGATAAGAAGATCTGAATTCAAATCCACTTTCAAACCCTTAACAATTACTAGTTGTGGGACTTTGGGCAAATCACTTAATCCCAGTTGTGTTGAGACAGAGACAGAGACAGAGAGAAAAGAGAGAGAGAGAGAATAGTGGGAGATATCACAGGAGATGAGGGAAGGGCCTAATAGTAGCCCAGCCATAGCTAGGGAAATTTTGTGCCAGGCCAACAAAATATAGAGAATGCTTATAGTACATTGTTTTAGAAAAAAAAAGAATTGAGTTTAGCACTTCATCTTGGGATGTCTATTTCTCTCCTCAGGCCCTGGATTAGTATCTTTGAATCTCTACCCCCTTGGGACCTTGTGTTCTGGGTTCCATCCCCCTCAAATGAATTTCTTCAGGCACCAAATTGCTTATTGTGGCTCCGACTAATAGGATGCATGCCATGCTGCTAAATTCAATGTAGAATAATCCCAGATGAAGAAGAGATCCTTTGTGTAGTCCAGAAATTTGGAGAGAGGTGGGAAAAAGCTAGAAATCCACAAACTGCTGAAAAAAGGAGTGAGTGATTTAGTGGTAACACAGGGCCCACTCTTACTTGGGAGGCAACTTGGTATGGTGGAAATAGGGCCTCGTTAGAAAGTCTGGATTAAAATTCTGGCTGATGCTAGCTACTATTGGATAAGTCCCTTAAACCCTCTGGGAGTTGTAAAAGGAGTGTGTTTTCCTATGATTTCAGTGATTTCTTTTTGCTTTATCCTAAGAACAAGGTCACCAGATGAAGTCTAAAATCCAGAGATAATTTATGTAAGCTTTTTGAAATTGGACCAAGTAGAGACTAGCTTATCTCTATTCAGAGGGCCCAAGAAAGTAAACTTGGTTGGTATGGATAGAAAACAGGAGACTGGCTACATTTCTGGACTTCTGTAAGACTGTTGGGTTTTTCCCCCCATTTCTTCTTCCTGTCATCCAGACAGAGGAGGGATCTTGATTTCCCAAAGGATCAGCCCTGGGGGCCCCTTGCTCTCCCCTTCAGTACTGTCTTGGCAGCAGAGATTTGGGGATGAACTTCGACCACTTCTTCATGGCAGAGAAGGTTGTTTATCCCATAGTGACCACGGGCACATGTGGGCTTTCTTGGTGGCACATGAGGCAGCCAGGATAGGGAAAGCTGGAACCTAATTTATGTTGCAAAGGAAGCCTGACTTTTCACATTCATTTCTGAGTGATCTCATCTGTTGTCATGGTCTTAATTACCCCCCCACTGATGAGCCCCAGATTATCTCTTTACACCTCACTTCTTACTGAGTGCTCAATATCCTTCATCCATCTGTCTGCTTAATTGCAACTGTCTGGCTGTCTTACTGCCAAATCAAACATACAAGTGGTCACTGTGCCTTCCTCTGTAAAATCTCTTAAGATCTGCTCTTCTCTCCTGGCCCCTGAAGCCAAATATGTAGTCCACACATGGCTTTTCTCAGTTCCACGTTCCCCTAACTGCCTCATTGGATGCCTCTGGCCAAGGTCTTCTCTCCTTTCTCCCCCCCCCCAAATCACAACAAAACTGTGCTCATCCTTACCTTTGTACCCACCATTTCACCATCCCTCTACATCACTTCTTATCCCGTTTTTGTTCCATGAGCACCTTGGGCAATCTGAACTCCTCCAAATAATGTTTTAAAATGCATAAAATCAAACAAAAAGGGTTACAAAGTCAACCAACTATAATGAAATATAGTTATTAAAATATTAAAAAATTTTAAATTAATAAAAATCTAGCATTTTATTGTTTTTAGCCTCTGTGGTTGCTTTTTTCACTTCAGACTTCACTTTCTCATGTCTTATATGCGAAATTGGTTCCCAGTTGTTGTTCACTTGTTTCAGTTATTTCCAGAGTTTCCAGCTTATTTTACAGATGAGGGAACTGAGGAAAACAGGTTAGTGACTTCTCCAACTACAAAATGTCTGAGGCCAGATTTGAACTCATGGAGATAAGTTTTCCTTATTGGGCTTGGCATTCTATGCACTGTAGTACCATCTAGCTGCCCCACTATCCAATACCTCGCCTCCCAATACTTAAATGTTAATGTTACCCATCCTGCACTTTTTGAATTCAGAAGTCCCAGATCATAGACAAAGCCTTCTCAATCTAGGTGTGTGACTGAGAAAGGTCAGTTGTCTTAAATCTTGGTTGTTTGAAGGCTACCAAATTTAGGTTCAGGAAGGGAGAAATCAAGACCAGAATACAAAATTAGGCTCTAAAATAATCCACATACCATCAGATGTTGATGTGCATATGTATGGAATGAGATCTATAAGAGACTGCTACAAACATTTCTTAGAATAAGTCCTTTCTCCCAATAGATTAAGTGGTACAGTGATTTGAAAAGGCAGTTTTCAAAAGGAGAAATGCAAACTCTCAACAACCATATGAAAGAATGCTCTAAAACATGAATAATAAGAGAATGCAAATCAAAACAAGTCTGAGGTTTCACCTCACACCCATCAGATTGGCAAAGATGACAAAAGACAAAAATGGTAAATGTTGGAGGGGCTGTGGGAAGACAGGCACATGTGTATTGTACATCAGATCAGGTCAGGTCATACTTTTATTGCTTTTGACTGAAAGCCAGGGAGGAAGATTTTGGCTCAACATAAGGAAAAACTTTCTAACAATTAAAGCTGTCCAAAAATGAAGTGGGCTGCCTCAGGGCAAAATGGGGGAGTAGGCTGTTGGGGTGGTGAATTTCCCATCACTGGACATTTTCAGCCAGTGTTGAAGATGTTCCACACTAAATTCATAATTAAGGTAAGATATGATCCTTAAGACATTTCCAACTATTAAGTTGGTATTTCTTTCTAAGGCTGACAAAACAAAAAATTCATAACACTTGATCTATTTTTAAAAAAAAAAACTCTAAAAATTAAAGAACTAAGTGAGAATGTAAGAATAGCTAACTTTTTGGAAATAATTTGATTAGGCTTTATAAAATCATCAATCCATTCATTTATGTGGTCATTTTAATGGGGGTTAAGTGATTTCAGTTTTGATTCTTGCAGCAGGCAGTTTATATAGAAAGAGTCTAGTAGCATCCATACAGATGATACCTTATTCTTTTGAAAGTTATTTTAGAATGACTAGCAGTTAAAAATCACTCTCCTCCAATAATCTTCTGGAACGATTCAGAATTGGTGTATGCATGTACATACATATAGATATTTATATGTGTATATATACATGTATGTAAATAGACATGTGCATACACACATACACACTCCTCAGGAGTGATTGGATAATTTAAGTGTCATTTATGAATTATATAGAATTGACACATTTTGGTAAGCAGATATTTCTAAAACTTGTGTTTTCTTAATCCTGTGAACATCAAAGTGAAGAAAATATCTGCACACTTTAAATTAAGGTTTCACGTGGATTTGGTATATTGAGTAATTGTGTTGTTCACTCATTTCAATTGTGTCTGAATCTTTGTGACCTCATTTGAAAATTTCTTGGTAGATACTGGATTTCTTTAGAAGGGCAGCCCTATAGATCAAAGCTTCTTAAACTGTGAGTTATGACTCCCATATTGGTTACTGAATAACCTCAAGGTCACAAAATTACGATTTATAATTAGTAAATGCTTTATTTATATAACCTATTTTATATACCTATATATTCAGGGTTGCATAAAAATTTCTAAGGTAAAAAATAGTTGCAAATGGGAAAAATTTAAGAAGCCCCGCTATATGTTATATCTTTGAAACTTAAATTAGTTAAGTGTTAAGTTAGAAAGTCCCCCAAAATGGATGTTACACCAAATATAAAAGGTAAAAAGGTGCGACCAGCTTATGTTTAAACATGAAACTAATTTACCGGCAGTGAATTTATTCTGAATTGTTTATCTGTCATTTAGAGACCCATTTTGTGTTGAATGGTTTTGTACTTTTTTTTTGAAGACATGCCCTTTATTTTGTGCTTAAACTAAAGGTATTATTTCTCTTTCCTTCTAACACATAACAAAGTGAGTCTAGATTGTCAATCTTTTATAATAATAGACATTTTTGTTGTCCCTTAAGATATACAGAGGCCTTTTTTTTTTTTTACAACAACTCTGTGTATGTACCAATATTACCACCCCCTTTTTACAAGAGAGCAATTTTGTACTTTTGTCGGATCATAGAGTTAGAGGCTGAAAGGAACTTTGAGGCCAATTAGTCCAATCTCATTCATTTTACAAATGAGAAAACCAAGACTTCTATAAATTAATTGACTTGCCCTTTACTACAGCTAGTAAATATGAGAGGACTTGAATTGAAGCCAAACCTTCCTAATTCCAAGCCCAACAATGAATCCACTAAGCTTTTCTAGAGGTGAAGCAGCTTGCATTTAATCATAGAACTACTGAGAGTCAGTATCAGGATTGAAGGTTCTGTTATCTTTCCAGTCACCTAGGTTTGCTGTCTTGGAGTCACTGGCGTCCTTCATTAGCCTTGTCACAAAATCCTCTATCTGTCCACTGTCCAGGTCACCCAGGCTTAAAACATAGAGCTCCTTGCTAGCAATTTCTTCCTTCCTTCCTTCCTTCCTTCCTTCCTTCCTTCCTTCCTTCCTTCCTTCCTTCCTTCCTTCCTTCCTTCCTTCCTTCCTTCCTTCCTTCCTTCCTTCCTTCCTTCCTTCCTTCCTTCCTTCCTTCCTTCCTTCCTTTCCTCCCTCCCTTCCTTCCTTTCCTCCCTCCCTCCCTCCCTTCCTTCCTTCCTCCTGGTTCATTTTCTTCCATGTCTCCAGGCTCTCACAATAAGGGCACTGCATGGATGCTTTTTTGCTTGCCTGGGTTGGGACAGCAGGCTGAGGGAGTCAAGGTTCTGGAGGTGGAACTGAAATGGATTAGGGGAGTGTGGGGTGGCCAGCTTTTCTGGTGCTGGCTCCCAGTCTGAGCTGCTTTGAGAAGCCCCAGACACACAGCTGTGCCCAGATAGTCCCCGGGGCAGCTGGCTTGTTCCCCAGCACACTTCAGTGCAAATCACACGGCTAGGTACCGAGGCGTCTAGCCGTGGCAAGGAGAGGTTTTGGGTCACTAGCCATTAGTCAACTGAATCCTCATCTAACCAGTTTACTCTGTAGCCCCAGAAGCAAATTTTATTTGCTCTATAACTTAATTATTTAAATTTTTTCAAACTTAGCAGAGAGCCTGTCTGAGGCTTGACCACATGTGAAGACTGAAGTTTTAAAGGTCAGCTGGTTTCAGTTATTGTATGCAAGAGTCAACAGATTTTTCTCTTTTTAAATGGGGGTGGGGGAAACTATTGTTTTTTTCCACTTGAACAACTAAATAAAACACAAATATCTCCTGAGTTTTCTTCAGACTTTCCAGAAGGATTTCATATTTGCGATGGGACTAAGCAGGAGGAAGTTGCAGCCCCAGATGACTTTCTGAGAAAGTTCCAGTAATATTACTACACCTATTGGCTTCAGATGAGGGCCGACCTGGGGGAGGGGAAGGAGAAAGAAATCCTGCTTGTCCACTTGGTAAAGGTAGAAAGAGGGATGCATCTTGCTTCCCCCTGGGCTGTTATGTTTTACCACTTAGTGTGACAAATCCTAAGAAATAACTTCATTTGGGCCGTGGTTGTGGGTGGCCTGGAAGGAGCAGTATATTTTCTGCTGTTTTCAGGACGTGGCATCCTGAACTGAGTTTCAACAGTTTTCTGAGGCTTAGCACGTCAGCTAACAGAGCCAGTGTAGCTATAAACCACGAACAGCCTGTGTGGCCCTGGGAAAGATACTTAACCTTTTTCAGCCTCAGTTTCCTCATCTGTAAAATGGGGATCATCATTCCCAGGATCCTTGTCAGGATCATATGCAATGCCATATGGAAAATGTTTTTGCAAATCTTAAAGTGCTATACAGATGCTAGATGTCAGCATCAGCAGCAGTATTATCAACATCAGCAACAGTATCAGCAGCATCAGCAACAATATCAGCAGCATCATTACATGCCAATGTATCAATCCAAAAAGTACTTATTCAACCCATACAATGTGTAACACCTGTGAGAGGAAAGAGAGACAAATAATAAAGAGCCCTTGCCCTTAATGAGATTATATCCAACTGGTGAAATAGGACAGATACAAGCAGAAAGTTATACAACAATAGGAGTCAGTATTCGGTAAGTGTTCAATGAGCAGTACCAACAATAAATCTTCAGGCATGAAGACCAAGGGCATCTCCAAGACCATTTGGTTCAAGCTGTAATTAAATGGGAATCCTGGATATGTGGGCTCAGTGACCATGTGCTTGAAGCTCTGGTCATGGAGAGAGGAGTGATCCTACTTTAGGACAGATTTAAGAGGGCTTTTTTTCCCCTTACACTTAGCCATAAATTTGTCTTTAATTTTTGTGCATTGTTCCTGCTTTTATGTTCTGGGATCAATCAGAACAAGTCAATTGATTAGTTGTTTAATATTTATTAAATATAGACTAGCTGTGTGATCCTGGGCAAATCATTTCACCCTGTTTGCCTCAGTTTCCTCATCTGTAAAAAATGAACTAAAAAAGAGAATGTATTTAATAAATCCAGTATCTCTGTTAAGAAAGTAAACACAATGAAAACCATAACAATGCTAAACATTGGGGATTCAGAGAAAGTCAAAAGACATCTCCATTTTCAAGGAAACCCGAGTTTAATGGGGGGGGGGGAGACAATGCACAAAAACCCCATATGAATAAGTTACATACAGGATAAACCGGAAATAATTGACAGGGGAAAGGTAATGGAATTAAAGGAGATTGAGAAGTTATTTGTAAAAGGTGGAATTTTTAGCTGGACTTCTAGGAAGTGAGAGAAATCCAGGCATATGGAAAAACCAGTGAAAATGCTCAGAGTCTGGAGATGTAATGTCTTGTTGGATGGAGAGCAAGGAGACCAGTCTCATTGGATCACAGAATACCTATTGGGAAATGGAATATAAATTGTAAGAAAATTGGAAAGGTGAAGTAGGATTAGATTATGAAGGGCTCTGAACATCCATCATAAGAAATGAAAAGAGGATTTTATACTTAATTTCAGAGGCAATAGGGAACCACTCAAAACACTTGAAACCTATCCAGCTATTATCCAGCCCACATCTCTATTTTATTGACAAAATAACAGGAGAGTTTATCAAATGCCCAGATAAAATCCAGATGCCAATGGCATTCTCATCCACCAGTCTATTTCTCCTATCACAAAAAGAAAGGACATTAGTCTGACTTGATCTATTCCTGATGAAATTTTGTAGGTTTTTTTTTTAAAACTAAACTTCTGATTTTATTTGCATACAAAACTCTCTTTACTGCTCTGTCAGTTATCATTGTAGAGAATTTCCTTGGGACTGAAAGGTTAAATGACTTTTCCACAGTCATACAATGACTATGAGGTCATATTAATTCTTAATACTTTTCTTTCTAAATGTGCACTAAGGGTCTCTCATATAGTAGGTTTTAGAATTTTGTCAGTAATCTGTCACTGACTTAAAGTTTGAAAGCTTCCTTTGTCCACCTTCAGTTCTGTAGCACCTGTCTTGTTCTTCACAATTTTTCTGCCACCACAGCCTGTGCTCAGAAATTACACCTGCCAGTTCTTATCAGACTCTTCATGGACCTGGCGATTTGATCTCTGGCTGGATGTGTTTTCTTTGTGTGCGACCTAAACCTTCTTTTTTTCTTGGCTGACTCATGTCTGTTTCCTCTAATGTCATGATATCAAGGATTTTCACTGTCCTGCCCTCTCCATAATGATCAGTGTTCAATGAACTTTTTATGTTGAGACCAGAACTGAATCAGATGCTCCAAATGTGGTCTCAGCAGAGCATAGTACAAGAGGGCCTCAGTGCAGCCAATAATTCATTAGCTTATTTTTATATTACATTTTGACTCATATTAAGTTTGCAGTTCTCAAAAACACTCCATTTTTTTTTTTAGGAAACATACTCTCTAACCATACAACAGCTAGATGACATAGTGGTTAGTGTACCACGCCTGGAGTCAGGAGGATTCATCTGCCTGAGTTCAAATCCAGCCTCAGATATTTATTAGTTGTGTGATCCTGGGCAAGTAATTGCATCCTAATTTGCCTCAATTTCCTTATCTATAAAATGACTGGAGAATGACATGGAAAAGCACCCCATTATCTTTAGTAAGAAAGCCCCAAATGGGGTAATGAGGAATTGGACATGATTACATTACTACAACAACCACACCTCTTCCATCTTGTACTTCTGAAATTGATTTTTTGAACCTAAATATGAATCTTATTAAATCTTCTTAAATGACCTTTCACTGGAATGAGCTTATTGAGGTCTTATTAGCTTTAAATTTAGTGATACAGTATGTTAACTATAACTCCTAATTTTATTGCATCTTTAAATTTGATAAACATACCATCTGTTCCTTTATCCAAGGATGTTAAACCGTCCAGGGCCCCAGTCCAATACCTGAAAATAGTATGTTATTTTCAGAAGCAGAAATAATGAGATCATTAAGTGGTGATCTGGAGAAAACAAGGGACAGATTTGGGAAAGAATTAAGATGTTTGGTGACAACTTGGAGATGGCTAGCAAGGAGTTCTATGTTTTAAGCCGGGGTGACTTGGAGAAAGATTATGTTAACAGAAAAGAATGATGTCAGGAGTGAGATCTGGACCAGAAGAACTGCATCTCAGGTTACTAAAAGAACTTGTACATGGGACTGTTGATCCATTGTCAATGATTTTTGAAAAACTGTGAAGAGTAGGGCTGGAGGTGGGGAAACATCCTTATTTTTTTTTTTTTAAAGAGAATAAAGGAATAATAGAAAGTAAGACCCTTGAGGTCAGGGATTGTTTCATGTTTGTCTTAATATCCGTATTAGTAAGTATGGTACTTTAGAACATAGCCAAGGATCTAAGCATATGCTTACTGAATGAAACAATGGGGTAAGTTCTACAGAATACAGACCAATGAATTGAATTTCTATCCTAGAAAAAAAATTTAAAATGTTGTTGTATAGTTTGAGAGCACTTAGAAATGAAAGTGGTATTAAGTTTGAGCCAGCAAGGATTCATTTAGGGTAAAGAATAATAGACTATTTATCAGAATTATGAAATTAGACAATCAGGAGAATGTTGAAGACAGTAGATTTCAATTTTAGCAATAAACTTTAATTGTCTTTGGTTATCCTTGTTGATAAGATGGAGAACTATGAATGATGGCATGGTTAGGCAGATACAAAACCAGTAGAATGGCTGAATCCATAGTTACTGTTCTAGATCTTCTTTCTCTTCTAGACTCCTACCTTATTCTTCCCCTGACAATCTTGGCAGAGGACATTACTTCACAATTCACTTAAACCATTGAGACCATTATTGAGGGCGTCCTCTTCTTTTCTTTTCACATTCCTTTGACATCTTAATTCACTTATCTCTTACTTGATCCCAGTCTCTGTCAAGGCCAACCATTTTATATTCATTTTTGATCCCTCTTGATTTCTCTAGCAGATTACTCCCATATCTTTCCTTTTTTCTTCTCATCTTCTATCCCTGTGTATTTGTTCCTACACTGCTGCCTACAAATACATCCTTGACCCCCACATCATTAAAAAAGACTCATTTGATCCCCACTATCTCTACCAGTTAGCCTCCTGTATCTCTCCTGCTTTTCTCAGTGAGACATCTTAGAAATCGTTTCTTCTAAATGTCTCCATTGGCTCCCTGATTACCATCTTTGTCTTCTAAATCCTTCGCAGTCTCATTTTCTATCTCATCTTTCAAGTGAAATGGTTTCCTCCAATGTTACTAATGGTCTTTCAATGATCAGATATAATATCCTTTTCTCATATCTCATCCTCCTTGAACTGTCTGCAGCATTTCATGCTGTTTATTTTCTTTACTTGACTATTGTCTCCTCTCTTGGTTAGATTGACATTGCTCTCTCTTGCGTTCGGTCTCTTTCACTGGTTCTTCACCTATGTCATGCCCTGTAACTGTCTTTGTTCCCTTTCTCTTATCTCTGTACTCTTTCACTTGCTGATCTCATCAGCCTCCATGGGTTCTTTGATCATCTCTGTAGATAATTCCTGGACCTATATCCAGCCCAAGTCTCACTTGAATTTTAATGTCTTGTGACTGGCTGCTTTTTTGATATCTCAAACTAGATGTTCTAAAGCTATCTCAAACTCAGTCTGTTCAAAAATGATCTCATGAGCCATGATCTTATGAGCCTCCATCTTTACCAGCTATCCTCCTGTATCTCCCGTTCTTTTTTTTTTTTTTTTTTTTTTTTTTTACTAAACTCCTTGAAAAAAAGTCATTTCTTTTTGGTGTCCTGACTGCCTGCCCAGCCTCTGCAGTCTTAAGTCAGATTCTGAATTTGTGAATTTATTTTTATTTGTCAAGGAAAGCACTATTTTCCCATCTTCTAGATTAACAATGTTAGTAACTTCCTCAGTTCTTCCCTTTGAGGTACCCCACATTAGAATACATTGCTAACTCTTGTTCTTCTTGCCTTAATAATGTTTCTTGTATAACATTCACATAGGTATCATAGGTGATACCTAGGTTAGTGCATTCATTGCTTCTTGTCTAGACAGCTGCAATGATCTCCTGGTTTCTCTGTCTGCCTCAAGTCTCTCCTTCATTCAATCCATTCTTCATATAGCTGCCATAGTGATTTTCCTGAAGTGGGGGTATGACCATGTCATTCTCTTAATTAATGAACTTTACTAGCTACCCAATATTTTCATTTTCACATATAGAGTCCAGCTAGGAGTTTCTGTGTATCAATTGTGTGTTTAAGCCTCAAATACTTATTAGTTATGTGAACCTGGGCAAGACTCTTAATTTCTTCCTTTCATAGTTTCCTCATCTCTAAAATGGGAATAATAACAGCATTTGCCTTACAGAGTCTGGTTTCCAAATCATAAAGTGCTATGTAAATGGCAGCTTTTAATTGTTATCCTGCTTCAGTCATTTACTAGCTCTGTGACTTTGAGCAAATAACTTAAACTTTCTGTGGCTCAGTTTTTCCATCTTGTTTTTTGGCAAGGAGTATAAAATAGATGAGGACCTTGAGGGAAGCAGTGCTGGAAGGACCCAGGTGGACCTGGATGCTCTCTAACAATGGCTGAGCCTCTGGGTACCACTTTCCTTATTCAGCAGCATTTAGTAACCATTCAGGTCCACATCCAGGCTGTCTGCACCTAACTAGCCTAGACAATGGCCAGGCAATGGACCTCCTAGATCTGTCTGCATGGCTGCACCAGAATCTAAGTGGCTCCCCAGATGTCAGCAATGTCTTTTTGGATGCAGACCCAGTTTATATTAAGAAAATAAAAAAAATAATCTGCCATGTTGTAGGTTGTCGGAGTTTATCAGCTTCAGAAATACAACCCCTCCAATGCAAGTCATGGAGCACATTTATATCATTCCCCCAATATCTCTGGCACAAACAGTGCCTTGATGCTTTGAAATGGAAGATAAATGTTGTCAGTCAAGATGGAAAGCATTCCTTCTTTATGGGCTCCATCTCCAAAGGGCTCACTACATTTGGAGTTGGCAGGAAACCAGCAAAAAATGCTAAAACACACTGGGATTTGCTATACCCAGCCCTGGTTTCTGAGGGATTTATAAAATGAATACATTTCACGAGGACTTGGAGAAAAATCCCTTAGTGCTGTGGGGAGATGTGGAATGATGGCATTTGTGAGCCCAGTGCTGAACTTGTTAAGAATGGTCATTTGGAGCTCAATGTCATATAACAGTGAAATGGTTCCTTTAGGGAATAGAAATTGTTAGCCAGGACCCAACTTGGGAGGGGTTTTGAAGGAAAGTGCACACTAAAGGGAGAATGATGGAGAAAAGGCATTTTTCTGAGTATGATGAAGTGAGAGAAAGTAACAACTTGTATCATTTGTTCAGTTTTATCCTTTCATGTTATGCTAAAATGCAGCAGGCCTCCACTTGCCGTAACTTGATTTTAAGCATTTATTAGCTAATACGTTCCTAAGAAATTAAGTGCAGCTCAAATGTTTGTTGGAGATACTGCACAATATTGTGAAAAGAGGTTGGATCTTCAGTTAGGAAGAAGAGTGTAGAATCCTATCTCTGACATTTACTTCAGGTAAGCTACTTGACCTCTCAGTGACCCAGGTAACAATATTACAGAATAAACTGTGACTAATTTGATGGTCTGCATTAGGATTTGAAATCCTGGCTAAAAAAAGGATCAACTAATGTATTCCATAAAATTAAAAGCACAAAATACTTGATGCATTTCTTATTTTTTCAATATTATATTCTCATTTTCTCAACTTATTACAATCTTAGAATCTCATTTATTCAAAACTTTAAAAAAAAGCAAAATTGTTGTGTTGTTTTCAACCAAGGGCATCTTTAAAAATAATTGTATTTTTTTCTTGTTCTGAGATGCCTACTGAGATTTCCATAAAATTTAGATGATCTTATATTATCTAATTCCATTCAGTTGTTTTCTTTTTAACTATTCTAACTTGCCTCTGAGACTTAACCCAATTTTGAATGTCTCCTTCTAAGGATTATTACATCACCTCAGTCCTATTACCTGCTTTATATAAATGATGATTTTTTTTTCTTTGAAATTCTGTTGAAACATTTTTTACATATGTTGATAACTCTTCCATGCGTATTTTTCTTCCTTTTACCTCATTAACCCAAATATTCCAGTATTTAAAATGGCATGCCCTTCAAAAACATAATTGGTTTTTTTACACTTCATCAAGTACCATTTCTTAGTAATTACTGCTCATGTTGCTATATCATATGTTTTTGCATGCTACCCTGTGGGTAAACCATTTCATGCAAGCCATTGGAATTTCTTTGCTATCCTATAATATCATCATTTTCTTATCTGGGGCCAAGGGTGACCAAGGTGACCAAGAAGATGATTAACTCATGAGCCTATTACTCATCCCTGAAATCTTTATGAGAATAATATCTGTATAGATATTATTTAAGGGTATGCTTGTTGAAAACATGAAAAGAAAACAGGGAATATTAAGTCAAGCACCAGCATACTGTGAGAATGCCTCAAAAATTTTAAATAATTTTTGACAAGTAGAATCTGTTCTCACACAGTCATAAAAATGTTTGAGAGGTATACAAAATCCAGGATACACTTTGCCCATTGTTTGTGGGAAAATATATAAATCAATAGTGGTAAATGCATCCTTAAAAACTCCTTTCCAAGCAAAGCATTTCTCATGCATAAGATCATACAAAATTCCATACAGATGCAATTCCATAGATAAGTTTTACTTACTTGTGGTATGATCCATATCAAACAAGGTATTAAATAGGGATGCATATGTTTACCAAACATGTTGACCACTATCATAAAGGATATCTTTTTAAAAGTCTAAATGGAAAAGGAGATTCCTTAAAAATGGTGTCATTCTCCAGGTGTTCCTATCTGAAGATACATCCAACCCTCAAACACTATAGACACATCTTAAGAAATCCATAGTCACTCAGAAGAGGTTAGTTTAATAATTCATACAGGAAAAACAACTGAAAAAAGAATGGGCAGCCTATTGATTCAATATATCACTGTGTGTATAGCCTTTCCTCTTATCTCTTACCTGCCTAGAATTGAGTTAGAGAAAACAGTAGGCTGAATTGAATTGCCTTAATTTATCTTCTTAAGTTTCATTTCTGATTCCTTACTTGGAATATCAGGTACTGAAATGGAGGATTCCAAATGTTTTGCTGCCTTCAATTTTGTGACTATGTTGCAACAGAAATGTTGACAGATCTGTTTCATTTCAAGTCTATTTGTTCCCCTCATTTTAATTTCATCTGTAAAGGCTTTTTAGAATGATCTGATTTATATGGATCTCTGATCAAATTTTCTATAGGCTCATTTTTCCCCTTGATTGCTTCTCACTGTTTTGTGAAGCCATATGACTGATAATCTTCCATCATCCCCCTTTGTTAATATTTTGTAAGTGATCTTTCACTATAAACAAGTATTGCATTTTGCTATTGTCTCTGCACTTGGTAAGAACATCAGCTGTCTGCTGGTTGACTCCTCTGATTATTTGACTCTATTAAACCTCACTAAGTTAATAAATAGACTGAAGGTCTACTTTTATCTATTTACAATTTATGAGAGTCAACAACTCATTGAACTCTTGCCACTGATGAGTTCAATTCACCAAATCTTGGTGAATTACATGACAAGTTATTAAAAATTTATGGATGTGGCTGTTGAACCATTGTTTATCGTTTTCAAAAAAGCATTTCTGTAGGATGAATAAGGCCAAAGATCATCAAAAGAGTGTTGCTAGAGGAAAGATTTGGAAAGATTAATTTTTGTTTTACAAAATTAATGTAAATGTAATAGTAAAAAGAGGGAAGGAACTAGAATTAAAAAGGATCGGGAGAATGATTTTAAGTGGGTCTTGAAAGAAGAAAGACTAGCTACTATATTGAATCACTGAAATAAGGAACCAAAAAGTTATCTCCAGTATAATAGACTGATGTGGCCTTTTCATTTGGATACTAAAAATAGGACCAAATAGGTGAAATATGGATAGACATTATACTTGAAAAAGACCTGGAGATTTTAATGATATGAAAGCTCAATTTGAATCAGCTGTGATCTGGCATCTGAATAAGTGAATGTGATTTTATCAGGTAGTTTTAGTAGAGATGCAGGCAGATAAACGGTCATATCTTTGTAATGCAACGTGATAAAACCAGCATGACTGTGGACACTAATAGCATAGGAACTGGACAGGAGGTCATGCCAGGCAAACAAGAGCTATCAAGAGATCCAAATGAGACGAATCTTGACACAAAGAGGGCTCCAGGTAAGGTGAGACATTTTGTTGATAGAAACATTCTAGCAACTCAGGGCAACCTGCTTAATTCTACCTGTAACATCTTGCCCCCTCTTTCATCATACCACAGGGTCTGATTCTATAGATTTTAGTTTACTTTTAAATTTTATTTATGTCTTGTATTTGTACAACAGTCATTTCCTAATATAGCTAATACCTTCCTCTTTCTTATCTCTCTCCCTTCCATGAAATTCTTTCTTGTAAGGAAGAAAGGGAGTTCAGAAAGATTAATAGGCTTAGTAACTGCATTTGACAATACTTGTAATCCTTCATCTCTTCTAAAAGAAGAGAAGTGAACTTAATCATCCTTGCTCTGCTATCAAGATGATAGCTATAATTAATCACAATTTGGCTTCCTTTTAATGTTCCTTTACATATTTTAGTCAGAATGTATATGATTCTCTGTTCTGCTTACTTCATTTTGTATCAGTTCTTACAAATCTTCTAATGTTCCTTAGAATTGCTTACATTCGACTATTTTTATGACATTTCTTCTTTATATCCTTTGGCCACAGTTCAGCTATTCCCAAATCAATAGGCATTTCACTTTTACCCATTTTTTTCCTGTTACAAGAAAAACAACTGTGAATAGTTTGGCATATAATGAGTTCTCTTTTTTAGGGAGCCTAATAGTGGGATCTTTAAATGAGAGGATATGAAAATCCAGGGTTTTTTCCTCAGAATTTCCAGTTATTTTTCAGAATGGTTTGATCACTTCATAGCTTCATGGGCCATATTTTGGGCTGTGGTTATTCAATTAGTAGTGAACTGATTGTGAGTGTGTGTGTGTGTGTGTGTGTGTGTGTGTGTGTGTGTGTGTGTGAATAAGTAAAAATAAACAGTAGTCCATATATTCCATGAAGGGTAGAGCACCCTCCAAAATCTATAAAGAAATAAGAGGAAAGATAGGTGGATGGGGAAGCAAAGGGTGAGGGGAAAAGATAAGGGAGGGATCCATGGATGGGAGAAGGTTAAGTAAAAGCAAGACAAGTTAAGGAGCAGAATTAAAGCAAAGAGTCATCAGGTATAGGAAAGATATGTATGTGTAAGTGGGGTGGGGTGGGGTGTGTATATGCATGTGAATGTATATATCTACATATGTATACATAAATATATCCTTTCTTAACTATAGACTACTAGGGAATGATAGGATGTATGAAAGGGGAGAAAGTCCACAGCAGAGAACAAAAGAACAATTTACATGAAAGTAAAGAAAAGATAAATACTCATGAATATAATTGGTTCTACATCTATATATGCACACACACATATTATTTCTTGAACTGGTAATTTGTTATATATTTTGAATCCTTCCTGATGTTCTGTTGGGTATATTACAATATTCTCTATTTTTCTTTTTTCTATTTTTTTCTTATTCTGCTTTTTAAAATAAAATATATATATATTTTAAAACTGTGGTCAACTTGTTGAAGAAAATTCCTCTTATATTTAAAATTGTAATTTTTTTAAAATTTAAATTTCATTAGTCCCCTAGAAATACTTTATGCTGGTTCTTTGTGAGGCAATCTCTACCCCTTGTCTGAAGGTAATTCTTGACCTTTTTAATGGAAGCTGATAATTTTCTAGTAGCATATTTTCCCTGATTACATTGTGCTATTGCCAGTTGCCATCCAGGCAACATGTTGGGGGCAGAAGAGCTCAGTATGTGCAGACCTGATTCCAAAGTATGTGCTATGTGTGATGGGTAGGAAGTCAGTTCATCTCTCTGAACTTTAATTTACTCATTTGTAAACAAGGATAAGAAGATGTGCACTACCTACCTCATAGAATTATTGCGATGAAAGTACTTTATAAACTATAAAGCACTAAATCGATGTTAGGCGATTATTGCTCACTTAAGTGCAATCTGTCTATTATCATTCTTGCTGTCCAAACACAAAGAATTCTTGATAGTAACTTAAACTTCATTTACTTTACTTTCCCTAATAAAAGCTGCTATTTTTGGAGATACTATAGTATCTCCAGATACTATATTTTTCTTTATTTTGTGGATTAAAAAATTAACTATGATGATTTCTCTCCCATGTGTGTCCACTTTCTTATTCCTTTAAAATCTCTATGAGAATGACCTATGTGGTTTTAAAAAGGGCTTCCTTGATGAAAATATGAGAAACTAAAAGGAGAACTTTTGTACATTATATTCAATAGCAGACAAATTCAATCCTATATTTGACTAACATGTATACAAAATCTGAGATCTTGCTGTTTTATTGCTTGTTAATTTCAACATTCCCCGCCAAAACAAACAAACAAACAAACAAACAGAAACATTAATGTCAAATGCAGTCTTTAGAGGGTCTTCTCTAACAAAATTTCTTCTTGGCTTATATTGAAGTTGTCTCAAATTCCTTGACAGAAACAATCAGAGAACATAGCTCTTGACATACAATGGCTGTCTGAGACCATCTAGTCCAATCTCTTGATTTTATAGATGAGGTTATTGTTATTGTTTGTCCATCATGCTCAAAGAGGACCATAACATCAGGGAGGTGATGTCATGACATGCAAGTGATTGGGAGGGCTTTACAAGCTCATCTGCCTCACTTTCCCCTCCAGTGCAGTGGTCAGCTTTGGACCTATACACAACGGGAGACTTTGGCCTTTTTAAGCTGTCAGTAGTCACTTAATGTTTTTTGAATGGGTAAATGTACATTGCATGTGACAGCTTGCACTTTCTTTATAATAATATTAAGAGGAACAGGGCATGTATATCTTCCCTGTTGTCTCTCTCTATAGATGTAAACTCCTTGAATGTAGATACCTTTATTTTTGTCCTGGAATCCCCAATGCCTTGCATGCTATAAACATATATATATATATATATATATATATATATATATATATATATATATATATATATAGATATATATATATATAGATATTTATATATATTTATTGATATATATATATATATATATCAATTGATTCCTGTTTTACAGATGAAAAAAATGACCTGATGAGGTGAAGTGATTTTTCAAGGTCTGCTAGGTAATGATCATCAGGAGAGATTTGAAATGAAGCTCTCTGATTCCAGAACCACTGTTTTTTTTTCACACTATCATGTTGGCTCCATGATTAAAGATGTGACTTAAATAATTAAAAAGGGAAAATATATTAATCAGAGGTATTTGTCTCTATTAAGGAAGATGTCCTATTCAGAGGCCAAATAAAAACAATTCACATGCCTGATACATGGTGGGTGCTTAATAAATTTTCATTGACTGAGCTACAGAGAGAATCAAAATTTCAAGTGACCCAAAAGCAGCAAAGAGCTGTGTAGTTGACATAAGGCAATATTGATTTGTGTATAAGAAAAGTTATAAAAATAAAATTTAGGAAATGCTTAATCAGAAAAAGGAAGCTGGCCATTTTTGAAGAGAGAAGAAATGGTAGTAGATATATGGCTATATGCTGAATTGGTACTCAAAAATATTAAAAGATTTAAAGGCATCCCTTTAATGCATTGTTAGTGGAGGAATTCTAGAAGGACAGGGACAAGAACAGAATAAGATGAGGAGATGCTAATGGGCTTCCACCTCCATCATTGGAGGGAAGACTCTTAAGGATGAAATTGGAGATTGTTTCAAGGATTATAAATATTATCATAGTGATTTTAGAATTATCAAAGTAGTAGCCATTACTGCGAGGGAAGAAGGGGGGGGGGGAGAGAGAGAGAGAGAGAGAGAGAGAGAGAGAGAGAGAGAGAGAGAGGAGAAGAGAACCAGAGAGAGAGAGAGAGAACCAGAGAGAGAGAGAGAGAGGCAGAAAGAAAATGAAATTATTTTATAGTCAGAGGAGACACATGTACTAAGATACCATTTGGCCAACTGCCATTAACTGTGTATATTGGTTTAAGCTGCCCAGGGAAGGTGATAGGTTAATTACAGAATAATCATATGGCATTTGGTACAGTAGCTTTAAAGATTTTAAGATAGACAAATAGACCTCATGTTTTTGAGAGAAGTCAGTAGATAGATAGACATGTCCTTTAAATGAGAGGGAATCATTAATTTATCTAAAATGTTGGAGAAAACATTTACATAGTTGTGACAGTAAATATCACTGGATACTGGTTATCTTCTAATAAGAGATCACTTTAACATTTTTAAAACCACAAGTGAATTTAATTGTAGCTACAAAATCAATCCCAAGATAAAGATTTTGTAGGGTATGATGATCCGAAATTATACCTACATGATGCCAGACTATATAGTTAAAAGATAAAAAAAAAAATCAGTCACTTTACTGTTTTATCTATAGGGCCAAAGCAAACACTTAGATGATCTGATGGAGTAGACTGAGAATGGGAGCATGGAATTAGCCCAGTAATGCACTTAAATAAACAGGAGATTAGATTAAAGTAAAGAGAAACAAAGTAGCTATAAAAATAAATGTGGTGCACAATAGAGTTTGAAAGTGTGTGAGAAGTTCCTATGATGGAGAGATCGCTTCTGGCTGGAGGTAAAGTCGAGTAAGCAACAAACGCCCCATCAAATGGAGTGGTATTTGAGTTGGGTTTTGAAGGATCCACAGCATTTCAGCCAATGAATCTATGGATGTTCCGTGTATGTAGAATTATCAGGAACAAATGCCAAAAGCTGGGAAAGCCTGGACAAAATTTAGGGAACAAATAGTAAGTAAATTGACTTAATTGACGTGTGAGACACATGAAGGACTTAAAGCCAGATAATAAAAATACATTGGATTTTAGCCTGTGGGATAGACAGTGAGGAGCCATTGAGGGTTTTTGAATTGTTTTATAAAGGGAAAAATGTTGAACTTGGAGTCAGAATCAATCAATAAGTGTTTATTAAGTACCTATTACTGACACAACTGTGCTGGATTCTGGGGATACAAGAAAAAAGAATGAAACAAGCTTAACTCACAAAGAGTTTACATTCTAATGAGGGAGACAAGTCCACCTATAAAGAAAGATGGCATAAGGATAGAGTGAATAAATATAGTTTGTATAAATATAGTTAATATGTATAGTAAATATTTATATTACAAATATATACTTATAGTAAAGGGGAAAAGAGACTTTATGAGATTGAGGTAAGAAGAGAATGCATTCCAGATATGTGGGATACTTAGTGCAAAAAGAGAAATGGAAAATCAAGGATTGAATGAGGAAAAACAGGCTGATTGGATCACAGAGTTTGAGAGGGGAATTCAAGTCCAAAGAAGGTAGAAAGATAGGTTGTCAGGATACAAAAGAATTTTAAAACTAAACAGAGAAGTTAGAGGTGGGGAGCCACCAGAGTTGGATTCATAGGAGAATTACATGATCAGATCTGAGTTTAAAGAAAATTTTTTTGGTAACAGTATGAACGATAGATATTTTAAAAGATCGGAATAGATTTGTCTTGGTTCTTCTATCTATTTGCTATTATATACCTTTAGGCAAGGCATTTTACATTTCTTGGCCTGTTTATCTTTAAGGTAAGGATCTGGACTAGTGAATCTATCTTCAGCTTTAAGTTTCTGTAATAAGATTTCATTTTCTAAAAATAGGATGATGGTATGTGAAAAAATACCATGCAAAAATAAACTACTATTATTATATCTTAACTTTGAAAAACAATAGGCAAGACTATTTAAAAATGGCGAAAGTAGCTCCTGGATACCAAGTACTGTAAAAAATATTCAGAAAATCTGCTCTGTGCAGAGCATCCAGTGCAGAGAATTCACATGTCACATATACATATCAGTCAAATCACTTAACAAAACTATCTCTTTTTAACTGAAAGTTAAATAAAACTATCCCTCTACCCCCCAAAAAACATGTAGTAAATTGTCGAAGAATGTGATAGTTATGATCTTTCAATGATTTAGTCAGAGTTGATATATGATGATAGTGAGTGTTCAGACAGTGCCATATTGCTTGCAAAACTCTTTACAACACTTTCCTCTTTTTATCTTGGAGGTGTTCTAGTCCATCCTGCCACTTTATCAGTGAGGAAATTTGAGGCCCAAATTGTGGGTCAAGTGAGTTATTTAAAGCCATTCAAATAGTAAGTGGTAGAAATAGAATTAATATTCATCTTCTCATTCCACATCTAATACTGTCTCTACCCATGCCATGTTGTCTGACTATGGCCATAGTTCCTGATGTCACACCGGAGGAAAATTGTTGCTGTTCATCCTTTGTCCTTAAAGAGTACCAATGACATCTGGAGAGTGATATCTTGACTTGCAAGTAACTGGATTTAAGTGAGGCAGAGCTGTGCAAAATCACCACCATCACTCTCTCATCCAGAGTTATTTGGAAGACCAGAGGAAAGTGCATAACCAATTTTTCTTCCTTGTAAAGCAGAAAAGAGTCTTGTCTTACTTCCTATGCCTTAGTGCTTCTGGTCAAGATGAAATGGTCCATCTTTAAGCCTGAGTTTTTTAAAAAAGCTAGTCTGTACGAGACACTTGTAACGTCAAGATGGTCAGAAGCAGGAATCTTGAGATGGCCATCAATTTTTTGTATTGGTTGGAAGATGGTTCCATCTCCATTTCTAACTTGACTTCATAAGGCTATGATAAAAGTAGCATGAGATAATGCATTTGACAGTTTTTTGATAGTGTTCTCTGTGTATGTATATATGTGTGTGTGTATACATGCATATATGTATATATGTGTGTAAATACATACATATACCTATATCCCCATGCCTGGAATTCTTTCCCTCCTCATCTCCATATCCTAACTTCCCTGACTTCCTTCAGATCCCAGCCAAAACCCCACCTTCTAAAAGAGGCCTTTTCTGATCCTTCTTAAGACAAGTTATCTCTATTTATCTTGTCTACATCTTATTTGTACATATTTGTTTTTCATGTTGTTTCCTCCCTTAGACTGTAAGCTCCTTGAGGATAGGAGCTTTTCTTTTTCATTTCTTTCTGTTCTCAGCTTTTAGCACAATGTGGGGCATTGTTGATGCTTAATAAATGCTTATTGATTGATTGACTTGTATATACCTACATTTCCTGTGGATATAGTAAATATATACTATACTATGGTGGTTTTATGGGAGAATCTGAACAAGAGCTGTACAGAATGGTCAGATGTCACCATCTTTATTATTTCTGGGAATTATTAAATAAATGTCATTACAATCCATGTAAATATACACATATATACATATGTGTCTGTCTCTCAATCTGTTTAGTTTTGTTTAATTTTAAGGGTATGTGGAAACTCCTTTTACTTTTGTATATCAGCAACTGCCTTCTCATTAGCTTCTTTAGTTGATGCTAATAAGGCTTGAGTTCAGTCCCTTCACTCCCCTCCCCCCCATTCCCTACTCCAAGCCATTCTGCTCTAATTTTCAATAATTCTCTTAAGTGTGACATCTGGGAAAGAACCCAACACTTTAGATACAGCAGTATGTAATAAGACTGTCATTTGCCTTACCTTGGCCTCTATTATTTTTTTCCTAATATGTTGTAGAATTAGATTTACTTTTTTTTCTGCCATGTCACACTGCAAAATTGCATTTAAATTTTTCACATGGATTATTGTCTCACTCTGTTCCCAGTTTGAACCATAAAATTAATTTGAAAAAAAAATCTACGTTTAGTACTTTACGTGTATTCATTTAAAAATATGTTCTTTTTTGTTTCTTACATCATCATAGTTATCCCTAGCATCCCTCCCTCCCCTTCCTATATTGGGTGCCATCTTCAGTTGTCCTGATCTATAGCTTGCCACCAAACCCAGCTGGCTCTAGAGAAGAGAATGAGGTTGGTGACTTTGCACAGTCCTCCAAATCTTAAATTCAGTTCATTTGAAAATCATGATATCACCTCCTGATATCATGGTCCTTCTTGAGAACATATTATGGTCCTTTTCAAGAACAGAAGACAAACAAAAACCTTCTCCTTCCCAGAGTTATTCTGCATAGCAAGTAGTATTTTTTTAAGATGGAAAAAAATTCAGCACAAATTGATACATTGAATGAATCTAAAATATTTGCAATATGTAACAATTCCACAAAGCTGTGGTTTGGGAGGATCTTCATTTGAGTAATGTTTAAAATATAATTTTGTAACATATTCACTTTTGATTTTTTTTTTTGGTCTCTGGTTGTCCTTTCTGTTTACATAATGGCAATTCTTGTGTATATTGTTTTCTTGACTGCTTCTGATCAACACATCAGTTGATCTAGAGCTTTCTGTACCTCTCTGTATTTATCACATCTCATTTCTTACAGTACAGTAATATTCTGTGACATCCATGTACAATACGTATTCTCCAAACAATGGGCATCCACTTTGTCTCCAATTCTTCACTATCACAAAAAGTGTTGCTATAGATATTTTAGTGCATGTGAAGACTTTGTTCTTATTAGTGGTTTCTTGAGGTTATAAATGCAGCAATAGAATTTCTGGTTCAAAGTGTAAGAACATTTTACTCGCTTTATTCCCATAATTCTAAAATACTTTTCAAAATGGCTGTACCATTTCACAGTTCCACCAACAACTGTGCCTAGTATCCCACAACCCCTTTAAACACTAATTACTGCCATTTTTGATCATTCTTGCCAATTTAAATAGTGTGGTATGAAACCAGTTTATTAATTTTTATTTGATTTACTTATTATTTTATTTTATCTTCTTAGATTTGGCCAAACATTACAGACTGTTGAAATCTCTTTGAGTCCTAATTGTGTCATCCAAACTGTTAGCTGCCTGTTCTAGATTAATATCATTCAGAGATCTGTTAATTATGGTTTGTTCATCCAATATCTTTGCCAAGAAATTCCCAAAGTGTCACAAAGGGTCAGTCACAGCTGAAGTGCCTGAACAACAACAACATCTAATCATTGATAAAAATCTTGACAAGACTAGGGTTCAGGACAGAACATAAGATCATAAATTTAGTACTGGAAGAGACCTTAAAAGTCAATCAAATCCAACCCTCCTTGTTTTATAGCTGAAGACACTGAAGCTCAAGGAATAAATTGACTTGCCGAAGGTTTACAGCTAGCTAGTACTTGAGGCAGTATTCAAATTCAGGTCTTCCTGACTCACAAGCCATTACTCTAATTATTGTGCTATCCAGCCTCCCCCAAACTGGACCCTCGAGTTTGTTCTCTATAGATTGTTATGTGAAGTCTGGGTTAGCACCCTGAAAGCCTTAGAATCAGCTGGAGTCAGGATAAGCAAAAGTCCTTGGTCTTTAGGGGTAGAAGTGAACAGAATGGATGCAGGACCTTCCTTCTCTTCCTTTACCCCCAAAGTGACCCTGGCTTGTCTTACTCTACCCCCTAATCCTTCCCACAATTCTCTGTATACACCAAAAGATTGAAGCAGCACAGCATAGTGGGAAGGGCCATTTTCCAAGCATATGCTAATAGAGTATTGTCCAATCGGTAATTACCTTAAGTGCTCGATTGTTTGATCCCAGGGCATCAACTCCGAGTTTCAGCACTTTACATTGCTATACATCCATTTTACTGTTTGAGTGTGATTGTTCACATTGTACTATTGTCTAGCTCACATTACCTCATTTTTCCCCCTACAGGAGATTTTGAGAAACTTTAATAAATACTTTGTGTCAAGCTGAATATGTTTTATCTACAGCTTTTTTTTCTGATTTCTAGCCTGATAAACCCTGTCAAAAAAAGAAAAGAAGTTAATTTGTATTATTTCAGGGTCATGACAAAAATTAACACATATGATATGAAAAACACTTTATCATGCATTATTTGATTTTTCATAAATCCTTTTTCACATCAATATCAAATTATTGTGATCTTCATTTTACAGAAGAGGAGACTGAAAATTCGATAGCTTAAATGGTGTATCCAGACTCACATAATATGTGTCAGGCATAAGTTTCAAATCCATGACTCTCCTAACTTAAAATTTAAAAGTGTTTCTACTATATTTCATTACTTCTTAATATTCATAGAATTACAATCAAAGACTTAGGAGTTATAATGGACCTTGGAGATTTCCCTCCTCCTACCCAAACTCTCAATTTTAAAACAGAGAAAATAGGTCTGAAGAGTTGATATGACTTTTTGCAGATTTCCCTTACTAATTCAATATAATTAAATTCAGCAACTATAAATCTCTTGCTTGCTGAATACAGAGGATTCTTTTGGGTGCTTGGGGGAAATACAGAATTTAGAAAGACAGATCCTACTCTCATGGAGCTTCCAGTTTAGGAGAGATACAAGGATCTGTACTTTATGAATCTAAGTATGTACTTGTTCTTTCAGCAGCACATTTATAACTATAGTTATATTGTAGAGAATGTGTTAAATGGCTTGGGATGTCCAAATGCTATCTGCAGTTTTCTGGGAGCATCGGGGGTTAGGAAGACTTAGAAGTGTCTATGAATTGTTTGTTTTTAATTCAAGAGAATGGGAGGCCAGTGACAGGGAAAAATGAAAAGGGGAAGTTCTGACATCAAGAATAAGTTAGAATGAGTTATTTCTTTACCTTGAGTTGAATATGTATGTACTAGCCAACATTTTGTGGGTTTCAGGAAAAGATGCACATCTATTCCTCTGGGTCCTGTGGATGTAGGGTATTTTGTTGTCATAGATATTATTGTGAGGTCTAGGGAATAGAGTGACCAGACAACTCTTCTGAGTCATGTCCCTCATCTGATCTCAGAGCACTGCTCTTGGACACTTGCATTTTAATTTGTACTATTATCTGTACATTTGCCTTGAGTCCCTGACTGGATGACAACTTCCTGTAGAGTAGGGTTCATGTTTGGGGCAATTAGGTGACACGGTGGATAGAGTGCTGGTCCTGGAGTCAGAAACCTAAATTCAAATCCAGTCTCAGACACTAATTGTGTGAACCTGAGCAATTCACTTCACCTGATTTGCCTCAGTTTCCTCTTCTGTAGTTGGAAGTAGAAAAGGAAATGTCAAACTACTCCAGTATCTTTGCCAAAAAAGTCCCAAATGAGGTTACAAAGAGTCAGACATGATTGAAATGACTAAACCACAAGGATTTATGTCATTTTTCTTAGCTTTATGTCTACAGCAGAACCTAACCCAGTGCATTAAATGTAGTGGCTTTGATAAGGGGATTTAGATACATATACATGGTTGAATATGTATGTGTCAAATCTTCCTGGATGATAAGGTCTTTGTGGACAGGGACTAAGCTAGTAAAAATCTCAGGAGGAATGTGTGTGTCTGTATCTGTGTCTGCGTCTGTGTCTGTGTCTGTGTCTGCATCTGTGTCTCTGTCTGTGCCTTTCTGGTCAGCTTTTGAAGACACCTTATTTTGTCGCTTTTTATTCTGCAGAAGGCCAAAGCCAGGCTTTGATCTACCTTGAGGTGCTGAAACTACCCACATCTAACTCATCCACATCCCCCTGACCACCACAATTTGACCTCCCTGAGTTCTTTCTTATTCTCTGCTTTCTCACTCCAGTCCCTCCATCGCTTCTCCCATTCCAATCCTTTGTCCTCTAAGTTAGAATTTAGTTGTCTGGCTAAGACCCAAGCCATACAACCAGAAATCTTTATTTGCTTTACTAGATCAGATGGATCAGTTAACATGAATTTATTAAACACCTACTATGTGCTAGGCCCTATGCTAGACCCTGGAGATACAAAGACAAAAGTAAATCTATCCCTTTCCTCAAGCAACTTGTGTTAGATCAGGGTGGATGACACAATCACTGTAAGTATATAAAACACAAAATCTGGGATAATTTTTATAGGAGCTAGCAGCTGAGGGGATCAGGAACAGCATCCTGTAACAAATGGTATTTTGGACTAACTTTTGAAAGAAATAAAGACTGTTGAGCAGCAGAAGTAAATAGAGAGGTCATTCCAAGTATGAGGCAAGCTTATGCAAAGGTGCAGTGGTGGGACATGGAATGTCAAATGTGAAAAACATCAAAAAAGGCCTGTTTGGCTACAGCCTAGGATAAATGTAAGGGAGGATATGTAATAAGCCTAGAATGTTGAGTTACAAGTAGGTATAAAGGGGTGATGAGGTGGTATAGTAGATAAAGCACCAGCTCTGAAGTGAGGAGAACCTGACACTTCCTCAGACACTTAACATTTACTAGCTATGTGACCCTGAGCAAGTCATTTAACCTTAACTGCCTTGCAAAAACAAAACAAAAAACCAGAACTAGATAGTAAAGAGCTTTAAATATATTCTCATGTGTTAGATAAAATGGTCCATAAATTTTCCCCTAAGGCCATAGGTTAGATTCTGGAGAGCAATTTGGAACTATGCCCAAAGGGCTACCAAACTGTGCATACCCTTTAATCCAGCAGTATCTCTACTGGGCTTATAACCCAAAGAGATCATGAAGAAGGGAAAAGGACCCACATGTGTAAAAATGTTTGTGGCAGCCCTCTTTGTAGTGGCCAGAAACTGGAAACTGAGTGGATGCCCTTCGGTTGGAGAATGGCTGAATAAGTTATGGCATATGAATGTTATAGAATACAGTTTTGCGATAAAATTAAATCCTCTTGCGTATTTGTATTGAGGATGACACTTGGCTTCCCATTCATGAATGAATACTGAGACTATAGGGGTGCTACATCCCCTCCCCCTCCACATCTTCCCTATAACAAGTTTACATTTATTTATTATTTACATGTTTACAAAGATTTTTTAAAATAATCCTGTGAAGTAGATATTCTCCATCTTTACAGATGATAAAACTGGTGCTTAGAAAGATGAAATAATTTGTTTAGGTCACATCGACATGACAGTAATATTCTAATATTTGGGCACTAATAACAGTGTTCTATCCAGAACTGTAGCTAATTGAATTTTTTCATCTAGAATAAAAATAGTTGAGGAAATTAGACCTTCAATGAGTCCCTGCCCAGTGCAGACACCTTAAATTAATTCTTTCTGCTACCCCATGTTGTTGTATGTATCTTATACTGCAGGCAGACTCTGAGGCTCTGCCATGGGTACACATGTTGGTCACATCAGCCACTCTGTGCTCCCTGCCAATCATTTTGTGGGAATGATTTTGAGATATCATCAAATGGGGGGCGGAGCCAAGATGGCGGAGAAGACACACGCGTCTTTCTAAGCTCTTCTCTTACCCTCTTTATCAATAATATATCAAGCCTCAAAAATAGTCTTGACTGCTACAATTCGTAAAGATAAGAAGTAGAACAACTCACCAGCCGAAAAAATCTGCAGTCTCGCAAAAAGGTTGGTTCCGGGGCCAGGGGGAGATCAAGCAGACTGGGAGAGAAATTAGGTTCCGAGGAGAGTCTCAAACCGAGGGTGAAGGCACAGATCTCAGCACAAGGCGCAGCCCCAACCCGCAGTAAGGGGCTTTTCCTTGGGCAGTTGTGATCCTGCACGGCAGGAGAGGACTGAGCCCGGGTTAGCCTAATCTGCACAGTGGGGAGCTCGGCTTGGGGCCATAGAGCTTTTCCAGGCCGACGCATCAGGCAGAGACGCTTGGGCAGAGTTTGTGGCTGTCTGCTCTGCAGTCTGCGCCAGCTGCTAATACTCACAGTCCCACAAGAGGCTCCGCCAGGTGACACTCACCACTTAGTCTCTAGCCGAGGGCATCGATAATCCACTCAGCCCTACTAAGCAGTTTGATAGCTCGGCCAGTGCTGAATCCACCTCCTGTTGGGGAAGGAAAACTCTACACAGAGCACTCCCATACCTGGAGCCGGAAATCGGTTTACATCTCTCCTATTCTGCAGAGGAAGCTGGTAACCCCTTGCCTAGGAGACCTACCCTAAAGGCTTTAAACATGAATAAAAGATGAAAAGAACAATGACAGCTTCTATGCAGAAAAGAGCAGGTCAGCAAACCTGAAGAGACCTCAAACAGCAAAATGCATCAGACTGTCCTCCTTACATAATGTTCATAGAAGAGACCATTAAAAGTCTCAAAAGAGAGTTAGAAGATAAATGGGGAAAGGAAAGAGAAGCCTTACAAGAGAGCAAACAACTTCCTGAAATACTGAATTAGAAAAAATAAAGAATTCACTACAAAGTAGGATTTGATTTGGAAAAGACAAAGAACTCGCAAGAAAGTAGGATCCATGAATTGGAAAAGACAAAGAACACGCAAGAAAGTAGGATCTGTGAATTGAAAAAAAAATAATTCACTAAAAAAAAATTAGTAGAAATGGAAAAAATTCCACAGACCAAAACAATACATTCAAAAACTCAATTGACATATACAGAAAGAAGTAAAAAAAAGCTAATGAAGAAAATAATTTTTTAAAAATTAGAACTGAACAAATTGAAACTAATGATGCATTGAGACAGCAAGAATCAGTCAAGCAAAAACAAAAAAATGACAAACTGGAGAAAACCACGAATTATCTACTTGCAAAAACGACAGACTTGGAAAATAGAACTAGGAGAGATAATCTGAGGATTATTGGACTTTCTGAAAATTATGATGAAAAAGAGCCTAGATACTATTTTACAAGAAATCATCAAAGAGAACTGCCCAGATGTAATAGAATCAGAAGGTAAATATAGGCATTGAAAGAATTCATCGAAACTTCCTGAAAGAAACCCTAAAATAAAACCCCAAGGAATATTTGCAAAATTTCAGAACTATAAGATTAAGGAAAAATTTACAAGCAGCCAAAAAAAACCATTTAAATACCGAGGTGCCACAATAAGGATCACCCAAGATCTGCTGCCTCTACATTAAAGGAAAGAAGGGCCTGAATATGATATCTCGAAGCACAAGAACTTGAGATGCAGCAAGAATAAACTACCCAGCTAAGCTGAGCATTTTCTTCCAGGGAAGAAGATGGACATTTAATGAAACAAATGAATTCCATTTGTTTCTGAAGAAAACCAGAACTAAACAAAAATTTGATCTCCAAGAATAGAACTCAAGAGATGCAGAAAAGGTAAAAATAACCTTGAGAATTGTATTTATGTTGTGGATATACAAAAAGAATACATGTATAATTTGATTGTACTGATATAAATAAAAAAGGGAAGTAGATATGGAAAAGGGATGATGGCAGAATAAGGTGGGAAGGAGGATAAAAAGAGGGAACCACATCCCACAAAGAGGCTAAGGAAACTTATCATATCTGAGGAATTTAGAGAGGGAGGAACATTGTGTGAATCTTACCTCATCAGAGCTTCAAAGAAAAAATAATTGACATTTGTTTTAGAGAAATTCCTCGCCTCCATTAAAAAACGGGGAGAGGAAAAGGAAAAGAAAAGAGAATAAGGGAAGGAAGGGAAAGACTCAAAGGGGGAGGGAGGATATAAAGAGGATAAGTATCGTGATACAAGAGGCATAAGTTTAAAGGGGGAAAGAGGTTGGGGAGGCAAGAATAAGTAAAGCACAATCTAAGGTTATTAGGATGGCAGAAATACAGATTTATAATCTAACGTAAATGTAAATGGATAACTCCCCATAAAGAGGAGGCAGATAGCAGACTGGATCAAAAGTCAGAACCCTACAATATGTTGTTTACAAGAAACACATTTAAAGCAGGGGATGCATATAGAGTAAAAGTAAAAAGGCTGAGCAAAATCTATATATGTTCAGGTGAGTCAAAAGAGTAGCCATCCTATCTCAGATCACAAAAGTAAAATTGATCTAATTAAAAGAGATAAGGAAGGTAACTACATCCTCTAAAGGGTAGCATAAACAACTAAGCAATATCAATATTAAACATATATGCACCAAGTGGTATGGCACCCAACTTCCTAAAGGAGAAGTTAAGAGAGTTGCAAAGAAAAGACAACAAAACTGTAATAGTAGAGATCTCAACCTTGCACTCTAGAATTAGACAATCAAACCACAAAACAAATAAGAAAGAAATTAAAGAAGTAATAGAATATTAGAAAAATTAGGTATGTTGGATCTTTGGAGAAAATTGAATGGAGATAGAAGGAATATACTTCTTTCCTCAGCAGTTCATGGAACCTATCTCAAAAATTGACCATATATTAGGACATAAAGACTCAAAATTAAATGCAAGAAAGCAGAAATAGTAATGCTTTCTTTTCAGATCATGATGCAATAAAACTACATTCAACAAAAGTTAGGGGAAATAGACCAAAAGTAATTGGAAACTAAACAATCTCATCTTAAAGAATGATTGTGAAGCAAAATTATAGATACAATTAATATTTCACTCAAGATAATGACAATGATGAGACATCATACCAAAATTTGTGGGATGCAGCCAAAGCGTAATAAGAGGGAATTTTATATCCTTAGAGGCTTACTTGAATAAAACAGAGAAAGAAAAGATTAATGAATTAGGCTTGCAACTAAAAAACTAAAAAAGACCAAATTAAAAACCCCAATCAAATACTAAATTGAAATTTAAAATTAAAAGGAGAAATTAAAAATATTGAAAGTAAAAAAACCATTGAACTAATTAATAAAACTAAGAGTTGTTCTATGAAAAGCCAATAAAATAGATAAACCTGGTAAATCTGATTAGAAAAGGAGGGAGGAAAATGAATTAGTAGTCTTAAAATGAAAAGGAGAACTTTCCACCAATGAAGAGGAAATTAGAGAAATAATAAGGAGTTATTTTGCTCAACTTATGCCAATAAATTTGATAACCTAAGTGAAATGGATGACTACCTCCAAAAATACAGACTTCCCAGACTAACAGAGGAAGAAGTAAATTGCTTGAATAGTCCCATTCTAGAAAAAGAAACAGAACAGGCAATTAAACAACTCCCTAAGAAAAAACTCTCAGGACCAGATGGATTTATGTGAATTTTACCAAACATTTAAAGAACAATTGGCCCTAATGCTATATAAATTATTTGATAAATAGGGAATGAAGGAGTCCACCAAATTCCTTCTATGACACAGACATGGTAACTGATACCTAAACCAGGTAGGCTGAAAACAGAGAAAGAAAATTATAGACCAATCTCCCTATGAATATTGATGCTAAAATCTAAATAAGATATTAGCAAAAAGACTACAGAAAATCATCTCCAAGATAATACTACTCATGATCAAGTAGGATTTATACCAGGAATGCAGGCTGGTTCAATATTAGGAAAACTATCAATATAATTGCATGTCAATAACCAAATTAACAAAACCATATGATCATCTCACAGATGCAGAAAAGCATTTGATAAAATCCACATCCATTCCTATTAAAAACACTTGAGAGTATAGGAATAAATGACTTTTCCTTAAAATAATCAGCAGCATATATTTAAACCATCAGAAGCACTCATATGTAATGAGACAAACTGCAACCATCTCCCAATAAGATCTGGAGTGAAACAAGGCTGCCCACTATCACAGCTACTATTTAATATTGTATTAGAAACGCTAGCTATAAATAAGAGCTGAGAAAGATTAAGGAATAAGAATAGGCAATGAAGCAATTATCACTCTTTGCCGATGACATGATGGTATACTAGAGAACCCCAGAGATTCTTAGCAAAAGTTATTAGAAATAATCCACAACTTTAGCAAAGTTGCTGGTTATAAAATAAACCCACATAAGTCATCAGCATTCTTATATATCACTAAAAAATCCAACAGTCAGAGTTACAAAGAGAAATTCCATTTAAAGTAACTACTGATAATATAAAATATTTAGGAATCTATCTGCCAAGGGAAAATCAGAAACTTTATGAGCAAAATTACAGACCACTTTTCACACAAATTAAGTCTGATCTAACCAATTGAAAAATATTAAATGCTCTTGGATAGGGCTAGCAAATATAATAAAGATGACAATATTACCTAAACTAATCTATTTATTTAGCCATACCAACTAGACTCCCAAAACTATTTTAATGACCTAGAAAATAACAACAAAGTTCATATGGAAAACAAAAGGTCAGAATTCAGGAATTAATGAAACCAAATGATGGGCTTACACCAGATCTAAACTATACTATAGAGCAGCAGTTACCAAAACCATTTGGTATTGGCTAAGGAATAGATTAGTTGATCAGTGGAATAGATTAGGTTCAAGGGATAAAACAGTCAACAAATATAAAACCTAGTCTTTGATAAACCCAAAGATCCCAGCTTTTGGGATAAGAACTACTGTTTGATAAAAATGCTGGAAAATTGAAACAATATGGCAGAAACTAGGCATTGATCCATACTTAACGCAGACACCAAGATAAGGTCAAAATGGGTTCATGACCAGGCATAAAGAATGAAATTATTAATAAATTAGAGGAACATAGGATAGTTACCTCTCAGACCGTGGAAGGGGAAGGTTTTTATGACAAAGCAGAACTAGAGATCATTACTGATCACAAAAAGAAAATTTCGATTATACCAAACTGAAAAGTTTTGTACAAAACAAAACTAATGCAGACAAGATTAGAAGGGAAGCAATAAACTGGGAAAATATTTTACAGTCAAAGGTTCTGATAAAGGCCTCATTTCCAAAATATATAGAGAATTAACTCTAATTTATAAAAATCAAGCCTTACCTCCAATTGAAAATGGTCAAAGGATATGAACAGACAATTTCAGATGAAGAAATTGAAACTATTTCTAGTCATGAAAAGATGCTCCAAGTCATTATTAATCAGAGAAATGCAAATTAAGACAACCTAAGATACCATCACACCTGTCGATTGGCTAAGATGACAGGAAAAAATAATGATGATTGTTGGAGGATGGGAAAACTGGGACATTGATTCATTGTTGGGAGTTGTGAACGAACCAACATTTTGAGAGTAGTTTGAACTATGCTCAAAAGTTATCAAACTGTGCATACCCTTGATCCAGTAGTGTTACTACTGGGATTATATCCCAAAGAGATTATAAAGAAGGGAAAGGGACCTGTATGTGCACTAATGTTTGTGCAGCCCTTTTGTAGTGTAGAAACTGAAACTGAATGATGTCCATCAGTTGAGAATGGCTGAATAAATTGTGTATATGAAAATTATGGAATATTACTGTTCTGTAAGAAATGACCAACAGGATGATTTCAGAAAGGCCTGAGAGACTTAACGAACTGATGCTAAGTGAAATGAGCAGGACCAGGAGATCATTATATACTTCAACAATACTAGATGATGACTAGTCCTGATGGATCAGGCCATCCTCAGCAACAAGATCAACCAAATCATTTCTAATGGAGAGTAATGAACTGAACTAACTATACCAGGAAAAGAACTCTGGAGATGACTAAACCATTACATTGAATTCGTCCTATATTTATGCACACACCTGCATCTTTGATTTCCTTCAGTTAATTGTACAATATTTCAGAGTCTGATTCTTTTGTACAGCAATAATGTTTTGGTCATGTATACTTATTGTGTATCTAAGTTATATTTATATATTAAATCTACTGGTCATCCTGCCATTTAGGGAGGGGTGGGGGGTAAGAGGTGAAAATTGAACAAGAGGTTTGCAATTGTTAATGCTGTAAGTTACCATGTATATATCCTGTAAATTAAAGCAAATAAAAAAAAAAAAAAAAAAAAAAAAAAAAGAGATATCATCAAATGGAGCTTTTGGGCATCAGGGAAATTGAAGTTGGGAAGTAATTCTCCCCTGAATATGGGTGTAAGGTCTGTCTGAAGGGGAAATATGAGAAGGGAGAGAAAGTCTTCCCTTTGCACCAATAAGATGTGAGACATACATACCTCAGCAGTTTGCAGAGGAGAACAGAGCATTAAGATTCTGTGAGTTTTAATACTTCTGGAATGAAACTTTTTATATTTGATTTTGAGTTACATAGGAATTTTTATGGGAATTTTTATCTAATTTAATTCAATTGTAAGAAACGTTATGGAAACTAGACCTGGATGCTAGAATGGAAAGCATGACACTAGGGATTTGATGAGTTATTAAGAAGAATGTTTCCAAACCATGAGGCCGATTATGGCCTGGAGCAGGCTGTGTAATGCTGGGCTCTGGAGGGCCTAAAGAAGAGACTGGCCCTTCTAAGCTCTGCTGTCTGCTATCAGCTGCCTGAGAACCTCGGGTCTGGCTAAGCAAAGTCTGAATGTCCTGGAACAATGAATTTGGGGGCACATCTTCCAGATTTGCTAATGCCATCTGGAGTGTCAGGAAGCAGATATAGACCACCTGACATTTGACTTTCTGTTATAAGTAAATATCCAGGCATCCCCATGCATTTCACCCTCTTCTCTTTCTTCTCAGTCATTGCTTCTAAGTAGTTTTCTTTGTAAGGTATTTTTGTATTGTCATCGATTTCAACAGACTATCGACTTCCTTTTCTATTTCAAAATCACAATTTTCCTAACTTTTCACTTTACTTCTGAATTGCCACCTTCTCCTCTTTCCGTGCTTTGGAACAAACAATACCTGTTTCCCTCTAATCTCAAATTCAATTCTGATCGTATTTCAGTCTATTTCTCTTCCTTCTATATTGTGATCTTTGAGCTGCCTTTTTTTAAGCATCTCAGGAAATACATAATGCTCAAGCATATCTACTTAAAAATCTTTATTGTTTCATTTTTTCTGGTTATAATGTAAATTCGTTGTTTATTGCACATTTCTTTATCAATCATGTTGGATAGAAAAATCAGAACAAAAGGGAAAAACCACAAGAGGGAAAACAAAAGATGAGAAAGGGAAAAAAGTGAACATAGCATGTGTTAATTTACATCCAGTCTCCTTAGTTCTTTCTCTGCATGCAAATGGAATTTTTTTTTCTATTTGGACTACTGAACTGCTAAGAAGAACCAAGGACAATCTTGCTATTACTGTGTACAATGTATTTCTGGTTCTTGTTTCACTTGTTTCATTCAGCATTGGTTCATGTAAAACTTTCCAAACCTTTTCAAAAATTAAATTGTTCATTTTTTTTATAGAACAATAATATTCCATTACTTTCATATACCATAATTTATTCAGCTATTTCCCCAACTGATGGGCATTCCTTGTCATTATAAAAAGAGCTTACACATGTGGATCCTTTTCCCTCCTTTATGATTTCTTTGGGATACAGACCCAGTAGTGACAGTGCTGAATCAAAGGGTATGCAAAGTTTCATAGCCCTTTGAGCATAGTTCCAAATTGCTCTCCAGAATGGTTGAATCATTTCACAACTCCACCAACAATGCATCAGTGTTCCAGTTTTCCAACATCCTTTCCAACACTTATCATTATCCTTTCCTCTCACATAGTTACCTTTAAGACAGGACTTCTTAAGCGGGCAGAGGAGAGAAAGCATGCATGGGAAGATTTTAGCGGTTTTGCACATTTGGATGGGAAAACATTTACATCGTTATCATTACTAGTCTCTAAATGAAAATGAGAATTTCCTTCAAATAGGAAGAAAAAAACCCAATAACACTGCTTGCATTTCAAAGAAGAAATCTATGACTTCATCAGAGTACCAGAGATTATGGGCATGAAAAAAGTTAAGCGGTCTCTTTAGGGGATGCATAGAGGGGTATACCTGGAATGAAATACCTCTAAATACAACTTTTATTTGGCCCATAGGTAGGTATCCCCAGATGGTTTATTTTTCACTCTAGGCTTAGGTCAGAGAAAGAGGCAGAGATGATTTAGAAGCAAGGGAGAAAAGGGAAAGGGACCTTCTCATGTGGAATCAGCATGTATACATGGTTCACATGTAAGGTGTACTATACAGGCTTTGCAGGTAGAAGCCTTGAGTTCAAATTCATGCTCTCCTAATTAAGACCCATGTGACCTTGGGGAATAAAGCCAATCACCCAGAACTTCAGTTTGCTCATCTCTAAAATGAAGGGATTGGACTTTATAGAGTCTTCCTGAGCTCCTTAATCTATAAGTTGAGAATTTTCAGAGCTTTCATGGGGGCTGTGAAGAGAGAGAGAGGATATCATTTTGGAATCTTGGAGAAAGGAGAATAAGCATCTTAGTTTATCTTTGGCTCCTCCAAGAGGGGATAGGAATCAGGAAGAATTAAGTTCAGATCAGCATCAGACACTTCTGGGGGAGCCATTTAACTTCTTTTTGCCTCAGTTCTCTCATCCATGAAATGAGGATAATAACAGCATATATCTTGTAGGGTTGTTTTGAAGATCAAGTGAGATGATGTTAAAACACATAGAACAGTGCTTGACACAAAGTAAACACTATATAAACATTAATTATTATTATTACAAAGGATATCAAGGGTAAGTGAAATAAAGATATAATCATTTTCATATCCAAACACTCCCCCCTCCAATCCTCTGAAGTTCTAAAATCTATCCATAAATCTATGGGGTATCTTTGGACCCCAGATTAAGAATTCCATGCTCTAGACATTCTCCATTTTGTAAATTTACTTTCAAAAATGAGGCCTCCCAAATTGTACATAAATCCTCCAAACATGGGCTTCCTCTTATTAGTTGACAAAGACAAGTGGTAATAGAATGCCCTAGTGGAACATTTTAGATCTCTCACCATTCCTTCAGTGAGTCTGTTAAATATGTGCACATACAGAGAGACAAAGCGGTAAAGTGATAAATTAAAGATGAGCCACAATTCAAAAGATCTCTAGAGGGGAAACATTCATTAGAACAAAGACAAAGTCATGGTTGTTTTTTTTTTAAACATATATACTGTAACAAAAACCTCCAAATACTTTCTTCATCAAAAAAATAGGCTTAAGAGACTGTTTCCATACCTTATCCAATACGGTTACTGTTATTAGAAAATACACAGAGACATCTTCTTTGGCAGTTTTCTTAAGAACAAAAGGACAAATTACAAGAGAGAATTTAACTTATTGCTTTAAAGTTACATCATATTTTTAGCCCCAAATGACCTTACCCAGTTTCATTCCTTTTCTTATTCACCAGACTAGATTCCAGATAACTTTAGTCTGTTTTAAAAAAAAATCTCTTTTCAAAGAATGAAGGTTTCTTATTAATAAAGAAACCCCAAATATAGGTTTAACCATAAGTTCTAAGGAGATGCTCCAGAAGAATTCTGAACAATGGTAGCATCATAGGGATAAATGTATTCTTTCACAGAGTGCGCTCACAGAGGGGCAGCATTCATTGGGATATTGATATCCATATTTTCCCAAGTACTTGGTTTTCCCAATTTCCTAGGTGTCCCTGGCTAAAAATTCCTCTTTCTACTGGAAGACTTTCCTATTCTCCCTTAATTCTAGTGCCTTCTCTCTATTGATTATCTCCCATTTATCCTATATATAATGTGTTTGTATGTAATTGTTTGCATGTTGCTTGCATCTAATTCCCTTTTTTTGTATCCTCAACACTTAGTGCAGCCGCTGGTATATGATGGGCACATATTAAATGCTTGTTGGATGCCTGATTAATTTGTTGTCATATCATCTGCATTTCTTGGTTTTAAGTGAAGTTCATAAGTATTTTTTTTAATCTCACATGATGCAGTACACCATGGGAGAGAATTAAGAAATATTGATTGATTGATTCTGTTGTCATCATAAAATTGATCATTTCTTTGGTTGTCATTCATTTTTCCAACAACTCACATCTTCTCATTCTTGAGACAAGAGAGGGGAGGGAAGAGAGTGTAAGAGTTGTAATGTTGTAGATTTTAATTTATGGATCACTGAGAGTTGGCATTGATGCAACAGTCAGATTTAAAATTAAAATGAAATGAACTCAGCAATTTCTAAAGTTAATTCACCTCAAGAAATATTCATTTGGTCTCATGCTTCAATTTTCCACATTCATTTCCTCTCTCTCTTTCTCTTTCTCTCTCCTGTATATTTATCTGTGTGTGTGTGTGTGTGTGTGTGTGTGTGTGTGTGTGTTTCTGTCTCTGTCCCTCTCTGTGTATCTTTTTCTCTATCTCTCTGTTTGTTTCTTTCTCCTTCTCTCTCTCTCTCTCTCTCTCTATCCCCCTTTCTTTCTCCCTCCCCATTGAGTATTAGATGACAATGTGGTAGATTGGTGAGTTAAAAAATGTCCCCCTAACTCAAAACATCTCTAAAGGGGACACATTCTTTGAAATAGGAAAGTTAACAAACGTTCTAAAATTGACTATACTTCAAGTTTCTAAGTTTAAAAACAAGGTTTGGGTGTTAAACAATGTAATTTAAGTTTCTTTTCTGTAATTTTCTGTAATTTGTAGGTCATCCATTCTAATCATGTAGGTTGTAATATGTTGCAGAGAAGAATCACGTTCAAGAAATGACATAAAAGACACTCTCAGTGAGTCATTCATATTGTGAGGGGAGGGGAATAACAGATGGATAGTTCATATGTTGCATGAATACTCTCATACTGTTAGGAAAGCTAGAAAAAGATTCCCAACAAGTTGGATGAACTTTATCCATTTATTAGATCATTTACTAGACCAGAGTCACACAGACTGAGAAAGTTTGTCTAATCAGGGTAGAGCTGGGAGTAATAGGTAGAATTTATAAAGAAGCAAACTTGAGTTTAAAATTAGAAAAAAAAACTTCCTGAAAATTAAAACTTCCATAAAGTAAACTGGATTGCCTTTGGAGGTAGCAGTTTCTTCCTGCTTGGAGATCTTTAAGAAAATGTTGCATGATTCCTTGTTGGGGATGCCTTAGAAGGAATTTTTTAGTTATAGATTGGATGGGTTGCTTATTGATATCCTTTTAGATATTGAATTTTGTTTTTTAAAGAACAGTTTGCAGTTTTCACCAAAAAAAGATTGAATAATTAGGAAATAGAATAATGCAGTGAAAGAATACTGGCTCTAGAGAGAGAAAAGATCTGTGTTCAAATCCTGCCTGATTTTTATTGCTTTTGTTTACTTTCTGGACCTCAGTGCCCTCATCTGTAATTGCCCTTTGAGCTTCCATTCCTTCTCTAGATCTCTAATCTATAACCTTGAAGCATTTTCGAAAAATGAGTTATTTTTGGAGAGAATACACATATCAAAAAGGTCAAAAGTCCAAGGTTAAATTTTGATCCAAAGAAATTTTGTAAACTTGATTTCTATGAGCTTGAAAACATTGCATGAATGGCCTCTGTTAAAAGTTTTCAGGGGTTTATGTAATTGAGAGGGTGCAGATTGGAATTGTGTTTTGCTTTATTTGTGAGTTACTCAGGGGAATTTGGGGGCAGCTAGGTGGCACAGTGGATAAAGCACTGGGTTTGCGATCAGGAAGGCTCAAATTCAAATCTGGCTTCAGACAGTTACTGTGTGACCATATGCAAATCACTTACCCCATTTGTCTGTTTCCTCATCAGAATGAGCTGAAGAAAGAAATGGCAAACCACTCCAATATCTTTGCCAAGAAGTTCCCAAATGGGGGTCATGGAGAGTAGGATACAACTAAACAACAACAAGGATTGTTGGTTCAGCTGAATGTAAGCATGTTGAGGGCAGGGGTTGTTCCATTTTTGTATTTATATTACAGTTGCCTCATACAGTGCCTGACAGTAATGGTTCTTAATAAATCATTTTTGAATTGAATTTTTACTTGATAGTGTTGACTGAGATTCCTTCTTTGCTCATTTATTATATTTTGTAAGACAAATGACAAGGGGAAGAAGAGGATAAAAATCTGTCTTCTTTACAGCTATCTGATAAGCATTCCCTTTTGGTCTGTTTTCTGCTCCATAACTGTATTGAATTTGCAGTAGGTGTCAGTAATGTTGTGGGGCCATGAGCCCAATTACCTCATAACAAGCAGTGAAAAAGACTCAGAAAGATGGGAAAAGAATAAGGGGTGAACTTTTTATTCATTTATCATCCAGACAGGAATCTTTCATTTATATAGCTCTTGATAGAAAGCACAGTGAAAGAAAGATGCAGAGTCATGGCCTAGGAGACATACAGTAGGTTAAGGATCAGAATTGGTCCTTAATCACTACTGATGTGACACAGCCACTAAACAAAAGCAAGATGAGCAAAGTGCTTTTGATAGCTGCTTTTGAAGTCATTGTTAGTTATGAGAAAAGGGGAAGTTAAGAAATCCTTTTTACTCTCCACTCTTATGTTTATCATTTCTTCAAAGCAAGGAAATATGGAACCTAACTCCAGCCACTGTATTTGAGTTTTGTTTTACTGATCCTGTTATTGTTATTATTGCAATTATATATTTGCATATATATATGTATACATACATATGATATATACATAGATTTTTGTCTATTTATATAGATAAGTGACTAAGATACATTGAATTCTTCACTATGGTCATTCAAACAAAACTTCCCATCTTTTTCTACTTAAAATTAAATCTATTCTCAATAGATGAAGGCTTGTCAGTACTGAGGAGTTCCCAAAGAAAGACTTAGACTCTAATATGGTTATCAATGAGGAACTCCAGAAAAGTTCTGAGTGACAATGATAACATAGGAATGAGTAAATCATCTCCCGTAGTGACCCATATTGAAAGGGACAAAATACTCATTCTGCCTTAAAGTGCAAGAAAAGTCTATTACATTTATGTCATTCTTTGTTCTGCCATTCCCCAATCATCAGGTACATAATTTGTTTCCTTGCTTTGGGGTACAAATACTGGTGCTATAAATATTATGGCTTCCCAAAGCCAATTACTATTAAATTTTCAGTGTGAGCACTTACAGCTCATAAATAGGCAAACACTACAAAACTTTGTTTTGGTGATTATGTAGACTTAAAAAGTGATGTATTCATCACCTATTAATGATGTAGATTAGCTTTAAAAAATATACTGTGGGTAAAATTTCCAGGTGGCACAGTGGATGGAACATTGGGTCTAGATTCAGGAGGATCTGAATTCAAATTTAGTCTCAGATAGTTACTAACTGTGTGATACTGAACAAATCATTTAATCTCTGTTTGCTTTAGTTTCCTCAGATGTGAAATGGGGATAATAATAATAACTACCTCTGGCTTATTATTGGGATCAAATGAGATAGTAATTGTAAAATGCTTAGCACGGTGCCTAGCACATAGTAAACATTCTATAAATGTTAGCTGCTATTATTTTTATCATTATTATTAATTTGGGGAGAGCTTGTTGTTAAACATTTAACCAGAATATATATGAGACCTTTCTGAGACCTCCTTTTGTGTAAGCACAACCATGGAACTCTTGAATCAAGGGCCACAGGAACAATTTAGTTAACATTTATTGCATAATGTAGATGGCCCAGGAATGGTTAGAGTGTGTTGAACTTAGCATCATTGTTATGGGTCAGAACTTGAAACAAGGTGCTAAGTCAGTGGAACTGATAAAGACAATAGTTATCTAATTTAGCATGGTGCTTAACAGCTCTCTAGTTCAGTACATGTACTTAGTACTTACTATAATTCTACAGGATTCACACCTTTGATAAGAGATCATATAAGTTCAGACAATCTCAGCTAGAATCAGAACTAGGGAAGACAGAGACCATGGTGTGGTCCTCCTGCCTCCCCCACAGAAACCAAGACACACTCAGGAGGACCTCAGGAAGCTGGCAGAAGTAGAGAAGACAAAGGACTGGTGGCAGGAGCTCAAGCTCTTGGAACCAAGGAGAGAAATAGACCTCTAAGAAAGCTAACCAGGACCCAGGAAAGGAAACAAGACTTGGAAAGAGACAATAAAGGATTTCAACTTTAATCCATGGCTGCACTTGTGATTACTGAACTGAAAGGAAGGCTGCATCCAGAAACCCCAAGGAAACCCCACCAAGAGAATATTTACATTTTAGAGAAGAATATTACACATCTTGAAGACATGAATTTGAATCCTGCCTCAGGGCTTTAGAAATCTTTAAGCCAGATGCTTCACTCTTGCCAGTCTTGGTTCTTCATCTGTAAAATGGGAATATTGTATCAAAAGAAATAAGCATTTTATAAATCTTAAAGAACTATATAAATGGTAATTATTGTTATTCCTTTTGTTTTAGATCAGTGTTTTTGATCATATTAAGGAAAGACTTCTCCCCTTCCATTCCCATACATTTTAGGGTCTTTAACAAATAGGTAGTATATTTTGTCAAGAGTTTTTTTCTGCATTTCTTGATATAATTGTGTGGTCTGATAATCTGTTAATAATAATAATTATCTGTAATCAGTTAAATGAAGCCTTAAATGTTATGTCCAGCCTACTTGTTTGTAAGTTGAGGAATCTATAACTCAGAGAACTTGAATAATTTACCTAGGTTCTTATAGCTAATTGATAATAGAACCAAGTCTTAATGTCAGATCTTACTCCCATTCAGTAGTTTGTCCATTGCCCATTCTGCATCCTTGGTATCCTTTAGAGATAAGAGAATTGTATCAAGATTGAGTATGTTGGATACATGATTTGTTTCATTTTTCAGAATTTGTATGAAAAATAATAATTCTTCATACAAATTCTGAAAAATGAAACAAATCATTTTTACTCACTTTGCTTTGCTTCCTTTGCAAATAGAGATGAAAATATACCTCTTGTGTCCTCCAGGGCTGCTGGGAAAATCAATAACTGAGTTTCTATCATTTACTGTGAGCTCCTGAGAGAAGACACCCGTGATGTTGCTTGAATGTTTCTTTTTTCTTTGTGCTGGGAATGAAGGAAAGTGCCTTTGGGTCTCTGGATCTTATTTCTACTTGTGGTGGAATGTTTATCCATGCCCATTTTTTGGTATGATAGATGCAGAATGATACTGATATGTCGTATAATAGATGTAGGATTCCCTTCTTAATCCTTGAGGATTAGTTGCTAGAACAATGAATAGAAAGGAGAATCAAGATGATGACTTGAAAACCAGATGTGGTGATACACATCTGTAATCCCTGCTATTGGGGAGGCTGGGGATGGTGGATCACTAAAGTTCAGGAGTTCTGAGTCGCTGTATAGATAAAACCAATTGGGTGCCCAGATTAAAAACTCTTTATGATCAACATTGTGAACCACTTGGGACCAAAGAGCTACCAAGTTGTTTAAGGAGGGGCCAAGAGAGATAAAAAAATGGAGCAAGTTAAAGCTTCCATGCTGATACCCTGGCTAGTGGCTGCACCCCCATTCTCCAATGCCCAAACCGCTTCCTCCTTCCCTTAGAAGGCAGACTCTTAGCAATGGGAATTGTTTCAGTTACTGCTTGTTTGTATCCAAGTGCCTGCCTCATAGAAGGAGCATAATAAATATCCTTGATGATTAATTGATTGATTGTTGTCTGACTCAGGCTGAAGTGATTTGCCAAAGGTGACATAATAATGATAGGTAACATTTCTATGGGACCCTATATGTGCCAAGCACTCACTGTGCTAAGCTCTTTTCAAATATTATTTTATTTGATGCTCATCACAATGCTGAGAAGTAGGTACTATTATTATCTTCATTTTTGTTGTTATTGTTTCGTCATTTTGAGATGTGTCCAACTCTCCCACAATCCCATTTAAGGTGTTCTTGGCAAAGATTCAGGAGTGGTTTACCGTTTCCTTTTCTAGCTTTTTTTAAAGATGAGAAACTGAGGCAAATGGCATGAAATGGCTTCCTCAGGATCACACAGCTTCTATCTGAGGCTCAATTTGAGGTCAAGACTTCCTGACTCTAGGCTCTATCCATTTGCTATACCTCCTCGCTGAACTCTAGCTCATTTGTGTCTGAATTCAATATCCTAATCCTCATGCCTCTTTTCTTTCTACCTTGGAATCCCAAAGGATCACTTATTTAGAGGATCTTGGAGTCTGTCTCATTTGATTCTCTCATTTTAGACACCAAAGCTCAGGGAGTTGTGATTTGCTCACAGTCAAGTCACAGTGGCAGAAGTGGTATTTAATTCCCCTCCTGTCCAAATTCATCTCTTTTATTGTTTATTTTTCACCTTACTTTTCTCATTACTAGGCTTGTACTCTGCCCTTAGAAAGCTTATTTATAAATTATACTGATCTAGAATCAAGGAATCTCAGAGTTGGGAGAGAGCTCAGAAGTCATCTAGTCTTACCTCTTCCTCAAAAAGAATCCTTTCTACAGGATTTCCATCTGGGCTTTATTTCAAAACCTCCAATGGGATCCAGCTTAGCATTCACTAATTTCTGAGTAGTGTCTTAAGAAGTTAACTGCAAAATTTTTAAAAAGTAAACTGAACCAGGGGGACAGCAAATTCCATGTGTTCCTCCACCTAGGACTGTTGATTAATTCTATGTGATTTAGTCTGGTCACTACCTCTCTGGATCTCAAGTTTCGTCATCTGTAAAATGAGTTAGATTTGATAATACTGAAAGTTCCTTTCACTTCTTTTTTTTAATTGTTTCCTCTTCAGGATAGTTCTGCTTGTTAGGAAGTTCATTCCTAGTTAGCATTATCCTGTCTTAGTTAATAAAAAAAAAAGACCTCTATTACTGTAGTGTCTCCTATTTATTTACATGATAGATTTCTGTTATCTTAATGATTCACCAATATCACACTGATGGCTCTCAGATCTAATTGTCCAGCCCTAACCTCTCTCTCAGCCTTCTGTCACTCATTTATCACATGACCATTTAGATATCTCACTCTGGATGTCTCATAGACAACTTAGACTCATCATATCCAAAACCAAACTCATCTCCTCCCTCTGGTCCCCAAATCCTCCTCTCTTCTGGGCCATCCTCATGGCAACAAATGTTATCCTTTTTTTAAAGCAGGCTCGCAGGTTCCAGGCTTAGAACCTCTTCCCTTTTAGCTGGTCACTGTGGATCTAAATTCTTGAAAGGGAAAAAATTAAAACAATTTAAAAATAAGTGAAAGGAACCTTTAATAGTCCCTGACAGAGACCTCCTGGCTTCAGGAGCTTGGACCCTGGCTCCCAGGGTGACATGGCGAAAGTCCTCAGCAAGGATGCCCTGACTTTCCCAGAATGTAAACCATTCTTTAACTTAGAGACTCTGTTTATATAAAAAGAGATCAGGAAACAAACTCTGTTAGCTGATATTGACTAAATCTGGGCAGATGGGAAGCAGGCCTAGACAATGTTTGAAGTTCGACTGACAAGCCTGGGACAGACACGAGAGTGATAACTTTTCCGGTTTTTGAAAGCACTTGATTTTATCATTCTGTTTACTTATCTGTCACCATAGGGCATCAAACCAAGAAACACTTTCATCCGTTGATAACTGAGAAATGTGGTTCTGGTAGCAGGGCAGCAGCAAGTAAGTCATATATCAGTTTTCTGTTCTTTGTTAAATATAGTAATAAACCAGTTTCTTCTACAAACCACCTAACCTAATGTCAAATAGAGTGTGACAGGGGACAGATTTAGAGCAAGGGATAGACATTCTCCATGAAACAAATTGCTCTCTTACATCAGTATTTCATGCCCAGTGCCGATAGATCAAGTGTAATTTGTTACATTCTCAAAAATCCACTCCCATTATGTTGTGAAACAAAGCAAGAAATTTCAATATAAAGTCATTGTCGGATTTCTTTTCCCCACAGCCATCCGCCATCCTGGCTGTTACAAGACTGGGGTTCAATGTCAGCAGGAGCTGAACTGGTTAAATCATATTCTGTTTTCCAACAGGGAGCTAAAAGTAATTGCAAAATATTTCGTTTCCCCCCCTTGGCTCTGCGTGTAGATTTAAAATTAAATTGGTTCTGGTTAGCAAGCTAGAACAGGGCAACTAAATTGAATTTTCTGAGGAATGTTGTGAATCCTGTGTGAAAAAAAAATAAAACACACACAGTTTCCCTCCTTTTTTTCTCTGTTCTCCCTATTTCCTCACCTCTGCTTTCTTATTTCCCTTCTTCCTCCAAGCCCACCTTGATGATGGTGCCTTTTCAGTAGGCTTATCTTGCCTAGGCTCTGAGGCTTGCTCTTGAGCTCACACAAGGGTGTATGTGTGTGTGTGTGTGTGTGTGTGTGTGTGTGTGTGTGTGTGTGTGTGTGAGAGAGAGAGAGAGAGAGAGAGACAGAGAGACAGAGAGAGAGAGAAACAGAGACAGTGACAGAGAAACAGAGACAGAGACACACAGACAGAGAGCACTCATGTCCAGAAATCCGCTTTTGTCCTTGTAGAAATACACACATTTAATTAAAGTTCTTTTGAGTGCCCTACACAAGCTCTCCTTACCTGGTTTACTTGTGTCCCAATGACTGACCATTTACCTTGCCTCTCTTCATTCAATACCTCTTTCCATGAGTTTTAGAGTGAGGTCTTTGGAGGTCCTGATCATAGGAAAAACAACAAGAACAATAAAAACAGGTACAAAAGCAAAGAGAGACAGGCAGATAGACCCAGAGACTGAAAGAGACAGAGACAGAGACAGAGACACAGAGAGAGGAACACAGAGACAGACACTGGCACAAAGAGAAACAGAGACAGAGATGGACACACAGAGAGACAGATAGAGATACATAGAGACAGTTGGACACACAGACACTGGCACAGAGAGAGACAGAGACACAGAGAAACAGAAACAGTGTGTGTGTGTGTGTGTGTGTGTTTGTATGTGCATGTATGTTTTTCTTTTCCTTTGAAAAGTGCTCCAGGGATTTCTCATACTGCTAACCTCCAGGGTTGATGGAGACTTACTAAGGAGGTTTCTGGGCTTGCCTTCCTTGGAAAATGTGAAAAAAAAAAAAAAAAAGGGAAAAGGCAGGCTATTCTTAAATGTCTCTGATGATTGAGGGGCTGTCCTGCTTGGAGGAGGCCTGGTTGGTGGCTGTGGGGGGTGACCTCCCAAGTCTCTTGCATTACTGCCATGATTTTGTATATTAGAACTGTGGGTGTGTTGGTGGGCAGGATATTTGGGTGTGATGGAGTTGGGTTCATCTGGTATAAATTGGTGCATTTCCACCCTCTTTACTTGGCATCAGAACAGTGTCCGTCCTCTGCCCTGCCACTAAGTTAATGTCCCTAGCTCCTGTATTTTAGTAACATTGCAGAGAAACAAAGCTTACACTGATTGCTGGCTAGGAAAGGATCTATGATCTCTTCAGTGTTGGGGAAGTCCCCCTACTGACATTGATCACAATCTTTGTGACTTAATAGATCATAGTGTCATCAATTTAGAGCTGAAAGGAATTTCAGAAGTCATTTTTAGTTCAACTTTCCTATTTTACACATGAAGAAACTGAGGTTCAGAAAAAGAAAATGTTTCTCCTATAGGCACCCAGACAGAAATTGGAAGAATTGGTTATTGAACCAATTCCTAACTGATTTCGACTATATCTAATCCTAGGGAGTTGTTGGAAGCATCTAAGTGACTTGTCAGGATAAAAAAAAAAATTTAGGAAATATCAGAAACAAGACTTGAACGTGGGTCTTTCCAACTCCAAGTCCAATATTGTGTCCATTAAGTCAAGCTGCCTCTATGCACGTTTATTCCTTAGCACCCGTTGTACATGTAAGAAGTGACAGGCTGAGCTCATACAAGAAGTTGTTTTCAAGTCCAAGTTTTACTGCAAGTCAACAGGTGCTGTTGCTTGGAATTTAGAAGGGCTGCTGCGTTACCTTGAGCACGTGAGTTTTAGGGTGAGATTCTTGCGGGTCCTGCTCATAGGAAAAACAACAAGAACAGTAAAAACAGGCATAGAAGCAAAGAGAGGCAGGCAGACTGACCCAGAAACAGATACAGAGAGATAGAGTCAGACAGAGACAGAAGATACATACAGACAGAGAGAGAGACAAAGAGAGAGGGGGGGCAATTAGAACTATTGAGATTTTGTTCTGTGTAGAAGGGTTTTTGGGAAGATCAAAGCATCCTAGAGGTATAAGGGACTTCAGAGTCCATCTATTACTTGTCCAAGTTCACACGATGAACTTCAGGGTGAAGTTTAGAAACTAGTTCCCCTGACTCCAGCGTCAATGACTAGAGCCACTGCATCAAAGATTAAATGGATTTATTGATAATGGGTTGAAAGGGCTTGTGTCCCAAAGCTCTCATGATGAAAGATGCTATCCATCTCCAGAGAAAAGACTGGTGGAGTCTGCATACACACCAAATTTTTCTCCCTCCCTTTCTTCTTCCTTTCCTTTCCTCCCTCCCTCCGTCCTTCCCTCCTTTTCTCCGTTTTCCCTCCCTCCCTCCTTTCCTCCCTCCCTCCCCCTCCTTCCCTCCCTTCTTCCTTCCCTCCCTCCCTTGTTTCTTCCCTCCCTCCCTTCCTCCCTCGCTTCTTCCCTTCCTCCCTCCCTCCCTCCCTTCCTTCCTTCCTTCTTTCCTTCCTTCCTTCCTTCCTTCTTCTTTCTTTTTTTCCTTATTTCATTCTCTTCCTTTCTCTTTCCTTCTTTCTTCTATCCTTCCCTTCTTTCTTCCTTCTTTCATTCGCCAACCCTAAACCTTCCTTCCTCCTTCATCTCTCTTTCTCTGTCTGTCTATCTCTGCCTGTCTCTTTTTTTCCTTTTTCTTTCTTAAAGTGATCAATATGGAAATAGGATTTTACATGTTGCACAATGTATACGCTATATCAGAGCAATTATCATCTCTTTTTTTTTTAGACACCAAATATATGTTTATTGTCTGACAGATCAACAAAAGTATTAAGGCATCATCAGAGCAATTATCATCTCAAGGAGAGAGAGGGGAAGGAGGCAGAAAGAGAATTTGGAACTCAAACTTTTAAAAAATGAATGCTAAAATTGTTTTTCCATGTAATTGGGGAAAATAAAATTTTATTTAAAAATAAAAATGGGAACCTTTGTTTCTGGAACAAGTTGGGTATCAGTAAAGGAACTTTGTAATTTCTTGAAGACAAAAAGAAGTAAATACTTGTTGAAATATTCAAAAAAGGGAGTGCTTGTGAAACAAATATTCTCTTACCCTTTATTCTTTGGCAAATATGATTGGCTTTTGCAAAGCTTAAAAAGCCTCCAACCATTGTTGCCTGTTAAAAGTTTCTTTTTCCTTTTAAAATAATGTTATGGAAAAGAAAAAAAAACAAAACAACATTAGTAGTTATGTACTTAGGGTTCTTCTCCAAGGCAAGCTCCAAGGTTTTTTTTCCTCTGTTCTCTGATTCTACTCAAGTATATATTCCCACTCTTGCAAGTTACATCCATTTCCTTTCTGAAAAGCTATTTAAGAACTATGTGGAATTATATTCTAGATATTCTAAGTGATTTGAATTTCCATTGATCTTCTAATTTTGTTTATGACCCCTGATCAAGGTCTTCTTTGAGCCTTGGGCAAAGGTCAGTAATCCCAGTTCCTTGGTTGTCTAAATAAATTCTTTTGGGGACTGCGGTAGGTCTAATCTTCTTTTGAAATGTTTCATTAAAAATGTTCCCTTCTGGAATTTCTGCTATCAGGTGGAAGTTACAAATGGAAAGTTGACTCCTATCTTCTTTTTATTTAGCATGATGGAGCCCTTTTTGCTCCATCTATCCTTAATCAGTGATATTCTTAGAAACTGCTTTATTAGATGAGCAAAATCTATATGAATAGGTTCTATTCTGTGTCTAACCAGGTCTCTCTGTCCCGCAAAATTCTGTGAATAACTTTTAAGTGACAAAATGAATTATAGCTTCTGTGCAATGGAAATTATGCAGGCAAGATCAGTAGTCAGCTTTGGTGAGATGGTTAAGGTTGCACATATTGAATGTAAGCATATACCAGTAGTGACCATAATATCTTTTCATACTATATAATGAATATTTCTAAGACTATTTGAACTTTGAATCCTAATGATTAAGTTTCTGCAATATCCGGCCATTTGAAGGGTTCTGTTGTGTTAGCACATACTAAAAAGTGGAGGGAAGGCCTATTATGGGGAAAGGAGTGACAATTTTTCTTGTTATTCAGTTGTGTTAGCCACATCCCTTCTTGATCCCATTTTGGGTTTTTCTGGCAAAGGGATGTTGGAAGAGTTTGCCATTTCCTTTCTAGCTCATTTTTCAGATGAGGAAACCGAGGGAAACTAGGGGAAGTCACTTGCTGAGAGTCATAAAGCTAATAAGTGTCTGAAGCTGGATTTGAATTCAGGTCCTTCTGACTTCAACATTGATGCTCTATACACTTTGCTACCTAGTTGTTTCTAAACCCCAAAACGGACATTATTGTTAGATAATTATATAGTTTAAGTGTTATTTTGCATATTCTTGTTGAAAGTGAAGAAACATTATTTGACATTGTATTTCTGCTTAAGGAAGTCTGTCTGAATGAGTGAATTAGGAACAGATGATAAAGTACATAGGTAAAAGACTTTAAACATAAACTTTGTCTACTCCCTTTGAGTCAAGTGTATATATCCATTGTTATGTATGCTGCCTGTTACATTAATGTAAGCTATTTGAGGGTAGGGACTATTTGTTTTTATTTTTGTTTGTTTATTTGTTTGTTTGTTTTTTATCTGTGGTGACTTACCTAGAGCATAGAAAAGTTTTAATAAATGCATTTTGATTGGCTGGTTGATAATCAGTTGGATAAGAGAAGAAATATGGTTTCTCAGAGCTCAGAAATAAGAGTCAGGTGATTTAAGGTCAGATGCAGTTTTTACTGGCTGTCAAGGGTCCATTGTTAAATTTTCATTGAGCATTTATACCTTGCAGAAATTGACAAATACCACAAATCAGGATTTACTCTTTTGTGGGTTTTTTAGACTTAAGAAAGGGGTGAACAAAATGTTAATGATGCGGATTGAACATGATGCAGTATGCCATGTATATATTTCCTCCCCTCCTCCAGAAACAGTTGTTAAACATTTATCAGTTAGCAACTGGAATTTTGATCAGTGTTGGCTGGAGCTATATTTAAGGATTAGGGGAAATTTGATGGCAGGTAGGATTTTCATAGGAGAGAATACAGAGAAGCTATCTGATGTGAGTAATATGCTGGATTTTGGAGTAAAGAAAACTTGGATTCAAATCTTGTCTCTGACACTGTATGACTGTGCCTAAGTCACTTAACCTTTCAGACAGGTAGAGATACTAATTCTTTTAATAGTAACCTCATAGGATTGTTGTGAGCACCAAGTGACATAATGTGCCCAAAGAGACAATGTCAGTTTACATTATTTTAGGTATATTGGAAGGGAGGGGGAGAGGCTGAATAAACATGCCATTGGAGCAGATTAGGAGTGAATCTGATTTCATCTCTGGCAACATTTTACTGAAAAATTGTTCATTTCCTTAGCATCTGGCTTTTAGTCTAGCAAAATCCTATATGGACAGTGAATGCCCCAGTCAGAAGATCGGGATCTGAGTCCTGTCCGTTGCTGGCTGGGTGACTTTTTCTTATCTGTAGTACAGAGCAACATTATCCATAGTAGCTATCTATTGTGAGAATCAAATGAGCTGCTGCAAGTAGAATGCTTTTGAAACCATTAAGGACCAGAGAAATGTCTTTTTTTTTTTTTAACTGAGGGAATTGGGATTAAGTGACTTGCTCAGGGTCACACAGCAAGGAAGTGTTAAGTGTCTGAGACCAGATTTGTACTCAAGTCCTCCTGACTTCAGGGCTGGTGCTCTATCCACTGCGCATTTCTTTCTTGAAGCTCTTTCCTCCGAGATTTTTTTCAGAACTTCCAACTGCTATCACTCTCATGGGAGAGAGGCTCCTTGTTTTGTGATGAAGCAGCTCCCACCGTGTCCTTCCTCTTGCTACCAGAATAGCTACTCTTTATTTGCTCCCTCCCCTGAAACCAGATGATTCTATGTCCTCCCTTTCCAACACTCCAATTTCCAGTGGAGCTTTGATCTCATCAATGTCAGTATATCCTTAAGCAAAACAGATTGCAACCCAGACGTACCTGCCCACCCTGTGTAAGTGTGTGTGGCCCATTCTCTACCATAAGTTTGTTTCAGGGCTGACAATCATTTTCTTGATCATTTGGCATTTGATTGCTACAAATGAAGCATATAACTTACCTATCAATCACTTGTTGCTCCTTTTCTGATATTTGCCCATCCTTTCCCGATATTGGCCCATCCTTTCCCTTAGACTTTCTCTCCTCCTGACAGGCAGCTAGTGGATAAAATGCTGAAGTGATGAAGATACAAGTTCAAATCTTTCTCCAGATACTTACTATGTGACCTTGGACAAATTATTTGACTTACCTCACCCTCAGTTTACTCATCTGTAAAACAGAGCTAATGATAATACTCGTCTATCAAATGTAAGATTCAAATTAGATACATATAGCTTTTTGCAAACTTTAACTCACTTTATAAATACTAGCTCTTATTCTTTGGTGACCTCATTTGCACCACTTCTCTTGCATAATTCCTTATTTATAATGTGTTATATAGTCTGTTCATGCTCTAATGCAAACTTTTACTGCCTTTTGGAAGAACTTTTTCCCCTCAGAGGCCATAGTGATCAGTGACTTAGTCATGCAACACCACAAGAAAAGTATTGGTCTTAAAAAGGGGGGTATGGAATCTTTGTTTCAGGGAGAAGATGGAGCTATTAAGCACACTTTGTGTTTTCATAAAGGTGACCACAGCCCACTTTACTTTTCTTGTTCAATCCTGGGCCCAGGTCATTATGCATCTATAATGTCTTTAAGATAAATATATGCTGATGAACCAACTATGTCTTTTTCCTGTAAAACTCCATATTATGTTCTGCCTGATCAACAGTCTTTATCCATTTACTTGTGACTAGGTGTATGGTTAGACTAAACTGTTCTGGATGATTTGGAATTTCTTTTAGAATTCTAAGCTCTATAATCTTGCAAAGTTTGAGTCTATCAACTTGAGATTTATCTACAAACATCTAAAGGGAATTCCTCTTCAACCTGGACTCTGTTGGACTCTTCCATTAGAATGGCAAGAAAGCATACCTCTTTCCATTTTACAACTTGTTTGATATTATTCACTGTAAGTTCCTCATATCTGCATGTATTTCTCAAGGAATGTTAGTTAATGTTTACTTATATGTGATTAACATAGTTTTGGAGGAGAATCTTTAAGGTAATGCTCTTCTTTACCAGAAAAAAAAAATGCTTTTTTTTTTTGTAGTGAATGCAGTACTGTGAACTAATTGTAATACAGCTTTTTAACCTTCCACTTAATTATGTGATGATAAAGATATAGTCCATTATGGAATGTCACTTACCTTCTGTTAACCTTATCAAAGATGCCTTCAAATTGTATCAGTCAACAAATACTTGTGAAGGCCCTGCTTTGTTGTGGACACTATACTAATTGCTAGAGAACACGAAGAAAGGCAAAGAAACAGAGGCTCATCTCAAGGAGTTAGACTCAAGGAGTCTAATGGATAGCCACGTACAGATAAGAAAAGGATGGGATGAATTGGAGATAATCCACAATGAGAAGGTCCTAGCTTTGAGGCTGATCGAGAAAGGCTTCTTGGAGAAGGTGGGGGTTTAGCTGAATTTTGAAGAAAGCTGTTGGGAAACCACCAGGCAGATAGGAAGAACGTGAGAATTCCTGGCATGGGAGCCAGGGAATTTCCTAGAGTGGGGAAATGGGATGCCTAGTGCAAGGTACAGAAGGAAGTCATTGTCACTGGATTGCAGAGTGTGAGATGTAAGAAGACTGGAAAAGTGGGAGTGGGGATCAGATTATGAAGGGCTTTGTATACCAAACAGCTTTTGTATTTGATCTTAAAGGTAATAAGGAATCAACTGAAGATTATTGAATAGGGCTGTGTATGATTCATAGTGACCTGTGCTTTAGGAAGATCAATTTGACAGGTGAATGAAAGATGGATTGGAGAGTGGGGAACAATATTAAGCAGAGAAACCAGCCTCAACCTTCAGTCTCTACCTGGGTAGGGGCAGTGGCAGAGGAGAGAAGGAGGAACATAAAGAGGAAATAGTAGCAAAGGTAGAAGCAATGAGATGTGACAATAGATTGAATTGTGAGTGAATCTGTGGAGTGTGGGAGAGAGTGAGGAGGCAAGGGTGGTGCTGAGATTGGAACCTGAGTAACAGAAGGATATTGGAATCATCTACAGTAATAGGAAGATTAGAGGAGTTGTATGTGCTTTGGGGCAAAAGATAAGTTCAATTTTGAAATGTTGAGTTTAAGATATCTATGAAATATACAGCTTGATGTGTACAATATGGAGTTGGAGATGTAATTTTGGAGGTCTGGAGAGAGTCGTGGGTTGGATAAATAGATCTTGGAATTATCAGAAGAGATGATAATTGTTTCCATGGAAACTAAAGAGATCATCAAGAGAAATAGTGTAGATGGAAATAGAAGAGCATTTAGAACCTTGGGAGAATACCTATTGTTCATCTAGACATGGTTTGATGAAAATTTAGCAAGGAGACTAAGAAAGAGTGGTCAGAAAGGTAATGGGAGGGCAGGAGGAAGTTGTGTCATGAAAACTTAAAAGAGAATATGAAAGAGAAGAGTATGATTAACATTGTCAGAGGCTTAGGAAAGAGTGATTAAGAAGCATGAGGATTGAGTGAAGGCCATTCAATGTGGAAATTAAGAGATCATCATCCATAGAATATTTAAAAAAACAATTTTAGAACTTCCTGAGCCCTTTTTTCCTATTTCTATATTTATCATATTCAAATGTATTGTTTTTAAAAATTAGTGATCTCCCATTATACTTCTGTCCCAATGTGGTGCTTTTCTCCCTTTATCACTCTTTTTTCTATAAATGGAAATCTACTCTTTCTAGAAAAACATTAAATTATACACACATGCATATATATATATATATATATATATATGTGTGTGTGTGCCTGTGTATATGTATCATGTATATGCATTACATGTATATTTGTGTGTATATGTGTATATGTATATACAAACACACATGCATAGATATTATATATACATATATTTGTGTGGATATGTATATGTATTATATGTGTGTATATGTATAAACAAAAATTATATATGTATTGCATACATTATCTGTATATACATATATGTGAATGTATACATGTACACACAGATATATATGTATACACATACACACATATATAACACATAGATGCATACATTTGCCTGTGTGTTTACTTACAAAGGATTAGAAAATATCAGTCATGGTTTTTCACTATTCCATTTGGAAAGGATCACCTGAAATTGCTTCTAGTAGATGCCAATTATTGTTGATTTCAGAAATCACATTAACCCCTAAATAAAAGATGCTGATTCTTAACTGGGTTGATAGTTCCTATTTTTTTTTTTTTTCCTATCCAAAGAATAGTGCTCCTTCAAATTTTTCTTACTCCCCTACTGTCTCCTTTCTTCTGTGGTTTAGAACTCTGAGATTCTATACTTCTTTTTTCTCCCCAAGAGGTTCTGAATTGTTTTCTAAAGTCAGTTTACATACACATCCTTTATTTATTTTCACTTGCTCCTAATTCATTCAGGTCTAGCCCCTCCGGGTGAATGATACAGCTTTTTTTTCCCTCCAAATATTTTGATGCTAACCAACACAATAAAACAGCAAGTGCCTATCAGATCAAGACCTGTGTTTTCACTGTGCCTTAGTGTTCCTTTGCCACCAAAAAATGTACATTGTTGGGTTTCAGAGTATATTTTTATTGAGTGAATGAATGAGCTTCTTTACTAAATTATTTTAGTATTTAAAAGTCTTTATTGTTAGAAACTTATTTCTCAAATCTAAAGCTCTCGTTCTGTTTTTTAATCCTTTATTTTGGATCCTTCATACACTTCAAACCCATTTTGAAGTCTTCTCTACCTTCCCTTCCCATGTAAAATATTTTTAATTCTTTTAATTTCCCTCCATAAATTCAGTTTTTTAAATCTTGTTCTTCTATTAATAAGTTTTGTGATCTTGAACAGATCACCTGTATGATCCTCATTTGTTTTATAGGTAGAAAAAAGAGTGATTGGATGCACTGATCTATGACTTTGTCAAGCTTCTACATTCTATTAATAATCATTAATGATGTAAAGGACAGGGGACCAGTGATTTTTCCTTTATTTATACCTGTCTATAAACAGCAACACTATGAGATAAGATATCTCCATTATTTGTAGATATTAACTATAACTTATATCTTTGTTTTTTCTTACGACTAATGAGTGAAAATTAGCTTTAATATACCAATAAAACCTATAGAAATTCCTATGTTATCATGGATTATGTTCTATACATAGAAATCATAAAATCCAAACACTAAGTGTCTAAGAACCATATGAACTCTGCAAGATTAAATCCAAAATTTTAGGTGACTTTAAGTTATTAGTCCACCTATAATTTATGTTAATATGAATACATATGAACATTCATGAATAGAGACACATATATACATATTTAAAGATGTGTGTATAGATAAAAAAATCTATACTGGAGCTAAATCGCTTTTGCTATAACTTTTGAATCCCCAGGCTTAAGTGTATTTATTAACTAATTTGGTTGTTGAAAACCAATTTCCTTTGATGTTCTTTTAAGGAGTGAGGATGCAGAAAATACGTAGCCTTCTGTGAAGAGCTACTGTTTTACAGAAAAGCTGAAATCATCCAGAAAAAGCACTATCAACATCCCAACTCGTTTTGCTGCTTCACTCCTCCTCTATAGAAGTTGTGAGCCTTTACTGAGCTCGGGATGAAAGTCATTCTGGGAAAGGATTGTTTCCTTCCTGATGAGGTTGGAGACTGATTTTTTTTGTATTGGTGGGGGGACCCCAAACCAAAACCCATATAGCACTGACAGAAAAAATGGTAGACTCCCAGCTCTCTCTAAAATTTCTCTTCACCTTCAAAGCCCTAGACAGCTTTGCCTTCAACACCTTTGTTCCTACCACACCTATGATCTGTTGAAGCTGAATTTCCAGTCTGCTTTTGTCTCTTCCAACCATGATCTAACCCTTCTTCCATGTTACCCTCTATCTTCTTAGTCAGTCTTGGAACTATTATGCCTCAAGCTGCTTCCTTTTCTTCCAGAAACTATTAAAATTCCATCTGTTCCTTTCACTTACAGTAACAATACAGTATTTATTATTTTCTTCTTCTGGCTTCAGACCAGTACATTACTGGCTTTATCTTATTTGCTTAAAAATAATTAGGCAGGGCAGTAACATTTGTTTTCAAAACTTTTTTGTGAGTCATGCTAAAACATATGATAGGATTTTAAAACTGCAGGTCAGGAAACAAAGTGTGGGAGTAATTGAAGAAAGGAGCCTCCTGGGTGGTGGTGGATCTGGGAGTTGATGCTTTAGCTATGGCTGGAGACCACTATTTGCAAATGAACCATAAATTCAAGCCCAAATCCTTGTCCCACCCTGCACATGTTTGTCTCTGAGGAATCTGTACTCGTCTGACAATCAGCAAGCAGTTACTGAGCATTTACTATGTACCTGGCACTGTGCTAGTTGTTGTCAATACAAAACCAAAGATAAAGTAGTCCCTGGATTAAACCAGTTGATATTCTATTGAGGAATCCAATGTGTGTATATGTATAAGCATGAAAAAAAATAGATTAAATCAATATAAAATACTCGAGGGGTTTTGAGGAGAGATGAAGATTGGATGGGAATCAGAAAAAGAATTATGTGGAAGGTGACATTTGAGCTGAGCTTTGAAAGAAACAAAATAGGAATCTCAAGAGATGAAAATGCAGAAGAAGAGCCTTCCAGGTTTGGGAGAGCTTCTTTTGAATATTATCACTACGATTGTCGCTTGGGAGTCATATTTCTAGGCCCCCACTTATAGGTAATTTTTCCTCCTCAAATGAAGAACAGTAACTCATTTGTAGCCCAATTCTGTCTCAATCCTGGACATAAATCTGCTATGGTTTAGAGGCGTTTTAACCATATATATTCCTACCCCATATTTCTGTACATTCCTCTGTGCCATAGAAAACCTTCATTATCATATTAATCTCGTTGGCTTTGGAAAATACAATTACTTTAATCACAGCTTAGGGTGGCTTGTGGTCTAAAAATTCACCCAGATACCCAGTATCATTGTAATATTCATTTGTATCTAGCTTGGGGGATGAATCTTGGGGATTTCCTTGGTTTTAGAGCAGGAGGGGTGTGTATGTACGTGTAGTGTGAGTGTGTGTGTGTGTGTGTGTGTGTGTGTTTTAGTCCCCTTTGGCAGTGGGGTGAAGCCTATGCACCCTATTCTCAGAATAACATGTTTAAATGTACAAAATATAACACATAGGATTACCAAGGAAGCCAGCTAGATTACATTGAAATATTAAGAATTCCAAGTTCTTGGGCCCCTTAACTCTACAGATTCATAGAGGTTTCAAGATTAAAAATCCTGATGCTAAATTCTCCCTCTCTAATCATTCCCTTGCTTTTGATGCCAGACTAAAGCATTCAGTCGGATGGATTTTTGGCAAATCTGATTTCTCTTCCTCACTCTGCTTTTGCATCTATATTCAGTCCAATCTAGACCTGTTTTCCCCCAGTTCTTGTAGATACTGTGAGAAGTAGCACCTTTAGTTAGGGAGCATAGAAAAATAGAGTACTGGACCTGGACTCAGGAAGACTTGAGTTCAAATATTAGAACAAAATAACCTACTCACGGTGTAATATTGGGCAGGTCACAACATCTGCTGTCCTACTTTCCTAATTTGTTAAGGGGCTTGATAATAATAGTACCTATCATCCAAGATTCTTGTGAGGACTAAATGAAACAGTATTTGTGATTGTAATCACTATAATATTGACACTGTGCATGGTACATAGTAGGTACTTAATATATACTTGTTGTCTTCTTTTCTAATCCTAAACACAGAAATCTCTTCATTCCCTTTCTTTTCCATCTTTTAAAAACATAATAATCTTTTAAAATGTTCCTTTAAGGTCACATATGAAAGACAGTATGGTGGAGTAGTTTGAACTCTAGACTTGGAAGTGAGGAAATTCTAGGTTTGAATCCTGTCTCATCCTCTCTAGTCCTCACCTTCCTCATCTATAAAATGAGAGTTAGACTAAGTGGTCTCTCTGGTCCTGTCCTTTTGAAATCTATGACACTATGACCAGTTTGGTCTGTGGGACATGGGCTAAATTTCCGACTTCCAGAATGGTCCAAAAAATCTATCTAATGGTTTATTGATCTTTATTCTTAATTAAGTCACACTTCTCCACTGTCTCAAAGTCAAAGAAGTAGATTTTTTTTAACAATATGGAAGGAAAAGGTCTTTTAAATACCCTCGACATGCTCTTGTAATAATTGACTCAAAGTCAGGAAACAGAATATATAGAAAAATTGGCATTTCTTTGGATGAGAAGTATAATTAAACACAGAAGTTCCCCAGGGATAACTGCCAGGACTCCATCTTACTTAATGTTTTTATAAAAAGTTTTAGAAGAATTGATTTATACTTACAACCTGCAACTCTTTAAATATCACTAAAAATTCCAGTTGTGAAATGTGAAATTGATGGGAATAAATTGTCAGGGGATCTTTATGTAAATGGGAAGAAAAATGGCAGATGAATTTCAGAGTATATGGGTCTTCCGTTAAAATAATTCAAAATATATTTGTGTTCCTCTACTAAAGTCTTCTCCTAATGTCTCCTTGTGGGGAGAAATTGACTCTGGGTTTTTGAAGATTATTAGCCAAGAAAAAGCTTAGCTTTCTCTGATGGATATCAGGAAGGGATTAGTGATGTGCCTGTCTTCAGAATACTTACCTCAGACATTTTGAAGAGGCTCATCTTAGGAAGTTGGCCACCAAGAAAATTATTCACAAGATTTAGAGATATAGAAGGGATTGTAATCTGAATTAGTGTAAGGAATTCTTGTATTAATGAAAGTACTTTGAGCAATTACCTTAAAAAACATGAAGTTGATAAGAAATCTCTGCCAATATCATAATATAACTAATTCTGATGAGATGATAAGAATAAATCACAGGAAATACTGTCTTCTTTTCTACTGAACTGTGGCCGTGGCTCATTAAAATTGAGTTTTGTTTTTGTTTTTGTAGAGGACCTTGATTTTCATAGGTTTGGGGAAATCCCAGTATGAGGAAATCCTTCCACTGTCATATGTCAGCAACTCCTTCAGTCTTGGAGGATTCTAGAGCCCTGAAAAGTTAGAATGATTTGTTCAGGGTCAAGAAGCCAGAATGAGTCAGATGTTACTTACTCCATATCAAGTCTTCTTTCCACTATACAAAGCTTCCTCCTATAAGGTTAAATTTCGCCAAGATTTAAAAACTATTTTCTCTCACACACTTTGGTGTTTCATTAAGGTACAAAAAGGAAGGTAAAAGGTGCCAGAGGAAGACCACTTATTTTAAAATATTTTCTAGGTTTTGATTTGTCCTAGGAAAAAAAAAGAAGGGGAAAATTATTTCCCTTTCATTTTTTCTTTCCCAAGAACATCTGGGTCTGAAACTTTTAGACCTCAGATGAAAACTGGCTCAATAGCTGTAGTACATTATGTTAAATACCCTTTTATAAACTGACCTGGTTGTAACCACCATTTATAACTATGTGACAAAAGACTTTCCCATTCCTAAACAACCTGTGGGTTTGTTTGGGGTAAAACGTTTGGGGTAAAAACTAACGTAGAAGCAGACCATAAAAATGCTCTGTGCATTAAATAAAAACATACCCATGCTTAAATCACAACAAATATGTGTTTTAAAGGATTGGCTCTGTTTGAGTTTCAGGTTTTTTTCTTACAGGAACCTGGTAATCAGGTTAGACCAATCCCAGGTACAGCAAAGCTGTAATTTTTAAAAGCCTGCTCATGAAAAGGAGACCTCCTAGGTTAATCTAGTTGTTGTTCAATTGTTTCTGAGTCTTTGTGCCTGTATCTGGGATTTTCTTGATTAGATATTGGATTGGTTTTTGCCATTTCCTTCTCCAGTTCATTTTACAGATGAGCAAATTGAGGCAATCAAGTTTACATCACTTGTCTGAGGCTGGGTTTGAACTCAGGGTCTTCTTGACTTCAGGCCCAGCACTCTATCCACTGCTAAGTATGAGAGGGCTGGAACTATTAAATCAATGTACTGAGATCAGGACTGCTGAGTGCTTGAGTCTAACTTTTGATTGGACGATACTCTGTGGGCATATGCTTGGAAAAAGGTCCTTTCCACTATCTGTACTGGCTCAATGATTGGTGTATACAAAGGATTGGAGGGACTAGGGGTTGGAACAAGACTGGCCAGAGTCACTCTTTGGCGGTAGATGAGGGAGAAGATGCTTGCAGAGATTCTCTTTCATCCCCTTCACTTCTACCCATAAAAACCAAGAATAAAGACAAACTTTTGCTTAGCCTGACTCCGGCTGATTCTGGGGTGTCCTGGGTGCTAGTGCAGTCATTACATGGAAGAAGCAAAAAAACATAGATTTCTATTCGATTCAGACCAATTAGATTCAAGAGAGATTTCAAATACCTATTATGCCATAGGGTGGAATAAAAAGACAATCAACCATCCAACAAACAGTTATTAAGCATTTACTCTGTGCTGGTCACTGTACTGGGCATTTAAAGACAAAATGGACTTGGCAATTAGCCATTCAACAAGCATTTTTAAAGGTCTGTTTGGTTTCAGACATTGTTCAAGGCATAGGAAGGTAGAATGCAAAAAATGCTAGGTCAGGGATTCTTCAGCTTTTTGTGTATGTTGTCTACCCCTTAGGGCAGGCAGGTGAAGACTATGGACCTTTCTCAGAATTCCTTTTTTTAAATGTATAACATAAAACATGACATTACAAAGGAAACCAATTATAGTGAAATAAAGCTGTAATTATTTTTCCCAGTCATAATCACAGACCATCTGAAATCTACCCATGGGCCTCTTGGGAGGGCCCATGGACCCCAGGGTAGAACTCCTTATGACTCATTCAAGTGGTTGGGCTGTCACCATGGGATGTTAATTTAAGATTTTGGCACAACATGCATCTCTGGCCCAAAAGAACAAAACAGAACAACAAAAACCAAAAGCTGGGTATCATTAAAAAGGGTCTGGGATATCAGATAGAGAATATTGTCCCATCCTAGAACAAAACTATTAGGACCAAGAATACTGCCTGTGGTTCTGGCCACATCATAAAGTAGACTTTACAATGGAAATAGAGACAGTTTGGGGAGAGAGAGAGAGAGAGAGAGAGAGAGAGAGAGAGAGAGAGAAATAAGGACTGAACCGGCAAGGAACCTCCACAAGAGGAAAATGTCACCTTCTTCATTACTTAGAATCAGAGTTGTCTCAAATCCTGAGAGAGTGACTCAGCCAGGGTGACATAGCCAGTGAATGCCAGACTAGGCTCGAATCTCAGATCTCCCTGCCTTTGAGGGCATTTTTTTGTCCACTATACCACATTGCACCAACCCAAGTATACTATGTATATAGTTCAGATTGAGACACTTTCAAAGGGATAAACAGAAAGAGAATCAGTTGAACAGAACAATAGCTAATCATTTAGCCACATAATCCAAAGGAAAACAAAATATGGCCCACACTTCAGGAAGGAAGGACCCTGTGAAAACAGGAAGGCAGAGAGAAAGCATGATTATTAGATGTGAAGATCGCGTATTTTAAAATCAGCCGGAGTCAGGAATTCAGGTTAGGGGAAAATCGTCAGTCTTTATTCTCAGTGAAGAAAGATCAGAGGTGGAAGAGAATGGGCAATAGCAATGTGTGCAGCTGAGTCAAGAAGCTAGCTAGACTAGCATCCACACAACCAGCAGCTAGGAGTATGAAACCCAGGCTCAATCTCTCCCAGCTTCTCTTCCTGTCTCTCTGCCTCCACCCACCAAAATCGTCATTTCCTATACAACACATCAGGACTTGCAAGGAGAGTGGGCGGGGACCATTCTTTATCCAATCATGTATATTAATAGAGTATAGTCCAATTACTATTTAGCCTCAGGTACTTGGGACCTCAGTGCATCAACTCAAACCTCAGCCCATTACAATTAGAATTATTAGAATAAACTTTTTTGGTTAGTTATCAGTGACTTATGAGATGACAGCATGGTGAAGTGTTAGAAAGCTGACAAAAGAGTCGGCTTTGACATGTTCTGGCTCCAGGTAAGCCATTGAATCTCTCACTGTTCCCAAGGGAGTCTCAAAGTCAAAAATTTGAAACAAACCAAAATGGTCATTGGATTAGAATTCAACTCAGAAAAGATCGCTGAGGTCATGTAGTCTACCCCATCATTTTACAGATGAAAAAACTGAGAGAGATTTAGTGATTTGTACAAATTTGTTTACCTTGTATACGGAAGAGCCAGAATTCGAGAACTGACTCTCTGACTCAGAACCAATATATTGTGCACTTTACCATATTGTTATAACTGGCAAGGAGATGATAGAATCCAGACTTCCTCTCATTTGACAGTGGGGGAAACTGAGGCCGAGGGGTAGGGAAGAAACGTACTAGGCTACAGTCACATTGCTATGTTAATGGCAGATCTGAGTTGGGTCCAGCATTTTCTCTATCATATCACATGTTGGTTTCCTACAACATCCACATGTCGTTGATGATTCAAAGCACAGAGGAGGACCTTATCCTTAGGGAACTGCTAAAAAAAAGATTGGTGGGGTGATTTTTTTTAATGACTAACAATCAGAAAAATGACTCACATACCCTTATTAATATTTGGAGACTTTCCCCTTGTTTTCTTTGAGAGTTGGGTAGAATCAAACTTATTTTCTATGTTGTTGCCATTGCTCACTTGTGTCTGACTCTTCCTGACCCCATTTGGGGTTTTCTTGGCAAAGATATTGGAATGATTTATCATTTCCTTTTCTGGCACATTTTACAGAAACTGAAGCAAACAGGGTAAAATGACTTGCCCGTGGTGACACAGCTAGTACATGTCCAAGGTCAGATGTGAATTCATGAAGATGAGTCTGTCTTTGTGATTCTAAGCCCAGTGTTCTATGCACTGTGCCCACCTATTACCCTTATCTTCTAAAGCAGTAAAAACCAAGATAAATTGTCTTCAAATTAAGAAGGGAGCTCAGAGCTGCTACATCTTTTCAGATTCTACTCTTAAAGGAAGTGAGGCATGAAGAAAATTTGATGCCCTGATATTGCCCTTTGGCTAAATTCTTACGTTTTTGCCCATAGTTTAGGTTCATTGTTGTGGAATTTAGGAGGAAAGGCTAAACTATTTCCTTAATTATCTCTTATGTGTTGGGAAGTGTGAACTTCCACATGCCTCCTCCCAGTCTCTGACCTCATGGGATTAACCTTATAACTAAATACTCACCTGAGAAAGGGATATTTACCTCCCTTTGATTAAACTATGCATTAAAATAAGAGAAGCAGAGAGTACCCACACCCTGTGCTGAGGCTGCCTCATTGAACCTCCTCAGGGCTTTGTTGGGAATCCTTGTTGTCCAATAATTCTGGACTTATAGGCCTTGTTTCTTATCTTCTCAGGATGCCTTCTCAGTTCTCTGTCATACTCAGATCTAACATTACCAAATAAATAAGTCACTAAATAACTGATGTGTATAAAGGACCCCCATTTGGATCCAGATCGTCTAACTGCAAGTTGCCATTCTGGCTACACCATTTTGCCCTTCAAGGTCCAAAAAACCCTTCACTCTAAGCATGAAGATTTCTAAGATGTATCAACTACCTACAAGAAGCAATCACAGCTACTAGATATAGAGAGTTAGAGACATTAGATTTTCCCAGTTAGGGTCAGATATCTTGAGCTTATCAATTCATTTCAATTCAATAGGCATTTATAATTAATTATCAACTATTTGCAAGGCACTCTGCTAGATTTGGGGATACACAGTCAAAAAAAAGGGAACCATTCTTTCCCTCATAGGACTCCTGGTAAAATCACCTCCTACAAAATCACCAAATCTTGGGAGTTTAGAAGGATCTTAGATTCTGGGTAGGCCTTGCCCATCCCCCTCATTTTACATATGAGGAAAATGAACCCTGGAGAGACCGAGTGATTTATGAAGGGTCCGACAGCTTTTAAGTGACAGAATGGGGACTAGGATGATGAGGAGATAATGAGGAAGAAAATAAAAGGTTTAATTAGGAAGGAGGAAGGAACACTTGGAAGGTTCAAAATTAGGACCTGTGTACTTAATTAGCATACTGAGAGATCAAAGTCACTCATCATTAGAATCCTAGGTAACAGAGGTTATTTTTGAAACTTGAATAATTTTGTGGTAAAAAAAAAATAAATAGTATCTCACATTTATAAAGTGCTTTAAATACTGTAAAATGTTTTACATAATCCTTATTTCATTTTACCACTATAAGATCACTGGGAGATAGGTGCCATCATTGTTGTTTTTATTGATGATGTTTAGTTGTTCCAAACCTGTCTGATTCTTCATAACTCCCATTTGGGGTTTTCTTGGCAAAGATGGCAAATGGTTTGCCATTTCCTTTTCCAGCTCATTTTACAGATGGGGAAACTGAGGTCAACATAGTTAAGTGACTTGGCCAGGATCACACAACTAATAAGGGTCTGTGATAAGATATTAACTCATTAAAATGAGCCTTCCAGTCTCCATTTAGCTGCCATTATTATTTCCATTTCACAGAGTGGGAGACTTAAAGCAAGAGGAATAGGTGACTTGCTCTGAGGGATATGTAAGTAATAAGTATCATATCCAGAATCTGAATCCATGTTTTGTTTTTTTAATCAATACCATCATGGCACATGTTGCCTTTCAAGCCAAACAGAACCTACAAAAACCAATACAAAGAATCAATGAATAAATTCATGTATCTTACTTTGGATCATTAAGAGGATATTTTGACACTGACTTTTGAATCTACCTGAAGAGGAAATGTGTTGTGGTAGATTTACAGTTAGAAACCCACCTTGTAGAGATATTGATGGGATTTGTACTTTGGGTAAAAGATAGACTAGGTCAATGGTTCTCAAAACTTTTTGTTTTAGGTCACCCTACACTTTCTAAAATTATTAAAGACCCCAAAGGATCTTTGTTTAGAAGTGTGATATTGATGTTTACCTTGCCAGAAGTATCATTATTAATAATAATGAAAATAGTTTTGACATCAAATCAAGCTACTTAGGGCCAGCTAGGTGATGCAGTGCAGTTATTTTTCTGGGTTCAAATCCAATCTCAGACAGTTATTAGTTATATGACCACAGGCAAGTCATTTAACTGTTTGCCTCAGTTTCTTCATTTATTTATTTTATGAAGAAGAACATGGCAAACCACTTCAGTATCTTTGCCAAGAAAACTACAAATGGAGTCACGAAGAATTGGACATGACTGAAAAATAATTTAAAACTAATCCTGCTAATAGAGTATTGGGAATCCCCAAAGACTTTAAGGACCTCTGAATAGTCATCACTATAAACAATAGTAACTCATGCTTATAGTGCATTTTAACCTCTATAATATGCTCTCTGAGATTCCTTTTAAATTTTTAGTTTTTTGCTACCTTCTGACAATCTAATAAGGCTGTACTGAGAACCTATGGCAAATGCTGATTTTTAAATTTTCAGTGTCAAGACTTGATTAATTGTTTTATTGATTGTCTCAACTGAAGAATGCTATGGAAAATATCAGCTGAGACAATCAATAGAAAAGAATAGAGAATATCACATTCTTCACTTAAGACCATCAATAAGACAGCATTATTAATGACATTCTAAATACATTATAATGGAAATTAATATAAAACAATTAATATTAATGTTAACTGCGTAGATTAAATTTAATTGTGACCCTCTTTTTCTCCCCCCAGAATGAATTATTCAACATTTATCAGTACACTCCTAAAAGTAGCCCCATAGATATGGGAAGATTACAAGATCCTAGAATTTTGAGCTGGAAGTGGGTTGAAAGATAATCTAAGCCAATGATATCAAACTCAGATAGAAGTAGGAACCACTTAACTATAAGGATTTTTTGGGCCACATTTTGAGTTAGAAAGCCACATATTCCTATTATCTGTATTTTAATCTGGTTTGTGCCTTACACACTCAGGAGAGCCCTGGGAGGCTAAACCATGTTCTTGGTGATCTACTCAAACTCTCTTATTATATGGATGAAAGAATGTAAACCTCTGTCCTTAACCAAGGACACATCAGTAATTAAGGGTAGAACTGATGCTGGAAGCTCTGTCTCCTGGGGCCTAAATGTTCTAACTTTGTCTCATCAGTCATTCATTCACAAAAATCAATATGTGTAATTATGAGCCAGAGGAACCTCGAAACAATGTCCACAGACAAAAGGCACATGTTCTGGGGTTACTCCTTTCTTCTCTTGAATCCTGATCCCTCCACCAAATATACCTCATCATCTCCTTTGTCTGAAAGAGCACAAAATGGATTTGCCAGCAGATGGCAAAGAAAGGGAGAAAAATCGGGTTGTACGTGCTGATTACTTCCTAGCAAAATATCAGGGTAGTCATTCTGTCATCAGACTCCTGAATGAATTTATTCTCTACAAAATCACATTACTTTTAGATCTTCTGGGCATTGTGCTTTGGGATCATGAAGCTTGGAGCTTTGAGGCCTCGAGCCAGCCTGGCAGACAGAATAGGGGCAATTGTTTATGGCCTCAGTTATCGAGGTATACTTATCATAATGTGACTCATAGCTATGGGAGCTGGGAGCCAACGGCTCAAAGCCTGCTTCAGAGCCTTGAGATCTGTGTGGAATCTTTCCAGATTGGTTTCCTTAGCTTAGAAATAGTTAACAATACTTATAATACTACTTCCTTCTGGGCTTATTATGAGGAAAGTATAGAGCACAGTTGAAAGTGATATAAAAAAGAGATTTCTTTGTTTCTTCATTTGTTTCTTTCTTGGGGGAGTGGATAAAATACTGGATTTGACACCAGGAAGACCTGGGTAAAAATTCTGTCTCTGAGTCAACTTTGTAGCCCCAGACAAGAGATTTCATCTCTCTCAGCTTTAGTTCCCTCATCTGTAATATGGACATCATAGTAACAATTTTCATGAAAGTAGCATTACATAGTTCTAGGGCTCTAAGGGTCAAATGACAATGTATATAATGTTTTTTGTAAAGCTTAAATATTTACGGAGGTATTTATTATTTTTAAAAATTTTTAATTGTTAAAATTAAAAATTTAATTAAAATAAAAATCATTTTATTATGATGATATACTTTATTATATATTATATGGGATATATTTCATTATCTATTAATATATTCTTTATGTCATATTTTATCATATATCATATATATCAATATAAATTGACATATTTAATAATATATTATATATAATATATGAATACAAATAATTCAATGAGTAAATCTTCATCTACATATAATATTTATAATATAGAAATAAAACTCATATTCTTCATTTACACATATATACAAATTATGTTATATAGAAATGAAATTCATAACCTTCATTTAGATATAACATTAAAAAATCTATATTATATTGAAATAAAATTCTTAATCTTCATTTAGATATAACATACAAATCTATATTATATAGAAATAATTTTCACTTATGTATAGCATATAAAATCTATATTATATAGTAATTTTCATTTACATAAGATATAGATTTTATGTATATGATGTATATTTTACATATATCATACACAAACAAAAATTGCTTATTTGATCCTTGTAGTAAAGGTGCCAGGAAGACAAATAAGACTTTACATCAAAAATTTAGAATTCATCCTTGCTTTTACAGATGAGAGAATAAGAGTTCAGAAAAATGGAGAATTGGCCCATTCAGCTCAGACAGTAACCTGGGATTAGAAATCAAGTCCTGTGACTGCATACAGGGGCCTGCTCATTAGTCCATGTTGCATTTAGTATTATTATTGCCTTTTTAAAGAGATGATGAACCTGAAGATCAGCATTTCAGTCACTTGCTCAGGGTCACACAAAACTACCAGGTGACACCAGAACCCAATCCTCATGCTTTAGATTTCAAGCCCAATGCTCTTCTTGTGGGACTACACTGTCCATTGGTTAGCGTAGTACATATTTATAAGTGAGAAAGATCCAGTCAGAGATTTTGTGTGTGTGTGTATGTTTGTGTGTGTATGTATGTGTGTGTTGTGAAATATTATTTTCTACCTCCCCAAGTGATGACGACCAGCCCATCATTTCCATGGACCCATCTTAAAAACCAGGCAGAACATTTTGCTCTTTTCCAGCCGTAGGGATGTGAAAGTTTCCTCAGTGAGTCCAACACAGAAACTCTATAAAGCCTACCCCTCTTGAAGTCAGACTCTTAAGTATTCTTGCATGTAAGTCATCAGGGCCTGCAAATCTTATCTCCTCTCATCCAGAGACAGATTTCTGTCCATGAAAGTATCATTAAAAAGTCGTGGAATAGAGAAACCAGTCTTGCTAAATGCTTCTCAGGCCACTTGCCTGATTTCCTTTAGGGCCTATCGCCCGTGTTTCTTTACTCCCACTCTGATCAGCCTGAGGACACTTTATATTTGACCATATGGGTCTGTGCACAACTGATTCTCTGGGTTCATTTTTTCACTTTGCATTTATTCAATCTATTTTTCTGCAGTCCTCTTCCCAGCTGCTTACATTTGCTGCTTCCCCTTCTGGTATATTCCAATGATAGTGATGGTGGAGGGTAGCAAGACTCCCATTTCTGATATTATAATGCCTTTATTTCTTCCTCTGTAGCAGTCTTCCTCCTAGCTTCCATTACTCTCTTTTTCAGTCTCCAACCTTGCTCCATTTGTATTCCTTACCATATTTTTCTTTTCTTACTTCCTATCTACCATCTTCTAGCCTTGGCAGATCTCCTTGTCTTCCAGTTACCTTTCCCATTTATTTTTCCATCCATACTTGTCCAGCAGTTATTACTCTGGCTTCTCCTCCCCCTCCCTCCCCAAACTTTGCCTCCTATCTGTCTCCCTTCCCCCTTTCCCCATTTTCTAGACTAGAACTACTCCGCTGTTTTCCACATGGTTCACATTTTAAAAACCAGAAACATCTGTTTAGGGAGGAGACGCTAATAATAAATAATTAAATTTAGCACTTTCCCTGTCTTAGAGCAGCTTTTACCACCATTAGTGAGCTAATTCACACAGCAATTAGCCTTGTAGGTGTTGGCGGCTTATTTTTGTGAACAGGAAGCTGAGGCCACAGAGAGGATTGGTGACTTCAAGAGACGGAGGGAAAATGAGATCTAACATCAAGACTCAATCAAAACTCCCCAAACTATCTTGGATTCATATTTTTTAAAGAATAAATCTACATTGATCTTTTGGTTTTTTACACCACCAAAATTTCTCCAGTATTTCTGCCTCTTTCCTCTCCTAGAAAACTATCCCATATAATAAGAAAGAGAGAAGAAAAAAAATTTTTTTAAAGAGAGAAGAAAAAATAACAATAGTAATTGAGGTAAGAAGTATTGCAGGAATATAATATGCATTTATCTAGGGCCTACTACATGTCAGACACTACAGGCTGTCTCAAATGGACTTCCAGCAATGCCAAATAATGTCAGATCTTAGTAGGCTATAATCTTTAAAGAAATGAAATTTAAGGTAGAGGTATACATAGGTCTGAGGAGTTCTTGGTAGATGTATTGTAGTGCTATGTTGTGGACTAGGTTGCCATTGAAGTTCTTACTTTCAAGTTCTGTGGTTCTGCCACATATTTCTAGCAATGACCTAAAAAAAATGATATAAGATATAATTTAAAAAGTATATGATCAGAGAAGTATGTGGGGTGAACAAATATTTTATAAACCTTCTTCCTCTTTATGAACTTGGAATATTAAGTCTGAGATTTTAGCTGACAGAAATGGAAAGAAAGAGGGGCAGCATTTGTGGCTTAGGAAATGGTGGGTTCGAAGACATGGAAGCAGAACAGTGAGAGATATGTTTTAGGAGCAGTGAGTTGATTAGCTTAGCTCTAGAGTAGGGGAATGTAAAAGAGACCAGTATGGGAAAAGATTTAAAAGTGGGCAAGTCACTTAGCTTCTGTTTGCCTCAGTCTCTTCCTCTGTAAAATGGTGTTTGTTTTCCTTGGGTTTTTTGTTTGTTGTTTTTCAGTAGATTAGTTGTGTTCAGTTCTTTATGACTCCATTTGGAGTTTTCTTGGTAAAGATATTGAAGTGATTTGCCATTTCCTTCTTCAGCTCATTTTACAGATGAGGAAATTGAGACAAACAGAATTAAGTGATACAACTAGTAAGTACATGAGGCTGGATTTGAATTCAGTTTCAAAACTGGCTACAGGGCCAGTTACTGTAACATCTAGTCTTCTATAAAAGTTATTGTTTTGATTATAAATTTTAAAGGGAGATTGGAGTTAATTAGGGAGGCTGTTGAATGCTAGATGTTGACCACCTACCCCTTAAAGGCTAAGTATAATATTATGTATCTCTGTCTATTTAGAAAAGGTGATACATATGTAATATTATGTTGGCACTGGGTGTAAGTGGTCATTCTGTACTTTTGACACTTATGATATAATATTGCTTACATTAGAATATTTTAAGGTTTACAAAGCATTGAATATAGAGATATAAAATTTAATATGGACATTTAGTGCTAGAGAATTACTCCTTTCAAAATAGAGTAAGGGGCTAAAATAAACATCCACATCCACTAAGGGTTGTTTTTAAAGTGTTTGGGAAGAATTTTTAACATATTTGTTAACATTTCTGTAGGGATATAGAATGCTAATAAGGAATAAAACCAAAACTATAGCAATTAGACTCTTGATTAGATAAGTGGAAGAAAAACTATCAGGCCCAGAATTAAGCAAAGGGGTCATAGGTTTATGGATTTAGAACTGACAGGGACTACAGAGATCTTCTAATTTAGTCCCTTAATTTTATAGATGAGGAAACTGAGGTCTATTGAGATTAATCGAGTCAAAGTTCCACAGGAAGTAAATGGCAGAGTTGAGATTTGAACTCAGGCCCTTTACCTTACTCTGCTGCTGTCAAGGTACCTGCCACAGGTAGATACTGGGAAAGAATATGGTTATAAAGTTCCTTCTTTAGCACAGTCTTATTCTAGAACCAGTGAATTTTTGAGCTGGAAGAGAGCATTCTGATCTTCATCTAGTCTAGGCCTCTCACTTTCTAACTGAAGAAACTTCAAAGTCTCAGGGGAAAACGTGATTTGGTCAGTACATCCAGTTAGTGGCAGTTCTAGGGAAGAGTTCCAGCTTCCTGCCTCAGAGAATCAGACTCTCAAAGTTGGATGGAATCCCGGAGTCCATCTAATAAAGTCTACATCTGAACAGAAGAATCACTTTTGATGCCATACCTGATAAGCGGTCATGCATCTTTTGTTTGGAGACTTGAACTACCTCTATAGGCAGCCTGTTCTACTTTTGGATGACTATTAGGAAACCTTTCCATATCACTGGCCTAAATCTGGTTCTTTGTAGCTTCTACCCATTGAACTTGGCTCTGAATTCAGGGGTAAAACAGAACTTTTAACAGATTTTCAAATACATGAAGACAGTTATCACGTACCTCCCTCTTCCCAAATCCTGACTCTTGCTTTTTTCAAATTTGACACTCTTATTTCTTTACCAACTTCTCATGTGACATGGGTTCAAGACTTTTCATCATCCCAACACCCTTTTTTGGATGCATTCCCATTTGATAAAAGCTCTTCCTAATATGTGCTACCTAGAACTGAACACAAAATTCCAAGCCCAATATGTTTTCTGATATTCTCTAGAGTCACTTTCTCTGATGATTCTTAGAATTCTGTGGTTTTTTTCCTCATCCCCAATACCACCATTTGGGCATCCCTTTCATGCCTTGCCTTGCCAGCTTCCAGAAATGGAGAGAAATGGTAGCACTTATCATGGAACCCAAGCTCAGTAAGTAGAATCTAATGAGAGGTTATAGTGATTGAGTTAGAAGAAGATTGATTGAATTGGTTAAAATCTTAGGGACTAGAAAAATGATTTAAGAGTAGTAGTTATGAAGAAAACATGTTATTGAGAGATTTGTGTGAAATTTTCCTGAACAAAAAGATTACATTGGATTAAGGAATTTAACAATCTGGTATGAGAAGGGGAACCAACAAATAACAAATCTGATTTTGTTAAGAGAAATTTAATAATATCAAATTTAGCCCATAAATTCAGTCCTTTGGAATCTTAATTCTATCATCCAGCATATTAACTATCTTTCCCAGATTCATGTCATTTGCAAATTTGATGATTGCAAAATCTCTGCCTCTAAGTCATTGATTAAAATGTTGAACAAAATAGAACCAAGTACAGAACCTACTAAGCGAACTTTTGAGTTGATATCCTTCCATTAATTGTCATTCCTTAGGTCTACTTGTTTGATTATTTCTGAATCTGAATCTACTAACATCTGTTCCATATCTCTCCATTTTGTCAAAAGGCTATGAAATACTGGGTACAGTGTCTCATTGAAATCCAGGTTTTATTCAGTTTATTATTAAATAAAAATGGAAATAAGGGTAGTTTGTCATGACTTTATCTTGACTTTTAGTGATTGTTGCTAATTCCTAACAAAACCTCCCTTTAATAATAAAGTTTACAATTGTACCAATAATCAAAGTCATCTTCACTGGTCTATAGCCTTGTCCATTTTGAAAATTGGAACAATGCTTTCATATCCTGCAGCATATCTCCTGTTCTCTATGGTAAATTTTTTGTTTGCTTTTTACTTTTTAATAATTACCAACAGCAGTCTTGTCCATATATTCTTTTTATACACTGAGGTATGGTTCAGCCTGAATTGAGTTATTTGAGGGGGGTACTCTCTTCCCCACCTTTTGATGCCATTAGCCAATTCTGTTTTATACTTCACAGTTAGAGAAAATAGAAGTGAAGTTAATATTGAGTAGAATATTACATAAAAGGCTTTTAAAATAAATATTTGTTGGATTTAATGTTTGCTTGTTTAAATATCAATTTCTTTTAGTCAAAAGTCTTTTATATAGCTCTCCCCATTATTTCCTTATCAGAATCATGTCTTCATAATTTCATTTTTGAGAGCATCCCATTCCTCTTTAAGCCTCTTTAAGTTCCTACCAAACTTTTTTCTGAACTTTTGAAATATATTCATATAAAATCTATTAGAATATGTCTAACATTTACCTTTTTATCTGTTATGAACTCAGTTTCAATGAAAATTTCCATCATTTCTATGTCAGCAGCAAGTTCCTATATAATGGTCAAAAGCAAGAAAGGAAAGAAGAAAATGAGTATTTATTAAGTTCTTCCTCTGTTCCAGGCACTGTGCCAAACACTTTACACATATTATCTTATTTGGTTCTCACCACAACTCTGGGAAGTAGGTGCTATTACCATATCTAATTTACAATTAAGGCAACAAGCAACTAAATAATCTGTGGCCACACAGCTAATAAGTGTTTGAGTCTAGATTCAAATTCATATTTTCCTGCCTCTAGACTCAGTGCTTTATCCATTGCTAAATATTATTTCCCCTCCATTGTTTCCTCCATTTTCTACAGAATGGAATTATCTGCAGAGCAAATCATAATAGTTGAAGTTTCCCATAACTCCACTGTCCCCTGTCTGTGATTTCTTCTGGATCTTATCATCTACTTTTTCCTTCTGGCTAAGAGGTTTGCAGTAGACTACCAACATTTCTGTTTTTCTTTTAATCTTTTTACTCAAGTATTTTCTGCTATGTTTTTGCTAAAACCTTCTTCCATTGCTGGATTTCTACACAGGAGCAATCTTTTTTGTATTCAATGGTATTCCTTTTCCATTTTTCCCCTTTTGATTAAAATATAACACTTTTAGAGTAGACATAAGGGATTTTTTGTAACTTTTTGCAATACTTGAAAAAATTATATGCAGAACCAACCTCAAGTCAAATTTCTTACCAGCCAATCTATGTGATATATAAGTTTTCTTCTCAACCTTGGTGTTTTCCCCTGACTTGAAAGTTTCAATGCTATTTGGAATATTGAGTAGGGGAAGAAAGAGAAGCCTAACTCTGTAAAGGCAGTGATTGGGAACATCCCAGGAATGGGTTTTGCTGGTAGAGTGGAGCTGATTGAGAATGAGAGGGGCCAGGAAGTTTAGGGTTTTCCAGTTTGGGGGTGGGGTGGGCAGAGAGAAAGAACATTCAAGTCTGGAGGAGGATGAAAGAACAGCATGAAAGAAAAGTCCCTCTGTTTGCCTTTGTTTGTGCTGATGCCAGAAGGTGCTCTTGGGATGAGAGAAAGCCCTCCCTATCCCTACCCCCTACCCCATGCATTCATGGACTTGAAATGAGAATCAAGTTGAGCTAATTTGGGTTCTTTGGAATGCCTTTTATTTTGGACTTTCCCTCCATTCCTAGTGTTATTGGGTTATAATAAGAGGCTGCTTGGTGAAATCCTTTGAACTCAGTCTAGGATTTCATGTGAGAACCAGCCAAGTGTGAGAGAAAAGAATGATAGCACATTGCTGAGGAGCCTATCACCGAACCATCCCATTCCTCTGTAACCCCACACAAAACCTGCCTGTGGCCTCTCTTGAATGGCAGCGAGCATCAGGGATTTTTTCATCAACTGTGTTGCCTATAGAGCAGTTACAGAGGAAGAAATAGAAATAAATCTCCTCCTCCCTATTCAAAAGGTCAAGGGGTAGCAATAGTGGGGTGACCTAAAGAGACAGGAAAAGGACATCTGTAATTTCCCACTTCTAGCTTTTTGCCATCCAAAGAGTTTCAAAGCCAATTTTCAGTGTCAAAGCAGTAAGGGTGAGAAGTGGGAAGAGCCTGAGTCCTGAGGGCTAGATAACCTTTTCAACTTAAAATTCTGGGATTCTGTGGGTGTGTACAAAAGAATCATGCAGACCCCACATTGAAGCACCAGATGCCAGGCCTAAGGAATGCCTCTTCTTTCTTCTTGTATCCTCCAGTCAACCTACATGTTAAGTATTAATTCCATCTAGCTTTTCACTTAGCAATAAAAACCATGAGACTTCACGTTATTTCATTCAAAAACGTTCTGGTATTTGGTTTCATAATCAAATTGATCTGCTCAAAAATGGTATAGAAGAGCAAAAAGTAGAATTCTAATTTTCAAGGAAAAATTTCTAGCCTTCTTGTTGTTGTTGTCTTAAAATATTCAGATGGAACTGCGATCTCATTGATTTGGGTACCAGTTGATGAATTTTCTCCCATGATACAAACTTCAATCTATACATATCTACCCCTCTGCCAGACTATGATCGATGGTACTCAAGAACCTCATCACAGATGTTCACTCAACTTTCTGCAGGCCTGTCTCACTTTCTCCTGATGTTGTATTAATACGAGTGGAATACTTGGGCTGTCTACTTATTATCTCTTGATGTTGTCCCAAGATCGCTTCATCTTCTTTTTCACTTACATATTTCTTTGCTGACATCCTTTAGTCCAGTTATTTCAATTTCCTTATCTTATGTTTTAGCCAGCCTCTGCCCATGATACATCCTTTATTGTCTTCTATGTGATACTCATCTTTAATTTTTTTGAGAGTCATAGTGATCCCTTACTTTGCAGCCATGTAATGTCCCACGTAAAATATTGGTATTAAAAATATGGGTCTTTGCCTCTGGGAGAAGTCTGGATATATTAAAGCAGGTTTGTAATTTCCTGAAGGCTGTTTAACTTGCCTTCCTACTCCTGTTTAATTCTAGGCTCAATTCATTGTTGTTTAATTTGCATTCATCCCTTTGTGACTTCTATTTTTCCCTTTAAATAATCCTTTAAAAATATTCCATTTTCCTTTTAAAACTCTACTATCTGAGAATCATTGTTATATTGGATTTTTAATCCATGGTGCACTGTGAGTAGACAGCCAAAAAAGTAGTCTTCACTGTCTATACAGCAAGTCCTCAGAGCCAGGACTTATCACTACACCCTCTTTTCTATTTAGTACATAGTAGAAAGGTAAATATTTGCTGAGTGAGTGAATGCATTCATCAATTTCAAAATAAAAGCCCAGTTTAGTTTTACTATCTTCATAAAGTCCTTGGGCATTTTAAAATATGAATAAATTAAATTGAAGAATATCTTTGAACTGACTTTTGAAAGTCCGTTTACTTATATTTGGGGCAACAGACATTACACAATCCTTTTCTGATCCAGTGAAAAATGGGAAATGAGTGTGCTTGGGGAGGAATAGGTAAACCATGCCTACTACAAGCCAGATTGAAGGCTGGAACAGCTGTGAGAAGAGATTACATGGCTTCTAAGTAAAAATGGTTTCAATTATATTTGTATTAAGCGATTTAGTGACATTCAGAGGTTCAAAAGCTACACTAGGATTGGATAAAGTGTCTACTTTAATGTCTTCTGGGCTGAAGTGGTCCAGAACGATCCTCGTGCCCAGTAACAATAATGTGCCTTCCTGGCCCTGCCTGTGAATCCATCCTTGACTCAGAGCTTTTCCTTTTGTAGGAGATAGTCATCATTTGTTTTTTCTTCTCATCCTCAACTCAGCCCTGAAATACTTGAAAGCAGAGGTGTCAAATATGACTATAATTGAGAATTATTTAACTAAGTAAAGTTACAATAGAACATAAGTTATGTTATTATGTAGCTTTATAAGGCAATATATGGCAGAAGAGAATCATTTAGTGTTTAGTTTAGTGGTCCCATTTTTGGTTGAATTTGATCTCCTTGTTTAAGAGGGAAGATCTGGAGGAAGAGGAGTGCTAATAAGTGCTAATAATATCCTCTTTGGTGACAATTTCCCCATCTGTTAAAGGAGGTTAGATTAAATGACCTCTGAAGTCCCTTCCACAACTAGATTTATGATTCTAGAATACTTTAAGGTTTACAGAGTATTCTCCTTCCAATGATGGAGAATATTATTATTGTTATTCCTATTTTACAAATGAGGAAATTGAGGTTCAGAGAGGTTGCTGTCTTGCCGGGGGTCACTTACAACTTAAATCCAGGTCTTTAAACTCCAAAACCATGCTTACTATTATATTATTATTATTATTACATTATTTTACCTATATTAGCTCCCCCTACAATATAATGTCATTTCAATCAATACAACAGGAAAGAGTTGATATGAATCCTAACCCATATTTTTTTTATTTTTCACTTCCTTAATTTTCTAATTGACGAGCATTTATTTTTCTCTCCCTTCCACTTCATCCCCAGTTTGGGGAAAAATCTTTATAACAAATGTGCATACAGTTCAAATGGTCTTGTGATGAAGAGAGCCATCTGCATCCAGGGAGAGGGCTATGGAGCCTGACTGTGGATCACAACATAGTATTTTCACTTTTGTTATTGTTGTTTGCTTGCATTTTGTTTTCTTTCTCTTTTTTTTTTTTGATCTAATTTTTCTTGTGTAGCACAATAATTGTGGAAATATGTATAGAAGAATTGCACATGTTTAACATATATTGGATTACTTGCCATGGAGGGAAAGGAAGAGAAAAAAATTCAGAACTCAAGGTTTTGCAAGGGTGAATGTTGAAAACAATCTATGCACATGTTTTGAAAATAAAAAGGTTTAAAAAATGTGCATAGTCAAAGAAAATACATCCTCACATAGTCCATGTCCAAAAAAATCTGTCTCATTTTTCATTTTGAGTCTATCACCTCTGCATCAAGAAGTGGGTAGCATGAGGCATTATTTGTTATTATGGTTGGTGAGTGTACTGATCAAATCCTTCAAAATTGTTTATCTTAACAATATTGTTATTATGTAAATTATTACCTTAATTCTGCTCACTTTTTTCTGTATCTGTTAAAATAAATCCTCCTACATTTCTCTGAAACTATCTCTTGTCATTTCTTACAGCACAATAATATTCCATTCCCTTGATATACTGCAATCTGTTCAACCCTTCTTCAATTAAATCTCTTAGTTTCCAGTTCTTTGCTACTTAAAAAAAAAATGATTGCTTTAAATATTTCTGTACATATATAGGTCCTTTTCCTCTTCCTATGATTGCTTTAGATTGTAGGCTTGCCAACAGTATCTCTTGATAACAGTGTATTTGCTTTCCTGAAGTCCTGCTACCATTTGCCATTTGTCATTTTTTTGCCCTCTAATGGGTGTGAAGAATGGCATTTCAGAGTTTCTTTAGTTTGTGTTTTTCTAATTATTCATGATTTCTCCTAATCTCCTTTAAGGGTATAGTTCTTTGCTCATCAGAAGAATCAGTCACTTTTGACCTGAATTTTCTCATCTATAAATAAAAAAAAAAACAAATGAGTTAGACTAGATGATCTGTAAGGTCCATTCCAAGTCTCAATCTTAGATTCACATTCCATGGCATAGACGATTAGGACGTGAAGGAGCTGGCCAATAATAGGCAATATGGTGGAAGGAAAGAAACTTAAGACAAGTAGTTAGTAAATCTAGATTTTTTTTCTTTTTTTTTAATTAAAGCTTTTTACTTTCAATATATATATATATGGATAATTTTCGACATATACCCCTACAAACCCTGTTTTCTAATTTTTTCCTTCCCTTTTCCCCATCCCCTCCCCCAGTTGGCAAATGATCCAATATATTAGATTTAGATTTTTAATTCTGGTTTTACCACTAAACTGTGGAAAATTAGAAAAGACACTTTGCCTTTATTGAGGCATATTTGCCACTGTTTTCAAATCTGTAGGATGAGGATTTTAGATTAGATGATCTGCTACAATGGGGAAAAAAAAACATTAAGTTTGGAATCAGAAGCTCTGAGTTCAAATCCTGATTTAGCTACAATTTTAGGCAAGTCCTTCCTGGGCTTCCATCTTCTCAACTCGTAAATAAGGGTATTGGGACAGATGGCCCTGGAGGTCCCTCCTATGTCTGGGTCTGTGATTCTGTGACTCACACAGTTCCAAGTTTTCTAGTGTTCTTTCATGAAGATATTGTTTTCAGCTTAGCCTGAGCTTTCTATTTCACCCTCAGTTCTGACTTTCTGGGAAGGTCTCTGAATGTTCAGTGCTGGTGGAAAACTGTGGAGTAGGAAACAATGCTTCCTGGGGTATTGGCCCAAAGGTGGCTACTGCCTCAAAGTATTATTGTTAACAAATTAGGGGAGATGTAAAGATCCTGGAGAAGGAAATGGCAAACCACTACAGTTTATTTGTCAAGAAAACCCCAAATGGGTTCACAAATAGTTGGGCAGAAATGTAATGACAGAACAACAACAACACTGTCTCTTCCAGGTGACATTTGAAGCTGTTATATCCCTCTTGGCTTTACTACCAAGTCTTTCCCTCTTGAAGGCAAACATTCCTAGTTCTTTTACTGATTCATGATCTCAAGGCAGAGATATAAATAGATTGATGTGTCCAAGATTTTTTCCCATGGAGGTGAGAGCACTTGAGACAAGTGGGGTCAGTTCCTTATTATGGAGAATAATTGGCTCCATTTGGAAAATGCTCAAATGGCCCAATTCTTCCCAACCAGTCTTTTCTCCAGCCTGCCCTGGTCTGTTTCTCCCTCCTTAATGGCTGTGATGGTCCTGATCACTATAGAGTGAAAGGTGGCTAAGAAAAGGAGTTTTAATTTTTCATGCCAAAGGTACCTTGAGTGGATCCCTTTCCAGTGGCAGTAGATAGATATTAACACTATTTTGGGAATAATTTTTATCTGTGACTTGTAGATATTGGGAACTTCTGGTATGGAATTTCCTTCTTGACATAAATTAGCAACTTTTCTGCAATTTTATAGCCTTAGAGAATTCTGAGAGCTTCAAATGACTTGTCCAGAGTCACACAGCTGGTGTGAGTTAGAGTTTAAGGCTAGACTTGCATTTACTACTTGAATTTCCTTCCTCTGTGTTTATTTATGTTCATTACATTTATATTACTGCTTTCTCAACCTGAAAAACTCCTTTAACTCTTTCCCACCAATTTCTATCTCTTATTTCTGTCTTCGGAACTCATCTTCTCCCAGAAACTTTCCTTTTAAACCTACTTTTTTCTAATTCATTTCCTACTTATATAAATATTCATTTTATATCCAACTGTTCTTAAAACTTTTCCCTGTATGTTTGTTCTTGTTCTTCAAAAACAACTGTTTAGTTCGACTTTGGTCTCTCTCTCCATAAAGTCTAGTAGACAGCTGTTTGTGGAATGGATGTCCAGTGAATGCTGTTGAGAGACTTTGGGGAATTATCCCATTCAACCTATGCAGCCAGGTGGCAGTTAAGGTTTTTATAATGCATGCAATTATATATCTAGTGCATTATCTTCTTAGGCATTTGGAAGGATATATATATGTGTGTGTGTGTGTGTGTGTGTGTGTGTTTGTGTGTGTGTGTGTGTGCATGTGCATACACACATATATTGTTTGGAGAAACATAACCTATTTGAAATAAAACTTTGCCAGCACTCATTTTGGCAAAATATATCTGGCAAAAATAAAATCTCTTCCTGTGGGGAGTGGCAATAGAAGATCTGTGGTTCTAAAGAACTTAAATTGTTTTAAATTCAGTTGTGGAAACGCCCAGGAAGGTAATTCTGAATTACTTCTGGTCTAGAATATAGCTTTATAGAATAAATACATGTGATCCATAAGATTTATGGGTAAACATAGGAACTAATATTTTTGAACTTCCACTAAAATATAGAGTTTTCGTCATGAGGGTGTGTCTTTTTGTATTTATATGTCAATCCATTTAGAAAAAACTGAGATATATCATAATCAGGGCAGGGGGGCTGGGACTTTGTCCTAGGATACTGAAATTTAGAGATTATAAAAATTGATCTAAGTATCTGATTAGCAAAAATAATTAGTTAAAATAAGATGGTTTCAAGCCACTATTATAATTAATTAATCTCCTTTACTGTTCTACTGAATTTGTCTTAATTATTTCTTGGAATTTTTTCATGAAATAAAATCTTTTAAAATTGATTTTAGTAGTTTTTTGTCCTGGAAATTTTTCTGCCCCCTTATCCTGAAAATCACCTTCCTAATTATGACTTGTTCAATACATGTATTCATGTGTGTGACTTCATATATGATAGTATGCATGTTTCTATTTATGTATCTGTTTTTTCTGTGTATCTATATGTATCTGTCTGGTTAGCAGTAGTTTACCTGTTTACTTACACGTCATCTCCTCCAATAGAAGATAAACTCCTTGAGGGCAGGTACTGTTTTTTCTCTTTCTTTCTAGTTTTAGTGCTGATGATAGTGCCCAGCACATTTTAAAACATTGAATAAATGCCTCTAACCAACTGCTTGACTGTTAGGTGACTCTGTGTCTATTTATGCATTTGTATGTACGTGTGGTATGTGCATCGTGTGTGTGTGTGTGTGTGTGTGTGTGTACTGTGTTTCTGCAGAGCTGAGCTCCAGCAGGATCCATGAGTTTTGCATTAGGGTTGTTTGCCACTCTGCACATGATCCTGCCTTCGGCCTCCTCTTGTCGGAGCTGCGGCCCTGGTACACTCCCAGGCTCTCTTGGTGCAGCTGGAGGCATCCCTTTGGCAGGGCCCTGTGTTTATTATAATCTCTGTGATGTGCAAAAGTAAATTTCTTCTCTAACTTTCTCTTTAAATACGAAGAATTATGAATATGGTTTTAATTAAGGATTTGAAATTGAAACATTTCCTTTTTCTTAGGACAATTTTCAGTTAGAATGTTTTAGTTTTGAAAAATACCAGATCCCCAGCTCACAAAGTGCAAAAAAAAATCATCAGTCATTCCCTCCATTGGCTTTGAAGGGGGAATGAGATGCCATATCATGGCAAGGGATATATGGCTCACGTTAGGTCATTGTCAGAAGACACTCTTAGAAAGTGTCTTAAAACACACACACACACACACACACACACACACACACACACACACACACTCATGCTTTTTAATGAAAACACCTCTCCTTGAAGATTTGGAAAATAATCTCAGAAAATGTTTCTGGGCCCCATTCTTTTTCCCTCATTGGTACAATGTGGAATTTGACCCAGATGGTCTCTAAAACCTAATCTAATGCTAAGTCCCAAGGTGCCACATTCTGCCTGGCACTACTCAGTGCTCTAAGGTCAGGAAGAGAAGCCTGAGATCAGGGGTGGCTAATATGCTGTGGTACCCACAGAGATCTCTTGGGGTTGAGGACAACAACCATTCCAGGCTGCTAATATTTTTTTTTTTTTTTTAAAGAAACTCCACAGAAGGAATGTGAAAAGAGTCTTGCCAGAGGCAAAGGGCATGTGCTTATCATTATGGAAGTGATCAGCAGGGAGGAGGCAGTATGATGCGAGCTCACAGGCAGAATCCAAAGCTATGGTGGGTTTCAGTCTCAGGACTCAGACTACAGAATCAGTATCCTTCTACCTTCTATAACTTATTGCTTGTGTGGCTGCTAATTCATGAAAGAGCTTTCTAATTCCAAATTTTAGGATTCTGTTAAAGATGAGAGTCCTGGAGGAACTTTTCCTGTGAAAAGAGGGAGTTCAACTATTAGATGCAGGTAGTCAATAATGGCATTTAAAAGGGCAAAGAAGTTAGTTCTAAGTCTCAAAGGAAGGTAGTGCTTATCCTACCCTCCCCATACTTGCTCTTCTTATCCAACTGCCCCAAATTTCCACCATTCAATTCACTCCTTTGGGCTGAAGATTTGTCTCCAGAAGTAATGGTGATGATAGTTACTATTCATATATCATTGTAAAATTGGCAAAGCACTTTACAAATATTATTTCATTTTATCCTCACGATAACCCTGAGAGGTAAGTGTTATTCATTATCATTTCCATTTTATAGATGAGGAAGTTGAAGTCGATATAATGTAAATGACTTTTCCAGGTCATATAGCTAGTAAGTATCCTAGGCTGTATTTGAGCTCAGGTTTTCCTGAGCTCCATCCATGTTTTTATCCATGTGCTCCCAGCTGCCTTATGGATTTAGAATTTATGAAAGATCATAGAGTAGAGCTAGAACTTTAGGAGTTATCAAGTTTAACACTCCCTGTTTTTTAGATGAGATAATTTAGTGACTGGGGTCATAATCTCTCTTTCAACACAAATATGTTACCTTGGATCTGTGATCACATTCAAAGCAAAATCTGGCCAGCTTGCGGCAGGACAGGAAATGAAAGAAAAGACTAGACAGTGAAGCTGTCACAGGGAGAGTGGTTCTGGATATCCAGAACATCCCATTGATGGATTCCACAAAAATTACTTGAATTTTACCAGCGCTCCTGAATGCATTTTCTGACATTTGCCTAAGGAAGATAGATATATAAAAGCTAACAGCCAGTGTTACCAAACAAGCTTCCTCAATTTCAGAATCAGGCCTGAAGCTGGCATTGTGCAGAGTACTAATGGTAAAGTCCTAACTGGAGACTTCCTGCTAAGCAGAAAATCAAGCCTTTAAGGATAACTCTTTGAGTCCTGCTATTTAACAAATTCTGAATTCATTCAGTGTATTATTATCTGGAGCATATCTCTCCATCTTTTTCATGAGAATAGAATAAGATAATGTATCACGTGGTTCACTAAAAGCTAAGTATACTCTGGGTTTGGCCATATACTAAGTGGCAATTTGGGCTGAATAGGAGGACTACTCTCCCCTGAATGACCCCCGACTTTGGAGTGTATATGTATTTCCTCTTTCCCACTTTCTCCTTTAGGCAGATACAGGGGGATGCAACTTTTCCTTGCTGAATGTCTCTACCCTTCATTTAAGACCTAATTTGCTTTAAAAAGAAAAAGTATGCTGAGAGAATTCACTCCCTGTCTGAGTCTATTTGCTTCCTCTTACTTAAATTACCTAAATCCATTTTTCTTAGAACTTAGTACTTTAGACAGAGGTGTTAAACATGCCTGACATTTATTCCAAATCAGTGTAAAATGTAATTGGGAAATATTTAGTAAAATAAATAAAAATACTAAAAAATGAATAAAATATAGATAATGATAATTGTGGCTTTCTATGTCAAAATGTGAGCCTCAGGGATTATTACATCCCCATTTTTATATGTGTTTAACACTATTAATGTGCAAGCTGGCTAGTTCTGAGCTTTACCCAAATTTCCTTTAATCATCCATTGTAAAGATAAATAGTAATGATTAAAGCTGGGTTCTGGTGTTATTACTGGGTAGGTAAGTATAGAAACTGGAATTTAGATTTCATGGGTATAAGGATTCTAAGGTAAAAACATTTTCTATAAGAAATGCTAGTCAACAACTTCTCAAAGATAAAGAATTATTGCCCAGATCATTGAAAATTTTAGTGACTTGACCAGCATTAGTGTTTCAGAGGCAAGATATGAATTCAAGACTTCTGGTTTAGGTGCCAGCTTTCTACCTAATACACTATGAAGCCTTTCACTAAGTTTATAATAATAAAAATTATTTAATTATGAATCATAAATAGTAGGGATGGTATCCTCCTTATGCCTTATCCATATTCTTTGACCACTTTTCTATTGAGAAATAGCTTCGCCCATCCACATTAGCCTTTGTTTTGTCTACATATTCTGAGATCATAGGATGGCAACACTGAAAGGGTTGATTTTAGTTTTTAAAACAGGGTAATTTTTTTTCTTGTCTGGAAGTACAATTCAATAAACCTAATAAAATTATGTAATTCCTGATTTAAATTACAGTGAATCTAGCTATTTAACCATTGTATATAGAATTCTAGGATTATTAAACTAAATTCATTTACAAATTGAATTTAACCTAAACTATCCCTCATCTAATAATACATTCCTGCATTCCACTCTCCATTTTTCCCCCCTTTCTTTTTCCTAGAATTCGTTCTTTCTCTTTCCCAGACCACAGTTACAGAAGGACTATTTTTATACCATCAAACAACAAACATAAATGAAGCACCTAACATTTTCCAGGCACTGTGCTTAGAGCTGGGTATAAAATAATTCCTTCCTACTTAAGAATCTCAGACATGTAGAAACTTAGTAGATAGAGTTCTGGGCCTGGAGTCAGGGAGTTCAAATCCAGCCATTGACACTTATTATTTCATGAAGTTGCTTAAACTCTGTTTGCCTCAGCTCCCTCAAGTGTAAAATAGTGATGGCATGCAGCTTCTAGGAGAAATATAGCTATGATCCTAAGGCCCCCAAGTCTTAGTAATGCTATTGTTTTAACAATCTGTCTGTCAATGATTCTAAAGTTTTCTGGCCTTAGGAATATTATATAATTCTACAGATAGACAGTCTGTTGGTCAGTGATAATCAAGTTCTGAGACAATAGAGAATGAACCACCCCTCAGACTTACTTATAAATGATAAAATGAGCAAATAAGTAACTGAAGCTCTGGTCTCTTTAACTTTTCCTATAAATTTTTCTTCTTGCTTCTGGCTCTTTGCAAAATCTTTTTGGGACTTAGCTCACTTCATTTGGTGTTCCCTCCCCTTCTCTTATGCCATACATTATCTCCCCTAACTTCACTACATGCTTACTATATCAAGCAAATTCATTTTGTCTCAGAGTCTTTGTGTGAGAGTATTGGAAAGCATTTGGGACTCCCCTCCACAGCACCTCATGCTTGAAAATCCAGAGTCAGAAAACTACAGTGGTAGTACAGTGGTACAGTAGACCTCTAGCGTCACGAGTAACTTCGTTCAAATCTGTACTCAGACACTTTATAGGTGTGTGACCCTAGGCAAGTCAATTAAGCTCTATCTCAGTTTCTTCATCTTTTAAATAGAAATAATAATAGCATCTATCTCCTAATGAGTAATATGAGATTAGATTTGTAATGCATATTGTAATTCTTAAGATCACATAAAATGTTAGCTATTTATTATCATTATTATTTTTCTCCAAGGTGGTGGTAAGAATAAATGAGATAACATGTTAAGTACTTTGTCAACTTGAAAGCTTTATGTATTATATGCATTATTATTTGATAGGTTGATTTTTTGGGGTACCCTAATTATAGGACTTGACATTTATCTTGATTAAATTTCATCTTCTCAGGTTCAGCCCTATTGAGATCTTTGAAGATAATGATTGTCATCCATTACATTAACTGTTCTTCCAAGTTTTATATTATTGACAAATATGATAAGCATCCAGTTTCTACTTTCATCCAAGTCATGGCAAATTATACCGGTGATTATTTAGCTGAATCTGTACTATTGCAGCATCAGATATCTTCTGTTAGTGTCAGTCTATTGCCCTATGTCCCATGTACCATCCTTGTAATTTTCCAAAAGAAAATGCCCCTCCATAGTCATCACTCCCCAACATTTGTTATTTTCCTTCTTTAGAAAGTAAGCTCCTTGAGGAGAGAGGCTGTGTTTGCTTTTGCAATTGTATCTCACATGCCTAATAGCTTTTTCTCCATTCATTCACTTGTGTTTCATCTGTGAGAACATAAGCAGATGGTCTTTTTGATGGGGCTGGTAGATTGTGCTGTATATCTGAGGAATAATCTAGGTGGCCTCCAGGAATACATCACCCTGTGACATAGTTAAGGTATCTTATAACTTCACTTGTTAGTTTTTCTTTTTGATCACTGGTCTCTTTCTGGAACCCATCTGTCTTAGCTATAAGCTCAGAGTGAAGCTTCCCTCATATGGAAGTGAGCATATCCCTCCCCTATGTAATGACTTTTATAAAACTTTGACCTTATGCTATTTAACCAAATATTACAATGTGGCCCAAATAATGAGTGCTTTGAACAATGTGTTCCACATTTCTTCCTTTTGTGCTTTTCAAATTAAAATTCCAGTTGTTTAAACTTAACAAACAAAATTCAATTTATATAGAATTCCAATTAAAGTAGGGTGAGGTCTGCCGAGATCTAGAGACTCCTGAAACACCTCCTGGATAAGTTTTCCTTTTGTGTCTGTTATCTTAGCAATGGAATTTAGTTAGACATCTGCCAATTAAAATTATCCATAAAGACTGGAACCTGTTAATAATCCAACTGCAAAGAACCATAGAAGGCCAATGATCCGTAACGACTAAAGGGGATGTAGAATTAAATTATTCCAATGTGTTACCTATGTTTTGGCACCTCACATTTTATTTCCTTCCCTTTCATGGCAAAGGAGAATGTCATCCTCCATTTCAACCTCATTAGGCAGCTTTTGCCAAATTCCTTTTAATTGATTTTATTGGGGGGAAAATCCCTCTAGTCACTTACAGACGTCTGTTAATAATCATGTGGCAAATCAAAACAAGCAGATCTTCCCAGGCCACATCTGCCATGTTGTCTCCATTAGCAAACTGGTTGTCTCTTCCTCAAGTGAGATTCAATTCAGTCTTTTAATCTTTCTATGCAGAGGTGCTTTACTAGATACTGGAGATAAGTAAGACATAGAACCTGCTGTTTATTGTTAATAATGAAATATAATACTAATTATTATTAACAGTAAAAGACAACGTGACATAGTCGAGAAAGAGCCAGTCTCACAGGAAGGTCTGAATTCAAGGGTTGTCTTGGACACATATTGACTGTTTGGTTCTGGACAAATTACTTCAGCTCTTAGTAACTCTAGGTAGCTTCTCTCTCTCCCTTCTTCCTTCCTTCCCCCCTCCCTTTCTCTCTCTCTTTATATTTATCCCCCCCAATTATTCCAGGTAACTCTTTTAAAATTATATGTCTCAATCCAAAGGCCCCACCTTTTGGGATAAGATTCACTATTTGACAAAAACTGCTGGGAAAATTAGAAACTAGTATGGCAGAAAATAGGCATAGACCCACACCTAATACCATATACCAAGATAAGATCGAAATGGGTTCATGATCTAGACATAAAGAATGATATTATAAACAAATTAGAAGAACATGGGATAGTTTACCTTTCAGATTTGTGGATGAGGAAGGAATTTGTGACCAAAGAACTAGACATCGTTATTCATCATAAAATAGATAATTTTGATTATATTAAGTTAAAAAATTTTTGTTCAAACAAAACTAATGCAGACAAAATTAGAAGGGAAGCAATAAACTGGGGAAACATTTTTACATCCAAACGATCTGATAAAGGCCTTATTTCTAAAATATATAGAAAATTGACTCAAATTTATAATAGTTCAAGCCATTCTCCAACAGATAAATGGTCAAAGAATATGAACAGACAATTTTCAGATGAAGAAATTGAAATTATTTGTAGCCACATGAAAAGGTGTTCCAAATCACTATTGATCAGAGAAATGCAAATTAAGGCAACTCTGAGGTACCACTACATACCTCTCAGGTTGGCTAAGATGATAGGAAATGATAATGACAAATGTTGGAGGGGATGTGGGAAAACTGGGAACTGATACATTGTTGGTAGAATTGTGAATGGATCCAGCCATTCTGGAGAGAGCATTGGAACTATGCTCAAAAAGTTATCAAACTGTGGATACCTTTGATCCAGCAGTGTTTCTACTGGGATTATATCCCAAAGAGATTTTAAAGAAGGGAAAGGGACCTGTATATGCAAAAATGTTTGTGGCAACCCTGTTTGTAGTGGCTAGAAACTGGAAATTGAGTGGATGCCTATCAAGTGTTGAATGGCTGAATAAATTGTGGTATATGAATGTTATGGAATATTATTGTTCTGTAAGAAATGACCAACAGGATGATTTCAGAAAGGCCTAGAGAGATTTACATTAACTGATGCTGAGTGAAATGAGCAGAACCAGGAGATCACTGTACACAGCAACAACAAGATTATATGATGATCAATTCTGATGGACGTGGCTCTCTTCAACATTGAGATGATTCAAATCAGTTCCATTTGTGCAGTGATGAAGAGAGCCATCTATACCCAGAGAGAGAATCATGGGAACAGAATGTGGACCACAACATAGCATTCCCACTCTTTCTGTTATTTGCTTATATTTTGTTTTCTTTCTTGGTTTTTCTTTTTCTTCCTTCTTGATCTGATTTTTCTTGTGCAACAAGATAACTGTATAAATATGTATACATATATTGGATCTAACATGTATTTCAACATATTTAACATGTATTGGACTACCTGCCAGCTAGGAGAGGAGGTGGGAGGAAGGAGGACAAAATTTGCAACAAAAAGTTATGCAAGGGTCAATGTTGGGAAAATTACCCAAGCTTATGCTTTGTAAATAAAATGCTTTAATATTTTTTTAAATAAAATAAAATTACTTGTCTCAGAGAAGGTAATATTGGTAAAAAAACTACTTTGTTAGAGATGATTTTTTTTTAACCTGGAGTTCTCTATTACCAATGAAATCACATGCCTAGTTCCTCTGCTATCCAGTAATAATACCAAAGCTAAGTCCTAATACTTAGTTTTTACCTTTAAATTACATTTGATAATGGAAAGAAATTTGTATGGCCCTGAATTTTCAGCGTGGTATAGGGGAAAGAATACTGGGCTTTAAGAATTTAATTTGTATTTTAGCTTTGACAGGTTCTACTGAGGTGACTTTAAGACTCCCAGGAGTCTCCTCATCTAAAAAACTGGAGTAATAACAACAACACTGGCTATCTCCCCTCACAATCTTGTTGGGAAAATCAAAAGAGGCAATATGTGTAAAGATATTTTATAAAACATTTTGATTAAAATCTAAAGTATTATTATTCTAGCATTTAGAGATCCCATAACAGGAAATAAATTTTGTTTTGTATCCTGCCATTATTTTTAGGAGAATGAGGCTCTCTATTATTACACCCTTTTATCTTATATACTAAACTAATCTAGGAATATTTGAAGCTACATTTCAGAAGTCTAGGGCTTCTTCAAAAGGGAAGAAATAGCAAAGCAACTCAGTGTTCAATATGAATCGAGTATAGGACAAGTCATTTGTTTTTGCACAAATACTTAACATTGAAAAATTCCAGCACATATAAACAGAACAGAATTCATTGAACTTATCTTTGTGGTTCTCATCACCTGTATCAGAATAGAGTTTAGTTTTGCAAAACTTCTTGGCATTATTCTACTCACTTTTGGTACTTATTTACTGATAAAATGACCAGGCACCTGTTAACTATTTCTCTATTAGGTTTTGACCATTTGTATTTCACCACAACCAATGATCATTATACCAGTCACTGATTCTGGAAATCCCATTCACAGAATTCTAAACCTACACAAAAAATTGAAAAGAAGCAGATGATGCCAGGATTTCAGGGGCCAATTCTCCTTATGGGGGCCACAGCTGCCATAGAGTGGGACCACCATGAACTCAGGGCAAAGAAGAAATCTTGATCCTTCCCCACCCCTCACTAGAGTCACATCTTGTCACATGCAGAGCCATGGATAAGAAGGTACCAGCTGCAAGCTGTTTCTTCTTTTAACAGATGCAGTATCCCATGTCCCTGTTGCTGTCGGCAGGGCCGGGAAGGGAGGAGGAGATGGATGACCAGGGAATTACTCATTCCTTCATTACTCAGAATCTATTACATTCTGAATTCTATTCATAGTGGAACATCATATGCCTAGAAACAACTCCCAGATTCTCATGCAATTGACCCAAATCAAGGAGAGATTCTATGTGGAACTTATTATGTTATTATTTTCAGAATTTTCATTTGTAGGTTTTTTTCCATATAAGAATTATCTTCAAATACCCATAAAAATAAGTTTAATTTATATCATCTTTAATTCTTGCCTTGCTATATTTAAATTCTAATATTCTGGATGCACAACAGGGAAGAACTTTGGAATTCATCTAGTCTAATATCATTTTTGCAGATGAGGAAACTGAGCCCCAGAGAAACTACTGTCATATGAAATCTCTTGATTCTCTCAACTTCTAGTATCCCTCCTTGCCATGACTTTATCTTTTCACAAATTATCTTGTATATATTTTGTACTAACTTATATATGTACATATTGTCACCTCCCCCTCCTCCCCCTATAAGCTTCTTGAAGACCGGAGTTGTTTCATTTTTATCTTTGTATTCCCAACTACCTGGTACAGTTTGTAGCACATAAGTAATTATTAAATGCTTTTTGGTTGATAGATTGTGCAGAATTACACCTCAGACCCCAAATCCAACTCCTTTTCCACTTTACTATAATGCCTTTTTTTTTTTTTATAAATCTCTTTTGACCTTTAGCAACATTTGATCATACCAATCTATTGACCCAAATGTCAAGTTGGGTGTAACTTAAACTTGGTGTTCAGAGCACACGCATAGAAAAAATTATCCAGCTGTTCACAAACACGCTTCTTGGTTGTTTAAAAAATTATTTCAGAACCATATTTCTCAATTTTTTAATAAAAATTTCAAAAGCATTGAAAAATGAATGAAATGGTACACATCTGATGAGCAGTGCTTTAGCAGTTTCACCATAGCCACCCACGCAAAGTCTTTCCAGACCAAATCAGCTAGGGTAAGAAAATCCAAACATTACCATGTACCCAACAACTCTCATTCAGGATAGCATACTTTTGATGTTAGCCATTTCAGAGAGAGTGACTGCTGTGTTTGCGTGTTTTCTGTTAGCTAGCCTGAGAGGGGCTTAAAGTACAATTAAAGATGATGATGATGATGATACTTCAACATATTTAACATGTATTGATCAACCTGCCATCTGGGGGAGGGGAAGGAGGGGAAAAATTGGATCAAAAGGTTTTGCAGTTGTCAATGCTGAAAAATTACCCATGCATATATCTTGTAAATAAAAAGCTATAATAAAATAAAAAAATTATGATGATGACAATAGCTAGCATTTATAAGATGCTCTAAAATTTGCACAATATTTAAAAATAAATATCTTATTTGTTCCTCACATCAACTCTCAAAGGTAGGTGCTATTCATATCCCCCTTTTATGGTTCAGGAAACTGAGAGAGACAACAGTTAAATGACTTGCCCAGGCTCATATTGCTAATAAGTGTTTGTCAATCCATATTCACATCCATTCAAGGTTGATTAAGTGCCTCTTAATGGAAGGCATTGTGTTTGGGGTGTGAATAGGCAAATTGAAAAATAGTATCTCTTCCAGCACTTAAAAAAATTGCCTAGTACATTATTGCTTAATAAGTGCTGGTTGGTTGATTTATTTAGATAATAGCTGGACAGGAGGGATTAGAGCAAGATCAAAGCAGTTATAACAAGGAAAGAATCAATGATGTGTTTGAGTTTTTGACACAAGTGAATGGGAGGATAGTGGTGCTATCAGTGAGAAAAGGGAGTTGGGAGAAGAGGTGGATTGAAAGGGGAACAATAATTCAGTCATATATGTCTTGAGTTTGAAGTACTGCTAAGATTTGTTGATAATAATTATGGAGATCTTATGCTGGAATTCAAGGTAGAGTTTACAGTACAAGTGATGACTGAATCAATAGAAGTAAATGAGATCAATAAAAGAAAGAGAGAAAAAAGTGAAGAAAGAAGAGAAAGTATCTTGCCTTTCAGAGAAAATAAGAACAATGGGTTAGGCAAAAGAGATTTTGATGGAAGACTAAGGGAAGAAGAAGAATTGGTTCTAGTTTAGGTTACAAAATAATTCTGAGACTAAGAGAAAATTTATTCAACTAACATATTTCTATTTACATAGCCTAAAAGTCCTGAAGCATCATATTTGAGTTGAAAGGAAAAATATATGTATGTATATATGATATATACATATCATATATACATACATATATTTTTTGTTTCATATATATATATATATATATATATGTGTGTGTGTGTGTGTGTGTGTGTGTGTATGTATGTGTATAATGTCTGAGGGGTAAGGTGGCATAGTGGATTGCATACCTGATCAGGAAAAACCTGAGTTCAAAACTTCAAACAGATACTAGCTTAATGGGCAAGTCACTTAATCTTAAGTGAGCCTCAGCTTCTTCATCTGTAAAATGGAGCTAATACACTTTCTTCACATGATTACGGTTTGGATCCAATGAAATAATATTTGAAAAGACCTTAGCAACACTGAATACTTATAGAAATGTTTGATTTTGTGTTTGAGGAAAATTTTATTATCTAAAAGAGAGTAATGAGTTGTTTTTGAAACTGCTTTTGACAATAGCTCCTCTTTCTATCCATCCTCTGTGAAGCCAGTAGAGATTGGATGACAGTGCATCTGAAAGCATTCCTCCTAAAGAGATAGGGCAAAGTTTCCCTAAGGAACTGGAACAATTTCTCTGAAATGTTTATTAACTGGGAAACTGTAGCACATAGCTCTTTTTCTTCCAAGATAAAATAACAAACTCCAGCCTTAGTGTTTAAACTCTTCGCAATCTGGCTCTATCCTGCCTTTTCAGATTTGTTTCCCATTGATCTTTTTCACATACTATCAGAGCTTACAAACCTGTCATACTTTATATTCTCTTTAGAATTCCATCTTCCTAGTCCCGGTATTTTTAAAAATAATTATTTATTTTTGACATTAATTGTTTTTTAAAATTGAGTTCCAAATTCTCTCCCTTCCACTAGTCCCTCCCTCCCTCACTGAAAAGGCAAGCAAAATATCAATTATATATATATATATATATATATATATATAAAATCATGCAAAATATAATTGTATATTAGCCATGATGCAAAAAAGCAAGAAAAATAAAGGGAGGAAACTATACTTTAGTCTACAGAGTTCATCAGTGCTCTCTCTAGAGATAGATAACATTTTTCATTATGGGTTCTTTGTAATCTCTTGGCTCATTGAATTAATTAGAATAGCTAAGTCTTTCATAGTAGATCATGATTATGATATTACTTGTGTGCAATGTTCTCTTGGCTCTGCTCATTTCATTTTGCGTCAGTTCATGTAAGTCTTTCCAGGTTTTTCCTACAACACAATAGTATTCCATCACAATCATATGCCACAACTTGTTTAGCCATTTCCCAGTTGAGGAGCATCCTCTCAATTTCCATTGCCTTGCAACCACAAAATTATAAATATAATAATGATCAAAGGGTATATATAGTCTTATAGTCCTTTGAGCATAGTAAGGAAACATTAAACACATATGCACCAAATAGAATAGCATCCAAATTCTTTTTTTTTTTATTATAGCTTTTTATTTACAAGATATATGCATGGGTAATTTTTCAGCATTGGCAATTGCAAAACCTTTTGTTCAATTTGGTTGAACCAAAACCAATTTTTCCCCTTCTTCCTCCCACCCCCTCCCCTAGATGGCAGGTAGACCAATATATGTTAAATATGTTGAAGTATATGTTAAATACAATATGTGTATACATGTCCATACAATTGTTTTACTGCACTAGAAGAATGAGACTTTGAAATAATGTACAATTAACCTGTGAAGGAAATCAAAAAATGCAGGCAAACAAAAATAGAGGGATTGGGAATTCTTTGCAGTGATTCACACTCATTTCCCAGAGTTCTTTTGCTGGGTGTAGCTGGTTCAGTTCATTACTGCTCTATTGGAACTAATTTGGTTCATCTCATTTTTGAAGAGGGCCATGTCCATCAGAATTGATCATCTTATAGTATTGTTGTTGATGTATATAATGAGCATCCAAATTCTTAAAGAAAAAATTAAATATATTACAAGAGGAAATAGACAGTCAAACTGTAGTAATGGAGGATCTCAATTCTTGCCTTTCAGAGCTAAATAAATGTATCCACAAAGTAAATAAGAAAGAAGATAAGGATGTGAATAGAGTTTTAAATATGATAGACCTCTGGAGAAAATTGAATGGCAGTAGAAAGGAGAATACCTTTTACTTGTCTATATCTGACACCTTCATAACAAAAGCAAAAACATTAAGTGCACTTTTCAAACCACAATGCAATAAAAATTATATTCAGTCAAGGGCTTTTGAAGCATAAACTAAAGAATGAGTGAATCAAAGAAAAATCATAGAAACAATCACCAATATCATTAAATAGAATGACTACAATGACTCAACAATACAAAATTTGTGGAATGAAGCTACAGCAGTACTTAGTGGAAATTTTATATTTCTAAACAGTTACATAAATACAATTGAGAAACAGCAGATCAATGAATCAGCTATGCAGCTAAAAAAAACTAAAAAAAGAATGAATAAAAAAATCTTCATTTTTAAACACCAAAATAGAAATTCTGAAAATCAAAGGGGAAATTATTAAAATTGAAAATTTAAAAAAATCATTGAATTGATAAAACTAGGAACTGGTTTTATATAAAACAAACCAATAAAATAGATAAACCACTGCTTAATCTGATTAAAAAAAAAAAAGAAACAAAAAACCAAATTACCAGCATCAGAAATGAAGAGGATAAATGAATCACCAATAAAGATGAAGTTAAAGAAATTATTAGGAGCTTTTTTGCCCAATTATATGTCAGTAAAACTGACAATCTAAGTGAAATGGACAAATATTTACCAAAAAAAAACCTCCAGCAAAAAATCATAAGCTTCCTTGATTGGCAGATGAGGAAATAAAGTACTTAAATAATCTATCTTGGGGGGTGGGGGAATTAAATAATCCTAATAATGATTTCCCTAAGAAAAAAATCTCCAGAATCAAATAAATTTACAAGTGAATTATACCATTCAAGGAATGTTTATGCAATAATATATATATATATATATATATATAGATATATATATATATGTAATATTTGTAAAAATAGAAAAAGAAGATCTACTCTATCCCTTTGGTACTTAAAGCAAGGGGAGCAAAAACAGAAAAAGAAAATTATAGGCTGATTTCCTTAATAAATATAAGTGTAAAAATTTTAAATAAAATACTAACAAGGAAGTTACAGCAATTTATCACAAAGACTATACATTATGAGCAGGTGGTATTTATACCAGGAAGGCAGAATTGGTTCAATATTAGGACAAATATCGGCATAATTGACTGTATACCAATAGCAATAATGACAAAAATAATATGATTTCATCAAAAGATGCAGAAAAAACTTTGATGAAATAAAATATCCATTCCTATTAAAAATTCTAGAAAGCACAGGAATAAACAGAGCTTTTATTAGAATGATAAGTAGTATTTGTTTAAAACCGAGAGCTAGCTTTATTTGCAATGGGGATAAATATGAAGACTTTCCCCATAAGATTAGGAATGAAACAGGGATGTCCATTATTATCACTATTATTCAGTATTTTCCTAGAAATGCTAGCTATAGCAATAAGACAAGAAAAAGAAAAGGAAGAAATAAAAGTAAATAATAATAGGTAACCAAAACTATCTATCACTTTCTAAAAATTATATGAAAGCAATGATTCAGTAGAAAATTAACTACAAAACTAGTTGAAACAATAAATCATGACACAAACTATGAGAATAGTCTCAGGAATATTTGAAGACAGAAGAACTTTACTCAAGAAGTATTTATTAGTCATACTATGTGCTAAGGCCTTATGTTAAGCACTGGGGATACACAACCAAAATATAGTTTCTTTTTAAAAAATAATAGCCTTTTATTTTCAAAATACATGCAAAGGTGGTTTGCAACATTCACCCTTGCAAAATCTTGTGTCCCCAATTTTTCTTCCTCATTTCCTCTCCTCTAGACAGCAAGTAATCCAACATAGGTTAAACATGTGCAGTTGTTCTAAGCATATTTCCACAATTATCATGCTGCACAAGAAAAATCAGATCAAAAAGGAAAAAAATGAAAAACAAAACAAAAAGCAAGTGTAAACAATAGCAAAAAAGATGAAAATACTGTGTTGTGATTCACATTCAGTCCCTGCAATCCTCTGTCTAGATGTATATGGCTCTCTTCATCACAAGTCTAGTCTATTGGAATCGTCTAGAATCACCTCATTGTTGAAAAGAGCCACATCCATCAGAATTGATTGTTGCATAATTTTGTTGTTGCTCTGTATAATGTTCTCTTTGTTTCATTCACTTCACTTAGCATCACTTCATTTAAGTCTCTTCTTTCTTTCTCAATCATCCCACTTATCGTTTCATATAGAATAATAATATTCCATAACATTCATGTACCATAACTTATTCAGCCATTCTGCAACTGATAGGCACTCAGCAGTTTCCAAATACAATGTAATTTTAGGTCTGGTACAGCTAGGCCACTTTCATTTGCCTTTTTTCATTAATTCCCTAGAAATTCTTAACCTTTTTTTCTTCCAGATGAACTTTGTTATTATGTTTTCTATCTCTGTAAAGTATATCTTGGCAGTTTGATTATTATGGCACTGAATAAATAGATTAATTTAGATAAAATTGTCATTTTTTACTATATTAGCTAGGCCTACTCATGAGGACTTGATATTCTTCCAGTTGTTTAGATCTGATTTTATTTGTGTAGAAAGTGTTTGTAATTGTGTTCATTTAATTCCTGAATTTGTGTTGGCAGGTAGACTCCCAAATATTTTATATGATCTATAGTTATTTTAAATCGAATTTCTCTTTGTATCTCTTGCTGCTGGACTTTGTTGGTAACATATGGAAAAGCTAATGATTTATGTGGATTTATTTTGTATCCTGCAACTTTGCTAAATTTATGAATTGCTTCTAGTAGTTTTTTAGTTGATTCTTTAGGATTCTCTGAGTATACCATCATATCATCTGTAAAGAGTAATGATTTTGTTTCCTCATTATCTACTTTAATTCCTTTAATTTCTTTTTCTTCTCTTATTGCTAAAGCTAATGTTTCTAATACATTATTGAATGTAATGGTGAGAGTGGGCAAACTTGTTTCATCCTTGATCTTATTGGGAATGCTTCTAGTTTATGCCCATTACATATGATGGCTATTGATAGCTTTAAGTAGCTGCTACTGATCATTTTAAGGACAACTCCATTTATTCCTATGTTCTCTAGTGTTTTAATAGAAATAGGTGTTGGATCTTGTCAAATGCTTTTTCTGATTGAGATAATCATAAGATTTCTGCTAGTTTAATTATTGGCATAATCAATATAATATAATCAATTATGCTAATAGTTTTCCTAATATTGAATTAGCCCTGCATTCCTGGTTTAAATCTTACTTGGTAATGGTGTATTATCCTGGGGATAAATTGCTATAATCTCTTTGCTAATATTTTATTTAGAATTTTTGCATCAGCATTCATTAGGGAAGTTGGTCTATAATTATCTTTCTCTGTTTTGACTCTACCTGGTTTAGGTATCAGTATCATATCTGTGTCATAAAAGAAATTTGGTAGGACTCCTTTCCCTATTTTTTCAAATAGTTTGCATAGTATTGTAATTAATTATTCTTTATATGTTTGGTAGAATTCACATTTCAATCCATCTGGCTCTGGATATTTTTTCTTAGGAAGTTGATTAATAACTTGTTGAATTTCTTTTTCTAAAATGGGACTATTTAAGTAAAAAGATAAAGAAAAATAAAGTAAGGAAATAAATTACCTCTTCTGTTAATCTGGGCAATCTATATTTTTGTAAGTATTCATCCAATTCATTTAGATTATCTGGCATACACTTGGACAAAATAGCTCCTAATTATTTCTCTAATTTTCTTGTCATTGGTGGAAAGTTTGCCCTTGTCATTTTTGATAGCAATTTGATTTTCTTCTTTCCCTTTTCTATTCAAATTAGCTAAAGATTGAGCTTTTTTTTTTTTTTATAAAACCTATTCTTCATTTTGTTTATTAGTTTAATAGTTTTCTTACTTTCAATTTTATTACTCTCCCCTTTTATACTTTTCTCTTTCCTTTCCCCCTTTCCCTCTTCCCCAGTGTTTTCTAGCAGTTGTACTGGAGATCTTACAGCTAATCTGCTGCTCCACCGACTTCTGAACCAAGACAGAGTAGCAAATGCTGCTGTATTTTGACTATGAGCTTCCCAGAAAATTCTCTGATCCTGGTTTCCTTGTTTTGTGCCTGTGCTGGACCACCTCCCTCATGCCCCACCTGATAGAGACAGACCTTTCCTGAAGTTCCTCCAAAATATTTTCTGCTGGAAATTTGTTACTCTCCAAATATCTGTGGGTTCTCCAAAACCCATTTAGAAGCTTGATCTGGTGCTGATTCTGAGAAAAGCCAGGAAGAGTTCAGGCAAAGACCTATCTACTTTCTGCATCTTGGCTCTACTCTCTCCAAAAGATAGTTTCTGCTGATAAGGGAAGGATATGGGAAAAAACATGGAAAAAAAATAGAATCAAAGTAAGCTATATATTAGATAAATAGGAAGCAAATAAAAGAGGGAAGGCACTGAAAGTAAGAGGGTAAGGGCATGCTTCCAGTGCAAGGTAGAGTTTCTGTTGGGACTTTAAAAAAACAGGTAATTCAGTCATCAGATTGGAAGATGGAGAGTGTTCCAAGCATGGGAGACAGCCAGAAAAAATGTCCAGAGCTGAGAGATGGATTGTCTTGTTCATGGAATAGCCAGGAAGACAGTGTCACTGTTAGTGTTGTGGAGCAAGGTATAAAATGACTGAAAAAGTAGAATGGGACTTTATGCAGGACTTTGAATGACAGAAGATTTTGAATTTTATTCTGGAGGCAATAGAAAGCCACTGGAGTTTTTTTGAGTGGGAGATGATATGATCAGACCTGCACTTTAGGAAAATCCCTTCATTGGCTGAATGGAGAATGGATTGGAGTGGGAAAAGACTTGAGGCAGCCATACTACCATCGGGCTATTGCAGGAATCCAGGTATAGAGTGATTAGGATTTGTACCAAAAATTGTGGCACTATTCGAAAAGATGAAAGAGTGCATTCAATAAGATGTTGTAAAGATGACATCAATAGTCCTTGGTGACAACTTAGATAAAGGGGGTGAGAGATAGAAGTCCAGGATGACTTCTAGGTTAGGAACCTGGGTCTGGGAGAACGGTGTTCCTCTACAGTAACAGGTGAGGTAGGAGGTGAGGGAAGGGTTAAGAAAAAAGATACTAAGTTATATTTAGTTTTTTGACATTGCTTTTGATCAGTGATTATCAGTGCAAAAGTTTTGTTAGGGGTAAGAAGAAGTTTAAATGGCAGTTTGGTTTGCTGAACCAATTCAATTCAAACCAACCAGTTGTGATAGAATTTTGATAATGGATTATGGAAAGAAAGAACAAGTGACTTCTTATGCAGAGAATCCCAAAAGTTACAGTGTGGGTTTCAACTGTTGAAGCTTTGAAAAGTTAAATATCATCTTAAGATGTTAAACCAGAGCTTAAATCTGCATTAAGACTTCTGGGACATTATTTGGGCTGGTAAGGATCATAATAGGGACTTCCACCCCAAAGTTAGGGAGGAGATGGTTAGAGAGCATCAGAGAGCAGGGGATGGACAGTAATTACCCTGGTCAATTTAAGTCACTAAATCCAGATGAATTTCCTGCTTCTTCCAGTACTGATAGAAATAGTGTATGGGATTGTATTGTGGTTGTCAGAGATCTTTGAAAAAATCGTGAAAAACGGCCTCAGTGAACTAGGAATGGACAAGGAGAAATGTCTCTATTTTCAAATAAGTGGAAAGATGGAGTCTGTAAAATGACAGGCTAAGGAACTTTACTTCATTTCTAGGGGTGGAAGGAAATCAAATGTGAATTTCTAAAGGGTTGCTTTATGAGCATGTGAACATGAAGTGGGGGATCCCCAAAGATTTGTTAAGAAATTTATGCGACAATTTATATTTTGCAAAGTAAGTGCTTGATACATAGTATCTCATTTGATCCTCAGCACAACTCTGAGAGGTAAGTAATACAGGTTTTTACTTATTATTTCCATTTTATAGGTGAGGAAATTGCAGTTTACAAAAGTTGATTGATTTTCTCAGACCCACATAATGATATGAGTTCATATGAGAAGTGGGATTAACAGCCTCCTTTCACCTGGTCACACACTCTTGACTTATAGAAAGAAAGGAAGTATTACCCTCTCCTCATTTCCCATTTTTACTGAGTTATTAGACAATAAGGTGAAAGAGATTGTTTACAAGCAGTAAAACAAGATTTTTGCATATCTATAAAAGTCTTTCATACTCTCTTGTCATAAGATTAGAGATTTAAAGGTAGCAATTCATGTGGTAAACTACTTCATTATACTAGTGAATAATTAAAACTCAAGAGAGATTAAGTGAATTTTTCAGGATGCTACAGATCACAAATACCAGATCCAAAACTTGAACGCAGGTCCTTTAACTCAAAATCTGTTTCTCTTTCTTTCTTCTTTCTTCTTTCAGTGGCTGTGAACAATTTGGAAAGATGTAGGCTAGGCTGGAGTACAGTTAAATGAATTAAGAACTGATTGAATAACCATTTAGGTCCAAAAAGACATCATTAATAGAGTTGGAGGTAGAAGTCTGTAACAGGCATTCCATGAATTTGTCCATGGCCTGTTTTTCAGCATTTTTTAAACAACTGATTTCCATAAAGATATAGGTGGTATACTTGATATATTTGCAGATGACAGAAAGTTGGGAAAGATGACCATGTCTATATCCCAAATGAACTTGATATGTAGAATAGCCAATGGAGTCATAGAAAAAGAATTTATTTTATCAATAAAAAGTTTGACATGTGAATTAAAAATCAGCTTCATAAGGATAAGATGAGGAAGATATGACTTAATAGCAGTTCATGTAGAAAGGAGATTTAGTGGTGTGTTAAGCTACAAATGACACAAATGTATCACTTGTAGGAATTTCACTATGTCTTGCCATGGTCTGAATGCTTCCGGGATATTGTATTTGATTTTGGTAACACATTTTAGAGAAGGTGTTCAACTAGAATATAGCTAGATGAGGATGACTAGGATGGTGAAAACCACTAGAAATCATTTTTCTGATGCCTAGCAGAGTGCTCGATATATAGAAGGCATTCCGTAAATAAAATTTTAATTATTAGTTTAAGTTAAAGTATCCTAAATTGTGGATCAATGAGAAATAGATACACTTTGAGTTTTACTGGGTTTGAGAGGGTTGTTTTATTTTGTTCCTTTCTACATGGAAAGTAGAGGAGCAAAGAGATGCTTTCATGCCATGACCAATGTAGTGGGTTTAACCCCTCTTCCACAGATTTCAATCTTTTCTGTGTGAAAATCATATCTAGCAGTTCATAATTGAATTTCTAGCAAGTGAACCTTGACACAATTCTCTCTCTGCTCGATTACACAGTAAACCATTTCTAGTAAAAGAATCATCAACTCATAAAATACTCATTATGATGCAAAGCACCCATGAAATACATATGGCGAGAACAGTGGAGATGAGATTGAGGGAAAAAAGATGACATTCAGGATGTCTTCAATGATATTAAATTATATCTTCCTTTCTGACTGAAATATCTTCAGAATAAGCAGAGGAAACTTTTCCTTGGTTTCTTTCATTTCCAATGCTGTAAGATGTCTGGATTTTCAGTACCATCAGTAGCATCAAGCCTGATGCTACACAGAGATCCCATAGTTCTGACCAGTCACATAGGAATGGGGGGCATTTGGAAAAAAGACAAGGTCATGGGGCATACTGGAAACATCTCTGAGTTTGGAGACATATGACCCAGATTCTAGCCAGGTCACATACTAACTGTGACTCTGGTCAAATTATTCAGCTCTCAGTTTCATTTCATTCTTTGTAATCCATCAGTCAAGAAGCATTTTAAAGCACCCATTATGTGCCTGCCATTGTACTCAGTGTTACTAATAGAATTTTGTTGTTTAGTTGTTTCCATTGCACCTGAGTCTTCTGTGACCCCACTTGGGTCTTTCTTGGCAAAGATACTGGTGTGATTTGCCATTTCCTTCTCCAGCTCATTTTACAGGTGAGAAAACTGAGACAAACAGGGTTTTGTGACTTGCCCAAGATCACACAGCTAATAAGTTTCTGAGATCAGATGTGAACTCAGAAAGATGAATCTTCCTGCTTTCAAGCCCAGGGCCATCTAGCTGCCCTTTTGCTGATACAAAGATATCAAGTAGGCAGCCCCTGCTTTCAAGGAGCTTACAATCTAGATGGTACTCAGTGATCACTAAGGTCCTTTCCAGCTTTAGTGACCTATGAGTACAATAAGGAAAGCCCAGTCCTGGCACTAGCTACTGTTTTAGGAGCTCCTACCTGACTGCTCACATCATTCATCATCCATCAGCATTTTTCTTTTGGTTCCTGCCTGCTTGCTATGTATATTTCTCCCACCCAGCTCAATTAAAGAAAAAACCTGCAAGTCTTTATGTGTACAAAGCTAAGCATCAGGAAAAAAACAGAGTTCCTCCATTAAAGGGCTGTCTCCTTGTTCATGCTATAATTGTAAAATACTTCTATTGGATGGAAATTGAGGTTCACCTGGACCGACCCTTTTCCATTTAGAGTTGAGGAAACTGAGAGAGATAGAGATTGTAATTTTCATGAGGTCATATATCCAGTGTTAAAGACAGAAACAGAATTTAAAATTTCTATTTAAAGTCATCAGATGCCAGGGTTCCGGTTGGAGGGAGGCAGCATGTAGAGAGTTTTCTAAGTGCTAGGGACTGTGCTAAATGCTTTATAGAGATCATCTGACTTAATCCTCATAACAGCCCTGGAAGGTTAGTGTAATTATGATCTCCATTTTTCATTGGAGGAAACAGAGAGGTAAATGCCCAGGATCACACAGCTAGATTATCTGGGTTAAGATTTCAACTCAGGGTTTTAGTCCTGGCTCTCTCACTTATCTAAGCTTGTGAAGCTGAAATTGTGAGAAAGGAGAGCAGGTAGTGGCTTTCTCTGGTGTTCTATTGAGACGATAGCAATGTTATTAATAAGTTTATTTAAAGGAAGGAGGAGTAGGAAGGAACCACTGAGATTTCTGACATTAGCTCCATTAGTGGAGTGCCCTCATCTTATTGTAGCAGCAGAGGAAAAGACTGAGTGGGAGGGGAAAAAAAGAATGGGGAAAGGTGCTTCAGTAATGAGTCTTTACAATGGCTTGAGATTCTCCAGGTGCCTGCTTTCGAGTGTCTATTCTTGGCTGGGACATTTGTTGAAGGAGTCTCTGGATGTTAGAGCAGTTAGCACCCTAGGCATGGAGACAGGAAAACCTGAGTTGAAATCCTTCTCTAGACACTTCCCAGCTGTATCATAAATTCCTTAACCTCTGTTTGCCTCAGTTTCCTGATCTGTAAAACGGGGATAATAAAAGCACCTGTCTCACAGGGTTGTCATGCAGAACATATGAAAGAAACAGATGCAAAATGCCTTGTGAATTTTTAAGCACCCTGCAACTATTAACGTTAATGATAATAATAGTTATCAAAGATATGGGTTCAAGTCCTGTCTCTCATCAATACTAGCTATTTGATTCCAGTCCAAGGTAGCTAATACTCTAGGACTTAAGTTGTAGATAGCTGCTGATTTGCATCAGTGGTGATTTGCATCACCAGTGTGACTCCCCTTTGTATTCTCTTTAACACACACATATATATCCACACACACTTGCAAAAATGGGAACTTTGGGAGAGACTCACAGGATCTTAGAGCTAGAGCTGGAAATAACAATGGAGGCTAGTCACTCTCTCTCAATTTACAAACAAGGAAACTGAGCCTCAGGGTAAGTTAAGTGATTTTTCCCAAGGTCACATAAGACAAAAGTCATCCAGAGTAGGATTCAAACTTCTGATGAAGAGTGTATATATTCATTCCACTGTATCCTGCTGCCCAGTCCTCTCTGTTGAGCAGCAAAAGTAAGCTGTGTACTCTTATCCATTGCTTATTTCAGAGGAATTTTCTAAAGAGATTTTGAAAGATTAACGACAAGAATATTTATGAAAATATCTCTGTGACTTACATTTGTAACCATTCAGATATGTGGCTTTGGCCATTTGTATTTAATTTACATTTTAAAACTTTTTTCCCCCGTTCTTGGAATACTGCCAGGCAAGCATGTAGCTTGGCCAAGGGCCCTGAGCATGTAAATAAACAAATAAAATGACACAACTCATTGCATATTTAGATAGGAAAATCTGCTGCCCTCCTGGGCCCACCAGAAGGTGATTGAAATGGAGATTGACAAGCTCTCAGGTGGGAGTACCTCTCTGGGACTCCAAGACTCTCCTCCCCCCATTTCCTCCTTTCCTCTGAGGTGACTCTGAAAATTGAGAAGACTTCATCTGAAGAGAATTAGCTCCCCAAATGTAAATGAAGGTGTGGACTGCCATAACTGGCCATCAGGCTTGCTGACAGCATTTCTGACTGCTTAGGACACTGTGATGTGGTGTGGATAATTGGAACAGTAATTTGACAGATCAAAAATAGACATTCCTTTGAGGTAAAAAAAAAAAAAAGATGAAACAAACTTATTTGCTACATGGTTATATATAAAATAAATGTGTGTTTGGTATTTGCACTTGTGGCTTAAAAAAGAAAGTTTCATTGTATGATATTGTGGGAGAGATTTAAGTGAATAAGTTGGATAGGTTGAAATTAGAATCAGAATCTACCACTCCTTGTGAGCCAACACACAGTAGAACTGAATAAATATTATTTGAATGAAAATAAAAAAGAATACTAAAAAGAATTCTAAAGAATACAAGGAAGACACCAAGCAATCAAGGACACAGATTTGAAAGCTGAGATATTGGAGAGACTGAGGCTGATGGATATTTTGAGCTTCAATGGCCTTTGCACTAAGTTCAGTATTGGTGTGGTGGGTCTCGTGGGTGCAGGAGATCCCCGAGTTATCTAAAGAAGACAGGGACAACCTTACTTGGAAATGGAGCAAATCAAAATTCCCATTTTAATTATAGTGGGATTGAGCCCATAAATAATCCCTGCACTGCCAGCCAACCTAATCTTTTATTTTTTAAGGAAGGTTCCAAAAATTATTAAAAGCCAGGGAGAGATATGAGGAGGATTCCTTATAAGTCTCTAAAAGAAAAAATGAGAAGTACTTGTTTTCCTTTGGGAAACGGAATTTAAAAAAAAAAAAGATCTTAGGGAAGAAGTGTTTGAAATTAAGTGAATTTTTATTCAAGAGATTATGTTCTGTCAGGACCTGACAAAAATATTGTTTTCCCCCCAATTTTATTGTGGCCAGCGGTTAAAGGAAATGGAGGAGGTGAGTAGAGTCTATGAATTCTATTGATTCTATGTTTCTTGAGCCTTATTTTTCTTTGTATCTTTCATTATGCCCAGTATGGAGGCTGGCACTTAGAAGTTTCTAAATAAATATCAAAGAAATTATTCATTAAATGAATTGTGTGATTTCAGGAGTGCTTAAAACATAATTAGCATTCTCTGAAAAAAAAAGGTTCTAAATTTTAATTCTAAATTCTCAATTTTCTCAATTTTCTTTGGCTATTCAGGGGTTTAGGGATTTTCCCTGTAAAGGTCATAGGCCAAGATGGTAGTTGTTAATCTTTCCACATCTTCAGCAATTGCCTTTCTCTTACTTCACCATACCTCATCACATTATTAAATTGGCTTTTCCAAATTCTTGGAAAGTTTTGATACAGTGAAAGAATGTTCAGGGTAAGAGTGGGATTTCAAAATATAGATGTAATATGCAGTAGGAAAATTGTAGGTACAGTCATATTACTCAATTCATTTAGTCAGTAAGTATTTATTAGGTGCCTAGTATGTGCCAAGCAGTATACAAAGTGTTGGCAAAGTACAAAGAGTAAAAAGACAATTTCTGTCCTCCAGAAGTTCTGATTCTTAGTTATTCCTGGAGGGCATTGTTCTGATGGGACTATATGCAGAAATATCAAGTTAATGAGACCAGACCCCAACAATAGTTGTAGAGTACACAAAGATCTCATTTTTTCCTCCTACCTCTTTCATCGAAGTCCTTGGCTGATTGAGGTGTCAATAGCATTAAAGCAGCCAGCAACTGGTTTGAAGAATTGTTCTCCCTCATCCTTGTGATAAGGGATTCAGGAGCACTGAAGGATGCTGGGATTATCTTCCTTCACCAACTCAACACAAGCAGGAATCCCTGGTTCACAATTCAAACTTGGCAAATATCAAAATTGTCAGCACTGTGGCCAGGGGTAGCAGTATAACCAGTAGCCCACTAGTTCGGTCAGCACCATGGCTAGGGAAAGAATGGAAGACAGTCCCAGCAACTGGATTATATTGTGATATCATCATGTGCATTTGGAAGTAATGGGGAAATTTAAGGAGGAGGAAAAGTGATGTGACATAGAAGTAGTAATTAGGCTTGCTATAGTTGTGGAGTTCATCATATTCATTTATTTGCAGAAAGTAAGTCTCAGATCTTTAATATTCCTAAAATAGAAATCAATTAGATCAACTTCTAATATGTGTGAAAGGTATAATTGCATAGTTTGGAACTTAATGACAATTTCCCTGATGTTCTTGGGCTTCTGGGTAAACATTCTAAGTTATGAGAAGATAGTTGGAGAAACCATGAGTAGTGGCTATGACTTCTCCAAATGGGTGTGTGTGTGATTACGCTTGGAACCAATGATGAAAGAAAGAGTAGGTCTTCTGCTTCAATTAAGTCTTTGATCACAAGACTATAAATTTATAACTTAGAAGTCAGGCATTCCAGACTTTATATATTAGTGATGAGTAACCTGAATCCTGACAACTTAAAGAGATTTCTTCCCAAGTCACAGAACCAGAATTTTAAGCTAGTTCCTTTCATTCTAAATCTAATGTTCTTTCTGAAAAGGGTTCTCTGATTCAGGCTAGAGTTGCTTCTCTGAGATATTTGGGACTCTGCCCTTCTAACCTGAGGGTTTGGTGAGAAGCACTAGCTATGAAAAAGAACTGAGTTAGAGATAACATATAACCTATTATTATCTATATGTCAGATATTCTTTAAAAAGGTTATAAAAAGATATTGTCTCAATTAATTTACAGTTTTCTGATATATTTGATATATTTAAGTTTTAAGATGAAATTTTAAAAACTGTTTGACAATAATAATGAAACCCAACCTATTTGTTTTGTTTTTAAATCTGATTTTTATATCTATAATCCTTGCTCCTGGGGAAGATGTGACTAGTGGATTGCCTGAGCTGGAGTTCTGAGTTGCAATAACACTACACTTATTGGAAATCTGCCCCAAGTTTTGTACTAATATGGGGAGTCCCTAAGAATACGGGGCCCAGATTGGAAAAATGGAAAAGTCCAAGCTCCCATGCTGATCAGACCTGTGAGTGGATCTGATGCACTTCCAGCCTGGGCAAGGGTAAGATAAAGAAGTCCATCCCTCCTTCCCCCACAATCTGACACACGTATTTATATAAATTTATCTTATATAAAATATTCTTATTAAAATGTTTACATATGCATGTATACATATAGATAAAAATATTTAATTGTTATCAGCCCTGAATAAAATTAGATTGATTTTTTTGTATAAGAGAGTTAGGGGATCCTTTCTTGTGGCTTTTGCTACAACAGGGAAGCTGATTTGGAAAAAAAAAACAACAAAACACCAAATTCTGAATCACCAGCATTTCTATCTACACAAGGAGCTTGCCTTTTGCCAGTGGAGTGAAGAGAGAAAATTTCATGTTCATCATTATTGCATTTGAGACTGTTCCTTGACAGTTCAGAAGTTGTAGAGCATTGCAACATGAAGTGAGAGAAAGAGAAGGGAAGGACTTAGGTTGTGGAGAAGTGCTGTGGTCTTAGGTCTCCAGGTATCCGTCTGTGTGAATGTCTGCTTGTAGAAGAGCAGCTGGCAGAATAGATGGTACATGTGTTTTGTGATTATTTTTGTGCTTAGATTTCTTGAGGAAAACGAATCTGAGATGACTTTGTGTCTTCTTGATCCATGAACTTTTTTTATATGTTAGAACTGCCTAAGGCCATGCTCAGTGGGAGCACAGCTGTATCTAGGAATGATAGCACCCGGGTCAAAAGACAGGAAAGGTCCTAAGTGACTACTATAGGAGAATCTAGATGCCAGGAAGTTATGGCAGTTGTTGGTGACAGAGGTGATGAGGGCCTGAACTAAATTAGTTTGAGTAAGGATAGAGTGAAAGGAAAGGGTTATTCACATGTTGTGGAGATAGAACTATAAGTCTTGGAAACATATTGGTTGTTGGGGGAAAGGGATAAGTTGAGGGAAGTAATTGAGTTCTAGCTTGGTTATGCTGAGTTTCAGATATCTGCAGATGTTTTCATGAATAGAATCCTGGACTTTGAGTCAGGAATTCAAATCTTCCCTCAGACCCTTACTATCTGTGTGATACTGGGCAATTCACTTGGTCTATCTTGGCCTTGGTTTTCCCCTCTGTAAAATGGGTATAGCAACAGCATTTATATCACAGAGTTACTGTGTGAAGATCAAATGATATGATATGTAGAAAGCACTTTGCAAACCTTAGAATACTATGTCAATGTCAGATTAGATTATTACTATTAGATATCCATGTGGAGATGTCCAACTGATAGTTAGACAGGGAGAAGAACTCAAAATAGAGATTAGGGTAGGCGTGAGAGTGGGCGGGGGGGAGAGAGAAAGAGACAGAGATAGATGTACAGATATTAAGAAAGTAATAATAATTGACAGTTAGTGACATCACTTAGAGAAAAGGCACCATGAACTCTCCTGTTTTCCCATGTTGCATGAGCTTTCCTTATGGGGGCAAACTATTTATTGGACAGAAATTTAAATATTGGGAACTTTAATCTGTTCCCATTGCCACTCCCTCCACCTGATTTTGCCTTGATTGAGAGGCACCCAGGGTATAGGAGCTGCCAGAGGGAAGAAGAGATATCTACCTATGATTTCTCCAGCCCGAAGTGGTAGCTGGTAAAGGAATTGGTAGATGAACCTAATTTGCAAAAATGTCTGGAGTATTATCCCTCTAAATTTTATCACTCATGGGACAAAGCTCCATTTCCCTCATCCTAGTTATTGCTTTCTCAAGTTATATCCAGGAGGAGCTAGGGGCAAGAAGCTACAGGCTCTAGGAATGTATCATTCTCAATTATTTCCGACAAGATATGTTAATTCAGTCTTCTGCAGATCAATAGTAATTACTATACTAAAGAAAATGAGGACAATATACTTACAAACTTTTCACTAGTTAGGGGATCATAGGTACATAGTTTATATTAAGATTGGGCTTGGATGAATTATGGAGATGATTTTTTTTTATTTGTTTCATGAATTGACCCATGTCTCTTACTCCTAAATCCCACCTATTCTCAAAAAGACTTGCTGTCATTTGAGATTACTTCAATGTTTTATAATGCTGTGGTTCTATTCCTTCATGATTCCTTAAGACCATGGCCTTTTTTCTAGTCTTAATTTTTTCAAGTAAATTCCTAATTTTTTTCAACTGTCTCTCTGATTGTAGATATCTCATTTGGCTGACAGACTGTTTTCCCTGATTCTTTCAATCCACATAGATCTGTTCATATAGAATACTCAGAGAGCAAAATGACACTGAATGGAGTGCTGGGCCTAGATTCAGCAAGTGTTGAGTTCAAATGCAGTCTCTGAGACTTCTTAGCCATGGGATCCTGGGCAAGTTGCTATATTTAATTGTCAAAAGGCACAAATAATATTCCTGTCTTCCAGTGTTGTTGTAAGGATTAAATGAGATAACATCTGTAAAGCTTCGGACAATGCCTGGCATGTGGGAAGTACTTAAGAAATACTGGTTCCCTTCCCTTCTCCAATATATATAGTCCCTATATTATTAAGATATGAGTGTTCAGCAAAGTTCCTGGCACATAGTAGGTTCTATTTAATTACTATGATGTTTGTCTTTAGAAGACATGAGCATATCTACAGAGGAGCTCTCACATCGGTTATGTTGGGTCAGCTATGATGTAGTGGCAAGAACTCTTATCAAAACTGTTGAAGAATATGATGGGAATCAAAAGAACTGAATTTGAATCTTGGTTTAATCACCTGGTGTTTTTGTGACCTTGGGAAAGCGACTTAATCTCTCCAACCATTAATTTTCTCATTTATAAACAAAGGGATTAGATATTAGATGGTCCCTAAAAGTCCCCTTCAAAATCCTGTGGTCCACAAAAGGAAATAATTCCCTACAGAACTATCATGAATCCCCCTCTTCGTGGCAAAACTAAATAGAATTAAGGCATCCAGAATGGAATTTTTGAATTTGGACATAAAATTTTAGATCTGGAAGAAACCTGAAAGAGCTCCTAATTTGATATTCACATTTTACAGGTAAAGAAATTGAGGCTCAGAAAAGTTAAGTGATTTATGTAAGCTCACCAGTGGTACCATTGTGGATCTTTGGCTCAATCTTTTCATCTGTTTAACTTTGTATTTTTTGCATAATCAAATTATTTAATGCTATACCTTCACAAAAGTGTTAGATGGGTGTTAGATGACTAGATGCAATGTAGAGATGCAGAAAGTTTCTTAACTAAGAGCTTTGCCATGTTGTCTATTTAACTTCACTAAACTGTCTTTTGTCTGCAGGATAACTGAAAATGGTGTATTAACCACCTGATCTCCCACACACGTAGCTACTAGAAGCATGAAAGTAGGGACTCTAGGTTTGCATTCAAATATCCTAGATATGAATCCCAACTTGTGTGAACTATTTCAACTTTCTAAACACAATTTCTTCCTCTGTAAGAAAAGGGGATTGTGAAATTGTGAGCTAAATACTGGTGACACTGGAGACACAGGGACCTGGTTTTAGATTCTAGCTCCAGAATTTGACCTTGACCTGTCTGGGACTCAGTTTGCTCATTGGTAGAACAACTGCATTGGATCAAATGATTTCTGAATTTCCTTCTGAATCTAAATCTATGAGCCCATAATTCTTAGCAAAACTCTCACTCTGTAGTAAGGTTATAAAGCTCCCTCTCTCCACATTACCCCTCCCTGCAAAAACCCTTTTTAGGATCATTTTGTCTTTTCAAATATAAATTCTTTGACTTGCCCAGGATGATATGTGTGGAATTTATGCACATGACTCATAGGTGTGAACTCTGTAATTGAAAACAACACACCTCCAATGCAGCCCTCCCTTGACCTCCCACATGGAAGCAAAGTGGGGAAAATGCTTTGTTATCTGAAGCCTCTCTCTTGGGCCTGGGTTGCAAGAACTCTGTGATTTTTCAGGCCCTTGACTCAACATTTTCTCATGTAACTAAAATGCCGGAGTTTTCCATTGTTCACACCACAGAGAATCTAACAGACCAGAGCAAACTCCCAGGACCCCCATAACAGATGCCGCAAATGGTGTACACGTGTACAGCAGATATATGGAGACATTCCTGTTTGCAGAGACATTCCTTCAGGCTCATCACACACAGACATGAACTTGTAATTTACTTTCAGGTTACTTTTCACCTAATCATGAGCTCTGAAAAACCTTGTTCACAATAGAAAAGAACGACAACCCCATGTAGGTGACAACACGGCAGGGGAACTTGCTCAGAGCTTTCAGACAGATGAGCTCTAATCTTGATGTTGACATTGACCGGTCAAGTGACCTTAAGCAAGCAGTTCCTCCAAGTTTCAGTTTCTCATTGTTTGTTGTGAAGATAAAATGAGATATTTTTTAAAAAATACATTTCCATTCTTATATGCTATATGAATTCTCTTATTATTATTACATAGCCAACAATGATAACTAATATTTTCAGTTTTATCTTTGTGCATTCCCTAATGGATTGTAAGGAATCCATTGACTATGGGAAAAGACTATGTCATCATGATCTTTGCAGCCCAAGTACCTAACATGGCGTGTTCTGTGGAATAAGTGATTTAATGAATATTTGTTAAATTGAATTCCAAGAAAATTGTATAGGAGAATATAATTTGTTTCTAAACCTAAAATCACTAACATAACTCTTCAATGAAGTAAACTTCTGCGTTAAAAATTCTTAACCTGTGACTACTGAACTTTTGCACTTCAAAGCAGTGAAAATTCTATAAATTCTTCTCTAATGTCACCTCTTCTATGAAGCCTTGCTAACTCTGATTGGAGTTCAGGATTGGAGAATCAGGAGTAAGCTTTTCTTCATCAGAACTTATGTCGATTTGGGGGAGTATCTCTTTTATATTTTTCATATGTTCTTGTTTTCATTATGATTATTTGTCTAAGCGTCTTATATGCTGGTAGATTATTCACTCTTTACAAACAGGAACTGCTCTCTAATCTTTGTTATTTTCCAACCAGAGCCTAGCACAGTGTTCTAAACATATGGCTGTGTGATCTCATCAAAGTGGCTATTTCCTTCAAGGGTTCAAATTGCTCTGCATATTGTAGATGCTTACTGACTGTGATCCAAGTTGAGTATTACTGTGAAAAAGAATAAACACGGAGTCAAGAGGATCCATACTTCAATGAGATATGTAAAATGCTTTGAAAAATTTATGGTGGCATTATTATTGTTAAGCATAGGGAAATTCCTAGTATGAGGAATTCTTTTAATTTTGCAAAGTACAACCTCTCTATGATTTACTATATAAATCCAATTAAACCCCAAAGAGATCAAAGAAAAAGAAAAAGGGTCTGTATGTATAATTCTGCATATCCCCTCACCCCCACCCCAAGCAGTTCTTTTTATGGTGGTGAAGAATTAGAAACCAGAGAGGACATGGCCATTAATTAGGGAATGGCTGTACAAGTTATGTTATGTTGTGATGGAATACGTTTCTGTTATAAGAAATGATGAAGGGGGTGGTTTCAGAAAAAAACCAGAAGGATTTGTATGAACTGATGTAAATTGAAGTGAGTAGAACCAGGAGAACATTGTACATAGTAACAGCAATATTGTAACAATAATCAACTTTGAAAGACTTAGCTACTCTGATCAAGAAAATTATCCATGACAGTTCCAAAGGACTCAGTGGAAAATGCTCTCCCCTTTCAGAAAGAAAACTGGAATCAGAGTGTGGATTGAAGCATATTTTTTCCTCTTTATTTTTCTTATTTTCTCTCCCCCCTCACCATGATTAATATGGAAATAGGTTTCACATGACTTCATATATATAATAAATATCGTATTTCTTGCTTCCTCAATAGGTTGGGGAGAGGGAGAGAATTTGGAAGTTAAAACAAAAATTCTTTAAAATATATAAAAAAATAGATAAATCAAGCCTAAAGGGCATTTATAAAATATTTTTAAGGCATGAGCACAATGAATATTAAATAGAGTTTGCCCTCAAGATGCTTGCATTCTATCAAGGAAACAGCATGTACATATGTGTAGAGGAGGAAGAGAAGGCTAACTAATGGGCTTAAGGAAATACTCCTATGAGAGATCACATAAGTTGAGGTTTAACAGTTTATGCAAAAACATAGATTTATATAAAAACTCAGAAGAAGCAATACTGGATTTAGGGCAGTTATCTTATCCTAGGATGTTTGCTTGAGGAGCATAATGGTTCTTTGTTGATAATATAATATAATAATAACCATTATGCTTATTTTCTTGGGTTACATAGCTGTTAGTGACAGGTTTGGAACTTGAGTCCAAGTGTAGGAGTCTCCAGAGCCATTAGATGACACCAAGGATAGAGTGCTGGACCCAGAAATCAGAAAGACTTATCTTCATGGGTTCAAATCTGGCCTCATATATTTGCCAGCTATGTGATCCTAAGCAAGTCACTTGTCTCAGTTTCCTCATTTGCAAAAATAGATTGTAAAATGTAAAAACTTTGCCAAGAAAACTCCCAATGGGGTCATGAAAAGTCAGACATAACTGAATAACAACAAAACTGGAAGTTTCCAAGCCTAGCACTCTATCCACTATTTTATCAATTTAGGAATAGATTGGGTATAAATCAGAGATTATGTATAGAAACATTTGCTTTGCTATGGAGCAAAGTATAAAACCCTAAAGAATCCACATATATAGTGAGTTCAATGTCCCCTGTTTTTCTGCTTCTCTCCAATGACAGTTTGCCAACCTTAGATAGAGGGCCTGGAAATCTGGGAACTCTTTCTTATGAATTGTAGATTTGTATGCTTCCCCTTCTCTGATACGTGAAGGCTGCTACCTATTACTTGGGTCATCCACCTGAGGGTAGTTCCTTATTGGCTCCTATGATAAGAACTTAGTTTGTTGTCTAATATTGCCACAATCCAACTCAATACCCAGACAATTTATGCCTATTCACATTACCTCCAGAAAAAAGAGATTAAATTAAAATCATCCAAATAGAGATGTGGTTAACACATTAGTTTCAATTTAGATTTCCAAAGTACCATGTATGTTAATAAAATAATCCTTATACTGGTAAAATCTTTATACTTTTCAAAAGTACTTTTATCTGATCCTTCTAGCAGCCCTGGGAGTAGATAAGACATTCAGTGAATTTTAAAAGTTGCCTTCCACTCACTCCTGTTTTTAAATGATCAAAAGTTGGCTTGGACCTTCTTCTCAGTATGGTTTCTAGTTAGGCAGTGTGCAGACAAGACCAAAAATTTCTATCCAATAAGCTCATAATAATATCGTATTCCCCTGCAGACTCGGCCATGACAAAAATCCATCCAATGGTGAATAATGAAAGAGCCATAAACTTATCTTGCTTAATAGAAAACAGGAACCCCGTCCCACTTGCCAGGCCCAAGCCCCCAAAGTCTGCCTCCATCCAGGAAAAATCACTGGAAATGAAAAATAATTTCTATTGGCTAGGCAGGCCCAACCACCCACAATTAGGAGCCCATCATCTCTGGGGGAATGTCTCAAAGTTTCACATTATGGTCTCTTCAGACCATAATGCTTCAGACACTCCCAACTCTTATAGTCAAATCTAGACAGAAGTGACACATTCATATCCCTTTTTGGTCCTTGAAGCATCTGCAAACACACCTTTGCTTCCTGAGGAGATGATAAGAAAAAAAAAGAAAAAGGAAATCCATTGCTGAAGTTACCTTCAACTATATTTTTAAAAGAAATAATGGTCTTGGAGGGAGGTGGATAGAGGGCAAGTTAAGTTGCCTGAATTCTGAGTTCTCATCTCTATTTTCTTATTAGCTGGTGATACTTAGGCATAAATACTTAACCTTTTAGCTTCAGTTTCCTCATCTATAAAATGAGGAAATTGATATGCAGGATCTCTAGGTTTCTTTCCAACACTAAAATGCCATGACTTCTATATAAATACACAAATATGTATAATAATTATGGAATTTTATGTATAGATAAAAAATTCATATATACATGCTTAAACTACTTATTCATATGCCTTCATATTTTAGTTTTAATGAGTTCATACTCCAATCTCCAGGGAAGTTAATTTACTTGATTTTGGAATTTCTGCCTTAAGAGTCCAACACAGTTGATTGGCAACTGGATGTATGCAAACTAGCCTATTTAATTTCCATTTGTCTTTTCTTTTCACTTTTTCTTCCTTTCTTCTTTTATTCCTTCCTTTCTTCTTTCCTTCTTTTCATCTTTCCTTCCTCCCATCTTCTCTCCATTCCTTCCTCCCTTTTTTCTTCTTTTCTCCCTCCTTCTTTTCTTCATTCCTTCCTCCTTTCCTCCCTTTCTGCTTTTCCACCTTTCCTCCCTTTTTTCTCCTCCTCTTCCTCCTCCTCCACCTCCTCCTCCTCCTCTTCCTCCTTCTTTCTTCTCCTCCTGCTCCTCCTCCTCCTCCTTCTTCTTCCTCCTCCTTCTTTCTTCTTTTCTTGCTCTCTCTCTTTATCTGTCTTTCTCTTTCTTCCTCTACTTCTCTCCTTCTCCCCTTCCTCCCCGTCTCTTATCACTATCCATTCACCCATTTTCATTCTAACCACACCTATCCTCCCAAGTAAAAAACATTCTTCTATATCAAGAAAGTACAGTTGAGAAAAACAGATTTACATACTCACATGTCGAAAAATGTATATCTCATTGTACGTTTTCCATTACTTCTATGCCAAGAAAAAAGAATTTTCAATCATTGTTCTTCCAGAGTTGTGAATAGTCATTGCATTTGTACAATGTTCTTAAGACTTTCAAAGTTGTTTTCATTGATAATATTGTCACTATTGTATATGTAGTTCTGATTCTTTACTCTTTGTCCATTTATATAGGTTTCTATAGTTTTCTCTAAATCTATTTCCTTAATCACCTTAGATATGATAATCTAGCTAGTCATTCTCTAATTAATAGATGCTCAGTTTGTTTCTTATTCTTTGCTAGACCTAAAAGGACTTTTATAAATATTTTTGTGCATAAGTGTATTTTTTCTTTTTTTAAATTTCTTTTGTACAAGCTAGAAACAAAGAATATTCATTTTAGTAACTTTTGGGCTATAGTTCCAAAATGCTTCCCAAGATGTTTGGGTTATGTTGTAGATCTACCCACAGTGCATTAGTGTGCATGCCCTTCCAAGCTGCTATAGTAATTTCATTTTCACATTTTTGCCAATCTAATTCATAAGTAGTAGATTTTCAGTATTATTTAAATTTTACCACTAGTATTTGGAATTTTTTCAGATGGTTATTGAAAGCTTATCTTTCTTCTTTAAAGAACTACTTATTCATATATCCTTTGTTTTTTTTTTTTTAATCTGTTGTCAAATCACTCCTGTTCTCATACATTTACATAAATTCCTTATATATCTAAAATAGCATGATCTGTCCCCAAGAAATTTGCTGCAAAGTTTTTTTCTTCTCAATTCATTGCTTTAGTTCTAATTTGGTTGGAATTGATTTTGCTTTTGCAAAACCTTTACAATTTTATGTCATCAAAATTGTTTTATATTTATATCCATCTCTATCATTCATATTTTAAGAACTGCCTTCATTCATAGGTCTCTTTCTTTATTTGTAATATAATTTTTATATCTAGGGCATACATCCATTTATTTTAAATTTTGTATTTATTCCATTAAATATTTCCCAGTTATGTGTAAATAATTTAGCAATCATTTTTAAAAACTTGAGTTCTAAATTATCTCCATCTTCCATCCCTTTCCCTTTCTTGAGAAGGCAAGCAATTTGATTTTGATTATACATGTGAGGTCATGAAAAATATGTTTCCATTTTAACCATGTTATAAAACAAAACAATGAAAATAAAGTAAGAAATATGCTTCAATCTGAATTCAGAACTTTTCAATTTTCTCTCTGGAAGTGGTTGGCATTTTTCATCATGGGTCTTTTGGAACTGTCTCGGATCATTGTCTTGATCAGAGTACTTAAGTCTTTCACAACTGATCATTCTACAATGTTGCTTTTACTGTGTAAAATATTCTCCTGGTTCTGCTCACTTAACTTTGCTTCAGTTTATATAAGTCTTCCAAGGTTTTTCTGAAACCATTCCCTTCATCATTTTTAATAGCACAATTGTATTCCATCACAATCATATGCCATAACTTGTTCAGCCATTTCCCAATTGATGAGCATCTCTGTTTTTAATCCTTTTTTTCCACAAATTTTGCCTCCATTATTTTACAAATAGTTCCTTTTCTCTTTTCTTTGATCTCTATGGAATGCAAACCTAATAATGGTATGTACAATTTTGTAATCTGTTGGGTGTAATTCCAAATTGTTCTCCAGAATGGTTGGGCTAGTTAACAACTCTACCAGTAGTGCATTAATATCTATTTTTTCCACATCCCTTCTTGAATTTTTGGGAAGACACCAACCTGTGAAGGATCTGATCCCTCAATATGTCCATGACAGCTCAACTCAAAAGCCCAATCTCATGCAAGGAAATATTCACTGAAGTTTCTAGGGAAGTCAGGCTAATGATCAGGGACATTTTGAGGACCCTATCTTTTCCCAAGTATGCCTTCTAAAATCAATGTCTCTCAGAATAGGCCTTCTAGGAGGAAAGAAGAAAGTCACTCTTGTACCAACTGTGCCCCTCACATAGGCACATAGGGGGCATACATTCTCTCCACTATTTTGGAATCCTTACTAAGCTGCAACCTTTTGTAACTTAGGTTACATATTTATTCAATAAACACATTCTTAAAAATTATTAAGTACTAAATTAAAAAGGTGTAATGTCTTGTCCCAATTTTACTAATTATGAAATTTTTAGAAGTGATCTCACAGAATAATAAAACCAATATCATGTAAATCAGTGACACAGAAAGGGAGGCCCAAGGCTTAAAATTTCTACCTGCAGGTGGGAACAGAGAGATCAGGATAATAAAGGAAGAATACATCAAGAGAGGGTACTGGACATCAGATGTCACTGTCTTCAAGTCACTGAAGAAGGAAGAAGGGGTAGAGTGTCAACAGCAATCCTTCAGAGTCTCTATCTTTGGACTTAGAAAACATTTAGTTTCACCAGTTCTGTTTATTTATCCTCATTGAATGAGATACTGGGTTCCCCACACCTGGCCTTTTCTTGATGGTGCTGAAGGTTAAAGGTTTAATAGAGTGGAAAGGGTTCTCTTTGAGTGGCTTTCCCATCTCAGCTATCACAGACAAGGTGATGAGAGGGGAGTCTTAGCTATACAAAATTGGGGCATGGGTGTTTCTGGACAAGGAAAGGATGGAGGTATTAGGCAAGAAAGGATGGATGCAAAGCAGAGGCAGCCAGCCACTGGAGTGCTATGGAGAAACAAAAAACAAAAAAGTTTTTTTGGGACTATTACAAATCCTAACGTACACAGGCAGAGAATTCCCTGGGTTATATGGCCATGTTTAAGTTTCAGCTTCACACCTGCCCCAACTGTTTGGTTTCTGCTCCAAGAACTTGTCTGAATTAGGAAAGCGGCTGGTCTCAGATCACCAATGTCAGCTGGTTCTCATAGGCTAAACTTCAATGTTGGGGTGGGGGGAGAGGGGAAGCTCGTCAGTTGATGAGAACACACCCCAGCTGCATTATCTCAGCTGCTACCTTTCATCCCCTCTAGGGCCTGCCTGTTTGCACCTTCTTGGTCCCAAAGTATTTGACACCTGACTCCCCTGACCATACTATCATGGTGGGCATGGATTTTTCCAAGTACACATGGTGCTGTTTACATCTGCATGTTGGCACGGGAGCCTTTTCCTTGTTGTCAGCTGCAGTGTTTGCAGAGCTGACAGAGAACATTTGCTCACTTCCAGTCTCCTAGCCCCGTTGTCCATGATTTCTCAAAAATTACTGTCAGTGAGATCACACCTGCAGATTCCTCCCACATCCTGGGATGTAATTCATCTGGTTTTCAAAAAAAAAATGCATTCATTTCAAGCAGCTAGGTGCTCTGTGGTTATCAACTCACCTGTCTCTCTTCAACTGCCTGTTGGAAGACTTCTAGTTTGACGATAATTTTTATTGCTAGATAAAACAGAAGCAACCTCCTACATTTTCCTCTTCTCCACTTCGGTTCTATTTCTGACTAGAGAAATCCATCTCCAAAATCATCCTCTCCCACTGTATGTAATATCTCCTTCCACCAGTCAACACATTCTGTTTGGATTCTTCCTTTGCATCCTTCTAGCCATCATTCTGTTCTATGATTAGATATGTATTAGCCTAGCTTCCCTACTGGACTTAGACTCCATGAGGGCAAGGTTTCTGCATTCATTATCCTTCTGTGAGGTCTCTTTTAGTTGTAGATCTGAGATCCTATGAGCTCTGTTATCTCTTGATATTTAGCATATGTGTGGCCTTGTATTAGGAGAAGTTTCATCATAGTTTGTTGAAGAGTTTGCTAATTTATACATGGTCAATACCCAGTAAGTAATTGTTCATTGATAGAACCAGCTACACTAAGAGAAACAACACTGGGAAATGTGTATGGACTACAATATAACATTTCCACTCTTCTTGTTATTGTTTGCTTGCATTTTTGTTTTTTCTTCTCAGGTTATTTTTACCTTCTTTCTAAATCTGATCTTCCTTGTGCAGCAAGATAACTGTATAAATATGTAAACATATATTGTATTTAAAATATACTCTAACATATTTAACATGTATGGGACTATCTGGCATCTAGGGGAGGGAAGGAGGGAAAAAGTTGAAACAGAAGTGTTTGCAAGGGTCAGTGTTGAAAAAATTACCCATGCATATGTTTTGTATATAAAAAGCTATAATGAAAAAACATCTAAAAAAATAATTGTTCATTGAAAGTAGCCTTGGACTTGAGACTTGCTGCTTAAGGTGTCCAGTTGAATATTGCCATGGTGCCTTAAACTCAAAAACAAAATTCATATTTCTCCTAATCCCATTCTTCCTCTTAACATTTTTTATTTCTATTAAGGGGACTACCATCTTTCCACTCTCTCACATCAACAATTTTGGAGTAATTCTATACTCTTGTTTTTTTCCTCACTCCCTCCTCCACCTTATCGAATCGGTTTCCAAATCTAGGCAAGTCTACTTACACAATATTCCTCATGTGTGCCACCTTTCCATTTTCAATACACTCAAACCCTTATCACTTTTTGCATGGATTATTGCAATAGTTTCCCAATTCATCTATCTACCTTCTGTCTCTCTTCTCTCTAGTCTGTTCTTTATGTGGCTGCCAAACTGATATTCCCAGTGTACAGGTTGTAAATGTTCACACTAAAATTTAACAATTGGCTCTTGAGAGTCCAGGCTGGCCTCGGCCCATCATTAGCTGCAGTAGTCATGTAAACTTTCATTCAATTACAATCATATGTATTTATTGCTGGCAGGATGGGAGATTGGGAGCAATGGATCATGTATACCCAGCGTTGGAGGTTTAAGCCCTTAGGAAATGGCAGAGGGGGAGATCTTTGTAGACATTTTATTCTTATTTCCTTAAGTTTTGTAGCAGTGACAGATTTTGATGAATGAAAAAAAAAAGCAATAAAAGAGAATAGAAACCATTATTTAAAACACGGGGGTGGATCACAAGTAGAGCAGTTGATGGCACAGCAGGGCATGAAGTCAGAAAGACCTGAGTTTAAATGTAGCCTTAGATATTTATTAAATGTGCCACCTTGGATGAATCACTTAACCTCTTTGCCTTTGTTTCCTCATCTGCAAAATGTGAATAATCAGGGCACCTACCTCTGAGGAGATAGGAAGTGAGAATCAAATAAGATAATAATTATGAAGTGCTTACAAGGCACAGAGCATAGAACATAACAAGCCCTGATTGCCCCACCAAAAAAACAATCATGGACATCACTATTGTACTGCCAGAGAGAGAGAGAATGGGATGGTGTGTAGGAAACTGGATTAGAAATGAGGAAGATCTGGGGTCAGCTTTCTCCTCTGACAGATACTGTCAGTGTGACTCTGGACAAGTTCCTTTACCCTTCTAGGCTAGAGGTGTCAAACTCTTGTCTGGTTGGCTGTAGATGGCCACAAAATTTCAGCAGGCAGCAGGAACTAGATTAAAATGTCATTGGAAAATATTTCACAAACATTTTAAAAATACAATGCAAAATAAACAATATTTATTTGTGTTTTTCTTAAATCAGCATGATTCCCCGGGGATTTCAGTTTGAATTTGCTGTGATTCCTCTAAGTGTGTCTAAATTGCAGAGATGAGATTGACCTGTGTTGATAGAAGGAGGTACTGCCCTCCCCTGGAAGTTCCCTATACCAGTGTTCTCTAGGCAGGTGCCATTTTTATCCCTAGCCCTCTAATGTAATCTTTGTTTCTTTCTGAACTATTCCTAGACTTCCCACCTCTCCAAGGCATTGTAAGCTACCAAAGAATGGGGAAATACTTTGTATAAAAAGGGCTTTGTAAATTTTATCACAGTTTATACCCTTACCACTAATGTCAAATTCTATAGCAGTTCTGTGTGTCTTGGGATAGCAGGCATCCATTATAGGAATACCTTATATCTCTGAATTTTTGTAGTTAAATTTTTAGCTTTAATGCTGGACAGATATAGGTTTTTGCCTTTAATTTAAAATATTTCAGTATTTTAATTATACCTAGTACAATGAAGTGAATGTTCTTTATATGGTCCATTACTTACATTAGTGAAAAAGCATTGGGCTAAAATTTAAATCACATACTTTGTACCATCCCGTTTCTAGACCTGATCAATTACATTTTCCCATTAACTTCTCTAGATGGTCTATGAATTTTAAACACATACTGAATTATATCATCCCCTTCTCTTATGGCAGGATGGAAACTTGAGTGGATGCCCAATTAATAATATGCCCAACTGTGCTCATTAATAGAACTGTCTATCATTAGGAGTTAGCACGAGGGCACATGAAGTTACTGGCAGGTGGGACAGTGGTGGAAAGGAGTAGATTAGGGGATAGAAGAATGGACTAGGAATTAGGAAGACCTTAACCCATATTTTAACTCAGATACTTACTAGTTATAAGATTCTTAGTTCTGTGGTCAGAATCAGGATAATATGGTTTTGCTTCAGTTTTCTCATGTATGAAATGGATTCAAGTTGCCTTTAAGGTCATGCCCAATCCTAAATCTATGATTCTCTGATGATCCTATCCCTAAGGGATAGATTATCTTAATACTCACCAGAACCCTAAACCTTTCTGCTTCTTTGTCCATACTATTCACTATGTTTGGAATGCCTTTCCTGATCCTCCATTATCTTCTTTTAAATCCCATAATAATTTATTAAATTCAGATAAATTCAAAAAGTAGTTATTAAGGGCCTACTTTGTGTTGGGCACTGTGCTAAACATTAGGGATTCAAAGTCAAAAAATGAGAAATTATTTGCTTTCATGAGGGTTAGTTACATTCTACTGGGAGTAAGTGTGTAGACCACCAGTATGATTATTGGTATACTTAGACAATGTAAATATTTTATGTGTATCAGGATTTAAATATAACTAGACATGGTGGGAAGGGGAAAGTAAAGATAAGTTAACTGCTGTGGAATATGAGTCTTTGTACCTTGATCCATTGGCTGCCCTGGAAAGCCTGGAAACTCTCCCTAGGAGAACATAGGCAAGCTAACTGCTATAGACCTTGCATGCTTAGAGATTTAAGATTTTCATTAATTTTTTTGAATAAAGGCATTCATATAATACTTAGTCAACTTGTAACTAAATAAGATACTAAATTAGAAAGACCTGAATGCAACTCACACTTTGTAGCTAGCTTTGTGATCTTGGACCAGACTTAAGGTTTCAGTTTAACTGTGAAATGCTTGGTACTGAGCTAAGCTAAAAGAGGGATTGAAGTAAATGGCTGTTCAGATCCCTTCTAGCCCTAAATAGATGATCTTATTGCTGTGTGGTTGGCAAAATCATTATTGAAAAAGAATTTTGAGTCAAATTGAGCAAAATTAAATCTTATAGGAATAAATGTTAATTTTTACATTGGGGTTAAAAATTAAATTTCATGTTCAAAATGGGGTGATATGGTTAGCTAGCAATCTCTTCAAAAAAAGTCTGGGAATTTTAGTGGCCACAAATTCACTATAACTCCATAATATGATGTTAGTCCAGTAAGCTAACTTTAGAATGTATCAAGAAAAGCATAACTTTCAGGACAAAGAAGGAACCTATCCTTGTGTATTTAATCTGATTAGAAGATATTTGAACTCTGTTTGTAGTCATATTTTTCAAAAGCTAGTGATTGATCAACTGGAGAGAGTCTAGTGGTAGGAAATGTACATGGTGATGAACTCGATCACATGTTATGAACATCAAAGGAATTGGAAGTGTTTAGACTGAAGAAAAAAGATTTAAGGGGCAGATAGTGGTCTTCAAAAATGAGGAAGACTTTCTATGGAGGAGGGATTGGATTTGTTCTGCTTGGTTCCAGTGAGCAGACTAGGTGAAAGTGGCTAGAGTCAGACCCTAGCCTGGAGTCAGGAGGAGCCAGTTATTGTTTTGAGAAGAGAAGAATGCATTGTATGAAATACTGTTCAAACAAAAGATGGAAGGCAACTTATTAGCTGTGTCCTTGATTCTAAGAACAGATATTCTTATCATAGTATCTAGCAACTTGTTTTTTTTTAAAATATATAATACATAACATTATTATATAACATATATCACTTATAACTATATTTCAGTATAATTGGTTCCTTTTGCAATCTTAAGTATTTTTATGTTATACATTTAGAATATTACTCTGGGAATATATCTATAGATTTCATCAGACATTGTCAAGGTGATCCACAACACAAAAAACTAAGAACCTCAATTTTATAGGTAATTTTTGTTTAGCAATATGTTAAACCTAGGATGGACTCTGAGTTTCCTGCTAAGTTAAGTTCTGATTATATTTCCTAATGATTGCAAAGATGTCCTAGTCAAAATCCTCCATCCTCAAAAAGAATTCCTTATTATGGTTACTTTCCACAATTGATGTTTTATTAATTCTATTAAACTCTGGAATACTTTATAATCAGAAATCAGACCTTGCAGTAGGGCAGTTTTCTCAGGAAAAAGTTCTGAAGATAGTTTAAGACAGTGGGGGTAAATGAATACAGTGCTGTAGGTGGAGTCAAGAAGGCCTAACTTGAATCACCTCAAATACTTATTTTAACTTATTTCCCATTTAACTCTGGGAAAGTAACTTAGTCTCTTTCTGAGCCTCAGTTCCCCTACTTGCAAAATAAAGTGTTTGAATCCAATAGTCTATAAAGTTCCTTCCAGTTTCTGGCCCCAAACAAATACTTAGAGATTAGTGAAAACAATAAATTAAAGATAGAATGGACAGCTAGTCCCTTCATTTTTATTTTTTCTGAATTTGATTAAGATTTAATTTGATAGCTTTTTTTTTTTTGTCAATAATAGGTCAGTGCTTGCGTACAAGATCTTTTCTAAAAACCTAATATATTTTTTAGGGGACCTCATTCAGATTATTCATCAGTCAGACCCAGTTATAGAATCATAGTGGTAGAAGAACTTTAGAGATTATCTTATCCACCCACTCACTTTACAGATAAACTGAGTCTCAGTGACTTGCTTATGTCACAAGTTACAGAAGCAGTCTTCTGATTTCAAATCCAGCACTCTTCCCACCATCCTGTGTTTCCTTTGTCAGAGCTGCCATCTTGTAAACTCATTATATAGGCAGGCCATCCTTGGTGTGTATGGCACGAGTTGCCATGTTAGAGGGCAGATCTATGGGAAGAAAGCTCCTCTGGAATTCACGAGCTGGTATTTGACTCTTCATGAAGGAATTCAGTTCCATTTTTATCTCTCTGCTGAGCAGCTCATAGATTGTGAGGTGTTTGGAGAACTGTCTGCCTCTTGCCTATTTGGGAATGCTTTTAAGAGGTTCCAGAAACTGCTGTTTGTTGATAAATCAGGATAATCAGAGAGAAGTGTTTTAGTGAAACTGTGTAAAAGTAGGAACAAGGCCTTCTGCATCAGTACCAGCTGTCGCCTCTCTTAGGAGCACGCATAGTAGATTTCAGTACTTCTCAGACATCTGCTCTCATAGTCATATAAAACAGTCTTTCTGTCAGCAAAAACCCTGGCAAAAAAGAACTTACATTATTTCAGGAATCACATTCCCAGGCCTGGTGTGTAGAATCTCCTCCATAGTTATGGGTACAGAGAAGTTGTATAATATTCTCCTGAACATTAGCCCATGACCTAGCTCTTAAGTAACCATTTTCCTTTCAGTCCTAGAAAACAAACAGCAAAACTGGGAATAGGACACGTATCCCATGGCTGTCATTCAAGATTCCTTCAACAGTAGCTAAGGATTAAGTCTCGACTCTGTGGTAGAGATGTTCCCTAACTGCCTCCTCCAAGGCAGAGTTTAAACTTCATGACGCCATCAAAAGTCCTAGCCACTTGGGTCTACATCATGAGCTCTCTCTAGTCCAGACCATCCTAGTGGTCTCACTTCGACTTTGGGATTCATCAAATCCAACTCCCTCCACCTGACAATTTTCTAAACTTTTTACCATTTTGAGATTGAACCCAGATCTTGCAGTTTAGTTCAAGCTGTTTGTCAGCTTTCACTTGAACCCAGAAACCATTGTTGTCATTTGAACTCTTTACCATCTGACGATTGAAACCAGATCCCCGTATGGGTCTTCCAAGCTTTTTAATGACAAGAGATTGAACCCAGATCTCACTCCTGTCATCCAGACTTCTTGCCATTTGAGGATTAAACCCATTCCCAAATGTCTTCTAAGCTCTTTGTCATTTGGGGACCAAACTTCAGGTCTTGAGGACTTTTATCTAAGTTTTTTTCAATTTCTACATTTAACCCATGCTGCTTGCTTGTTATCGAAGCATTCTATCAATTGGAGATTGATTCCACACAACAAGGCTGAGAGCCAAGCTCCTTAGCGGTTAGATATTGGACCCAGACGTCATGGTTATCTTCCAAGTTCCATGCCAGCTGGGAATTGAGCCCACATCCTGTGGCTGCCTTCCAGCCTCCTTATTGGTGGGGGAGAAACCCTGAGACCCTAAACTACTCTTTAGGTATTCCAGAGTGAGGGACAAAACCTATCCGTGGTCATTACACAAGTTTTTTACCAGCTGTAGATTGAATCCAGCTGTCAGAAATCAAGAGGGAAGATTGACTGAAGTCCTAACTTTTCTCCTTCAGCTGCTAAAGATCTTGAATGATGATATTAGTAACCCCTAGAGCAAGATCGCCTGTTATCTGTTGGGGAATAATCTCAGATCTCCCAGCTGTCATCCAGCTGCTTGCCAGCTGGGTATAAAATTCAGGTTCTTATTAATACACTATATCAGCCCATTACTTTATTAGCTTGGATGTGCAAGCCAAGTTTCTCTAACTATTGTTTGGTTATGTTATTATACAGGATGGAGCTCATTCCCTGGCCTGATGCAAAAAAAAAAAAAAAAAAAAAAAAAAAAGGCCAGAAACTACTTTGTGATTCTGAAGCAACCAAGCTTGCCAGTGCATTTCTTTTTTGCACAGTGGACCACCAATGCTGTACCTTGCCTTAGGGACCACACCCAGCAAGCCCTGAATGTAGGGCTTTCCTGTACTACTGTACTCTACAAGTTACAGGAAGGCCTGGCATGGTTCTCAATGAGGGAAAAGAACAGTTTTGTCCACCTCATCATCTCCAACAAGCAAGTAGGTCAGATTGGCAAATCAGGTGAGTTCCTGGACCACTAGTCTGCCTGAATTCTGCTTGCTTTTTTTTTTAACCAAACCATTTACAAATGTACTGATGTATAGTGAAATGCATAGGGATGGAGAATGAAAAGCAAACAGTCTGCATGTTAACATCTGGAGCAGACGGAATTAAAACCTAAGGACTCGTTACTGTAACAATTACTTACTGAGTCTGGGAAACTTTTAAACCTAAATCTGGGGAGAAATTTTTCAAGAATGCTTTAATATAAAAATAACTTAGAAAAATCTTCATGGACTATTCTGCATCAAATTGAATTTCATGTCAGCTATTGAAAATGCATGGCATTGCTTTTCAGTCGACCCTAAGGAAAGAGCCTCTCCCCCACATACTCTCCAGAGCTAAAGTGTGCTGGGGTGGGGGTAATTCAGAGTTCTTAAAATAATGAAGCCCCTGGTTCCTCATAGAAAAGCTATGAGGGTTCTCCTTTTGGTTAAAAGAAGCTGAAATCCTCACAGGATACAATATGTAATAATGCTTTTTGCTTGTATCTGCCTGGCTACCTTTCCTGAAAGGTGGGACTTACTGAGCTACCAGTGTAGTTAATTTCTTTCCCTGTCTTTCTGAGAGTTGTAGCAACTAAAGTCTAGTGGCCTGTGGCCTGTCATCAGCAGATCTTTTTCCATGTTTATTTTCTGGGAAGTCGGTAGGAAAAATAGCCAGAGAATAGTCATACAGCTTTTGAGATTCCCAGCGGGGTTGGGGAGAGAAGGGTCAGGAAAAAAAAACACACATATACACAATAATCACCAACCCAACAACACAACTGCATGATCTCAGAGGCTTATTTTCCTCAGCCCTATCTTCCCTCTACAATTCTTGAAATAGTAGCTATTAGCCCTCCCCCCAACCATCTACCCATTCTTTTAACTCATTCTTGTTGGCTGGCCAAACTTCTCCATTGACCTTCTCAAGCTGTCCTATGCTCTCACATATTCTGCATATTTTTTCCCTTTCCTCCACTCTCAAGCTACCAAGACGCAGGTTGATTTCCTCAGTGTTAGCATTTCAAATTGAACTTTTATACAACAGACAAAATGAATGGGAGCAAAGTTTCCCAAAGGGAATAGAGATTGAATATTAATATAAATCCCATCAGTAAGGATTTTACAGTGAAGCTTCTATAGCCTTCTATTATTCCCCTAATCTTGGGAAGTAAAATTGTGTGCCATGGTTTCTTTAAGAGCCACTACAATTCCACAGATTGTTTTTGTGGTAGACCATTGGATAGGATGCTTAGGAATGAGTTTGGGATTCATTTGAATAAAACAATCTATACCCTCATGGAGCTTACATACCATTGGAAGAAATGACATGTATATAAATTAACAAAGAGATTATGTTTAATATACCTTTAATTTCACTCATATAGAGAATTCCCATGTGAGGAATTTCCTCCATCAATAAAAATTAGTACCTGGAGGGTAATGAAATCAACTATAATTGGCTTGTGAGCCAAGAATTGGCTCTACTACTCTCTTCTTGATTTATTGTTTTGCTGATTGTTTAGATTCAAAAAATTCCAAATTAAACTTAAAAGTATGTAGACATACATTATGTTTTCCTATTGAGGCAGCTGTTGAGCATTTACCAGCACTTCTCTGATCAGCACCTTATCTGCAATTTAGAGTTTCAGACAATAATGAATAGAGATCCTAAGAGGTTAAATAGATTGCCCTAGTCCAGACAGAGTCAATATGGGTTAGGGGTTAGAACTCGAATCCAAGTCTTTCTGATTTGGTGGCAAGGTATTTATGTTTCTGTGCCTTGCCGCCTCTCCTCCAAAATACATACTAAATTAATAGAAGCTCATTTTTGGAAGACGGACACTGGGATCTGGCAGCATCATGCACAACTTGTGTCTAAGGTGATGTCTGACCTAAGCCTTAAAAGAAACAAGGAATTCTAAGAATCAGAGAGATGCGAGGAGAGTACATTTTACACTGGGAGACAGGAAATGGAATATCAGGTGTGAAGACAAGCAGGAAGGCCAATTTGGCTGGACCGTCATGGAGTAAGCCAAGAAAAGGAATATAGAATGAAGCTGACAAAGTAGATAATACATTTACTTATCTGGGTCTCTGCTAAAGTCCTAGCTTGGTGCCTTATTATGGCATAAGCTGACTTTGGGTTCTCACAGAACAAGCTTTGAAAAAGTTTCAGATATGAGCCCGGTGAAGGAACCAGTGTCTGTCCTCCAGCTAGGCTCAGACATATGTTCAATAGGCTGGCTACATTCTTCATTCATAGCGATTCTGAGAGCAGATATTGAAGGGCTATGATCTAACCTGGGAGGAGGGAACCCAGATGCACCAAACCACGGCTCCTTGTATTGGAAGTTAGAAGTATCTTTGGTCACAGTAAACATCACGCATATACTTTCATTAGATATGTGCAACATCAGTAGAAGATACAGACATTGTTATTATCTCTATTTTGCAAATTAGGAAACTGAGACTCGGTCTTACCCATAATCATAAAACTTTAATAATCCTTAATGTTTTTCAGTCATGTCTACATAATTCATGGTCCTGGATTTTTTTCTGGGGAGGGGGCAAAGATACTAGAGTGGTTCACTATTTCCTACTGCAGCATATTTTACAGATGAGGAACGAGGCAAACATGGTAGGTGACTTGTCCAGGGTCACAGCTATTAAGTGTCTGAGGCCAGATTTGAACTCAGGAAGACTTCCTGCCTCCTGGTTCAGCCCTCTGTGCAATATGGTGCACTTAGCTGTCCCAGCAAATCTAAGTCTACTGACTCGACGTCCATCCAGTTTGATGAGATGAGACCAGCTGATGTTCTCAAATAAGTATCTGTCTATGGGATACAAAGGAAGCTATTTTTTCTTATTACCCAATGAGCTAATCAGAGAAGTCTCCACATGGCACTTTCTTCCATGGGACATTATTGTCTTAGAATTACAGAGCACTTTTCTTCTTCCATAAGGCCTAGCTAAGAAATGTCAGGAATAATTGATATGAAACTGATGGCAGAGAATTTTTTTACTATCAGTAAATCATTTTTCTTTCTCACTACAGCCAAGTGCCCAATCCCTTCCCCAAAAATTATATAGATCTCTAGCCTAGCTTTGTAGTAGATTTCAAGTATAATATGGAGTAAGAAATTTTCTAAAGCAGAGTTCTAACCATTCCACTTCCTTACTCTATAAACTCCAGGGTCAGATAAAAATCCCTCTCTTGGGCATTTAAAGTTATTCACAACCTGCTTTGGATTAGTTTTTCAGCTTCATTTCCCATGATTCCCTTCATGCACTTTATAGCAGAGCCAATGTGGCCTTTTTGTTCCTTAACATGAAACTCTTATCATACTTCCCTGTGCCTTTAGACAGGATGTCTCCATGCCCAGAATGCACTCCTTACCTTTGTCCATCTCTTAAAATCCTTAATTTTCCTAATTGCCTATCTGCTGGTAACTTCCTTAAATTTGAGATCATAGTTATTTATGCTTACATCTAGAGTATGTGCATACATACACACACGTGACATTTATACATACATATGCATTATCAGCCCTGAGAAAACATACTCTCTTTGAGGTTCGAAATTGCTTTTTTTTTTTTTTCTTGTATCCTTGGCACCTAGAAATCCCTGACATATGGGCAGAATTTAATTGCTTGACTCTGACTTGATGGGTTCCAAGTGAGACTTGCTCTACAAGGGCACCAAATACCTTTTCATCATGAACAAAGACTATTAGGCAGGGTTAGCTAGAGCTAACTTCTACCAGCTGGGGAGAACTAATAGTTAAATCTTTTTTGTGAACATTTACACTTTGGGAATAGGCAGAGCTTTATTAGTCCTGGAGATTGTCTAGATTTAAGAAAGTAATAGAGTAAATGTTAATGAAGATTAAACTTTAAAATGTATGGTGGGTACAGTTTTAAGAGTTGATTGTTAATTATTTATCAACACACTGCTGCTATTAGGTGATCCAGAGAAGATATTTGTTGTGTTGACTTACAGAGAATTTCTAGTAATTAGAGCAGCAGAGTAATTGGGAAACAGATGATCTTGACACTTATGGGGATGAAGTAATTAAATGAAATAAATAATTTCATTTAATCTAATATCACTTTTGATGGAATTTTACCTCTCCTATACAATTAATTTATCTTTTCTCTTTGAGAGATTTAGGCTGCTTTACTCCATAATTCCTGTATTGCCATGTGCCTATAGATTTCTGTAGTAGAAATAACTATGACATGAGAGCCAGAAGCCTCAGTTCTAGATCCAATTATGTTTACTAGCCGTGTGATCTTCAGCAAGGTACTTTCCCTCCCTAAGATTCAGTTTCCTCATCTGTAAAATAAGTAGTTTGATTCTTCTGATTCTCCAAGATCCCTTCCAGCCCTAACATCCTAAAGCAGCAGTTTTAGGCTGTTTTCAGAAAGGCATTTCATCAGAATATAACACCAATTAGCACACAGTATTCTTGACATAGTCAGGTTAAATCTTAGGACCAGTGAATGGATTGTAATACAGAAAAATAAATAGGATAGAAGTTTGAATGTCAGTCTAAAATAATTGTGTTCTTTGATTCTAGCTTTGGGACTCTGACCTATCATAATCATGAGAGAATCTAATGCTTTTGATCTGTTTATTAATAACTTGTATGAGATCCTCTGAAGCAGAAAAAGATTAATCACTATGACTTGAAATCATTCTCCTTGGCTTTTGGGAGGTAATTGCCTCTGGCAGAGTAACTAATTTTTGTTCTTTCTTGGACAATTAAAAGTCTAATTATCTCCTGGGAAATAAGAGTTTGAATATTGGGCAATGAGATAGCTCAGTAGATAGAGCACTGGGTCTAAAGACAGGAAGACTTGAGTTCAAATCAGGCCTCAGACATTTAACTAGCTGCATGACTTTCTATGAGTCACTTAACCCTGTTTACCTTAGTTCCTCATCTGTAAAAATGAGCAGGAAAAAGAAATGGCAAATCACTCCAGTATTTTTGCCAAGAAAATCCTAAAGAGGGTCACAGAGAATCAGACAAGAGTGAAATGAAAACAATAGAGAAGTCTTCGCTACGGGCCAACTACAAAGAGGAGTTGGTACCTACATTCCAACAGCTGGAGGTGAGAGGAATGGTTGGTTATCTCTTATTTCTAGTTTTCCTTTATTTAATCAGCCTTTCCATACAGCATCCCCTGTTGGTTATATTCATAATAGATATAATGGAATCATGGCCACCTCTAGATTTGGTTTATCGATCAGTATTTAGTATTTCTATTTTAAATATTGTCACATTAAAGATACCTTATCTTTTTTTAAGAATCCAGAGGCCCTAAACAAAAGCAGCAAATAACAATATAAGGCAACATATGATTGATAGGTACCAAAGGAATGATAATCAGCAAGCTTTTCTTAAGTACCAACTATATACTGACATGGTGCCAGGCAATGGAGCTACAAAAACAAAAATTAAAATGCCTGTTCTCAAGGAACTAACAATCTATTAATGGATATAATGTATACATATTTAGATATATATGTAATAAGTAAGCCATTCAGAATAAATATAAATTATTCGGAATAAATACAGTAGAGGTCAAAAGGTTCTAGTTTACAACAAGGATTTCCCATAGAAGGTAGTGCTTGAGGTGATGTTGAGGGAAATGGGGATTCTATGAGGCTGAGATGAAGAAGAAAGAATTTCTCCAGACAGTAAGTGTAATGGGACTTTGATTTTTTTTGCCTCTAAAAAAAGAGGATATGAATACTTCTGTTTCCTAACAGGACAGTGTTATCGTGAAGAAGATGCCATGTAAACTCTAAAACATGATGTAAATAAGATCTATGATGATTCCTATGTCAGAATTGATATTTGCTTGAATAGTATCTCCCTTGTCTAAAAGAGTTAACAGAGTGTTCAAATGTGCTTAACATATGACTAGGGAATCATTTGCAAACTGAGAAAATTTGGCTCAACAAACAATAATAGCAGCAAATATAGTATTGTTGAAGAATTGTAATTCAGAAGCCATGGGAGCTGGAGTAGGATTTCCCTTTTTAATAATAGCTCCCATTAGTTTGGTGCTTTACAAGTTTCCAAAGCCTGTGAGGCAGATAGTACAAGTGTGACTATCCCTACTCTTACAGATGAGAGAAATGAGGCTGAGACTCAGTGACTTGTCACTGGTCACCACATGGCTAGTAGTAACAGAGCCAGTATTTGAAGTCAGGCTGCTTGACTTGTTAGCCTAGTGCTTTTTCCTTTACCCCCAAATGTTCAATAACGTAATTGGCTCAGGTCTTCCTTTGTGTACTTTGTTCCTTGGAAGGGAGGCATTTTGAAAAGGTGCTAACTGTTTCATGGCAGTGGAGTAAGGGGTAAGCCTTACTAAGCAAAACTGTAGGAAATGCTTCCATATTGTCTAAATGGCTTAATTTGTTCAAAGTCCATGCCCTATTAGTATATGAACAAGCTTGTGTGGGGGAGGATGACAAGGATTGTGAAGGAAATCAGGCTTGAAAGATGTTTAGCCTGAAGAAAAGAAGACTCTGCTTGGGGGTTGGGGAGGAATGCATTCTAGCTGGCTAGAAATAATTGAATCATTTTCATATGGAAGAGAACTATGACTTACTTTTGCTTGGCACAAGAGGGCAATACTAGGACCAATTGTTGGAAATTACCTCAAAAATTTATTTGAGGTATTTTTTTATTTAAATATTTTGAAAAACTTCTTAACAACACTAATTAAAAGTGAAATGAGCTGACTTGAAAAGCCAGTGAAATGTAGTGAGTTCCCCATTACTAAAGGTCTTCAAGCGGAAGCTGGAAGACCATTTTGCAGGGATAAATCATAAAGATTTATCTTCAAGAATGGGTTGGACTAAATGAACCTTGACTTCTAGTGCAGGCAGGGGACACCGCTCAGGGTTGACTGGCTCAGCACAGCCTACATTATCATGTTGATGGATTGGAGTTGGGGTTTCTGAACGCGAGGGCTACCCTGTGACGACTCATTCTCAGTTGCAGGAGTAATCTTGGCGGCGGATAACCTTCGTCCTGGTGTATAGTTTAGCTTCTGAGCCCCCATCGGTGTGCTTCCCATTTAACAAATTTGCCGGCTAAACTCCATTAACTCTCACCCGTAGACATTTAGTAAATAGAAGACAATACAAATAATAACAATGTAACTCTCCACCACAAACTGGGAAATTCTCTTCTACTGATACACATAATAGTGATTGCATGTAGTGCATATGTGCATAAAGGGCCACGTACATAGAAGGCATGTGCCTGAGGCAGCTTAAAGCTATAGTCTGTGATCCTTGATATCCTCTGTCTCCCTGAGGGACAGTCTTCACAATGTTCACTATAATCATGCTTTTCTGACGGCAGCTGCATTTCTCCTCTCCTGCTCTGCCTAGATCGGGTTAAACTCTTTAAGCAAAAACAGAAACTCCAAGCCTGGGATCCGTACAGTTTTCTTATGTCAGGGCCCTTGGTTGGTCTCTGAGGGGCTCCTCTCTCTCAAGCTTTAGGTGGTAGGTAGTCCATGCAAAAATCAAAGGTAAAAGCTGATCTTTCTCCATTCATTTCTGCCAAACAGTAGGTGGCAGTATAAGCTTTCTTGTCTTTTTTCCCAGTTTTTTCTGAGGCTCATCCTCTATATCCTTCTATTTTTATTTATTCTGCCTCTGCCGATAAATACAGTGACCTCTCTGCTTTAGCCTATTCACATCAATTCCAAATAGCCACTTTCAATTATTATTTAACATTGGACAATAAAAAGGAATTCCTAGAGCTAGAGCCGCTTAATTTACAATGTACTTAAATTTGGCTTGGTGACACTAATTATCATTCTGTGAGCTCAGAGCATCCTATGATCACGGACCATAATGAAGAACTTGCTGTGAAGGGGTTGAAGTTTTGAGGATTAAGAGGATATACATAACCTTGGAAGGCAGAATGTCAAATTCGAGGACTTTGAAATAACTAATTGCTGCCATAGTTCCTTGCATTATACAACTAATTACAGAATTGCTTTTCCACCCTGTTGAAATTTGCATAATTATTTAATCTGCTTTATTCAAAATGCATTGTTCTCTATATCTATCCATTTTACAGATACGTTTTACTTTTGCCAAAAAGGATAATTTATAAAGCATTCAGCATAGTTCTTATGGACATAGTAGGCATTTAATAAATACTTGTTCTATTCCCCTTCTTTCAAAGCCGTTACTATTTCATCTGGTCTCATATTCATTTCTTGCTACTTTTGTTATTTTTGTCTAATTTGTAAAACTGAAATAATTATATTTGCATTGTTGTTAGAAAAGTACTTTGTAAAACTGTAAAGCACTATCTACATGTGACTGGTGGTAATAATCCTCATAAGATACCATTGATAGTCATAATGGTAGTAGTAGTGATAGTAATAGCAGCAGTAATATTAGTAGTAATAGCAGTAATAATAATAATAATAATATTAATAAAAATAATAATTCAATGGTAACAATAATACATTTACAACAAGTAAGAAATAAAATAGTGGGCTTTTGTCTTATTAGTCATTTTTAACTTCAAAGAAAAATTAGAATTTTAGAAATGGAAAGGGCCTTTAAACTCACTATTTTATGGATAAGGAATCATGGGCTTATAGCTTTAGAAATGGCAAACCTTCAGGTGATCTAGTCCTACTCCTGTATTTCATAGAAGAAACTGAAGTCCAGAGTAGTTAAGTGACTTACTCAGGTTGATATAAGTAGCAGATCCCAGAGGCTGTACTTGAACATGGGTCCTCTGATTCTAAATCTGTTGTACGTTCTTCGTACCACCCTATAAACTGAATTCCAGAGATTTTTTGACTTGTTCTAGGTCCCACCAAAAGTTAGTGGCAAAATTCAGAAGTTCTGTTAGTATATATAGCACAGAAATGTCCATAGTCATGTGAGACCAGTTGTTACGATCAAAGAAGTATGAGGGAATTTAGGGTTTAGTTGAAGGATAAAGGACATATGACATAATTAAAGTGTAGTATATGGTAGTCCTGGAGGAGGAGGATGTGAAGTTAGGTAGAAATTAGGAAAATAAATGGGAAAGATTTAATGGAAGACAGGGAATTCAAATTAGTTTACAAACTGGGTTGAGTATTAGTTGGAGAGGAAAGTAGAAGACATTCTCAAATACATGAGAAAGCATGACTTGATCATTTTTTGCTCATCTTGAACTTGATACATGAGGAATCAGTGAGGAGGCCACTGCCGAGAAAATATATATTTAGAAATAGAAATAAAAATCTGGATAGATAGTGTGGAGTCAAATTTAGAGATGCTCTAGCACCAAACTAAGAAGTGTGGATTCTGGCTTTAAGCATGAGTGGGGGTGCTATGCCTTACTTGGCACCTGCCATCTGAATAGATGGTCCATGAACCATCAGAACATTGATGTGCATCTAGCAGTGACCAAAATATAATGATAGCAAAGCTAGTTCTGTGGCATTGTCAGGGTGTGAAGGCAACATCTGCTAGAGATGTATGGGTCTAGAGTTAGACTTTTTTCTTATGATCAGTGAGATCTGCAATCAACTTAGTCCATAGGCACATTATTTGAAGTATGGCATCTATAATGATGGAAATCATAGTTCTAATTATTTTTTACTTCTTGGTATCACATTTTATGAAGGGTAGTGATCGGCATGTCACCAGGGGAAGGTGATTGAGATGGTGAGGGATCTGGAAGTCATTTTTTGTAATTTTTAAAGAAAAAAAGAGAATACTAAGCTTGGAAAAAAAAGAAGACAAAGGGAAGGTTGACATCTATTTTTAAATAATTGTAGAATTATGATGTGAAAGAGGGATTAGATATTCTTTGGGCAGGATTAGATAGGCCAATGGAAGACAGATTTGGCTTATTGTAAGAATTTTATAGCTGAGATGTCCAGCAATGACATGAGCTGCATAAAGAGGTACTTAAGCAGATGTTAGAAGATCACCTTTCTACTATTCTAGTATAGAGTTTCATTGGAGATATAGCACTAAGAAAGAGATTATTATATATAATATTCCTTATAGTTATTAGTTAGTTAATAGTTAGGCTATTAGTTATATGAATTTCCATTGGCTTATGAAAATTGGGGTTTATAGATCACTGGAAGTGGAGACTATTTTTTTTGTCAGGAGTATTTGTCATCCTGATTTGCCTCAGCTACAACTCTCAGTTCCCATCCAGGGATACAAACGGGATTGGTCTGTTATAATAGGTACTACAGAACTATTTGTAGAATTGACTTGAATTAGAACTTAAGTGGTAGAACCAGTTGGCAGAGGACCATAGAGCTGGAATGCTGCAACCATGTCAACATGACAAAGGTCATGTACAATAACCAGTGTCACCAATGTATGAGGTTCTTATGTCTGATAATTACAAGAAGAACCATGGAATCACACATCTTGAAGTTAAAAGAAACAGGAGAGGCTTCTCTCTAGACCTGAAAAGAGACCTCATCTTCTGAGGTGTCAGTCACTAGCTCCTGAGAAAGCCTATCTCTCCTTTTTCTACAATTGTTTTGTGTCATTATTTTATCTTTAAGTAGGGAAAATAAGGTTATTCTTCTGAGGTGAACTGGTAGATTACCTTTCTTCTAACACATTTATTAATTTTATCTCTCAGCCTTGGGGTCTTATTTTTGTTCCTCCATCATCACTATAGTCACTATAGGCAATATCTCTGATTTATTTAATGATGGCTAGATTTAGCAAATAAAACAGAGAAATAAAAATAAAGGAAGAAGGCCTTAAGGTCACTTGAATTACACAAACAGGACATGGAATTCTGTTATAAGTCAAACCATCTTAACCTGTAGATCCACATATGAGGTTGTTTAACTGAATGTGAGGATCATGAAATTATGATTTATTATCAGTAAATGTATACCTATATGCCCAAGATTATGTGAAAATTTCTTGGGCATAAAAGGTTCATGAGTAGAAAAAGTTTAAGAAGCCCTGTTCAAAGTAATTGTTTAGTATATTTGCTTTTGATTTGTCTGTGGAAACAAAACCTGTTTATTACTTACTATATGTGAAGTCTTTCTTTTCCTCAAACTTTCATATTAATTTTATAAAATCATAGTGAGCAAAAAATGACGATCACAATAACAGAAAACAATTTCCCGTTCATTTCTTACATGGAGTTTATGAGGAGCTGGGCTTTATTAGCTTTTTTGAAATCTTAGAAAATGCCAACCACACTTCTCAAACATGATGATTTCAGGCACTTGTAAGTTCAAAAATACCCTTTATTCTTTCAAACTCAGTAAGGAGGCTGGTCCCCATGGAGACCCTGCCACAAAGCAAGTTTGAAGTTTCCTTTTGTTCAGCTTATGTGGAGTTATTGGTGAGCAATAGGAGTCTTTTTTCCCTGAATTTGGGGAAGGAAAAATGAATGGCAAGAACAAAGCTAAATTTTTGTGTTTACTTTTCCATATGTCTGAGATTTTGCTCAGAATTGCATTCACACACACACACACACACACACACACACACACACACACGTAGAGTCTCACAATACATACACACTGAGAGACTCACACTTGCTTTATTTTGGTAATGAGAGAAGGGAAAAATGAGTAGTCAAAGGATAGAATTTATCATCTGAAATGAAAAATACTTTAGCCAGTGAGCTCCATAAGGCTAGAATAAAGGGACCTAGCAAAAACATCAAGCTTAGGGTTTTCTCCTGGCTATAATTTAGTAGTTTACATTTCTGCATCTGGTTATCCTAAGACCCAGTTTCTTAAACTGTGATTGGTGACCCCATAAGGGGTCTCTTATTTGAATGTGGGAGTAGCAAAATTATGGTTTATTATTTGGAAATGTTTGATTTGCATACCTATTTTATATACTTATATATATAAGGTCATGTAAAATTTTCTAAGAAGAAAAAGGATTATAAGTGGAAAAAATTTAAGAAGCCTTGATCTAATGTGCTGACTGTCACTGTAATGAGGGTGACAGAGAGCTGAGTTCTGAAAGCAGGAAAGTAGCAACTGTCACCAGAAGTCCTGATGAGGGCAGCAGCTTCTCTCTCTCTTTGAGGCTGCCCATAGGCAACACGTAAAAACAGAAAGAGATTGAACTTCTGGGCTGGTATCGAAGCAAGTGCATTGGATAAGAGTGTCAGAGTAGCATAAAGGGCAAGTTAGGAAAGTCCCAGAAATTTAGCATCCTCAGTAGTTTTTCCTGTGTGTTTTTATTGTTTCCATGGTGTTGTACACTGCTGAGGAAGATGTGTTCTGAGCTCTATAGAATACAAACTTCCTGAGGTCTGTGTGTGTGTGTGTGTGTGTGTGTGTGTGTGTATGTTCTAATAAATGAGGGTGTTTTTTTTAACTGGATTGTTTTTAATTAAGTCATATGGTCACAGAGATAACTATTGAATTACTGTTGAAGAAAGCATTTCTAAAAATATTTTTAAAACAATATTTGAAGTAGTTTTATGCATTGCTTATGCAGCTCTAGAAAATTTACTGGGCCATTCAGAGTTACTTGTGTTAATGCATTCAGATTTAGGATTGTCTATTTGCAACATAACTATAGTTAACTCAACTCCAACTCACCTTTTACATAGCCTCAACAACACTCAATGCTCAATTTTTTTCTCAAAACATTATTTTCCCCTTCCTCAAGAACAGTGATCATAATTAACTATGATCTTCAAGAACAGACAAGGCCACAGATTTATAGCAATCCTTAGGTATATAGTTGGATCAGTAAATTTCTAAGAGTTAAATAATGATTGACCCCAGGTGACAACTCCATCTCAGACTATATCTTCTAAACCATTCTCTCCTCTCTTTGATGTACTTGTATTGAAAGTCAAGAGACTCTGGCAACTAAAGGTCAGCTGACTCTAACACAGACTGACCAAGCACAGAAATGAGAATAATCAATCTAGAGGTTCTGATGTAAAAAACTTTATAAAAACTAGGGTTTGCTTCTATAGGATTCTTAATGCCCAAACATTTTGTCTTGTATACCATTTGCAATTATGTTTAATTACATTTCACGGTATTATTGTACATGTGTGAGGGCTTTAAAATTTTGTTGTCATTGTTATACCTTCCCATGGAAGATTATAAATGAGTCAAGGGGGAAATTGAAACTAGAGAACTGCACAAAGATTGCAAGAAAAATTACACCCCAGTGGGAGTGAGTATCTGAAGAGTTAGAATCTAGTCCTGACCTACTCAATAACCAGTTGTGCAGGCTTAAGCAAGGCAGTTTCCATTTCTGCTTCTCACTACTCTTATCTACAGAATGGTAGAATAATCTTTGCCTGATCCATCACACAGAACATATTCTGGATAAAATGAGAAAGGGAATGTGAAAGTGCCACAAGCAAGTAAGAATGCAGCCATTTATTAAGGACCTACTGTGTGTCCTGGGTTTATAAGAACAAAAACTAAACAATATTTGACTGTAACAGTTTACATTCTAATGGGGAGACATATCCACATAGTCTGTAGATATAATACTCACAGCTCATGAAACAGAGATAAAAAATAAACTTGGAAAAAAGGGAAGTAATATGTAAGAATGCTGGAGATCTAGAATGGGTCCATATTATGAAGGGCTTTAAGACCACATGGAAGAGCATATATTTGATCCTAGAGGTAATAGGCGACCCCTAGAATTTACTGAGTCTGGTACTAACCTAGAGATTAGAAATGCTGAAGCCCTGAAATAGAATGATGACTGAGTGAAAAAAGAAAGGTCAGGATTTGACAACTGAGCAGTTATGCGGGTGAGCATCTGGAATTTGTTAAGGACCATGCCTAAGTGAAGGGGCTGGTCAATTCTCCGAGAGCATCCACCATTGTGGATCATAACACTTGAAGGAGTTTCAAAGCAGCCTTTGCTGATGCAGGTGTTCCTTGTGGACTGGGAATGAGATAAATTGGAGGCAGAGGGAAGAGGAGAGAGGTCAGAGAACGCAGCTGCCTCTCAGTCTCCTTGTATCATCATCATCCTCTCACAGGAAGAGATCCATTCTACAGGTCTGAGTTAGACCTCCAGCAATCACTGGCAGGTGGCTCCTATATCACAACAGGAATTGAAAATGAAACTGAAATTTCAAAGCTGAGTGACTGTGAAGATGAGGGTCTCTTATAAAAAGAGAACTTTAAAAGAAAGACCGGTATTAGAAGAGAAAGAAGATAATGAACTCTGTCTTGGATATTTTGAGGTGGGATGTCTATAGGATGTAGTTTTAAATGTCTACTAACCAGTTGTTGATATGGGACTAAAGCTAAAAAAAAGACTAATACAGATAATATTTAGATTAAGGAGAGGATATGGAAACACTTTTAAGTAACAATTGAATTGAGAAAAGGATGGAATATATTGGAACGTGGCTTGGGGAATAGTTGAGGTAGAATATAGTGAAAGTTTTTTAGTTTGGGTTTTGGATTTTTAAGACTGAGAAACTGGTCTGTTTGATGGGAGTAGGAAAAGTTCTAGTACAGGGGTAGATGTTGAAGATTAGAGAGTAGGGGGAGAAGTCATTGACAGGGGAATCTGTTGAAGTAAATGGCAGGAAATGAGATCAAGATCATGCGAAGAGATATTGGCAACTTCATTATAGAGCCTGGGGGAAAATGTCAGAAGGTTGTTAGATAAAAAGATGCTTAGAGGAGGGAGCTCATTGTAAATGGCCTCAATATTCTCATAAAGTAAGAGATGAAATCACCTAAGTAACTTTGCTTTCCAAAATTGCTAAAAAAAAATAACAACAACAACACTCAAGCTTCATTTTTTCTAATTGTCCACTTGAGAATCACTAAAACACTATTTATTTTCTTCTTTCTTGCCTCTTGTCTCAGAGGAAGATATATCCTTTGTCCATTTATCACCTATGTGATCTTAGGCATATCTCTTAACCTCTTTAAGTACTCAGTTTCCTCATCTGTAAAATGAGGGAGTTGAACTGCATGACCTCAAAAATCCCTTTCAAACTATGACTTTATGATACTTTTAAGGAAATGATTCCACCCCTTGCTGCCTTCTCTATGATCCTGTTCCTTCAATTGTTCTACTCCTCCATTGCATCTTCCATTGCATCTATTTTCCCCCTAGATCAATAAAAAGGATAGTATACAACTTATATAGGGTAGCTTTCCCCATTGCCCATTATATTTTGTAACTTATACCTTCTCATAGATTTCACAGGAGTCTTGAAGTTTTTCATTAACATACTTGTTACAGCTCTGTAGTGCCATTTGGATTTATGTGGAGCAATCTATAGGAATGATTCTGCCATACTTGTACTTTCACTGTTCAGTAAGAGAAAGAAAAGAGTCCCCCTTGTGGTGATGAAGTGAATCAATATTAGATTAGACCAAGTACCTTAATTTAACATCTTTGAACGTCATCTTCATTGATCAAATGAAGAGCTATATTAAATCAATGGTTCTTACCCTGGGTTGATAAACTTCTTAAAAATATTTTGATAACTCCATTTCAGTATAATGGCTTTCCTTTGTAATAGGATGCAGTTTATTTTAGGCACCTAAATATATTATTCTTGGAAAGCATCATGCATTGTCCTGACCAGTTGCCAAAGGCAATTTCCAGATGATCACATGGCCGGGTATGACACACATAATTAGGACCCAGAGTGGGTCTTCAGCATACTAATCTAATGCTCTTCTACTTGATCACCACAAGAGGACTGAATCTTTACACGCTTTCTCTTATTGAAGGATGGCAGTAATGGCAAGTCAGCCAACTAGTTACTCTTGAAAAGGACTACTCTAGAGGGAGCATGACGATTGCTTCTGGTGCAGATTGGTATCCAATCCAGCGATACAGATATTTCTCCCATGTCAGCTTACAAGATGTTTACATTCTAGTCCGGCTGCTTCTTTGTACAAATTAGGAAACCAAGGTTCTAGATCAAATAAGTAATAGGTGGCAGAGCTGGGATGAAAATCCTGTTCTTCTAACTGTAATCACTGAGGTGGCACAATAGATAGAGCTCTGGGGCTGGAGTGAGGAAGAACTGAATTCATATTCTGCCTCAGATATTTCCTAACTATGTGATCCTTGACAAGTAACCTAAATTCCATTTTAATTCCTCAACTGTAAAATGGGGATTATAATAGCACCTACCTCTCAGGACTGTTGTGAAGATTAAATGAGATAGTATTTGTAAAGGGGCAACTAGTTGGTGCCAAAGTGCACAAAGACCAGACTTGGAGTCAAAAAGCCTCATCTTCCTGAGTTCAAATCTACCCTCAGACAAGTTTTAGCTGTGTGACCCTGGTCAAGTCACTTAATTTCTCTGAGGTTTGGTTTCTTCTTTTATAAAACGAAGTGGGGACTGGGGTTGGACTTCTAAGACTTCTTCCAGTTTTAAATCTGTGATTTGATTAACATATGGGCATGTGTCCAACCAAATAAGGGAAGAAAGGAGAGTAGTTTGGAACTATGCTCAAAAAGTTATCAAACTGTGTATACCCTTTGATCCAGCAGTGTTACTACTGGGATTGTATCCCAAAGAGATTATAAAGAAGGGAAAGGGACCTGTATGTGCACAAATGTTTGTGGCAGCCCTTTTTGTAGTGGCTAAAAACTGGAAACTGAATGGATGTCCATCAGTTGGAGAATGGCTGAATAAATTGTGGTATATGAATATTATGGAATATTACTGTTCTGTAAGAAATGACCAACAGGATGATTTCAGAAAGGCCTGGAGAGACTTACACGAACTGATACTGAGTGAAATGAGCAGGACCAGGAGATCATTATATACTTCAACAACAATACTATATGATGACCAGTTCTGATGGACCAGGCCATCCTCAGCAACGAGATCAACCAAATCATTTCCAATGGAGCAGTAATGAACTGAACCAGCTATGCCCAGAAAAAGAACTCTGGGAGATGACTAAAAACCATTACATTGAATTCCCAATCCCTATATTTATGCCCACCTGCATTTTTGATTTCCTTCACAAGCTAATTGTACAATATTTCAGAGTCTGATTCTTTTTGTACAGCAAAATAACGTTTTGGTCATGTATACTTATTGTGTATCTAATTTATATTTTAATATATTTAACATCTACTGGTCATCCTGCCATCTAGGGGAGGGGGTGGGGGGGTAAGAGGTAAAAAATTGGAACAAGAGGTTTGGCAATTGTTAATGCTGTAAAGTTACCCATGCATATATCCTGTAAATAAAAGGCTTAAATTAATTAATTAATTAAAAAAAAAAGGAAAAGGAAAGATAGAAGAACAAAAGGAGACACAGACTTAGAGATGCATTGTGAGAGAGAGAAGGCATCAGAGGAGACAAAGGCTAAGCATGGTTCCAGAGATGGGAACTGAGAAAAAAGGAGCTTCCCTTATTGTATATACTTTTTCCCTTGAATGGTTTGAGACTAGATGGGAAGCCTGAGGTGGTGGTCACAATAATTCTTTTGTTTCCTTTTTCCCTTATTCCCCATTTCATATCATCCATTCATTGCCACCTGTTGCCAAAGATGTTTGCTTATGGCCCACTCACAACCAGTGTAGTTCTCTATCTCTTGCTGGTGAGCTACAGATCACCTGGGTAAATGCTTTTACCAAAGCCCTTCTGATATCTATAGATTTCCTAAACATTGCAGGTGTATATGTTAGAAGCAGCTGTTGCTTCTAATAACAGGAAGAAACAGCAAGCTGAAGTGGAATAAATCAGACAAGTCATGTTAAATGGAGCTGACCACAAGATGCTTTCCAAATTCTGATGGATACTATATAGGGAGCTGGAGCAGTATGAGCTACAAATGGCTCTTTATCCCCTGCATTTACTACATATCTAATCATCTTTAGTGGTGGAGGGAACAGGCCCCACTGGTGCCTTCATTTTATGCCTCAGTTTCTCTTGGTAGCTCTCCAAATATACCTGTTATGTTCAGGACTCCCAAGTGATGATGGACTCTTGCCTTAACACAAACACTTATCATAAATACAGCTCAAATACAGCTCTAGTTGTTTCTGAATAGCATCAGCATAACAAAATTTATTTAATTTTGATGAATTATCAATTAGATGAAAATCTAATTTTAGATCATCTAATTATGATCTAAAATTTCGAGACCTCACCTTAAAACTGGGATAGTACCAAGTATCACTAGAATAAAAAACAATTTTTGAGAAAAGGAAACAAAAGATTCAACACAGTTTGAAAGTTACAGAGATGCATCTATGTCAAAGAAATTTCTTAGGAAACCAGAATAGAAACCCAGACTTTCCTGGGACTAGTTCTCTTCTCACAGACAACCAAATATGCCTAAAGATCTATTGGAAAAAGAGACTTCTCTTGGGCCTGTTTAAATATTCTGGATAACATAAGTGTGCAGAGCACCCTGCCCAATGTATTTCTCTCTCCCCTCCATGGGGCTTCTTGATGACGGCATTAATAGCATCTCCTCTTTTCAGACTCTTTCTTTCTCCTGTTGCTTGGGAGAGTATTGTGAGACATGTTTCCTTCCCACATGTTCTTAGGAGACATTCCTTGTGTTCACTGGCATGCTGCAAGGTTGTCAATGTCTTTGCAACTATCTTCTATCAGTCACCATCCCTCTCATAGGCACAATGAACAATCTGCATTGCATTTTGCTGCTCAAATGTTGAGCACTCTTTTTTTATAGATCTTCCCTCTTCTCTGAAAAGTGACAATAGTGATAGTGGTAACAATGACCACTAAATTTTCCTTCTTCTTTTCTTGGAGTTGCAGGATTCTACACAGAAAAGTAGACCACCAGCTCCTATATTCCCTTTCTTGTCACTTGAGGCAGAAACTTTATTTACTTCTTTGAGGGAGTGGGAGATTTAAGGGAGTACTTTACCGGAACCTTGTAATTGAGATTGTTAAGTCTTTCATACTCAGAATAAGAATATTAGCTCTTTTCCCCGAGCTGTCTTGCCTCAAGATTCTGGTCATTATAATAGTGTGTGAAGCTGAGTATGGCAAAACAAACATGTTATCACTATTGCTGGGAAGGCTAAATAAAGATGGTGGATCTCTCGAGCTTAGGAGTTCTGAGCTAGCAACAATGTGGTATTTGCATTAAATTCAGCACCAGTAAGGTGAACTCCTAGAAGTAGAGAACTATTAGCTTGACCACAAAAAAAATGGATAGGTTAAAGATTTCATGTCAATCAGTATTGGAATCAGATCCAAGAGTGGCCACCACACTTTTAGCCTATAATTGAGACAGGGAGACCCAAATTCAAAAACAAATAAACAGTAATGGTATTTAGGGGGAAAGGAAGCAGAGACCATGATAAAAGGTGCATCAACTCCATCATGCACCATTCAAGGGAGGAATTGTGGTACCCTTATTCGTGACAGCATCTTTACCTCCAGAAGTATTTCCCCAAGTACTTTTCCTCTCTTCCTCATCTCTTGGTTCTTGGACTCTTAGAAATGGGTATTTTTTGTTTGTTTGTTCACATTCCACTCTTTCAGAGCTTCCTTTGACAGTCTGAGTTTTAGGATCGACTCTGCACCAAACTAAGGTAACCTATGCTTCTTTCTACTCTTGCTGCCCTGCTCTTCCTCCAGCTTAGAGGTGAGTTGAGCATCCTTCCCTACAAGATCAAATCTTATCTTTCCAATAATTGCGTTATATGCCATAACTTCTCCAGTTAAGACCATGGGAACCAGGAGCACATTATGAAAATTAATCAGACAAACAAAAGATGCCCAAACTATAAATTACATTTGATTATTTCTATTGCTTCATTTTTTGTTCCTTTTCTTTGAATGCTTTATGCCCTGGATTCCTGCTTTTTTCTTGGGGCCCAACTTAACTCCCTTCTCTGTTCCCTGTCAGTATTTTTAACCTTCCTCCACTGGTGCATGACCTTCTCCCTTCAAATTTAATTAAGCAAATACATAAGAATTAAAGCCACTTCCCAATAGAACTGCAAGCCAGCAATGATCATATAAAAATGTTCCATATCATTAATAATAAAAAATTAAAATAATTCTGCGATTTTATTTCATACTCATTAAAATGACAAAGATGACAAAAGATGCAAATCATTGCTTTTGCTTAAATTTTTCTTTATTGCAAAAGAATGTTCAGTGTTTTGGGGAAAGGGGAATTGGGTATTGGGAAATAACCTGTTCTAAAAACAAAAGGCATGAATAAAATGCTTATTTTATTAGCCCTTTTTGTTTCATCTTCCTTTTCCACTACACATTCTCTCCTTCTTCCAAACTTCTTTAATAAGAAATCAATTGTCACTGCCTCCATTTCTTCATTATCTACTATCTTCTTAAATCTTTACAACAGGACTTCTTCTCTACTTTATTGAAACTGCACTGAGAGCTACCTCTAAAAATATCCCATTGTCTTCAACTCATTTAACTCTCCAATATTTGATACTTTTGGCTACTCACTGACTCTTTGGAATATTTATTCTATTTGTCTTCTCTAACACTGTTTTGTTTGTGAACTTCATAATTTCTTGCCCTGTTTTTATACTGTCAAATGATCCCAATAGTAGGTGGTATCCATGGCTATTTTCATAAAATTAGATAGAGCTGAGAGGAATCCAAGCTTGACTTTGGGACCTCAGAAAGGCTTGACATCAAAGTACTTACAGGTCATTTCTACTTTTAACCAAACAGGCATTAATTTGTCTTCTGAACAGTCCCCATATTATAGGGTCTCAGAGCCTTTTTTTTCTGACTTTGTCTTATTTAAGATTTTAAAGTTTTGTATTAGTAGAGTTTTTCTGGTTCCAATGATATTCATTTCAACTCAAAGAAGAAAGATCATGTGACATTATAGTCTTAATAGGTCTACAATTGATGATTCACTAATGAGTATAATTTTCTAATTTCCCTCCCAAATGGACTTCTTCTGTTCAATCTCCTGTACTTTGAAGCCAGAATTTATGTGAAATCCTTGGATTTACACCCAGTTGTTTAAAATTTTTTTTCTAATAACTATCTAAGTAGAAGCTTAGAGGAGTTTGTAAATTTTGTTTCTAAAAGAGTTCTCTTTCTAAACAACAAAACATCAACAACATTTAAAATAGACTAGAATTTTGATTAGAAATTTATAGTAGTGATTTCCTCATATTCTGGATCCTGTGAGGAGTGTGTGTGTGTGTGTGTGTGTGTGTGTGTGTGTATGTGTGTGTGTGTGTATATATGTGTGTGTGTGTGTGTGACTGGTGCAATGCTCAGCATTTAGTCTTTTATATCCTATGTATACATGGTCCTCCTTTCCAGTTATGTGGCCATTGCTTCTAGGAAGTCTTCTCAAAATTCCCATTTCTAGTCCCTATACAAACTGAAAAGATGAAGAAAGCATGGGTAGGTTTTATGATGACCTGCTTCATTGTACCCAAGTCTCAGGTTCAGTACATAGAAAGAACTTTGGGGGGTGGGGATAAGGAGGAAATATCTTCAAGGTATTATCGGGTAGTACTTTTAAAGCATTAATCTTTTCCTGTGTTCTTTGAATGTGTTCTTTAATAGATGAAGAAAATGAGACACAGAAAGTTAGATTGTTTGCCTCAGGTAGAACTGGGATTTAATATCACAGTTCTCTGACTTTAATAGGCCATTATTTCATCTGCCCACCTCATAGGGTGCAGTAACTCTTTGGTGTCTAATCATATAATACTTGGATTATGAACATGGTTGTTCTATCCTGATGCAGATGCCGTCTCCTATTTTCCTCAGACTGCAAGGTACTTTGGGGGAGTAAATCACATTCCTCTTGGCTCGAATTCCTATTGGGGAAAGTAAGACCCACAATCCAGCCCTTTCTGTTTACAAACACATTGGTCACAGAGTATGGAAAATGGGAAAAATACTTCTAATTAAAGATAGCCAGGAAACATCCTCTCTTGCCATTTCCCAGTAGAATGCAGGTTTCTTAAGGACAGAAGTTATTTATTTTTGTCTCTGGGTTCTTTTTAAGCTGTTGAATATTTTCTAATTTCTACAGTTACAGGAGTCCAAAGTCCATATTTTGTGGTCTCTGAAGTCACTTCCTGATTGAGGGATCTGTTTATCGCTTTATAGCACCCTGAGCCTCAGTTTCTCCATCTGTAAAACTGTCGTAATAACACTTTCACTGATCTAACTCTTGGGTCTAAAGTGTTGTGTTTTAAAGGCATCATGAAGTAGTGGATAGAAAGAGCTTTCCTTTGAGGTGGGAATACCTGGATTAAGATCCTGCCTCTGATACCAGAACCACCCCTGTTGTGACAGTGGATAAACCCCCTAGGCAGTTCTTAAAAGACTTGAAGTTGCCGACTAGGCAGTAAGTCTTATCATTTAGAATTCCTTTACCTGTGCAATCACAGGTTGAATTTTAACTAACTACTCAAATTTCTGCAGAGGGGGAAACAGATAAACAAGTGCAGCTATGTTATTATTATTATTGTTATGAGAGGCAGTCAAAGTTAAGTGATATGACTTGCCCAGCGTCACACAGCTAACAAGTGTCTGAAACCAGATTTGAACTCAGGTCCTCCTGGCTCCAAGGCCAGTGGTCTATCCTTAACATCACCTAGATACCCTTGGATGTTATTATTTTTGACAGTTTTATTAATTTTTTGTTTTTGAAGTGATTTATTTTTACTAATAATAAAGATAGCAACAATACTGGGAATAGCTGCCTACTTTTCTCATTTTTCCATTAATAGTTAAAAACTATAGTTAACATGTAGTTAAAAAAAAAAAAAAACCTACATGATTTGTTTGCAGAGTGTGAAGGAGCCAAGTTGAAATCCTGGCTATCATTTATTCTCTTCAAAATCTTGGACAAATTACTTAAACTCCTCATGATAAGGTTAGGGAGATAAACTGGGTAATTGCTAAGATCCTCTCGGACTCTAAGACTGTGAGGCTATGAGCCTTGAATGGCATGCCCACTCTTGTGAAATCTGCTTTAAGGCCTCCTGATGCTAGGGAAAGAATACTGGACTGATAGCTAGGAGACTTAGATTGGACTGTCACTCACCTTTACCATCTTGCTGAGTCTCAGTTTCCTCATCTGTGGATGAAGATGCTGATACTTCCATTATCTATCCCTGTTAGGAAGAAAGCATCTATAAACTCTAAAGCTCTAGATCAGAGTGCTTCCATATGACTGGCTAGAGGGACCTCATGTCTCCCCCCAGTATGTGTCCAGCTTACCAAGAAGGAGTTCAGGAACTTCTACTCCCTCAGAATCCAAGGCTAAAACTCCATTTTTTTTTATTATAGCTTTTTTATTTACAAGTTATATGCATGGGTAATTTTATAGCATTGACAATTGCCAAACCTTTTGTTCCAATTTTTTCCTCCTTCTCCCCACCCCCTCCCCCAGATGGCAGGTTGACCAATACATGTTAACTATGTAAAACTCCATTTCAATAGAGAAAACTGAGCTTTTGTTCAGTCGCCATCCACAGAGCCTTTGGGACTGGTCAGTCCCCCCACAAAGGTCTGCCTCTTTCCTTCATAACTTGCTTGTCTCCTGATTCCATTGGGTACGGAGGTTTGGGGGAGCCTTTGTCAGTAACCCAGGATAATTATGCCTCATTCCAGCCTCTCTTCCCTTTCTGACACTCTCTCCTTTTCCCATCCACTCAGAAAAGAACAGGACATCTTCCCCCAGGAGCTGCATCCAGCTAGCCTGCTTATCCCCTTTATTCAATCAGTAGACACTGGGGTCTGGGGAAGGAGACCTACCCATAGACCAGATAACCCTGATTTCCATGTGTCTGTGCACACGTGTTTCTGCATTCTAGATTGGTGATAGAATGGTTTCAGGCTGAACCAGCTTGAGAGTAAAAGGAACAGGCAGCTTAAAGAATGCTCTATATGCTATTGACTTTGCAGAAGGCATGTGCTTTCCCTCTAGGCCTGGAGCTCTCCGATTGTGGAGAAAAGTCAGAGGGAGTCAAGTGCCCCACAATTCTACCCCCTTTTTTCTCCTTCCCCTTGCTCAGGGAAAGAAGAGGAAAGGGGAGAAAAGGATTGGAACTCTTCCCCCACAGGTATATTAGGCCAGTTACTGGCCTTTGAGCCTGGCATGTAAGTAGAAATTCCTGTTGACAACATGCTTCAAGTGAAGGATATTCATACTTTTTTATATACATTCAGGGATCTATAGAGCCCAGTCCTTTCATTTATAGATGGAAAGGAAGCCCAGATTGATTTATGAACTTGCTGAAGATCTCATAGTTCTGCTCATCGACTTAAGTGGAATTTGAATCTAGGACTTTGGGATTTTTCCTGTATCCTTTCCATTGTATCACTCTGCCTCCGAGGTCTACAACACAGTAGTCCATCGCTCATGAACCATAAAGAAGGACATGAAGGCATTCTGGGCAATGGGCAAGGAATAAATAAGTCCAAGGGAATGTTTTGGTTTATTTTCCCCCAAGTCCAGAACACAAGTTCTCTGTCTGTGCCCTGTGGTTAACGCTCAGTGCTCATCTGCCAGTACCTGTTATACGGAGGACCCTGATATTTTCCAGATACCTTTGTAGGGAAAGCAACACCTGATTTCAGTTAAAACTGCAGCGTCTGCCTCACTGCTTTTCCCATCCCAGCCCCACACCTCACCCACCAAGGCAGTGGTGCAAGGAGGATATAATTATCTAGTGGAGGAGGGTGGGATGAGAGTCCGAACCTCCAGAGAGCATCCATCAGCATTTGGGATTGGATTTTGTGACTAAATCCTAATATTTCTCCCACATGCATAACATATACTGACAATGAAGAAAGTGGGAAAAATGGGTTGACACCATCATTAAAAACACAGGGTTTCTGAGGGGTGTGTGTGTGTGTGTGTGTGTGTGTGTGTGTGGAGAGAGAGACAGAGAGAAACAGACAGACAGAGGGAGGGAGGGAAGGAGAGGGAAGGAGAGAGGGAGAGAGACAAAAAGAAAGGAAGGAGGGAGGGAGGCTAGAAAGGAGATGCAGAAAGACAGAGAGAGAGAAGGGTTGTTTTTCTGACAGCTGTAACATTTTTCCTCTGGCTTTCTGAAATCACCAAGATAGATCAAGCAAGTTAAGATCTTTGAATTTTGCCCTTAGAAGTGTCAATTAACATTGCTAAAGGAGGATTGTAAGGTTCATCTGGGAGGCTAGGAAACCTCTTGTTCTCCTGAAAAATAAGGACTTGTAAATGTGGTCTGATTACACCATAAACCTTGTTAGCTTATATACAGCTTTCAGTGCTTTTCTTTTTTTAGATGTCTGAAAGTTTATACAGAAGATAGTCCAAATTTTCCAAACATTAAATTTAATCCATCATAATGAAGGAGGGAATGAGAAGGATGGCCAAAGATTACAGCTAAAGAGATTTAAATCACAGTCAGGCTAGTCCAACCTTATCTCTAAGGAGGGGTAGGGAATATGACAGACTCAAAAGAAAATTTTCCCTTTTGGAGATATTTTTAAAACCCCATGAAGCATAGTTTGGTGGTACAATGTGGCAACTAAGCTCTTCAAATTGGACAAACCCCATGCCCTGTGCTGTGCCTAGTATGAGATAGTAACTAGGCAGAAGGCTTCTCCATCCTTCCAGTTCCCAATGGCAATAGAGAATTGGAACCAATCTGAAATGTTCCATGTTTGTCATTGATTTCCTAGATACTTTTCATTCAAGTATGTAAATGACCTAGTAAGATTTGAGAAGCAGGATATAAGTTAAAACCCCACCCATAAAATGATACATTCCATTTTTCCAGTGCATTTGGGATCTCATTGATGTTGTTATTAGCCCTAATCGGGGCGGGGGGGAGGGGATTGGGCAAATGTTTAACTGTGGAGCTCTCTGGAAAAAAAAAAGCGTGAAGGACACACTTTGACAGTTGATCTGCATTGTTAATATTATTTCCATCACTTCCTTTAGTTTGGACAATCAACAAAACAAATCTATTTTTAACTGGTAGCACTTGCTGATTTCTGAGACATAAATGTTCCCAATGAAATTTTAATAATCTACTTGAACAGACCCTAATGTTGCAGATTGCAACCCATCCATTGGTATTTATCCCGTGTGACTTACATCTATGTTCTCTTATAAAAAATAGATTCCAATTCGAGTCTATTCAATGTGCAGAGGTCTGGTTGCTGTTATTTTTTTTTAAACATTATTAGATTTCCTAATGATATGCATATGATCTGTCTCTTGGTTGTCCCTTATTTTTCCTTTTAAGTCATAGATGTCTCTTATTACATCCTTTATACCAGTGGAGTCAAACTCATATAGTTTGAAAAAATGAAAAATGAAGCTACCCAAATCAAATATAAGGGTTTCTGTGGCAACAGTATTAGCTTAGAAAATCACAAATTAACAACATTTATATTTTGTTGTATTTTATTTACTTTAATTAAATATTTCCTGATTGCATTTTAATATGGTTTGGCTCCAGCTGGCCCCTGGACTGGATTTTTTTACACCTTTGTTTTACCCTAGTAACATTTTATGCCCCATCCACTTGTATTTATATTCCTCCCCACTGTCCTTACACAATCTTCAATTTTAGTTATTTGGAGACTCTGACTCAAGTTGTCCCAAAATCCCCAAAAGAAAATGGTGTTTGAAAAAATAGTCTTGTGGTATAGAGGATGGATTGAAATGAAAAAAGAATTGAAGCAAGTAGGCCACTTTATAAAAGGCTAAATCAAAAGTCTAAGTGACGAGGGCCTGAACTAGAGTGCTCTGTGCGTGAAAAGATGGGGATATATGTGAGAAAAAGAGATGAGCAAATGACAAGATTTGACAGATTGGATATGGACAAGACAGAAATCAAAGATCACACCAAACTTGCCCATTTGGATGACTAGAAGAATGATGATTTCCTCAAAAATAATAGAGAATTCAGGAGAGAGACAGAAGTTGGAATAAACAGACCTAGAAAACATTGTCAGAGAGTTAACAACTGAACCTATGAAAGCTAATAAGATTTCCAAGTGATAAAAAGTATAGAAAAACGTAAAAAGAAAAGAAAAGACTAAGGGCTGAGTCTTAGGAAACCCCCATGGTTAGTAGCAGGGAATTAATGAAGAAAGACTAAGAAAGAATAGATGTAGATACAGAAAAGCAAAGTGCAGACCAGGTTTCATTTCATTGTTTTGGAAACAGAGAAATAAGATGAGAAGAAGAGAAAAGAAACATCTGAAATAATCAAAACTGAGAATGCAGATGGAAAGAAATTTAAGCCACTCGATCAATTAAAAATGACTGGAACTAGAAAAGCTGGTCAGTGACAGACTTGAGAAACAACAGAGTCAGGTGATACTTGTAGTGGTCCTTACAGCCACATTTTAAAGGAGATAATCAGCTCTTGGGCTCATGCTTTTTGGTAGGTTTTAATATCACTGTAGAAGGCATGGTGCTAGGCAACATGGTACTTAAGTATCATTAAAGATTGTAAAGATGAGAAATGTCCAAGCTGTGAAAGGCTTTAAATGGTCATCCAAAGTACTGCTATTTTATCCATTTTATTTGCACATCTGTACATATTATCAATCTGTACATTTGTGTAGTTCATCAAGGAAGGACACCAACTCTGAAATCAGGAACCCTAGATTCAAATCTTGTCTCTGACACTCACCACCTCTGTAATTTTGGTAAGTCATTGAACCTCCTTGAAAGTTAATTTTCTCATATCTCAAGTTAAGGGTTTGAAGTAGATCAGCTTTAAATCTTTGATCACAAGATCCTTCTTATTCTGTGTAATTATTGTCTACATACTTTTTATAAATGTACCACAGAGCATCTACTGAACATTCTGAAATTTTTGCCTTAGGCCTTTTAATAGTTCCAGTGATATTTAGCATCTCAAACATATGGGAGGATTGACTAAGGACTGAGGACTACCAGGGAGTGACTGGTTTAAGATAATGGGACAAGAGACTCAGGAAGAGAGAATAATACATAGCTGAAATTTAAACCTGAGAAGAGAAGGCTATGAGGTCAGAAAAAGAATGATGACATGGGAAAACAGAGAATGAAAACCATGGTGATGATAAAAAGAATTAGATTGAGTAGGAATGAGGCAAAGGGAAAGATAGAAGAACAGGAGATTATGAAAAGCAGAGGCATTTCAAAGTTCAAGGTCATGGAAGTGCCAGAAAGAGGAGATGGGGTCCTTATAGGCATGTGCAGGGTAGAAGACACCATGAAAATTGGAATGAGAAAGTAATGTAGAGGAGGAGGGAAATCCCTAGAAAGACAAGGGAAAGATAATTCCCAGTTGGGACAAGTATGTAATGTTGAGAATTTCTGTTCTGAGTATTTTTTAAATTTTTTATTTGAGATTTTCCTTAAAGATCTTTAAAGAGAATGGTACAAATATTCTTCCAAGTGTAATCCAAGGATTGTTAAAATGTGGAGTTAAACATACAAACTACCACTGTTCTTACACATGGTGTAATAACTGATAGAAAGATTTCTTTCTGCTCTGAAGAGAATGCCAGTCACAGAAGCAGAAGACTTAGACTTGGTTGCCAAAGACACTCTCTTTTATTATCTCTTTTAACTCTCTCATTTTACTAATAAGGAAACTCAGGACTGGAAAGGTAAAATTACTTACCCAAGGTCACACAGTGATAGATCTAAATCTTGAACACAGATTTTCTGGTTAAGACTTATGTGTCTGATCATACTACTAATACTAACACTGATACTAATACATACTAATACTAACAATTAGCCCATTTATTTTGCACAGAAAGACATTTCCCAAGAAGCTTTTAAGTTTTCTGCATTTAAATTTACTTATGGAATTCTTACTATGTGCCAAGGCACTATGTTAGGGAAATACCAAAGAGAATATAAACAAGAATCTGAATTCAAAATTATCTTAACAGATTAGAATAGATTGACACTAATAATATGAAAATTAATAGGGATAAATATAAAATTACATAGGTTCAACTAGAGCTACCCCAAAGTAGAATGGGCAGTCTTAAGAGCTAGGGGATCCTCCTCATTGGAGGTCTCCAAGCAGAGGGTAGATTATTGACCATTTGTTGAGTATGTTAGAATGAGGATTCCTTTTACAGATATGGGTTGGGTTAAATGGTCACTGAGTTACCTTCCAATTAAAATTCTGTTAGCCTGAGTTTCTGAAGCTGAAGAAATTCAACACTTGGTGACCAGGCTTCTGGTGATGAATCTTTCTGATTTTAATTAGGCTGATCCTCAGATGACAGACATGATTAATGATATGAGATTTAAGTTTCAGACAATAGCATGACTGCCACAAAGCAGTGCATGATTCATTGCTAAATAAATGGCACAAACACTCAGTCGCTCAGAGAAGGGAAATGTCGTTTTAGACTTGAGCATGTGTTAGAGGTCATAGCCTTGCTCCATAATGGGAATCCCTGCATCAGAATTGCTTTGTGAGATTTGCTAGAAATAGGGTTTGGGTTAACAGGATAGACTTTTTGTAGGAAGTACTTTTTGAGTTGACCTTTAAAGGCTGCTTAGAAAACCAGCAAGAAGAGAGGGGAAGGAGGGATGTTTTAGGTAAATGATACAGCAGAGTAAAGGCAAGGAGGCAAGAAAGCACTTAGTTTTAGTACTTGAATGCTTTTACATCTGGCTGGGTTAAGGCATGGTGCCTGGGGAGCATTGAGCTGAAAAAGGTCAGTTAGTGAAGGGAACAACTCTTCAAACCTCATGGCTAAGCTGACTTCCTCCTCAACTGGGACCTGTTATTTCCATTTAAGTGGAAAGATAATTTTCTTGGTCCTGGTTGAGGGAGCTAGTTTGCAAATCCAACCTGATCCAACAAGTATTCACCAAGTTCCTGTTTTGTAAAAGGCTTATAGTGGGTGCTCCAGAAAAGCCAAAATGAAAAACAGCCCTTGATCTTATATTCTATCATAACCTAGAGTATAGGAATTTTCTAGCAGCTGGAATGTCGGATCCACTATCTACAACGTTTATTGAACACCTACTTTGTACCAAGCACTTTGCTAGGCTCTATAGCTACAAATATGAGAAATTCCCTCTATTCAAGGAGATTATAATCTACTGGGTTTATTTTGCATGCTCACAGCTAAGTAATACAATAATAAACAATAAATGTACAATAAATGAACAGTGATTAGGATTGAAGTACTAAGAACCAGAATAATCAAAAATAACCTTTTGAAGGAGGAATGTTTGAACTAAAGCAAGGAAGCCAGTAATAAAAGGAAGAGGAAGGAAAGCCTTCCAGGCATGGAACAGCTTTAAAAAGGCCTAGAGATAGAAAATAGAATGTCATGTGGGAAGGAAGCATAGGGTGCTTGAGGGAAGTGGTAGGAGCTGATCTACCTGAGGCCAGTAATCTATTAGCTCATTTCAAATGTTGGCATGAAATGAAGCACTCAACAGTTAACAAAAGGTGGCTTTTATAACCATAGCATAGAAAAAATATTCAGTAAGGAGACTCCAGTATTTAGTTTGAGTAGACCTGGCCCTCTCCCCTTTAGAAACACACTTGGTCAGAAGACTCAGACAGTCTTGGGATGGGTTTGGGGATAAGACTGAAGGGCCATAATCTTGGTTGATGAAAAAGCCATGTCAGCAGGGGCACAGTCTACCAGGAAGTCCATCGAACTGTACCTTAAGTCTCAGTCTTTCGACATAATCAAAATTTTTTTTCAAGAGAAAAATCTAGTATGATTCCTACCCACTAGGGATTAGGGACTAGGTACTAGGGGAAAGAAAATAAAGGGAGGGAGCAAGCATTTATTAATCACTTCCTATATACCAGGCAGAACAAGCTGATACCATTATGATATATCTTCAGACAGGATTAGACAAATTCCACCATTTTATTCTCCAGCTGAGAGAATTATTGGAATTGGAATTATTCTCCAACTTCCTCAGTGTATGGGATGCATCATCTCAATTTTCATTACTTTTTGGTCACCAGCGTTTTATCAACAGAGTCTGACAAATGCCAGACTTTTCACTCTCCTGATGATTTTAATGGTATTTAAAATGGGCTCATCCTCTCAGAAAGCCCATCTCCAAGTCAGTGTGTTTGTTTGGTCAACCCCTTCTCAGGAAGGATGGCCCATGGATTGTTGTAAGCTTTAGTCCTAGAGAAAGTCCCCTCTCTGTCATAACTGGGATCTTGTCCTTGGAGTTTACAGAATTTGGAATACATAGCATTCTGCTTGGGAGTAATTAAAATGACTCAGGGGATAGAGTGTTGGGCCTGGAGTCAGGAAAACCTGAGTTCAAATCCAGCCTCTGACATTTTACTAATTGTGTGACACTGGCCTTATTGCCTTAATTTGGTGGAGAAGGAAATTACAAAGCACTCTAGTATCTTTGCCAATAAAATCTCATGGACAGTATGGTTCATGGGGTCACAAGGAGTACGACATGTCTAAATGACTAAAGAGCAATAATAATCTACTATCAGATTGTAATACTTAACACCCCCAATATAAGGGAATATAAGTATCTTTCTATGTGGCCATCATGCCTTGTTATATGTGTTCCTCTCTTGTTCCTCCAGCCCACATTAATATTCCACTGTCCATGTCTAAGAAATTTATCTATCTTAAATATAAATTCCATGAGAGCAAAGACTATGTCTGTCTGATTGCATTCAGTACCCAAGTGACTAATATGGTGCCAGTAAGCATGGGATGAGGATGCCCTCCCTCTTCACCCGCTGTCTCTACTTCTACTGCCCCAGCAGTTTTCAAGTCCTTTCTCTAAATCAGATTCTTTGGAGAGATGCCCCATCACTCTGCCCTCTCCTTTTTCCTTCTTTCATTCCTGCATCCCTCTAAACTTACTGGAGAGCTAGGGCTGTCCAGCCAAAAGTAGTTCTAAGTCAAGAAGTGTGCTCCTTACTAGAGTATGTGAAGATTTATTTCTGGCAGAATGAGACCTGTGCCAAGTCACTGGTTATAGTGTTTTCATAACACCATAAATACTATCTTCTTTGGAAAATATCTTCGGCGGAGACTGTGCAAACTCATTTCCATGGCAGCTTTAACCTGGAAGAAAAGTTCTGTCTACAAGACAGAAATGTACATATTGTCCTGTGGTGCTGAAAAGAGCCATAAGATGGGATTGTACCCCAAGCTTCAGAGCCAGAAAGTTTGGAGATGGTTTGAAGATTGTCCCACCCAATGCTAGGGAGGTCAATCTCTCAAAGCTTTTCTCTAATTCCTTTATGATTCTTTACCTCTCTATAGAATACTCTATGTTTTTTTTAGAACAGGTTCACACATATTATTCACACAGATGCTTAAGTGATTTTTCCTAAAATACAAGTTGGACCAGGTCACCTATCACTTCCTAATATAGTCTTTAGTGGCTCTCCATTGCTTCTAGGTTAAAGGGGGACTGCTCAGTTTGACATTTAAAACCCTTCAAAAACTGTTCTTACCAGTCTGCCTTTAGAGGTGTCTTGCACATTATTCCCCTTCATATTCTTTTTCTTCAGGCCAGACTTTCTTACTTGCTGCTTCCTGAGCTCATCGTTCCACTTCCTATTCTTCTATACCTCTCTAGACTTTTGCCCATGCACTTCTCCTTTACTTCTGACTCTAGGAAGGCCTAGGGGAAAAAAGCCAAGATGCAATGGAAGAAATCTCCTCTTTGCCACTGAACTCCAAAGACAGTGGAGGAGAGAACAAGGTGATTTTGCACAGTCTGCCCTCCCTTAAATCCAATTCACAAACAAATCAAGATATCATCTTGCTGGTTTCTTTGTTCTTCAAGAATAAAAGACAAACAACAACAGGAGTTCCTGGCTTCCTTAAGTCTCAGATCATATTTCACTTTTTACAGAAAGTGTTTCCTTATCCCCAATTGTTAGTGTGTTTTGTGTTCTTATATAATCATGTCTATACTTATCATGCACATGTTGTATTCCCCACTCCTTACCCCCAGTAGAATGGAAGCTTGTTAGCAAAAGAGACTTCTTGTTTTGTCTGGTTGTTATTGTTTTTATCTCCCTAGCACCTAGCACAGTGGTATCTAGTGCCTGGTAGTGGTTTGATGACAGCTTGTTGAATTAGACTGTCTCATCTGGAAGACAGTTACTAGTACTTTATTATTACTGCTGCTGCTGCTGCTCCTCCTCCTCCCCCTATCACCTCTACTACCATCACTACTACTACTACTAATCTCCATGTATTTGATTTAAAAATTGAAGGACAAAGATTATTTTCAAGCCCAACCGATGAGTTTAGTGTCAAACAAAAGACTAAAACTCAGGTTTCCTAATTTTTAGTGCAGCTTTTTTCCCCATTGTATCTATTTTGATAATTCTTTGAGTTCCTGGCCCATTAAATAATAATCAAAAATGAATATTTGTTGAGTACCTGATTTTCTATTCCAGTTGGGAGGGCTGTTCTTCTTTAAGTCATTCACGTTTACAACTTTAGAAAGATTCTGAATCTTCCCTTTCCATCACCAGTTACTTGTCAAGCCTCATTATTTCTGCTTCACCAAAATTTCTTAGTTCTTCCCTTTCTTTCAGCTCACATGGTCATTATCCTGAACATCTCTCATTTACTTGATTTCATTGCCTCTCAATTTGGCCCTCAGCTTCTCTTCCCTCTTCCCTCTCTGCCCCATTTTTGTCTTGACTGGCAATACCATTTTCCTAAGGAGTAGATCTGACTGTGTCACTTACCTGCTTGGGAATCTTCGGTGACTCTCCACTAATTATTTGTTGTTTTTTTTTCCTCTGCCAAATTGGGTCATCTTTTGTCATCCTAGCCCTTAGTTTTTCAATGGGTGTGACCTCAGACAAATCAAGACCTGTGAAAGACCCTAATTTATAGAGGTGTTCTGGACCATCGCCAGTCCTCTTGACCTCTGACTCTCTAGAGGAGTGTGGCTGAAGATGTTGCACACCTCTGCCACTTAAATCCAATCCATGTGGCAAGTCAAGATATCACCCTCATGATATCATTGGTCCTCTTCAAGAACAAAGGATGAACGCCAACACCTGACCTTAGGATGCATGGCAAACTCTTCAGCGTGGTGTTTGCAAACCTTTCTGTGTCTGGCTCCAGCCTTCCCTTCTAGAGCATTTAGTATTATCGCCACTTGTGTAAGAGGCAGTATGGTCTAATGAATAATACACTATACCTGGATTCAGGAAGGCTTAAGTTCCAATCACATCTCAGACACTTAGTAGCTATGGGATCTTGGCCAAGTCACCTAGGCTTTATAAGCTGATTCCTCATGTGTATTGTGGAAATTATACCATCATCTGCCTTACAGGGTTATTTGAGTATCAAACAAAATAATGTACATAAAGCTAGTCATATACTCTGAATTGTTACATAAATGTTTCCTTATTAATATTATTGTTATTACAACTGCACTTTATTTTGCAGCTAAATGGGCTTTCTTGTTCACCAAATTTGACTTCCCATTTAAAAGCATGGTAGCTTTGTACTGTCTTGTGTGTCAATAATGTATTTCTTCCTCACACTAGCCTCTCAACATCTTTTGCTTCCTACAGGTTCTCCTTGATCACTCTGATTGTTAGTACACTCTCCTTTCTCAAATTATTATTTATTTATTTATCTGTATTTCTCTGTAAAGGTTATGTGTCCTCCCCTACCCCTACCCACTATAGAACATAAGCTTCTTAAAGGCAAAGGTTACTTTTTGTTATTTTTTGTATCTTCAATATTTAGCACAGTGTCTTACATATAGTAAGTACTTAATAAATACTTCCTCAATTCACAATTCAACCAATAGTTATGTGTAAGTCACTGTGCTATGTAAGATAGAATGACTACCTTCAAGTAGCTTACAGTGCAATTGGGTAAGAGTGGGGAGCCAAGCTAAAAAATTTGTGTGTGTGTGTGTGTGTGTGTGTGTCTACACACACACATGTATACGTATATATACATTGATACATCTGCATATACATACACATACATACATATATGTTTATATTCATATATTATACACATACATATATGTATATAGTCATATATACATTTGTGTATATATGTGTGTATATATAACTCATTAGACAGTAGAAAAGATATCACAAGTTAATAAATAAATATTATATTCATAAAATATTCAAAGTTAGCAGAACTCAAAATCACATTAAATCTATATTTGGATTTCTCTAAGTGCAATTTTATTTTAGACTCATTTTTAAAAGTTTTACAAATCCTATTCCTGTCATCCAGTGTTATTCAGACTCCCCATCACTTTCCAGGTAACCTTCTTGCCAGACTTTGAATAGCATTCACAGGGTCAGTTACGCTCCCTGCCAATTCTGTTTTCTCATCAACCTATTTAAGAAATAGAAAAGTTTGCTAAAAGAAAAGATATCAAGTTCCATTTTGGTCCTGATTGAGATAGCCCCACTCATTCTATTTGAAATGTCCAGTAGCTTTTACAGAACCAAAGCTAAGGGGAGAGGCTGAGGCTGGATATGTGGATTTGTGAGTCTTCCACATATAGGTGATAATTAAATCCTTAGGAGTTAATGAGGTAAGTGAGGCAAGGATGTAGAAAGAGAAAAGGGTCAGGACAGACTTTGAGGAGCATCCAGAATTTGGGAGCATGAGCCAGCAAAGGAGACTGAGGGAAGTGGTCAGACAGTCAGGATGAGAATCAGGAGAGACGAATATCATAAAATCTTAAATAGTATACAGGAGAAGGAGGCTGAGAGACTGAAGAGTTTGAGGGTGTATCATCATGGTTGTCAAAGAGAAACACAGTGAGCCAGATGCAATACTGCTGTGGAAAGGAGGGGAAATAACCTAGAGGTTAGAAATATCACTCTCTAGGATTTAAATAAGGTTAGAAATTTTTGATAGCATGAACCTCAAAGGAGGAGAGGTTATTGTGACATTGTGGCAAAGAGAGAATACAGAAATTACAGGACCTGCTCTAGGACCTGTAGATCAGAGAGTGAGGAAAGCTGTAGCCAGTGGCCCAGACAATGGAGAGGATGGCCAGGGATACAAAGAGGTTGGCAGGGAGAAGAAAGGGTTATACCTAATCACGAATTCTGATTCTCATAACTCTCCTCCAGTAACTTTCTCTAAGTTATCATTAGCCTACTTTTCAAATCCATTGGTCTTGTCTTATTCCAAGATTTCTTAAATTCTCTGTACTACTTGTCACTGTTGACCTTCACTTTTATTGTGTTCCTGCCCTTTGTGACCACTAACTCATCCTTAACGACTATTTTCTGTCTCTCTTCTGGGCTGGGAATGATTCGGGCTAGTTTCCAGGTAGTTTATGGTTGATATTAGAACAAAATGAAACACTCATCGGCCATTCATCACTGAACAAAAGCAGATTTACTTAGCCATAGCAGAAGAATATCCAACATTGAGGTCACCTTGAGTCAATACAACTGAGTTGCTAGAATTGCATATGTTCTCTTAGCATCCAAGAATCAAAGAGGGATCGTAGCTACTTTATGCCTGTTTTATTCAAAGGTCAATAATCTGAGTAGTCAGTCCTTGAAGTCGATAAAATCTCAAGGATGATTTCAATACTTTTGAGGGGGAAAATTATCCTAACTTCCACGGGGTCAGGGATTAGGACATTGTCCTTTCTTCCAACAACTGTAACAAATCCACAGAGTTCTTGGCAGGCTAGAGCAAAAGTCCAACTCTAGTATGTAATTAATAAGTCACAAATGTAAAATTTTATACTTGGATTCAAAAAATCAATCTCTTACAAGTTCAAGAAAGAGGAATAGGTAGATGAAGGGACGTATAACAAACTAGGGTGACTGTGGTGGTTGTTCTTTTTGTTTGTTTGTTTTCTGTGAATTGTAAACTTAATTGGAGTCCACAGTATGGTGTGGAAGGCCTAAAACCTACTTTGATCTGAGGCTGCCTTAAGAGTAGTTTAATTTCCAGAATGGGAGACGTAGTAAATCTATAATACTCTGCTTTGAGCAATCCATATCAAGGGTAGAGTGTTCATCTGTAGACCCAACATTTCAGCAAACACATCGATTTGAAGACAATTGTCAGAATTCAAGAAGTCTTGAGTGCATGCCATAGATGGAAGAGTTGAAAGATTCATGAGAACTGTGTTCAAATATATAAAGTGCAATGATGATTAGATATGTTTTTCTTGGCATCAGAACTAGTAGCAATGAGATGTTTGAGAGACAGATTTAGGCTATATATAATGACAATGACAACAAAAGCATCCTAACAATTAGTTTTCCCAAAAGCTTAATTAGCTGCCTCAGGAGACTGTGGTCTTCTAGCAAAGATTAGATGATCATTTGGAAATGATTTTCAGTCTGAAACTGGTTGAAATAAAGAACCTATGTGAGTTTTCCCAAGTCTTAGATACTGGGAATAGTGAACCCCCACTAAAATTTAGTCTTAAATTCTTACTCTTGTTTTGCTACACTGTCTCCTTTATGAATCTCATCCATTCCAATTTATTCACTGTTTTTGAATGACTATCAAACTTGTAGCTCCAACACTATGCCCCACTCCCCTCCTCAAATGTGGTCCTCTATGAACTTCATTTATCTACATTTTTCATTTGGAAACACATAAAATACCACAACTACATAAAACTACTTAAAACATTACTCAGTTTGGAAGAAGACATAGTTATTGGTACCCACTGCTCTGGTACCACAGACCTGCCTAGTTGTGAGGGAAAGTTTAGCCAAATGGGGGGCACCAAAACTATTTCCTTGCTTAGTCCAAACTATACTTTCCTGGAAAAGAATAGGGAAGAGGAAGATCAAAGCCACACTCCCTGGGAGAAACTCTAAGAAATGATTCTCCCTTTGTGTTCTATACACCTTTTGGTTATTTCCTGAGAATATCCTTCTGCTTGTGCTTTCCCACCATCTTGCAGAGCCAGTAGAAAAAGAACTAATTTGGAAATAGAGACATTAGCCCAGCTTCCTTAGTAACACATTTTATGACTTTGCACAAATTACTTCAAACTCTATATCCCAGACCTCAGTTTGCTAATACATAAAAAGAAGGTTATTAGATTAGTTTATCTCTTAGGTCCTTTCAAATCTGGGGCAGCTTCTTGAAAAAACACAGGCTGCCTGGGTTGGGTGGCACATGGTTATAGTCTCTGATGCTGAAAAGGGTGAATTTTAGATCACTTGAGTTTGTAAGTTCTGAGCTTCAGTAGAGCTAAAGCAGATTGGGTGTCCACACTAAATCTGGCACCAATGTGAGAGGGCTACTAGACTACCTAAGGAAAAGTAAATCATCTTAGGTCAGAAAAGTGGGAGAGGTTAAATCTTCTGTATCAGTAATATTGGGATCAAGCCTAGTGTGGCCACTGTACTTTAGTTTGAGGTAAGGAGAGCTAGTCTAGGAAGGAAGGGAAGAAGAGAGGAAGGAAGAAAGGAAGGGAGGAGGGAAAAGGGAAGGAAGGAAGGAAAGAAGGAAGAAAGGAAGGAAAGAAGGAAGAAAGGAAGGAAGGGAGGGAGGGAGGGAGGGAGAGAGGAAGGGAAGGAGGGAAGGAAAGAGAGAGGAAGGGAAAAAGGGAAGGGAAGGGAGGAAGAAAGGAAAGGAAGAAAGGAGGGAGGGAAGAATAAAAAGAAAGAAAGAGAAAGCAAGGACATTTTGTCATTGTATTTCCAATGCCTTGCTCATAATTATTTAACAAATGATCCATGAATTAAAGAGGTGTTTTTGTGTGCGCCCGTGTGTGTGTGTGTGTGTGTGCATGTATGTGTGTGAGACTTATAAACGTAGGCCCTTCTCCTGAGGAAGTTATTATCAGAAAGAATTTGGATCTAGTGAATAAATTATATGTGCCTCTTACTTTAAAAAAGGCCTTTGCAATTGAGATATAGTAGATATTGTTCTACTTAAGACTATTTCACTGTTTGTCTTGAACTTGGCCCATTTTCCTCACTGGCATTTGCATGCCAATACAGAGACCTGGATGTCTCTTACGAGGTTGTCATTATTGTTATAAATGCCAGCTCTCATTTATAAAACTTTTAAGGATTACTTATCATAATATAACTTTTATACAGATGTTTCACATAACTTCACATGTGCCTTCTCTTTTTCCCCCCTGAGGCAATGGGGTTAAGTGACTTGCCTGGGGCCACACAGCTAGGAAGTGTTAAGTGTCTGAGATCAGATTTGAATTTAGGTCCTCCTGACTTCAGGGCTGGTGCTCTATCCACTGCACCATCTAGCAGCCCCGCCTTTCTTACTTTTTTAATTGTTTTTTTTTATAAATTCTCAAAGCTTTTTATTTTCAAAATATATGCACCATTTGACATTGACCCTTGCATAGTCTTGTATTTCAGATTTCCCCCCTTTCCTCCCTCCCCTCCCCTAGATGACAAGCAATCCAATGTATGTTATACATGTTAAAATATATGTTAAATCCAATATGTGTAAATATATTTATACAGTTCTCTTGCTGAACAAGAAAAATCAGATCAAAAAGGAAAGTAAATGAGCAAGAAAACAGAATGCAAGTGAACAACAACAAAAAAAGTGAGAATGTTATGTTGTGATCTACATTCAGTTCCCACAGTCCTCTCTGGGTGTAGAGGGTTTTCTTTGTCACAAGATCCACATGTGCCTTTTCAATGGGAGTGAGAGGTGGGGAGGGAGGAAGGGAGAAAATCTGGAACTCAAAATTTTAAAAACAAATGTAAAAATAGTTTTACAGGTAACCGAGAAAAACAAAATGTTAAATTAAAAAAAAAATCATTCAATGAAAATAAAAAGTTATTACTTGCCTTATAACAACTTTATGAAATAGGGCAAATATTATTATGCCAGTTTTATAGTTGGAAAAAGCTATGGCTCTGAGAATGAAGGTGATCCCCTACTTTCTCAAAGCTTATAACTGTTAGAGTTAAGATCAATTTCTTGTCTTCTGACTTAGTCCAGTGCTATTTTTATGATACCAGCCTAGGAGAACAGCATTTGGTTTTATCTTGAGGAGTAAATTGGGAAAAGGCAAAACAGCTTTTATAGGAACTTTCCCCCTCTAACAGATATTCTGTGAAGCTGATATTTTTCATCCTATCCCCTGATGATAGGATTATAGGATTATCTTTCCTCTAAAAATCATACTATACCTTACTCATTCATTATTTTCTTCATTTATGCAACATGTTTACTGAACCTGTGAAAGCTAAAGATTTTTTCCCCTTTTAACAGCAGCTGTTCTTAGACAGTTCTTTCTATATGGTAAATGTCATAGCCCATTCTAGGCAGGTATTGCTGGGGATTAGATAAATACTGTAGTTGAGGAAGGGCACTTTCCACAAGAGGAAAGGTGGAGTGAGATGTGACATGAATAAACTATGCTAATCGGGTGTAAATCAAAAATCCTGACATAGTTTGTACAAGAAGTCTTCAAAATAATGAAATTCATGGAGTAAGATGAGTTAGCCAAGAATCAGAAATAAAGATTGAGGCTAAAGCAATGAATAGGATAGAAGTTGAAATACACAGAATAGTGCAGATTGGTGGCACAGTGAAGAAAATTTTAGGCCTGGAAGCAGGAAGGCTCATTTTCCTGAGTTCAAATCTGGCCTCAGACACATACTAGTTGTGTGACCCTGAGCAAATCACTTCACCCAGTTTGCCTCAGTTTCCTCATCTGTAAAATGAGTTGTAGAAAGAAAGGGCAAACTTCTAGAGTATCTTTGCAAAGAAAACCCTAGATTAAGTCTTGAAGAGTTGGGAATGACTGAGAAATGATTGAACATTAAAAATACATAGAATACCAGGGATCAGACTGTTTCTCTGGCACCATCTGTCTTACCAAAGCTTAAATCTTTTAGTGAAGGCAGCTCACATTACCTATCCCGTCATTCCCCCTTATCATCACCATCATCATCATCATCATCATCATCATCATCATCAACAACATCGCCAATAATAACAAGCACTTATTAAGTGCCTATTATATGTCAGATCCTGCACTAAATATTAAAAATATGAGAAAGGCAAAATAAAGCTCTTGCTATCAAGGACCTCAGAATACTATTAGGAGACATCATGTAAACAACTGTGTACAAACAAGAAATCTACAAGGTACATAAGGAAAATGGGAGTAAGCTCAGAGGGAAGGCACCTGAAAAAGGTCTTGTATAGAAGATATTTAAGCTGAATCTTGAAGGAAACTGAGGAAGCTTGTTGGTGAAGATGAAGGAGGGAGAACATTCCAGGCATGGGGGACAGGTAGTAGAAAGATTTACTCCCTTAGCTGCACCTCTTGGTCTGGGAGCTGCTACACTGAAGTCTTAAACATGACTTCAGGACAAGGGTGATCCATCCAATATATATTATAATTCATTCATTCATTCATTCGTAGATGCATAGCATCTCAGACATGAAAGGGATTTCAAAGTCCTCCAACCCACACCTGAACAGGACTGCCTGTTAATTCAATATCTGAAAACTTCTGATGATTAGGAACTCATTTCCTATCTATTGCACTTTTGGAAGTCTGTCATTTCCAGGAGGTGTTTTTTATAGCAAATGAAAATCTGTCTCACTGCCACTTTCCCATATTGCTTTTAGTTCTGCCCTGTCAGACCAAGTAAAACAAATCTAATCCCTCTTCTAAATACTTTAAATACTTGAAGATAGCTCTTATCCCCATTTCCCCTCTCCCAGTCTCCCAGTCATCTTCACTTTAGGCAAACATCTTCTGTTCTGTCAGCCCATCCTTATATGGCATGGTTGTGCATCCCTCTGCTGTTCTAGTCATCCTCCTTTGAATATGCTCCAGCTTCCCTGTGTCTTCCCAGACCCAAGTATAACACCCCATATGTGGTCTGAGTCATAAGATTTATTTTTTATTATGGTTTTTTTATTTACAAAACATATGCATGGGTAATATTTTCAACAGTGACCCTTACAAAATCTGTTCCAAATTTTGCCCTTCTTCCCCCCACTCCCTCCCCTAGATGGCAGGTAATCCAATACATGTTAAATATGTTAAATTATATGTTAAATCCAATATATGTATACATATTTATACAGTTATCTTGCTGCACAAGAAAAATCGGATCTAGAAAGAAGGAAAAAAACCTGAGAAGGAAAACAAAAATGCAAGCAAATAATAACAGAAAGAGTGAAAATGCTGTGTTGTGGTCCACATAGTCCTCTCTCTGGGTGTAGCTGATTCTCTTCATCACTGAACAATTGGAACTGGTTTGAATCATGTCATTGTTGAAGAGAACAACGTCCATCAGAATTGATCATCATATAGTCTTCTTGTTGCCATATATGATGATCTTCTGGTCCTGCTCATTTCACTCAGCATCAGTTCATGTAAGTCTCTCCAGGCCTTTCTGAAATCATCCTGTTGGTCATTTCTTACCGAACAATAATATTCATATGCCACAATTTATTCAGCCATTCTCCAGTTGATGGGCATCCACTCAGTTTCCAGTTTCTGGCCACTACAAAAAGGGTTGCCACAAACATTATTGCACATACAGGCCCCTTTTCCTTCTTTAAGATCTCTTTGGGATATAAGCCCAGTAGTAACACTACTGGGTCAAAGGGTATGCACAGTTTGATAACTTTTTAAGCATAGTTCCAAATTGCTCCCCAGAATGGTTGGATTCATCTAAGATTTATTTTAATTGTTTTGATTGCCATTGTTGACCTCTATTGAGTTTGGGTCCACTAAGACCCTTAGTTGTTTTCTGTGTATGAGACAAACTATTATCAAACCACAGCTACCCCCTTTCTGTACTTATGGAGTTAAGTGACTTTCTAGTGTCTGAAACCAAATTTGAACTTAGGTTCTCCTGATTCTAGGGTCAATATTCTATCTACTGTACCTCCTAGCTGCCCTTGGGAGTTGATTTTTTGGACCTAAGTGTAGGACTTTATATCCATTTCTGTTAAATTTAACTTGTTAGATTTATTAAGATCCAGATTATTAAGAATTCAACTGTCATCTAACACAAAGGTCAGCAAACTCCAATCTTATGCTTGTTTTTAATACAAGATGAGAATGATTTTTATATTTGAAAATAGCATAAAATCTTATTTTCAAATGTAAAAAAACATTCTTAGTTATCTGTTCCATACAAAAACATACACTGGGAAGATCTGGCTTTCAGGTAGGTTGCCAGGTTGCCTTTTGTGATCTAATATATTCACTGTGCTTGCCAGCTTTTTGTCATCCATAAATTCATTAAGCATCAGTATATTGCTTAAATATAAATCTTTGATTGTTATGCTTAAAAGAACTTAAGGAAAGATCACTGGAACATTATACTAAAGACCTCCCTCATTTGACAATTATCCATTAATCACCACCCACTGATTATTTCAACTCTTATGGCCTCTATGTAATAATACATCTCTCTGACTTGTTGCCAAGGATAGCTTGAGAGACTTTGTAAAATGCTTGGCTGAAATTCAAAAATACAGTGTCTATGGCATTACCCTGTTCTATCAATAGATAGGCCTCTCAGAAAAGGAAATGGAAGCTAGTTTAGCTTAGCCCATTCTTGATGAGCTCATGCTGGCTCATAATGCTCACCATTTGCCTTTCTAAATATTCCTACATCATCTTATTAAAAATATGTTCCTAGCTATCTATAAGAATATGAAAAAATGTTTTAGCTCATTGTTGATTAGAGAAATACAAATTAAAACAGTATACTACTGTATACCCATTAGATTTGCTAATAGGACAGAAAAAGAAAATGGCAGATACTTAAATGAATGTGAGAAAAATGAGGCATTGGTGCATTGCTGGTGGAGTTATAAACTGATCTAACGATTCTGAAGAGCAATTTGGAATTATGCCCAAAGGACTATAAAACCAATGACCCAGCAATACTACTACTAGGTCTATATCCCAAAAGAAAGAAAAAAAAAACAAAAAGGAAAATGACCTATTTATAAAATAGATAGATAGATAGATAGCAGCTCTTTTCTGGGGGGCATAGATTTGGAAATTAAGGGAATGACTATCAATTGGAAGTAGTTGAATAAATTGTGGTATGTGATTATGATGGAATAATATTGTGCTATAAGAAAGATTAGCAGAATGTTTCTAGAAAAACCTGGAAAGAATCATATGAGCTGATGCAAAATGAAATGTACTGTGTACAAAGTAAAGCAATACAAGCTGATCATTATGAATGACATAACTATTTTTAGCAACACAATGATCCAAGACAACTCTAAAGGAGTTATGAACAATTCTATCCATCCTCAGAGAAAAAGCTAATGGTGTCTGAATGCAGATTGAAGTATACTGTTTATTTTTCCTGAGGTTTTTTTTTGGGGGGGTTCTAATGTTTTCTTTTACAACATGACTATTATGGAAATGTTTTTCATGATTTCATATGTATAACTAATAATAGAATTTCTTGCATTTTCAATGGGGGAGTGTGGGGAGGGAGAAATGAAGAGAATCAGGAACTCAAAGTTTTAAAAACAAATGTTAAAAATTGTTTTTACATGTAACTGGAGAAAAATAAAATACAAAAAAATTCAGAAAAAAAGCTTTCTAAAACTTAAAAAAAAGTTCTAAAAATTTGTCAGTGGTTGAAACCAATGCCACCAAGATATAGACAAAAAGAATGATCTTCCCTTCCAGTTAAAGGATACTTCTCTAGTTCACCAGAGTATTTCAGAGATCACTAACAGGTGCTGAATAACGCCATCAACAAATTCTTATTCTTTCTAGGCTCAGAAATAGAATTTGCTTGGGCCAAGTGACTTGAACTTCATCACTCAACTGATCACCAAAGTTACCAGTGTTCTCAAATTTAAGGATTTCTTCTTCAGTTTCTATCCTTCTTGACCTCCTTGTGTCTTTTGACATGGAACCTATCTCTCCTCCTGGATATTCTCTCTGGGAAAACTGCTTTCTCTTGTCTGTCTGTTCTTCCTCACCCTTTGTTTTTTAGATCGTAACATGTCTGCTTGCCATGACTCTTTTACTCTCTACCTTAAAGGGCTGTTGTTAAAAAAATGCTAATTTTAAAGTTCCACACAAATATAAACTAGTATTTCTCACATTTATTAGCATTTTTAAAATTTAGGAATCAATTGTATTTGAGTCAAATCAACAAAGATTTATTAAGCACCAACTGTATGAAAGCTACTGTTCTAGGTTCTGAGGATCCAAAGAAAAAAAAATGAAATAGCCTCTATGTTCAAGCAGCTCTCAATCTCTTGTTCTCTTTTTATAAATCAAGACTTCCCAACTCCAGTTATGGGCCTTTTTTAATAGGAAAAATAACTATTATACTTCCTATCTCAGTGCAGAAAGAATTCTGCATTTGAAGATTAGGTTCAAATCTTGTCCCTGCCACTTGCTACTTTGTTTTTTCTTTAAACCAGTCAGTTAAAGTCAATGCCTTGATTTCCTTTTCTGTAAAATGAAGACAGTCTTTCAAATTGCTTACCACCTTAGGGAGATAGAAGAGAAGGGAGAAAATTTAGAACTCAAAATTCTATAAAAAAGGAATATTAAAATTGTCTTTACATGTAATTGGAAAAAAACAAAATATTATTAAAAATAGATAGTCATATTGCTTTAAAGAGTTTTGTGAACCACAAATAAGCCACTGTCCATACAGCACTTTGGTATGGGTTCTTATCTACACACGAAATATTTTTATCTTCCATTGATTTTTCAAATTACCTTCTTGTTCCTCTTTTATATCCTTCTCATGTGTTAATATTCCGTTATATATATGTATATATATATATATATATTTTATTGTATACATTTATATTACAATGTTGGCATGGGGGTGGGTATCACAAAACTGGAACATCCTCCAAACCATGACTACCAACTCCAACTTGTTCCATGACTCAGATTAGCTAAGCTTCAAGAAGGCAGAGATTTATATTATGATAGGGGTAGGAATGGATATTAAATTATATGTGATTCAAATATAGGGAACTCCCAGAGGAATATGAATCTCCACTAATGTAGATTAGCACCTTCTCTGCAACTCATATTCTCAGACAGGTTAAGACTTTTTCTCCAAGATGTGTAAAACTTTCCCATTTTCTTTTCATTTTAATTTCCCTCTGTTTGTTATTTCCAGTTTTTTATATGAAGTTGTTTATACATAATTATTTTTGTGTTCCAAAATTTTTAAAGCTTTTTATTTTCAAAATATATACATGGATAATTTTCAACATTCACCTTTATAAAATCTATACGTAATTATTTTCATGTAGTCATCACTTGTTGAATTGTGAGTTCCTTGAAAATAGAGAATGTCTTTATGTTTTCTTTGTATGCCCAGAATTTCACCAGCAGTTTGATATATAACAGGTGCTTAATAAATGTTCGTTGCCTGATTGTCATCGGCATGACTTGAATCCAGGCCTTCTTGATTCTGAGGCCAGTTCTCTATCACTGTGCTACATTGTTCCTCTGTATTTTGGTAGTCTTAACAAGGAAGAAAGGAAGAAGGAGGGGAGGGAGGAAGGAAGGGAAGTAGGGCAGAAGGAGGGAGACAGGAAGTTAAACACTCAGAATATGCTGGCCACCACTAAGCAGTGGAGATAAAAATACAAGCAAAAAGAACAATAATTTATTCCCTGCCAGGCATTATGCTAAGTGCTTTATCGCATTTGATCCTCTCAACAACCCTGGAAGGTAGCTATTATTATTCCATTTTATATTTGGGGAAATGGAATCATACAATGACATGAACTAGCTGTAGCTAGTGTCTAAGACCAGTTTTGAAGTCAGGTTGCCAGCTCTATATACTGTGCCACTAATTTTCTCAATTGAATCCACTCCCTTCTTTAAAGCTTTGACCTCATATGGAATTTTTGTTTGAGAATTACAAGCCTTCCTTTGCTTCTTCCCAGCCAGGTCTCTAGACAAACTCTATAACTTTGCTGATTGCTCTGGGCTGCACCTGATCTTCGCCTTGAATGCACTGCGACGAAATCCTAACAATTCCTGGAACAGCTCAAGCGCTCTGGGTCTGGTTAAATACAGTGCCAGCAAGAAGTACAACATCTCTTGGGAACTGGGGAATGGTGAGTAAAGACATTGTCTTCTTTGCACTGACAAGCTTGAGAAGAAAAAGTGAGACCTTCTGGGTCCTTCCTATCAGATCATCTCCTGGCCAGGAGTCAAGAAAAAATACAGATGCTTGGTTTTTAAGGGAAACTCCCCAGCCTAGGATCCAAATGGCCTATTTAGCTCAACTCACCCTTGTGGAGTTATAAATCCTTTTATATTTGAATCTTCTCATTTGAGTTTTCCCACTAACTAGCACTATAATCCTTCCTTCTTCCCTTCCTCCCTGCCTCCCTCCCTTTCTCCCTCCTTCCCCTTCCTTCCTTCCCTCCTTCCTTCCCTCCTTCCTTCCCTCCTTCCCTCCTTCCTTCCCTCCTTCCCTCCCTCCCTCCCTTCCTTCCTTCCTTCCTTCCTTCCTTCCTTCCTTCCTTCCTTCCTTCCTTCCTTCCTTCCCTCCTTCCTTCCTTCCCTCTCCCTTTCTTTTGTCAAGGCAGTTGGGGTTAAGTGGCCTGCCCAGTGTCACATAGCTAGGAAATATTGTGTCTGAGATCAGATTTAAACTCAGGTTCCCCTGACTCCAGGGCTGGTGCTCTATACACTGCACCGTCTAAGTGTCCCTGATTGTTCCCATTTGAGGAAGGCAAGAAAACTGAGACTCTAAGAGAGATTAAATCACTTTTACATTTGAGGCTTTTCTTATGAGTTTCTATTAGCCAGCAACTGTGATTGTTCCCATTTGACAGGCAAGGAAACTGAGATTGCAAGAGATTACATGCCCCTTGACACCGCTGGTGAATGATAGAATCCACTTCCAACTTTTGGCCCCAAATATAATTTTTTTCATTAAAAATAATTATACATTTTTTTCAATTTAAAGCATTTATTTTCTCTTCCTGTCACTTCCCTCTTACACTAGGGGAAGCAGAACAAAAATAAAAACAAAATCATGTAACAAATATATAATCAAGAAAAAACAAATTCCCACATTAGCCATGTCCAGAAATGTGTATCTCATTCTGCATCTTGGGCTCATCACTTCTCTATCATGAGGTGAGCCTTTTCACTACACTAGATTGCTTCTATGAAATGTAATCCATTGGGGAGCAAACTGCTCATTTGGGTGAATGCCTGGATTTTTCAGGCTCACCTTTTTGTTTGCTTAACTTTATGGGACTCGGAAAATGGCTGGCCAGGGATTTCAAAGCAGATCACTATGAGTGCTTTTGGGGGGTTTGTTTTGTTACTGCTGTTACACCTACAGCAACCTGATTCAGAGCATGGGAATAAAACCACACGTGAACTTGACTGTTTCTCTTTTAACCAGGATACAGCCCATCTGTAACAGCCAGGATCATATTTTCCCTCTGGTAATTTAACTTTTTTTAAAATGTGAAACCTTCTTTTAGAAATTCTGGGATTCATTCCTATTACAGAATCAATGCTAATTATGATTTCATTTTGAGTAATAGCCATCTGAACTGAAAACATGCCAGCATCCTCATGAATGCCTTTGTAATTTAATGCACTGCTCTTTGTTGATACTGATGCTGAAGAAATACAGGATATCTTTCTCATGCCTGGATTCTGACCTCCCCTGGAGTAAGGGAATCTCTGAATCCAAAGACAAGACATTTAGAGAAAGATGGACTAGATTTATACTAATTCTTCCTCCTTTCCCCGATTCTTTTCTAGTGGAAGAAAGCTATGAGAATCTAGACCTAATCTCGTGGTGCCTCAGTTTCCTCTCTTTAGTTGACATGTATTTTTTCTTCTAAAACATTCTTATTTCTCTACTTTTCTTTTTTACCCCATCATTCTTCACCTCCCAGTTTCAGTATTAATGGCCCCTGAGACTATCCATATGTTTTGGGATTGGGATTGATTTACAGAGTTGGGAATTTTACTTACAGGACCCTCTCACATCCCCACTTTTATCTCCAATCACCCTGAACACAGTTCCCTATCTTCATCTAATCTCATGATAATATCTGATGAAAAAGATGATAATCTCTACTTTTGCTTTCCCCCACCTCCCAAAAAAAGCCACATAATTAACCTATACTACCTCACTCCACACCCCGCTATGAATGGAATTCTCATTCACTGAGATTTAAAGAGACTAATACACTTAACTTAAGAAGATATATTAACTCCAAAAAGAAGCTTGAAAACTACAAGTAAGAGAAACTATTTTGAAGATTATGCAAAAATGTTTAAGAAATGTTATCAAGTTTGCACATTTCTAAAAGGCAAGGTAATAATGGATTTCTTCTATTTTAAAAGAGGGAAAAGAAACAATTATCCCTTTGTTGAAGTCTATTATCTCTAGAAGTTAATGAAGGAAGATAGAAAAAAAATATCCCTAGAGAAGGAAAGGAGAAGAGCAGAGAAGAATATATTATTTTCAGCAGTATCAGCATTGCTGAGATGAAGTAAGTCGGGGAGTAAGAATCTCATGAACCTTGTTCTGTCTGAACCAAATCATATTTTTAAAAATAAACATCTTATTAATATAAATTTAGTAAAGTGAAGAGAGCATTTGCCTGATTCAAGAAAGAAAAAGACAAGGATTTGAGAGAAGGTAGAATTAGGAAGAAGATGCCATTCAAGCAAAACAAACTGTAGGCCCAGAGAGTAGTTATATATATATAAAGGAATAAAAGAAAAGATTCAAGACCATTCATTTGGGTGTGACTTGGGAGAAGAAAGAAAGGAAAGTAATTGTTGACACCTGTTGCTTAATTCATTAGCTTTTTACATTTTTTTTCTTATGGAACTGGTGGAGGAGTAGATAGGAGAAACATAATTAGAGGATATAAAAAGAAATACAAATTTAACACTCATAAACATGAACGAGAATTGGATAAATGGATAAACTTACCCATAAATTGAAAGAGATTCTCAAAGGGGAAGAATGGAAAGTATTTGTTGATTATAAGAAACACGCTTAAAATATAAAATTATACTGATGTTAAGATTAAATTAAGCAGATTAGAGTTTATTAGGCTTCACCTGAATCCCCAAAAGTGAAAATAATAGTAATGATTTTAGACAAGATTGTAACAAAACAAATATGGTTAAAAGAAATCTTCAGGAAAACTATATTATGGTTAAAAGTACCAAAGATAATGAATCAGTAAAAATATTAAATATAGACTAGTATTATATTTAATAATATCATATTATTATATCAGTGTTAATATATCAAATAACATATTTGACAAATAAGGTCAAATTAACAAATAAGATATTTTATTACTTAAGAAAAAATTAAACTTATTAAAAGAAGATCTAATTACTAAAACATTAATTCTTCAGTGTACTTCTTCGGATTAGGACAAATCAAACACAAAGAAAAATAACAGAAAATAAAGGTTTGAAGCAAATCTTTGAACAGGACATGATGCACTTTGACAATTATTGAACGTTAATTTTGGGAAATAACTATTTTTTACCTTCATATGGTAATGTTAGAAAAATTGATCATGTGTAAAGGATATAAATAACTCCTAAATTCTGAGAAATAGCAAACATAGTTTATAGATATAGCCTACAAGCACATTAAGTATTTAATGTATGCCAGGCACTGTAATAAATATTAAGGATAAAAGAAAGAAAAAGATAAGATGCTCACATTTTAATAAGAGAGACAATATACAAATAACTTTATATACAAGATATATTTGGTTGAAATGAAAAGTAATAGCAGAGGGAAAGTATTAGCAATTGGGGATGACAGGAATAAAATAAAAATCAAATACAAGTAAAATGTAAACAATAAATAAAATATGAATCAAGAATTCATACTTGAATGGGGATGAAATAATATCATCCTAAAGAATAAATGGGTCAAAAGCTTATCATAAAATAATAAATATATTAAATAATATTCTTACAAGGAGATCCTATTTAAAATGTGATTGATGTAACTAAAGCAAATCTGTAGGCAAACTTGTATATTCCTAAACAGATATTTCAAATTAAAAGAGATAGCCATTGACTTGAATAAACAGTTAAAGAAACTAGAAAATCACAAGTTAACAATCCCCAAATATATCAAGAATAGAAATTCTGAAAATCAGAGAAGGGTTAAAGAAAAACTGAAAAACCAAAAAACCTTTTTATAATAATCAATAAAAATGAATTTTTACAAAAGAACAATTTAGTGTACAATTCATTTCTATTTAATTTTTTAAAGGAGAGTAGTGTAAAACAATAGTACCAAAGTTAAAATTGTGGATGGAGAATTCACAGGAAATAGAGAAGGCATAAATTAATTATCAAAAATTGCTTTCCTGATTATATACCAATAATGCTGAAAATACAAATCAAATGGATGAATATTTTAAAAATACAAAATACCCAGATTAATAAAATTCAGAACTTAGAAATACAAATTGAAATAATAAAAAAGCTATTCATTGTTCATAGTTGGTCAATGCCAATATAACCTAAATCATAGTGCCTAAATTAAATTAATAATTTAACATATCCATGAAAATCATCAGATGGATATTTCATAAAGGTAGACAAAATAGCATCTCAGTTCACTTGGGGGTACAAAAATATGAAGAATTTCAAAGGAAATAATAAAAAAGTAGGAATGATGGAGCAGATGTTAAACTATTTACAAAGCATTAATTATTTAGAACTAGTTCACAAAAGGCAACATGGTGTGGTAGCTGATCTTGGAAAAAGACCTGTGTTTAAATTCTGTTCTGTCAACATACTAGCTATATGATCCTGGGCAAGTCATTTATCTGCTCAGTAAAACCAGGCAACTTTCTAAGACTACAAATTGCAAAGCAGATGCCAATTGCTATTGGTAGAGAATTCCTTGCTTACTAGAATTTCCTTATGTCAATAAAATTATAGATCCTATCCAAAAAAAGGAAAGAAAAAAGGATTAGAACACACTAGACAAGAAAATAAACTAAAGGAACACAATAATGTGATAAATTCAAAATCACAAGTTATTAGGTAAATTAAACAATTTTTAGGAAAACTGGAAAATAGGCAGAAAATAGATGAGGATGAACATGTTACATCATATACTGAAATCAACTCCCCCTATGTCAACAGACAGAAAGTAGGTCTTTCAGATATTTATAAAGGGGATACATAACTAAACAAGGGATAGAGGAGATCACAACAAACAAAATGGACAATTTTCATTATACTAAATTTTTAAAATTTTGCATGAGTAAAATGAATGCAGCTAAAGTACAAAAGATATGAAACTACAGAGTTAAAAATTGTTTCTATTAAATGTGTGTGATGTAAAATAAAGAGGGAAGGGACACAAAAAGTTTTTCTCAACAAATAAACAAAAAGAGAGGCAGTTCCTACCCTCAAGGAGCCCATATTCTGAGGGAAAACAGCATTTAACAGGACATGGTAAGAAGGTGCTCTCAACAAGTCTTGTTAACAACTTTTCCTAAACTCAGTGTAAAATAAAATGCATATACCACTGTATATAATTAATGTATGTAATAATAAATAAAATTAATGTGGAAAGGACTCAAAACTCTAGTCAAGTAGAATAATTGATATAATACATATAAAATGAAAGGATATCCCTGTTAGTAATTAAAATAATTTTAGGGAATATTTCTCAAGGAAAGAAGTTTGTTTGGATAAGATATCTCCCCTGATAGAATATAAACTCCCCAAGCAGGAATTATTTCCTTTTTTGTCTTTATACGCATAATACCAAATACAAAGTAGTGCTTAGTACTCTCTCTAAAAATAATTTTATTTGACTTTTTAATGGTACAAAACCTTTTTCTCTCTATAAAATATTGTTATTCATTTTACTTAAACATGATTAAATACCCCCTAAAAGTCTTAATTTAAAAATAATAACTAGATTTTATGTAGTGCAAGTTTTTGAGGATGCAAAACACTTTCTATTCATTATCTCATTTACTTCCAGATTTGTCACAGTGGTATGCTGATCCTAAGAGCTGAGTCTAAGTTCATGGTATTTTTTTAATATTTGATTTTAATAACTTTTATAAATGAGGAAAAATACATTATTAACATACAATAGTTCCAAATAGGAGAAATAAATTGTTGAATGCACTTCTAAACCATGATGCTCATTTTTCAATCCTATCCAGGAATTATGAAAAGGTTTAATAAACAGTTGTTTATTGATTTTTATTTGATGCATGGAAACCAATTTTTTCAGTAGATTAAGGATAAATAACTAAATTGGATGCAAGAGAGAATACACAGTGAAATCTTCATGCTTTTACTGAGCTCTTTTGAATATTCAAATACACAGCCAATGAGGACATATGGCAAGAAAGTTTTGGGAATCTTTTAAAATAAGTAGACAAATGACAGGTAAATTACAATGTAAAAATTCAAAGTAGAGAACTTATGAAAAATAACTCAAATACAAGTCAAGCATGAGAACTTTTTTTATTTTTTTAACTTTTTATTGACAGTACATATGCATGGATAATTTTTTAACAACATTATTCCTTGCACTCACTTCTGTTCCGACTTTTCCTTTCCCTCCCTCCACCCCTTCCCCTGGATGGTAGGCAGTCTTATACATGTTAAATATATTATAGTATATCCTAAATACAATATATGTGTGCAGAACTGAAAAGTTCTCTTGTTGTACAGGAAGAATTGGATTCAGAAGGTAAAAATAACCTGGGAAGAAAAACTAAAATGTGAACAGTTCACACTCACTTTCCAGTGTTCCTTCTCTGGGTGTAGCTGATTCTGTCCATCACTGATCAATTGGAACTGTTAGATCTTCTTTGTCGAAGATAAGGGATGAGAACTTCTAAGGCATGAGTTATATGTGACCCTGAAGACATTGGAGTGAAGACATGAGCAGCTGAGAATACTCCAAATCAAAAAAGGCAGCGGAAACAAAACTCAAAACATTATATTGTTTTCAAAGGCTGTATGACCCCAGGAAAGTCACTTAACAGCTGTTTATTTCAGTTTCCTCATCTATAAAATGGGAGTCATTGTAGCACTTGCCTCTCAGACTTATAGTGATCAAATGAGATAAGTATTATCTTAGAACAGTGACTGATAGTGACTTCATAAATATTAGCTATTATTGTTGTTCTTATTATTACAAGACAATACTGTATAAAGAAGGGAGATTTGCATTTTAAAGTCAAGGAACCTGAGGATTGAATCCTATCTTATGCATTTAATAATTGTGTGATCATGGGTGAGTCAATTAATCATTCAGTAATTTTTGAAAACCATAATTCCTGGACATCTTACTGATTTGTAACAGTGAAAGGATTTTCATACTGAGAATTGCCATCACCTCCATCCATTATAAAACAGAGATAATAACATGTCCTATCTACTACAGAGAGAATACAGAACTTTATAAAATGCCATATAAATTTGATCTGTTACTAATGCAAAATTAAGTAAGTAGGAAAACATTACAGATCATATGTATGAACAGAATAAGGGAGCATGGCATAAAGAAAAGGGTCCTGGACTTCTCTTCAAGAAAAACAGGTTCACATCTTACTTCATCTACTTACTTTCTCTGGTAACAGAGAAATCACTTAACCTTTAAGAGTTTTAGACAATTCTTTAAAACTGGTATGTGTTTTATAGATATATAAACTTTATTTTCCTTGAGGATTTTTAGAGGGACATGTGTGTTTTCTTTTGCAACATAAGTTTTATGGAAATGTTTAAAAATTAAAAAAATTTTAAAATCTTGTAAGCTAAGTTATAGATAGTTGAGATCTTCACTGGTGATAGACTTCCCGTATTGCCAAAACCACAAGTCTTTAGCATATTAGTGTCCTTCAGGGTGGAAGAGGAAAAGAAATGATTTCTATAACATCTCTTATGTGCCAAGTGCTGTGTTAAATGCTTTACAAATACTTAATTTGGATAGAAAAGGTATTTATAGCAGCTCTTTTTTTGTATTGGCAAAAAAAAATTGGAAACTGAAGGGAAGCCTATCAATTGGGAAATGGATGAACAAATTGTGGAATATAAATGGAGTGGAATACTATTGTGCTATAAAAAATGATGAGGGACATGGATTCAGAAAAACCTGGCAAGTCTTATGTGAACTAAAGCAAAGTTAAGTAAGCAGGATCAGGAGAACATTGTACATAGTATCAGCAGTGTTGTAGAATGATCAACTTTAATAGACTTGGCTCTTCTCAGCAATACAATGTTCTTAGATAATTCCAAAGAGCTATGGAGTCTGAATGAAGATCAAAAGCATACTATTTTCACTTTTTTGTTTTTTCTTTCTCATGGTTTATCCCTTTTGTTCTGATTCTTCTTTCACAACATGACTAAGTGGAAATATGTTTAATATAATTGTACATGTATAACATATAGATTGCTTGCCATCCTGGGCAGGAAAGAGGAGAAGGAGGGAAGGAAAAAAAAAATTTGGAACTCAAAATCTTATAAAAGTGAAAGCTGAAAACTATCTTTACATATAAGTGGTAATATTGTTAAGTGAGAAAAAAACAAATATCATCTCATTTGACCCTCCCAACAACTAAAACTTTAACCACAGAAAACAAGGACCTTGAAGGTAGGATATTTCATTTCTATCTTTGTTACCTTGGGACTTAGTACAGTCACTACTACATAGTAAACTTTTATAAATGTTGAGTGATTGATTGGGTACTGATGGTTATTCAAAGAAAACATAACTTCAGAGAACTTGGAATCCACTTTGGGGAATGATGAAATAAAATACACCTCTATAGCTACTGTAAAAATTAGAATGTGTCCACATAATATTTTATGAGATGTAATGCTAAGGCAGTTTAAAAGAGAATTCAAAATCATGAAGCATCTCCAAACAATCCTCTATCTGTGGAAGGATGTGAAAACAAAACTGGGCAAGGCTTAGTGAAGAATAAATAAAATGATCAAGATGATGAAAAGGTCATCTTGAAAAAAAAAGTAAGAAGCTGAGTACATATAAATGCAATCTATTCCTTAAATCTAGAAGCAATGTGTGGTAAAAGGGGATATGACATAAGACTGAAACATGTCTAGGATGGACACAAGCTTATTCTACAAATCCTAGTTCTCAATAAACAGGCATCAAACCCTTGAGATAAAAATAAAAGGAACTTTAGACTTTAAATTCTAAACTTAGAAATTTAATATAGCAAACTCCTGGAACTTTTTATTCTTAAAATGGGATCCAGAGTGAAAATGTAAATAAGTTCAAAAAGAACTTTTATTTCTTCATGATGGAAAAACTCTGTAGCACTGGCAATAAGTGAATATGGTATAGATATACCATAGTAGAAATTGACTTGGGAGCAGAAAAGAAGGCAAGACTTTGTGACTAGAAAGTCCATACTACCTGATACTAACTTAAAAAATTTGCTTTTTATCTAGAGCCAAACAACTATAGGACTATGAATGGCCGTGCAGTGAATGGTAGTCAGCTGGGAAAAGACTATATCCAATTAAAAAGCCTGTTGCAGCCCATCAGAACTTACTCCAGGGCCAGCTTGTATGGGCCCAATATTGGGCGTCCCCGGAAGAATGTCATAGCTCTTCTAGATGGGTAAGTAAAATAGTTTTGAACAAGTGAAAATACAATCCAATAACCTTCACAGGCTCATGACTCCTCCTGCTTCCCAATTATATACAAAGTCTCTTCAGGTAGTATGAGATAATGGATAGAAGTAATTGAACTCCGGAAGAGTTGGATTCAAATATCATTGATGTTTGGTATTTGTGTAATTATGGACAAGTTACTTAATCTCTCTAAAGCCCTTTTAAGCTTACAAGCTTCTCTAACAGAATAAATTATAAAATGAGATGTACAAAGAGACTAGGCTTTATATACAATAACATCATGAACCATTTTAGGTTTTTAATTATATTTACAGGAGATAGAGATGACAAACCATTCCAGTATCTTTGCCAAAAAAAGGAAAAAAAAACAGTTACTATCACAAAGAGTTAGACACAACTAAAATGACTCAAAAACAACACCAATACAGAAAATAGAAGCAAGAGCATTTAAAAGAAAAGTGAAATCATAGGTATAGCAGAGTTTGACATAGTGTTAGAAATGTCAGAACTCAGAATAAGTTGAAAGTAGGACAGGTTTTTTTTTAATGGTCTTTATTACTATAGCAAATAAGCAAGCAGAATAGGTAAGATTGCTACCCAGGGTAGACAGAATGAGGATGAAGAATAATGAAAAGAAGATGTTTAGTAGTTGTTCAAACTTTTGTTTCAGTCCCAGTTTGTTTAAGGATTTTTCCAACAATGAGGATGATCATTTTGCCAAAAAATTACAAGAGAAAATGACTTTGTACTTGATTCTCAAGATAAATGAGGAAACAGTTAAATTTATTTACCATTTTTATATTTCTGTATTACCATTTCTTGTTTTTGCAAATTGAACAATCTGCTCTTAGATTATTCTTTATTTGTTTGGTTTTGCGGGAATACTTCAGATACCCCTCATTGAAGGGGTATCTTAGTTTCTTATGATTAAGTTCAGATTGCAGGATATTCATTTTGGGTTATATCTCAAGCTTTTTGGAATATATTAACCATTCTCTTCTGCATTTGCTTATGAGTACAGATTGATTTTATGCTATTAAAATTCCACATTTTTTATATTTTAAAATCTTCCTCCCCAGTTGCTTATAGAATGTATTGTTTGGCATTAGAATTGGAAAATTTAATCATAATATGTTTTAGAATTTGAAATATAGAGGTTTGGGTTTTTTTAAGTTTCCTTTTTTGAAACTGGATTTTTTCCTCTTGGTGCTTTGTTTTCTGCATTCAGAAGTTCTTGTCAGATTTATTATATAATATCTTGTATTATGATGCTCAGGTTTTTTGACTTGTGTCCTTCTGGGGGGGGCCTATGATTTTTAAGTTGTCTTTACACAACCTATGTTCAAGTTGAATATTTTTTGCTTGTATAGAGATGTGTTCTTTGACATTATTAGTATTGACATTGTTGCTTTTTGCTTTATCTTTATCCAGATTCACATTAATATATTTGATTTATCAATCCATTGTTTTCTATTTTTTTGCTTTTGTTATGAAGACTTGCCACCTTTGATTCAAGTTTTCCAAATTCTGAAAATTATTTCTTCCACGGAAACCATGAATTATGCCATTTACTTTTGTCTAAATTCTCTCAGAGTTCTTATTTGTCTCTTGAACTATTGTGGAACATCCTTCTGTGATCCTGTGCTTTTTTTTAAAGTCAACAGATTTCTGTGTTTCACTGGGTAATTATTAAATTTTCTTTGTCTTGCAATATTTAGAGATGTTTGTGAACTTTTGGTTGCCTTATGATTCATTTTTCCTTCTTTTAGTGTCTCCCTAATTTATTTGTCTGCTTATGATATAGGTTTTTTAACTAAAGTTTTTTTGTTCCTGAGATTTTAATCTTTTTTTTCCTTTTTTGTTATCTTATTACTTTCTGATAACTTCCTCATTGACACAGGATTTACCTTAAAGCTATCTCAGACTCCTATCATATTGCTGTATTTGCTTTTCATCCGCCTTAATTCTTGACACAAGTAACTTCTCGAGGGATGGTATCTAGCTAGAAACCAGTCACCTTTCCTTCAGGTCCAGTGCAACCTCTCATCCTAGCCCATGTAGTTTGCAGAGGAGGCTAAATCAGCATTTTCTATTTTTTGTAGAAGTTGGAAAGGTAGAATAAGTTTCTGCAGTTTTGGGGTTCTTCATCCTAGGGATGACCTCCAGCATCACAAAGTTCCACCTTATATTTACCTCCTCCTCTCTTGCATATGGCTAGGTATAGTTGAAGTCTGCTGATTATTGCAACAAAATGCAGGGATAAAAGCAGGAATGACATGTGTTGATCAAGGCTAAAACAATGGAGAAAATTCAAAGTGTCATCTAGAGGTCAAGCTGATCATTGATTTATATGTCCTTACATAACCTGGAGTCTGGTGGGTAAGTGCTGAGGGAACTGCTGAGGAAATAGTGTTCGCCACCTCTGAATTCACATGTCTCCTTGGTTTCTTGTTCTATGGAGACAGCTATAATTTCTCTGCCTCTGGAACAGATCTTTTTCTTTTGTTTTTGGTTGTTGTTTGTTTGTTCGTTTGTTTGTTTTAAAGTAAATGGGGGCTAGAGAAATTCCTTGTGGTCATATGACCCAGAACACCCATGAACCTCTACAGTAACCTTGACAAGTTCAAATCACCAGGCTCAGATGACTTATATTCCAGAATGCTGAAACAGGCTGATATGATTACTCACCTTTGTCAGTGATCTTTTAAATCAGATTGTTGAGAAAAGGAAAGGTATTTTAATCTCAGAAAAAAAAATATAATATATTGATTTCTTTTTAAAAGGGAAGGTGAAAAGAATGAAACCTGAAGACGAGGTAAAGATTTTGACTTTGATACCTGGGAAGATTCTTGAATATCAATAAAATAATAATTAGTGAATATCTAGAAATGGAAGTGATTTTTGTTACCATAGAGTAGCTTCATTCACAAGATGTCATATCATACTAATCTCATTTCTTTTTAAAGAATTATTAGGCAAGTTGTTTTTAGTTATTTCAGGCATTTTCAATTTCATGACTTCCTTTGGGGTTTTCTTGGCAAAGGTACTGGAGTGGTTGCCATTTCCTTCTCCAGCTCATTTTATAGATGAGGAAACTGAGGCCAACAAGGTTGGGTGATTTTCCCACTGTCACAGAGCTGGCAAATATTTGAGGTCAGATTTGAACTTAAGAGGAATTTAAGTCTTCCTAAATCCTAATCCCAGTGCTCAATTCACTCTATCACCTACCTGCTCACTAGTCAGCATTGAGGAATTTTATAAGTATGGGTTATCTATATTTTATCAAAATCATTGATAGATTTCTTGTGAACAAGATTAAGATCTATGAATTAAAGAATAATACATTTGGAAGGATTCAGTAATTGTTGAATAACTCTTCAAAGAATAATAATTAGTGATTGGATGTCACCATGGAAAAAACCTCTCATAGAGTTCCCTTTAACATGTTTATTAGCTTAATGCATGCATTTCAAATTTATAAATAATAAATACCAACGTAAGAGGGATAGTGAACTTCTCAGATGACAAAATCAAGGAACTCAAAAGATCTTGATAGATTAGAGGAAGACATTAATAAAGTGAAATGTAATAGAAATAAATCTAAATCTTGGGCCTAGATTCCAAAATCAACTTTACAAGTACAAGATGTAAGACATAAGTACAAAGATAAATATGACTAGGAATTATGTTAGAAAAAAAATTCTAGGTTTTAGTGGGCTGAAAGCTCAATATGAATCAAGTGTGATTTTGCAGCCCCCATAATCTAATTTAATCTTGGACCTCCATGAAAGTTATAGGCCTACTAGACTCACTCTACCTTAGGTCTTAAAATGTTCAGCTCTGGAAACTACATTTTAGAATGCTCACTAGGACAAACTGGGGAGTTTCTAAAGGAAGGCAACCAAGATAATGAAGAGCTTTGAAAACATTCTATAGGTCTGGAGATACTTGCTTATAATCACTACTCCTTGGTGAAAGGGCAGAAGATGGCAGATTGCTTAGGCTCAGGATTTTTGAGCTGTAGGTCAACTAAAGACAGTAAGGGCTCTGCACTAAATCCAGCACCAGCACCAATATGGTGATATATTGGGAACGAAGAAAGACTGAAGTTTCCTAAGGAGATGTGAACCAACTCAGTGAGAAAAATGGAGACCAATGCTTCTTTTCAATCAGTACTAGAATTGGGTCCATTCATGGCTATTACACTTTCATCCTGGGAAAGACAGAGAGACCCTATTTTCTTTCTTTTTTTCCATTTTTTTATTATAGCTTTTTATTTGCAAGATATATGCATGGGTAATTTTTCAATATTGACCCTTGCAAAACCTTGTGTTCCAAATTTTCCACTCCTTACCCCCACCATCTTCTCTAGATGGCAGGTAGTCCAATACATGTTAAATATGTTAAATCCGATATATGTATACATATTTATACAGTTTTTAAAAGGCAAACATGTTTAAAAATTGTTTTTACATGTAATTGGGGAAATACTGAAATACTATTTTAAAAAAAATCTCAGATTCTGGGGCTAGATGATCATTTGGGGCTTTTCCAAGCTTCGACATTCTGTAATTGGCATTTGTTTTTAATAAGTGAATGACATTAAATTGTGTGAATAATCTTTGATTTCTTCTTCCACTCTCACTTTGAAATCCAGACAGAAACAGGAGAGGGAACTTTCCTTTTTGCCCTTCATCCCTCCGAGGGCTCTGAAATGTTGGCACAAAATAAAGCATCCCCCCCCCCCCCATAGTCCTATGGGAAGTTATGTTGCTCAAGTGCCTTCTGTATCCAGGATATTGTCCCAGTCTCAAATTTGTCAGAAGAAAATTATTTTTATGCTTCTCCAGTAGTTCAGTGCTTAGAATTATGAGCAGGTTCTTCTGAGATAATGCTCTAATCCCTCTCTTAATTCTTCTTTTGAAAACAGAAGTTTCCCAACTAATGAAAATATTGTGAGTATAAAGCAATATTCTTGGTTCTGTATGCATAGACAAAACAGACGGCACAGGCTTCATGTCCCTTTGACCCTGCCATTTCTCTGCCACAAATTTACTGTTTATGAGACTTTTTGTATTTGATTGATTTATTTAATATTTTCCCAGTTATATTCAAGACAAATTTTTTACATTTGTTTTTAATTTTTTTGAGTTCTATGTTCTCTTTCTTATTCTCATTCACAATTAAGAAATCAATTGTGAAATCATGCAAAGCATTTTTATAAAAGTCAGATTGTGAAAGAAAGCATAGATCTCCTATCCTAATGAAAATAAAAACCTTTGAGAAAAATTAAATTTAAGAGAGAAGGAGAGAGAGAGAGAGAGAGAGAGAGAGAGAGAGAGAGAGAGAGAGAGAAGAGAGAAGAGAGGAGAGGGAGGAGGAGAGAGACAGAGACAGACAGACAGACAGAGAACAAACTTCAATCTGTAGTCAAACACAATCAGTTCCTTCTCTGGATATGGATAGAATTTTTCATCATTAAGTCCTTCAGATTAGTCATGGATGATTGCACTATTGAGAATAGCAAAGTATGATACTTTCTGGTGATGTGTCTGTGTGTGTGTGTCTGTGTGTGTACAAAAAAATGCATGTGGCTTAGCTCATCCAAATATGATGCTACACACTTATGCAGGATGGAGGGTGAACTAGAAAGAGCCCTGTCTTTAGAATGAGAAAACCCATGTTTGAATTTGGGTTACATTTATGACCCTCAGTCAGCACAGAATAATAGCTGACATACACATAACTCTAACATTTGCCAAGCACCCTACATATCCTCTTCTGTCCTATCCTGACAGTCACCTGACAGGCATTATCACACCCATTTTACAGATGGAGAAACTGAGGCAAGGAGACTTTGACTTGGCTGTAGGAGCACAGATGAATAAATGTCTGAAGTGGCATTCTAAGTGCCATTTTTTTCTGATCAGGTTCTTTCCACTGGCCCATACTGCCCCTTCAAGAGCTTGCTCTGGGGCTGGGAGTTGACAATTTTGTAAAAGGTTCTCTATCCTCCATATGAAGAAGAAGCAAATCTTTATTGCAGGAGAGAAAACAGAGCCTTGCTTGGATTTTGTCATGACCTCTTGGCATGTGAGAGCAGAGTTCATCTTCCTCCCAGCTCTGAGGGCAGAGAAGAATAGAGCTGGGAGGCTGGACTCACCACTGTCGGTGTCATGAGGATGATATAGGGCTCTGCTCTGGCCGGAAAGCTGTCTCCAGTACATGAGCTCAGCCCAGTGGAAGATACACAGCTGGGGACAATTTGCTTCAAGTAATTATCACAATGTTATTTCTAATAATTGCTCTGTTTTGTTTCAACTATAAACTATTGAACCAAAATACAGCAGAGAAGAAGAAAGTAAATCCTTTCTTTTGGGTTCATAATTGGAGAGATTGCTGTCCCACTGTCCCTGGAGAGAAAATAGAACTTCTAAACATCTGGTGTGGGCTCAACAGAAGGAGCGTTCACTGACAACGGGGATTTTTTGCTCCCTACTGGTGAATATTGTTGATTGCTCCTTACTTTAGTTCGACAGATATTTATTAAGGCCCTACTATGTGCTGTTGTCTAGAGCCATTACTCTTTTTTTCAGGTGGGGAAAACTGGGGCTATGTGATTTGCCCACTTTGGTAGTAATTATCTGAGGTCATATTTGAACCCAGGTCTTCCTGCCCCCAGGGCTGGTGCTCCATCCAATGTACTATTTACCTGTCTCTTAGAGCCTTAACTCTTGGTGGGAGCTTTTAAAAAACATTCTTAATAGTCAATTAAATTTTTTTTTGAGTTCAGATTCTTCCACTCTCTATCCCCTTCCTCAGCCTTTGAGAAATCAATGACTATAATTTGGTAGAGACTTAATAAGCATTTATTGAATTGAATTGTGCTGGGGGTAGGGATGATACAAAAACAAAAGTGAAATAAAGTTTTTTGTTCAAGAAGACTAAAATATTAGCGCTCTAAATCCCTTTTCTCTCAAATATGTTTCCTGTCTTCTATTTTCACTTAGAGGGGTTCCCTCCTGATCTTTTTATTTTTATTTTTATTTAATAGCCTTTTATTTACAGGTTATATGTGTGGGTAACTTTACAGCATTAACAATTGCCAAACCTCTTGTTCCAATTTTTCACCTCTTACCCCCCCACCCCCTCCCCCAGATGGCAGGATGACCAGTAGATGTTAAATATATTAAAATATAAATTAAATACACAATAAGTATACATGACCAAACTGTTATTTTGCTGTACAAAAAGAATCAGACCCCTCCTGATCTTAATTGTAGACCTACTACTTACTCTAGACCTTAGGAATTGTTATAAAAATTACATCCAGTGGTGTGATGCTAAATTAGTTAAATTGAATGAGTGATTAAATACATTAATATTTGTACATGGTAGCAGATACTACATAATAATTTTTCCCTTCCCTTTTACTTCTAAATGTTTAACAATGGACTCTCCAAAAAATGACCCACTTCGAAGTTTAAGCTACATCAATAATATTTTTTTCAGTATTTTCTGAAGTCTAGAGCAGTGGTGTCCCATAGAAAGTCCAGAACTTTTTTGGACCAGATTAAAATGTAATTGGGAGATGTTTCACAAAATAAATAGAAATAGAAAAAGAATATAGATAATGTGAATGTGTGATTTCCATCTGAAGGCTTTTGGCTTTTAGTGTCTTCAGAGTTTGAAATCTGTTCTTCCCTGTCTCCATAATAGCCATCTATGATCAGAGCTCTTTTTGCCTTTTTGCTCATTTTTAAAGGTTGAGGTCTGTTCTTAGGGCAAAGGGATGATGATCCCAAGCTTCCTCTATAGGCTACAGTAGTGGAGACCAACCACTGCTGGGTGATTATAGCCAAATCCCACTTGTTATCCTGGAGTTCAGGGACTCACTATTTGCCTTCTGTAATTGCATTGGAGGTCTCACAACTAGTCTGCTTATCCACTGGCTTTTGAACCATGGCAGAATAGCCACTGCTGCTGTATTCTGGCTAAGAGCCTCCCAGTAGATTCACCCAGTTCAGAGACTTTTCTGCCCTAGGCCTCCCTGCACTATATCTGTGTTGGGCTACATTCCCTCTGCCCGATTGAGACAGACCTTTCCTGAAGTTCTTCTAAAATATCTTCTACTGGAAATTTGTTACACTCCAAATATTTGTGGGTTCTGTCACTCCAAAATTTATTCAGAGGCTTGATTAGGTGTTGAATCTGAGGAGAGCCAGGAGGAACTTGGTCAAAGACCTGTTTACTCTCCTCCATCTTGGTTCTGTCCCCTGAATGTATATTTTCTAAGTCAATTTGTCCTGGCAGGGTTTGTTGGCAATGTTTCTATTTGAGCATGACACTATCAATTAATCAGTCAACAAACATATTAACCACCTACTGAGTATCAGGCTCTGTGCTCTCTACCTTCAAAGAACTCCTAATCTAATTCAGGAAACAAAAAGCAAACAAATATATACATGCAAGCTATATATAGGAAATCATTAAGATAGGGAAAGCACCAGAATTAATTGGTTCAGGCAATCAATGAAATAATAAATTAGGCTTTGATTGATACTGTTTGCCAAAGTTAAAAATCCCCACAGAGCAGTATGAGCTGGCTCATCACATCCCTGTCTACTACTCCCTAAAAGGAGGGAGGGGGAAGGAGCAAACTATAAAGTAATATGTTGAAAAGAGCCTTAGGCTGACAATCAGAAGAACCCATTCAAGTCCCAACTTCCCCACTGGCTACAACATCCCCCCTTTCATAATGTGAGGCATCCAACTGCTTTCCTCTGTACTTCCCTATCTATAAAATGGAGATGTTGCCATCATGCCTGCATTTATTTAGTGAAAAGTGCCTCATGCAGATGTGTGCCTGAGGGAGGATGGGTCTCTGAACTAATCATTCATCTTGATTTGTAAATGACTCATAGACTGTGTCTCTGACTTGTCCAGGGGCCACTAAATAGTTACAAGCTGAAGTGAATATTAGATTAAGAACCAAACCAAATGAGAACAGCCAGAGAATGAGAAGAATCCTAAATAGTGAAATAATTTGTTTTAATTGAAGTTTTTTTATTTTCAAAATATATACAAGGATAATTTTTCAAAACTGAATCTTGAAAAACTTTGTGTTCCCATTTTTCCCTCTCTTCTCCTCACCCCCTCTCCTAGATGCATGCAATCTGATATATGTTAAACACCGTAAAATACATGTTACATCCAATAGAGGCATACATATTTATACAATTATCTTGCTGCGCAAAAAAAAAAAAAAATCAGATCAAAAGGTAAATAAATAAATAAATAAATAAAACAAGAAAGAAAATAAAATTCAAGCAAACCACAACAAAAAGAGTGAAAATGCTGTGGTGTGATCTACCCTCAGTTCCCACAGTCCTCTCTGTGGGTGTAAGTGACTCTCTCCATCACAGGTCTATTGGAATTGGCCTGAATAACATCATTATTAAAAAGAACCACATCCATCAGAATTGATCATTCATTGCGTGATCTTGTTGTTGCCGTGTATAATGATCTCCTAGTTCTGCTCATTTCACTTAGCATCAGTTCATGTAAGTCTCTCCCTCTAGGCCTCTCAGAAATCATCCTGTTGGTCATTTCATATAGAACAATAATATTCCATAATATTCATGTAACATAGCTTATTCAGCCATTTTCCAACTGATGGACATCCATTCAGTTTCCAGTTTCTGGCCACTATAAACAGAGCTGCGACAAACATTTTTGCACATGTGGGTCTCTTTCCCTCCTTTAAGATCTCTTTGGGATATAAGCCCTGTAGAAATACTGCTGGATCAAAAGGTATGCACAGTTTGATAACCCTTTGGATAGTTCCAAATTGCTCTCCAGAATGGTTGGATCCATTCACAATTCCACCAACAATGTATTAATGTCCCAGTTTTCCTACATCTCCTCCAACATTTGTCATTATCTTTTCCTGTCATCTTAGCCAATCTGATAGGTGTATAATACCTCAGAATTGTATTAATTTGCATTTCTCTGAACAATAATGATTTAGGGCACCTTTTCATATGACTATGAATGGTTTCACTTTCTTCATCTGAAAACTGTCTGTTCATATCCTTTGACCATTTATCAACTGGAGAATGGCTTGAATTCTTATAAATTTGAGTCAATTCTCTATATATTTTAGAAAGAGGCCTTTATCAGAACCCTTGAAGGTAAAAATGTTTTCCCAATTTATTGTTTCCCTTCTAATCTTGTGTGCGTTAGTTTTGTTTGTACAAAAACTTTGTAACTTATCATCAAAATTATCTACTGTCTGTTCAATAATTATCTCCATAATAATCTCCAATTTTTTTTTGGTCACAAATTCTTTCCTTCTCCACAGATTTGAGAGTGAAGTAAAATTCTTGAAGAGACTAGACCAGTAATGGTGTCATTATTGAATGTCAGAACTGGAAAGAACCCTTTTGTTTTATAAATGATGTAGCTTAGTCCTGGAAAAGGGAGACTTGTCCAAAATCACATGGCTCATTTTCTTGGGTATCCAAGTGATATCAGTTTGTAGAAATTTGGGCAGTAAATGGAGAGAGAAGCTAGAGCCAGACTCATTGAGAGACAATAGAAACTGCTCAGGTCTGCGGCCTAGATGTCTCCACATCTGGATTCTATGTCACCTCATTATTTCAAGTGGTAGAGGATTGTATTGATTAAACTCATGGACTTTCTACACATTTGTAAATGGCATGCCTGGCTTGCTGTGGACAAAAAAAACCCCAAATCATCTTTTGGTGATTACCTGCTCCCTATTATTTTATTTTTGTGAATAAGAAGCTGAGACTTGTGACTGCTCAGAACCATGTGTGTATTTTTTAAATTGCAGAGCCTACTCTTGAACCCATTTTCAGAATTACAGCCTTTTCACTATGCCCAGCATGTCAATCCATGAGTTTGTGTATTTATATCTAGATAGATAGATATGAGACATGTGCATGAAGCAATAGAAATTTCCCTATGCTAGGACTGTGAGAGACACAGATTGGAAGAATACATAGAGGGAGAGAGGGAAAAGATGGAGGTGAAGATGGAGAAAGAGAAAAATAGAGATGGGAGAGAGAGGAAACAGAAACTAAGAAAGACAAAGAGAAATGAGATAGAAAAAGAAGAGAGAGACAGAGAAAGAAGAGAGATAGACAAGAGAGAGAGAAACAAAGAGAGAGATAAAAGAGAGACAGAGTCAACGAGATAAAGGGAAGAAGGAAAACAGGAAAGACAAATAGACACAGAGAGGGAAGGAGGGATAGAGGAATAGAAGAATAGAGACAGACAAACAGAGGGGGGAAGGGAGGAGGGAGACCAACACAGAGAAAGAAAAGAGACACAGAATATGACAGAATATACAAAGTGGATTGTGGAGCCAATAGGAAAAATCTCCATTTCTCAGAAAATGTGGGACATGCTTAAAAGAGTAGCAAAGTTTCCTGAAAGACTGAGGACTAAGGAAAGAAGCTTCCAAAAGAAAGTCAAGAAGTTGCCTTTGGGTAAAGGTTGAAGGTTCCTCAGGCAAGCAAGGATCAGCAAGGCTCCATCGTGGTGGGAATGATATAGTGGGAGATAGCTAACTGAGTCACAATTGGAACCCAGGTCTTCTGACCTCAAATCCAATCATCTTTTGAATATTTTAAAAATACCACCATGGACTTTAAAATAATTTTGAACTTTAACCAAGGTTTCTGGGATTAAATAGGTTATTTTATGGAATTGTAGATCCTGCCTATTGACAAAGGGAAAAAACTCAATCTTCTTAACTCTTGGAACATACAGTTTTTAGGGCATATGCTACCGATTGTACAGGATTTATTCTTTTTTCCTGGGAGCAAGATTCAGTACACAGCTTTTTGGGTCACACTCTGAAGTCTGGGAGAGAGAAATACACCCATAAGGCTATGAATAAAGATGTGCCTTATTATAAGAGAGAGCTGTGATACCCCCTCAGGGAGAAGGCCTGACAATATTTCAGGCACGTCATGCATGCAGGTGGATAACAAAAAGAAAGAAATTCTCCCAGATTTGAGGATCCTTGGGGATGAAAAGAACTCTAGAAATGTAAGGGGATATTTTACTTTTATTTATAATGGTGATTCAGCTCCAAACAAGAAGATGACCAAATGCTGAACCATCTACCAAAGTCGTGATCTGCCTCCTTTATTACAGGTGCTTAGTTTATGTCTCCTATCTTTTCTGGACAAGTTCCCACTCTTTTATGTAGCTGAACCTTGAGGTAAGAGCCCAGCTCACTCAATTCTTAAGAGGATCACCCACTCTGGTGTTTTTATCACCAGAGTCCTGACTTTATCAGGTACCTGATCTTTGAAAGTCTATGTCCTCTCTTCTCCACTACTGAGGCAGCAGGTTTGGGTACCTTTTGGAAAAACATGCCTTCCAAGTTCTGTGTGGTCCTCCACTTCCACATCTAGTGGCTTCATTCCAAGGAAAGAAATAGGCTGATGCTCAGGGACCCACTGATGATGCTAGAACCTCACCTGAATGTCTGCTTCCCAACGGTATTTCACTTTTGTTTCCCTTTCTGACAGTAGGATTCTGCATGTTATTCCATCGCTCATATTTTTCTGGCTGAGAATTTTGCAGCTGTGTTGAAGTTAGTCATCTATTCTTTGTGAGGCTTTTTTTTTCTGTTCAAGCCACTTAGGATTCAAGACTCAAGGTGGTTGCTACCAATATCTGTGAATGATTTTCCAACCCATCACTGAGAACTAGAAATCCTATTATAAAATATTTCCAAGACATTAGTGAGGTACACTACTCCTACTATTATTGTTAGGTGGTAAAATTCATTGAGCATTGGACCTAGAATCACAAAGAACTACTTCTATTACTACTGCCACCACCACCACCACCACCACCACCAATACTACTACTACTTCCACTACTCTCATTACTACCATTAATTACTACTTCTACTACTATTCCTATTAGGACAGCTGTGTGGCAACAAAGTGTATTAAGCAGCATACTACTACTACTACTACTACTACTACTACTACTACTACTACTACTACTACTATTCTTACTACTACCATTACTACTACTATTATTAGGATAGCTGGATGGCAACAAAGTGCATCAGTCATTGGACAACTACTACTACTAACCTTTAGATGGTGAAGTAGATAGAATACTAGACTGGAACCAGGAAGATTCAAATTCTTTTTTTTTTTCTTCCTTCTTCAAATTCTTGTTTGGAGAGGTCTCTTAAAATAAGATATATTTTCAAGGAAATATCTCAAATATCTGTTTCAGATATTTCCTAACTGTGTGATCCTGGTCAAGTCACTTAGTAGCTTCAATTTCCTTACCTGTGAAAGAGTTTGGTGGGAAGATCAAATGAGATAATATATGTAAAGTACTTTGTAAACCTTAAAATACTATATAAAGTCTAGTGATTATTACTACTTCTACTTGTTGACTTTGTAAGCATTTATAAAGCACTTTACATAATCTGTCTTATTTTAGACTCACAACAACTCCATAAATATGATTGTAATTACAGTCAGTTTTCAATATTTGTGAGTTTAACTTTTATGACTTCAAGCATCCTCGTGATTTTATAAGTAAACTACTTTTCACTGACATTGGCAACTGTGCACATTTATGGCTATGTGCAGTAGAAAAAAAAAAGACAGGCAGAATGTGTGCAAATTTGTGGAGTGTCTGATGTCCTACTAGGTGCTTCCCTACTCTTCTTCACCTTATCATTATTGAGTCAAGAGCTCCTCATGCATTTTCACTGTTTGCCTTTAAAATTGAAGTTTGGAATTGCAATATTGCATAGTGCAAATCCTTTGGACTCTAAAATCAAGTGGGTAAAGTCAATGATGTGACTTAGTGACACAATAAAGGTGTTAGATGTACTTTACATTGCAATGTCTGTAGCTACTATCAATCATAAATTTGCTATTAAGGAATTTATAATTTGTTATATCCAATGACAGAAGGGAAGTATTTATAATACTATAGATTTCATGTGTTAGAAAAAAAGTGATTATCTTTTGAAATCAAAGTTGTTTTTGTAATTGAGATGCTAACACAAAAGGTTACAGAATTCCAGGGAATTACCAGCAAGGAAAAATGTTTTGTATGTTACCAATTTTATTTTGTATCCTGCGTTTGATGGTCAGTTTTTCTGATCAGCTGCTATTGAGACATTTTTCTTCTACAACAGTGGCTCTCTGTCCTTAGAAGGCAGTGTTCCATCCCTATATTTCCCATTTCTAGAACATAAATCAAAATCTGCCTTTCTAGAACTTATTTAGCATAGATGTTCTTTCCTTGTCCAAATTTTGCCACATGATAGTAATTGATTTCATTTGGACATAATACATTCTCAGAATATCTTAGTTTATGAGGTTTAGATAGAAGGGATGTTTGAACAGAAGATGTAGGACATTTGGAAGGGGAAAGAAATGGAAATCTGAGATACTTTGGGAATATCTTTGGAAAAAAGGAGTCAGCTAAGATGGATAGAAAGTCAGGTCTGGAGTCAGGAAGACATGAATTCAAATCCAACCTCAGACATTAGCATTGTAGTCTTGAGCAAGTCACTCTGCTTGTTTTATACTACTAGAGAAATGAAAAACCATTTCAGTATCTTTACCAAATATGGTGCATGTAGAGTCCAAGTATAGGCCATGAGGTCATGATGAATCTGATATGACTGAACACTTTTATAAATGCAGCTTTTAGGAACTAATGTTTCTTGGATAATTTAGGAATGTGTAGCTTAATTTGCTCATATAATAATATTTGACATGACAGTATTTTCTGCACAATAATTCCAAATTCATGAATTGAATTTGCAGCAAAAAGATTTATATTTATGTTGCAAACCCAGGTAGAATGTAAGCCCCTTGAAGGCAAGGACGGTTTCATTTATATCTTTGTATACCCTGGGGTCTAGCACGGACTTCTACTAATGTTTAATAAATGCCGATTGATTGAAATAGAATTGACTACTTACAGATCCTAGGAAGTCATGTCTCTTAACATGAATTAATGAGAAGCAGGCAGAAGCATAAACCAAGAGCATCTAACAACATTATGACAAAAAAAAGCAGCAAGTCACAGCAAAGAGAATAGGTTTCAAAGAGCTCAGGACTTCAAATCCCACATTCTGGCTTCCTATCCTGCCTCTGCTCCTTATTCCCTCTATGACTTTTTTTAAAATGAAAAGACAGGCAAATGATGCTCTCTGGTCCCTCCCTGCTCTATTCTCTGCTCTGAGAAAGTCTGCAAAGCACTTTATATCCATTATCTTCCTTGGTTCTTAGGTATTACAGATGTTATTTCCCCCAAGTTACAGATGAGTTCCTGTGCTTTCTAGACTTGTGTCATTCCCCAGGGGCAAGCAGATAACAGTGAGTTTCAGATGAAGGAAAGGAAATGAGGGCAAAATAATAATAATAATAATAATTTTAAAATGTAAGACTTTAAAATTCACCAAGCACAATTTTTGCCATCTGGGACTGTGTCTAATCAGCTTCATTTTCTGAACTGTTGCCATTAGCAAGATGTTGCCATCTACATTAACATCTAAAAATGGAAGATTTGTTTCTCTGTAAATCTGCCATTTGAGAATGTGTGTGGTCATCCACTAGCACTTAGACATGTGTGGTTCACTTGACAGTATTTTCATATTATCTCTTCCCTACAAAATAACTCAATGAAGAAATGTTTCCATATGCTAGAAATTGACCTATTTTGCTGAGGGTGGTTATGGGACATTGTGGGTCAGTGGTAACTTTCATACAGATATTCACTGAATAATGGCACCGTCTTTGGAGTTCACCATAAAATAGTTTTCCAGTCTAGTGGGCGTTACATTGCTGCAAAGACAAACTAAACAATTTTGCCTTGAAATATTGGGTCAAAAGGAATTGAAGAATGGTTGCACATAGGTTACAAAGTATGAATGCTGCTAAGCCATAATTTTAATCTTCAAATAAATTTAAATGTTTTTTAGCAAGGAAGGATTAGCTTCTTTGTGTAGAAACTGAGAATACAGCCTCAGATACTTACTAGCTGTGTAACTCTGAGCAAAGTCACTTAATTGTTTCCTTGTCTTTAAAATCAACAGGAGAAGGAAATGGCAAACCACCCCAGTATCTTTACCAAAAAACTCAAAATGGACAACAAAAAGTCGGATATGATTGAAATGACTGAATAACAAGTAGAAGCTAAGGCTTTTAGGTGGACTCTTGAGAAACAGGTTGAAGTCTAGGGTTAATCACATTTATAAATGTACAACCTAAGCTTTTTTCTATATCCAAGACACTTCACCTTTTTAGTGGATATCAAGTAAAGATATAGGTCTTCAGATCCTGGAATAGCACTGCCATCACTTCCACACATAACCTCATTATCCTGAACTGCTCACTTATCTTCTCTTTCAGAGAAGTACCCTTCTCTAGGCACTTGAGTCTAACCAGTCAATTCAAATTATTAGCGTGTTTCCTCAAACTTCTATTCACTCATGGCCCTGGGAAGAGGTCAGAATAACTTGAATGTGAACTATCAGTACTATTTTTTAGTCATTTAGCATGTGGCCCACTGGTAAACTGATCATTTCATATAAAACATATATGTAATAATGGCATTCTCATTATTTGGTATGTTTATGTTTTAAGTTCACTTCAGCTCAAACAATACCAGTGATAATGTTATGTCTGTGATTTGCCTAATCCCCCAATCCTTTTCTCTATCAACATTCTGCCTCTGAGCTATTCTATACTTTTTTCCTGTTTTTCTTACTGACAGTTTTAAAACTTAAAACTACTTCAATCTTTATTGCACTTTTTTAGTGTACCCATCTTGAAATTTCTTTGTTCCTATTTAGGAAGATTCAATTTTCTATACTGTGACATTAAAGGCCAACTCTTCTCCAAGATGGAAATTTTTCTGAGGATCAGCACCACGGTTTCTAGAAATGATATATCAATTAAGTGACTTATGAATTGACTTCTCATCCCTATAAAATCTAGATCAAAATTCTCTTCCCTGGCCACCAAACCTCTATGTGTATTTACTTTCCCTATTAGATTGTAAGCACAATCTTAGTATAGGATATCAAATGTTTCAGTTTTGTTTCATTAGCATTTAGTACAGCTCCTGAAATATTATAAGTATGGGGGCTTTTTGCCCCATACATTCATCCACTACTTACCAATATGATCTTAAAAATTAAAAAGGCAGTTCTTAGATAGTATTTGCTGCCTATAGATCATTTTTGTACATCACTTTTCTCATTAAAGATCCCCTTCCAGATTTCCTCATGTCTAGCAGTTCTTCCTAATTCTAATATTTCTCTTTTCCATTAAACCTATACTGCCCAATGACAGAAAGCTTGCTCCCATTCTCACATTCAGGGTCAATAATAACTGCTCTCTCTTCTCCTTCATAACTCTAGATAAACTCCATCATTGGGCGCCAGAGTCTTAGGAACAATTTCTCATGACATTCCTCAGGTCTTTTTGCATTCCTTTTATGTAATGTAGCATGAGGTCATAGGCTCTCCTTTCTTCCTTTTTATTTGCTCTGATTTTCAGTGCCCTGAACATTTTAAGCAAGAAAAGCACTAAGTTTTCTGCTTCTTCTCAGTGCAGTAGTAAAGGCATATGTTATTTTCATAGGTCCTGCACATTTAGCCATTCCGAGCCTCGACAAATATTTATTAGCCACTAGTCCAAAAGTCAATAGGAGGAAACCTACTACAAATGCATTTCCAAACATTTTTCCTAATTGTGAAAATTGAACTGTTTCTGTGATAAGTAAATGCAAGGTAATAAAAGAAGATTATTTTGTGTTTTAAAAAAAGTTTAGTCACTTTTCAGTCTTAAAAAACTCATAATAAAATCTTTTTCAATATTTGTACTTTCTCAAAATATAATTGTCTCCAGGAATAAGCAATGAAATAAGGAAACAAGAGTTTATTAGGTATTTACTATGTGCCAGGCACTTTTCTAAACATTTTACAATATTATATTATTTGATCCTCACAACAATTTTGGGAGATAGATGCTATTATTTTCCCCATTTTATAATTGAGGAAACTGAGACAGGAAAAGGTTAAATTGACTCTCCCAGGATCAAATAGCTAATAAGTGTCTGAGGTTGCATTTGAACTCAGTTCCTTCAAACTCCAGGCTCAGTTTTAATTAAAAATAATAATAATAATAAAATAATCTTATGGAGAAGACTTTGTTTTCAGCGAATGCCATCTGCAGCCAAAGCATATAGAACTGAGAATTGAGTGGATAGTACTGAAATTAAAGCAATGGATGTTAACAGTTTTAGGACTTTGCTCTGAAAGAGAAGAGAGAGTCTTATAAGATGATGGTTTGAGAGGATGACAAAAGGAAGGCTTTCAGTGTTGCTTGAATCTCAAATCTATCCCCACATTTATCATCTGGCACTTCAGAATTTGTGTTCTTGTCCTCTGGAGCAACCTGACTATTCTCTTCTTCCCATTTTAATCACAAAGCAACATGGCCACACATTGGAACTCAGCAGATCTCCAGATGTTTATCGTCTCCAAGACCCAGACCTTAAGAAGTCTACTCCCATCTACATACTATGTATTGTATACACACTTGTACTAAACTATATTTTCTGTTATCATGACCTTTCTTCAGTTTTTTGAACCAAAGATCTTCTCTGAATTCATCTAATGTCATCTTGGTTTTACTCGCTGCCATAATTAACTCTGATTTCATGATTTGCCATTTGAATGTAACAGGACCCTAGAATTCTTTACCCCTGCTTCTGCCATTTTCAGCTTTTGAATCTTCATTGCTGAAAAATCATTATAAATTTCTCCATTCTTGATCTAAAACTGTAACATGACTAGAGAAAAATCAGAAAATCAAGATTTCAAATATTATCATTTCATGGTGTGATCAACAATAGAGCACCAAATTAGATGACTACTAGTTTATGTGATGGGAAACTACATGGTGTTATAGTGCACAGAGTGCCAAGCTTAGAATCAGGAAGCCTCATCTTCCTAAGTTCAAATCTGGCCTCAGACACATGCTAACTGTTTAACCGTAGGCAAATGACTTCACTCAATTTGTCTCAGTTTCCTTACCTGAAAAATGATTTAGAAAAAGAAATAGTAAACCATTATCTTTGCCAAAGCTCCAAATAGGGTCATGAAGAATCAGACACAACTGAAAAACAAGAAGAAACTTGTGATGTTAGGCAAATTACTTAATACACACGCATATATCTATATACACACATTTGTGTATATATATATATATATATATATATATATATATATATATATAATACATACACATATGTATGCAGATAGATAGGTGTAAATTCACTCTGCTGGACTTGGTGGTCTTAAGCCCCTTCCAGCTATAAGTCTTTGAACTCCTGAAAGTGGATCAGTGTCTTATGATGATGAAGCCCATGGTGTGACCTCTGCCAGGTGACTGAAAGAAATGAAAGAAGAAGCTTAGTGGGGTCATAAAATTGAATGGTTGTGGTATTTCATATGTTCACTGATGTTTAGAAAGTAGAGGTTGTAACTTAGTAAAAGCAGAGCTAAAGTAGAATAGAATATGAAAGAGGAATGAGGAGGTTTGAGTTTCCTGGGATGAGTAATTTGACAGAAATTGGGTTTTTAGTAAACTGCAGCATAAATCAAATATGAACCAACAGAGAACTGTGGCAACCAAAAAAAGTGAACTTGATCTTAGGCTGCATTAAAAAGGTGGATCTAGAACATAGGAACTGGGGTTCTGTGTAATCTGCACAGGTTTGGATTCATCTAGAGAAGGGTAATAGAATCATAGATTTAGAGCCAGGAAAAAAAAACCTTCAAATTCATCAAGTCTAACTCTTTCATCTTCTAGTTGAAAAAGCTGAAGCCTAGAGAGGTTATGTGACTTGCTAAAAAAAACATCTGGTTAGTAGGAGGCAAAGCTGCAATTTGAACCCAAAATTTCAGCCTCCAAATTCAGCAAATGTTCCTTTGTGCCATTCCCAGGAACCATATAAGATAGTTTTCAACATTCACCCTTGCAAAACCTTGTGTTCCAAATTGTTCTTCCTTCATCCTTTCCTCCCCTTTCTCTTGAACCACAAGTAATACAATATAGGTTAATTATGTGCAATTTTTCTATTTCCACATTTGTCATGCTTCACAAAAAAAAATCATATCAAAAGGGAAAAAAGAGAAAGAAAGAAAAAACAAGCAAGCAAACAGCAGTAACAATGATGGAAATACTATGTTGTGATCCACATTCAGTTTCCATAGTTCTCTTTTTGGATATGAATGGCTCTCTCCATTACAGGTCTATCAGAACTGGCCTGAATAACATCATTGTTTAAAAGAGCCAAGTCTATTATAGTTGATCATCACATAATCTTGTTGTTGCTGTACAATGTTCTCTTGATTCTACTCACTTAACTTAGTATCATCAGTTATATAAGTCTTTCCAGGCTTTTCAGAAATCATCTTACTGATAAATCACCTCAATGTTGTAAAAAGACAAGTCCATCACAGTTGATCATTACATAATCTTGTTGTGGCTGTGTACAATGTTCTCTAGGTTCTACTCACTACACTCAGCATCAGTTCATGTAAGTCTCTCCAGGCCTTTCTGCCATCATCCTACTGATCGTTTCTTACAGAAAAATATTATTCTATAACATTCATATACCATAACTTATTCAGTCATTTCCCAATTGATGAGCATCGAATCTTTGTCCAGTTTCTTGCCACTACAAAAAGGGCTGCCACAAACATTTTTGCACATGTGGGTACCTTTCCCTCCTTTAAGATCTCTTTGGCATATAAGCTCAGGAGAGCCACTGCTGGATCTAAAAGTATGCACAGTTTAATAGCTCTTTGGGTATAGCCCAGGAACCATATTTTAGAAAGGACAATGAACAGCTAGAGGGTATTAAGAGAAGGCAATTAGAAAACCAAGAAGACTGAGTAAAAAGGTATATTTATACCCTTTTTAGATGGTTCTTAGAGAGGACCAATAGCATCACAAGAGTGCTATTTTGACTTTCACATGGATTGTATTTGAATGAGATAGAGCTGCACAAAGTCATCAGCTTCACTCTCTCCTCCAGAGTCATCATTGCCCAGTGACAAATCAAAAGTCAATTTGACTGGCCCAGGATGCACTGGGTAACTTTGATCCTTCTAAATTAAGATCTTTCTCAAGTCTCAGGTTGTATGAGGCCATTTCTGTTCAGTGACTACAGGCTAGGTAAATGTCCCAGTTTACCATCCCAAAGATACCTGGGAGGGGAAGATGCTCTGAATTTTGGGCCAAAGCATCATGCCACTTAAGTAGTCATTGAAAGAATTGGAGATATTTTATCTAGAAAAGCTTAGGAGGGTACATTATAGTAATCTCTGAATATTTATAGTTTTGGTATGTAAATAATTATGATTGTTTTTCTTGGTTTGGAGCGTGGGGGAATGAAAAAGACAAAAGTTGGAGCAATGTCAAAAGTTGTAATAAGCTAATTTAAAGCAATACTTCCTAATTATTAGAGATTTAAGGTAGAATGAGCTATTTTGGGAGTTAGCAGCTTTCTCCTAACTTGAGGTCCATAAAAGGAAGTTGGATGACCACTTGTTGGAGCTGAATAATCAGGGTTACACTGAGGTGTCTTCTGGGATTCTATGGTTCTATAGGCATGGAGAATAAGGACCAACCTCAGTGACACTGTAGGTCTTGCCTCCGGCCAGAAAGCAGTTTGTCTTTTGTATTACTTGATTCGACCCTTGTCTATATCCCTTAATTCATGTTTCATGACATTTTTCCTTCATTTCTTCCTAGGTTCATGAAAGTAGCTGGGAGCACTGTGGATGCTGTTACCTGGCAACAGTAGGTATTCATCAGTCTTGTTTTTCCTTATGTCCGCTAAACTGTGGGAGAAAGAAAGCCAAATTAGTCTTTCCTGAGTTTACATATGAAGCATCCTAAAATTATCCATCATCCTCTAAGGAAAAGTTGAAACTGATTGTGGAACCAACTGTTTTGACAGCAAAATACTAACTCATAATCCTCAGGGTTCTTATTCCAAGCAGTCTGTCACTTTCATGGAATCTCAGATATTATATATTGTTTTAGATTAAACTATCATTAGTGGATGTAGAGTAGAGATCTGAAGGTTTTCTCTAAGGAAATATTCTTTATCTACCACTAGGCTGCCTAAATACAAGGAATATATTATCTGCTATTTCCTTCAATGATATATTTCCTCATTTATTCCAACTGGATATTAAAGGACAGAGGGGAAAGTTAACAATTTTCACAATCCTGTGATGTAGTCAAAATGTGATATCTCATTGAACGTCTCAGTGGCAGGACCTACACTTAGGACTGAGTCAGTCCGTGAAGTGAAGAAGCAAGCAGGTAAAAAAAAGGATGATTTGTAAGGCAATGAAATGACCTCAAGTGAATGGGTGCACAGCTCCCAGGAAGTAAATGAGGCAAAAAATGGACAGCTTGTAAAAATCAGCAACTCAACTAAAAAGAAGACCAAGTGTCTGTCTAATGAGCCCAGTTTTCCCCTGGGCTAGATTCAATTCAATTTCATCTTATCCGGCAGACACTTATTAAGCATCTCTTCAAGTACATAGTGATAAAGAAAAATGGTTTAATGAAAGCAGGAATGGACTTGAAAAGTCAGAAAAACCTGGATTCAAAATCTATCTTGGACTTTTTCTAACTATATGACTCTGGGCAAGTCATTAACCTCTCTCTCAAGATTAAGTGTTCATTATGCTTCAGAAAACTCCCAGGACTAATTTACTAAGTCAGATATGGGTTGTAACTTATGTTAGTAGAGGGAGTTATCACATTGGGAGCTGCCCACCTTGATGAAATCAAGATGATTCCCCTATTGGCATATGGCATATATTTCACTAGACCTTTACCTATATGAAGAGCATATGTAAGCCCACTTCAAATCTCCTTTCTTTGTGTTTAACCCAAATGTTGCATTTCAGCATGTTTTCTGTAACTCTACCTATTCATTTTTTCCTGTTCAATAGTCCCCATGTGTGACTGAATTTCCTTTATTTTCAATTTTATTTTAGCTGAGCATAACTCTGACTGGTGCCTACTTTTTCCAAACTGAACCCCCTCATTATTTACTCAAGGCTTGTTGCCATTTTGCACTTTATTAAAGGCACTTGTACCACACTTTGAGAAAGGTAAAAATTTAAGAGCTGCATTGGCTAATCTTGAAGTGATTACTATTACTATTACTAAACTTGGTGGTATGATTTGGGAAATAATATGATCTGGTTTTACTTGTTGATATGTTGATAGTCATTAAACTTTTCAAACAGTGATTTTAACCATGTCCAGTAGTGTACTAGAAACAGTAAGCCCTCAAGTGAAATCTCACAATTTTATATTTCTCTACTTTCCAACAATTCCACATACTTGCAGATATCATTTTGTTAACTTTCATCAAATTATCATGAGCCAGCAGATAAATAATTATCATTACCTATACAAAGTTAAAATCCAGAGAGATCTTGTGACCCTTATATGGTCAATATTAGCCATACTGATTGTTGGGGGGTGTAAAGTAAATCTGAGAAAGGCCTCCAGACATCAAGGAGTTGAGTGGTATTATTCTGGAGACAAGATTAACACATGAAATAGAACAAATGAGAACTAAACTACTGTGATGCTATGACAGGAACTCACATAAGGGGGAGAACGTTTTGAGACTGGTAGCACTAAGGGTTGGTATGATGAATGGATATGAAAGTCATCTTCCAATTGACTTTTATCTAGATGCTATATACAACCTTTCTCTACTCTGGGAAGATGTAACAAAAGGAATCATAATTCTCTCTCTCTCTCTTTTTTTCGAATCTTTTAACTCTGAGCCCCCAGCTAGGATAGCACTCTGACTAGCATCTTAAAAAGAATAGAGACCCTTAATAGAGGTAGATGAATCCCTGGCTCTTATTTCTTCAGGACTTTGGTCTTGAATCTTGCTACTTCCAGCTGGAAATGGGAGAGCAGAATCATCTTAGCAAGCTAATGCCCTTTATGTTTAGTCTTTCCTTATAACAACCATCCAGGTACAAGACTGGTGTCTTTATGAGAAGACTTATCCTAACTTTGGGTGATAGAGTACATTTCCCAGTCTTCATCTCTATCGGTTAAACCATAACCAGACAGAAGTCACTTGTTCTATGATCACTAAGCAACACTAGAGTTCAAACTTCCCTGATTTATTTTTGTTTGTTTTTAATTCTATGTCTTACCTGTTGGTTCATGCAAATGAGAGAAAAGGATTGAGAAACAATGCTCTGGGCTTAGTTCATCTCACTATTCAGCTACTTTCCTCAATTGATTATATGCAAATGATTCCTCTAAAAGTTTTATATCTTTTACAAGGCACCACATGATTCACTTAAATATGAAAGGAGCTTACCCTTTACAAGGTGTAAATGCAAATTGAGTCATTGTTTTTCATATCATTGTTTTGGTTATTTGCACCTTAAATTCTGAAAATTTGCCAGTCTGAAATGCTCACACTCTTACAAATAAGCTGGGAAGGCTTCATGAATTTGTCTGTGAATATTAAGTAGGATTGCTATAGACCAAGAAATTCTATTTAAGTAAAATAAGATAAATCAAGACATAGAATCTGAGGGTGAACATCATGTATGTAAGGGAATGGTGTCTTTGCAAATCCTATCTCTCAAGTCTGGAAAGCATTATCTTCTTGCCTTATGATCTTAGAAAGCTCCACAAATCCTTTGAGTCTGTGATCTTTCAGAAAAAAATACATCTTTACTCTCACTAATTTCATTTAGAAAGTTAGCATTTTTTTGCATCATGAATGTGGGCAACAAGTCACTATTCTGATAAGGGTCCATGGATATCACTAGATTGGTAGCAGGGTGCATGGCACAATCAAAGCCAAGAACCGCTGATCTGATCTAATGCCCACCATTTTCTAAATGAGGCAGCTAAAACACAGAGACATTAAGTTGTTTATCCAAGGTCTCCTGGGAAATAGGTAGTAGATTTGAATCCAAAACTTCTGACTCCAAATGAAGTGACCTTTTCTGCTAAACAGCAGTACCTGTCCAGTGTAGCCAACTATTTAAGAAAACAGAATTGTAGAAGTCACATTTTAGTTAGTTGGGAGAAGAGCAATGCATCCATCAGAAAATAAGTATCTCTGAACTGTATAGGCCAGGAGAGTTTTCTGTTAAACAAAGATAGTAGTACAAGTGCCCCATATCAGCTAAGGGACAGTCAGGAAGAGATTATAGAAAGAATTTTGACATCAGATTAAAGATAAACCTAGGACTTCCTGTATGACAAATAATATCAGGAGTAGATGAGGCAGTATGAGAAACCACTTAGCATCTTGAAATTTCCCTCTTAATTTTTAATTTTGCCTTATTTTGTTTTGTGTGAATGTATATGTATATATATATATATATATATATATATACATATACATATACACAAGTCACTTAATCCTGTTTTCTCAGTTTCCTCATCTGTAAAATGTTCTAGAGAGGGAAATGACAAATCACTCCAGTATCTTTGCCAAGAACATCTCAAATGTGGTCACAAAGTAATGGACACAATTCAAATGACTGAACAACAATAAGCTACACTTTAAGCTTTCAAAAGTATTTTTAAAATATTTTCTTATTTTAGCTTTACACTATCATTGGAAGGTTGGTGCTGTTATTGCTTCCCTTTCTACATGAGGAAACTGAGGCAGGCAGCGGTTAAGTGATTTGCCCAGAAAAACACAGCTAGTAAGTGGCACAGTTTCAACTCAGATCTTCCTTCGGTTCTTATGCTCTTTTAACTGCACAATAAGGTATTCTTTACGCTGGAATATCACTGAGCCTCAGTTAACATTTGGTGGCAGGAATTTGTGGTACAGCAAAAGTCAAATGAATAAAAGGCTCAGGTCAATAAAACTCTCATGAAACTTCAAACCCCTAAGGGTTGTGTTCAAGACAATATCTTGTAAATTTTGAAGTGGTATTGAAATACAAACTACATTTATTGTTTGCAGAGTCGTAGAGTTACTTAGACTACAGATTTGAACAGAGTATCAAATGATGTAATGACAAAAATCTCAAATCCAAAGAGGGATTTGATTTGGTAAAACCAAAGGGATTTTCAAGAAACTTAACTAAAATTCTAAGCAGATGGTGCAGCTAGATGGTGCAATGGATAGAGTACCAGTGAATAGAGTACTGTCCAGAGGATCTGAGTTTGAATGTGACCTCAGACATTTAACACTTCCTACCTGTGTGACCCCCTGAGCAAGTCATTTAACCCTAATTGCCTCGCCAAAAATATCCTATCTAAATAGGGGCCCAGCATTTCTGTTCCTGAAGCTCTAACTGAAATTATTAGCAGCTCTGTTTCAAATTGTCCCCAAAAAAAAGGATGGAAAGAAGGAGGAGGTTGATCTTAAAAAAAAAAAAAAAGTAGAAAAACACTTCCTCTTAGGAGAAAAGACATGGATACTTTTATTGTTATTAGCATGATACTTTGTAATAGTCTTTCTTTATTTTCTTAGACCTAAGGCAAGAAAGGAATTAGAAGCTTTTAGAGCCAGAATTTTCTGCCTGAAAGAGTCATGCAGTAGTGGGAAGAGCAGCAGAAATGCAGTGCAGAGATGTACTCTGAAAAATCTGACCTGCAATATTCAGTATTATAAATCAGAACAGAATATATCTTTGAATTTTAGAATTATAGTATCTTGGATTTTGAATGGAAGTTCTAAGTCATCTACTAAGACTTCCCTCCCATAACAAAATTCCTTCAACAATATCCCTTAGACGTCATAATCCAGTCTCTGGTTGAATCTGCCAAATAATGGGAAACTCACTGGCAACACATTCCATTTTGAATAGTTTTAATTTTATTAATTTTTTTTCTTATTTTGAGAGAAAATCTTTCATCTTATAAAAATGTTGGACCCAGCTCAACTTCTTTGTTAAATTTGGATCCTCAAATCTGCCATCCATTAGTCTTAGCTATGTTCTCTGAAGCAAGATAAGTCTATTCCTCTTCTGTCTAACAGATATTCAGATATATAAAGACAAGTTATCATGTTTCTCTTTCTCCATCCAAAGTCTTTTCATCTTTAGGCTAACATTTCCAGTTCATCCAACTATTCTTCTTATAACACAATTTTCAAACACTGCAACATCTTGGTACCTTTCTCTGAATGTGATCTAGTTTACTAGACAAGTATGTTTTTCCACTAATGGAGCCTATTGTATTCACTTTGTTTTAGCAGCTGCATCACACTACTGGTTTCCAAGGAGCTTGTGGTCAACAAACACTCCTAGAATTTTTTCACATGAACTACTGTATAACCAGGTCTCATCCATCCTGTCCTTATACAGTCTTTTATTTTAAACCTAAATTTGTTGTAGTCCAGTCATTTTTTCAAATCTGTCCAATTTTTCATGGCCCTATTTGGATTTTTTTGGACAGGGATATTGGAGTAGTTTGCTATTTTCTTCTCTACCTCATTTACAATTGAGGAAACTGAGGCAATCAGGGTTAAGTGAATTCCTCAGGGTTACACATCTGCTGTCTAAGGTCAGATTTGAACTAGATTTACTATGCAACCTAGTTGTCCCTTGAACCTAAATATAGGACTTAATAATGTTCCCTTTAAAATTTCTTCTTGTTGCTTATTGCTTTAGCTCATGAAAATCTTTTTGGACCCTAATTCACTAGATGACCTAGAACTTCCTTTCAGCTTTGTGTCATCTGCAGAATTGACAAAACATTGCAACTTTGCCTTCTTCTAAATCATGATTTAAATTTTAAGGCAGGTCAAAATCAAGGACTCGTCTTTGGAGCATTTCACTTAAGAAGTTGAAAACTTTAAGCCATTTTTTTCTTTCAATCTACTTTGTCATCCTACATATTAAGTGGGAATTATAAAGGCAAAAGGCTTCTGCAAATAATGAATTGAATCTGCTAAAGAGAACACAAGGTTCTGTCATTTAGAATTTTTGTTGCCAGCTCCATCCAAAGGGGTGAGAGATTGTGTGCTAGGCAGTAAGTTGCCAAGAGTGATACCTGGTGGTAAAATAGGGTAACTGCAGTTGTCCAGTTACATTGCTGAAGTGAAGAAATCAGACTTAGAATCAGATTTATTTTTCAGAAATTCAGATTTATTATTTCAGAAAGCAACTTTGGTGGGCAATGTGGGCTAATCCCTGTATCAGATATGCCTTGGCATATTATTGCCATCTGGTGACAATTTACCTTTAATTATAGGAGCAATCTTGTAAGTATCAAAACAAAAATATGATAAAATAGGTGGTGGAACTTTGAGCTGGAAAGGACCTTAGAGGATCGTTTAATCTAACTTCCCCAGTTTGAATAAGAGGAAACAGATATTCAAATAAGTTAAATGACTGTCCAAGATCATCATCATCCCAAATAACTGAATTTTTCATAGTGATTTAAGGTTTGCAAAGTTTTATGTAACATATCTCATTTGATCCTCACTGTGAAATAAGAACTTGAAGGTATTATTATTTTTGGCAAGGAAAATGGGTGCCTTGCCCAGCATCACACAGCTAGTAAGTGTCAAATGTCTGAGAACAAATTTTAACTCAGATCCTCCTGACTCCAGGCTGGTGCTCTATCCACTTGCTGCCCCTCACTTGGAGATATTACTAATGCCATTTTACAGTTAAGGAAACTGAGGCTCAGAAAAGTTAGCTTCTTTGCTCATGATCATTTGGGTAATAAGTAGTGACAGATCCCTTGATTCTAAATTTAGTGCTCTTTCAACTACAAACCAATATCACAGTGTTGGACCTAGGAGAACAGTGAGTGAGACTTGGTAAAATTTCAAGTGGAGTTTATTTGCTGGTGGCTGCAAAGGGCGTAACAAGACCAAAGTCAAGCAGCCCCGAGCAGCAGAAGGCAAGGATTTATAAGGCTAAAATCACAAGCTAGAGGACGGTGTTAATTGCATAAGCAGGAAGATACAGACGCAGACATCAGAGTTCTAGCCTTATCAAGAGCAGGGAAGTACAGAGAGCAGGAGTACAGGACATAGTGCTCAGACCACAGAGCACAAGGACATTGCATTCTACTTAGACAAAATGCTTGGGTAAGTGGAGAGATGGGACAAGCTTAACAGAGCCATTGTAGGTTTATGATCATTCAACAAGCATTTATTAAATGTTTACTTTTTGCCAGGCATTGCACCAACTATGGAGTATTCAAAACTAGCATGAAAGAATCCATGTTAAGGAAAACCATTTGGGCAGGAATATGCAAAACAAATTGGAGAGACAGGGGACCAAGTGACAGAGAGACTATCTAGAAGTAACTCATACATAAATAAAGAAAAGTTTGAGAAAGAACACGAATGAAAAGCCAGCAAAATCTCTGCAATTCATGGCAAGAAAAATGGCAGAATTTAGTAACAGATTAGGTCAAGGGGATGAAAGAAAAAGGTACTCAAGATGAAACTGAATGAGGCTAGATAGGAAGTTCTCCATTTAACATAGCTGAAATCAAAGGGAAGTCTTCAGTGGAATCAACATAAAGAGAGCAATGTAGAGAGCTGCATAATGGACCTGGAAGAAGGGGAAGGGGAAGAGGAAGAGGAGCTATCAAAAGAGACAAAATAGAGGAGGCTGGAGATAGATCATAATAGTCTTAAGTCTTGGAAGACAAGATGGGGAGGCTTTCAAGGAGAAGGAGATAGATAGCAACACCAAAGTCAAAGAAGCAAAAAAGCCCATTCAATTGGAAGTAGAGAGGTTTGTTGGTTTGTTGAGTTTTTCGTAACTCTTACCCTCTGACCATGAAGTCATGGAGTCTCTGAGTGTGCATGATAGTATGTGCCAAGAATCTGTAGAGGGAGGTTGTTCATTTGAATAAGAAGTGTTAATTTACAGTTGACTGTGACCGTTTCTGTGTCATGGAGGTATATAGCTTTGGTGCCTATCCAGCAGTCCCCTCCATCAGCTATGCAAACCAGGAACTGGGATATTACAGGGTTCCCTAGGTTAATATGCAGTCTGTTTTAGGACCCTACAGCCTTTGTTTGAGATTTTTCCTAGAGTACAGCCTTCTATGGGCAATGGGGAGAATTCAGCCTAAGGTTCAACCATTTGGATGCTCTTCTTCAGCCCCATCTCATCTTGTTGATGTGTTACTCATCTTTTAACATCCAATTCAAATGTGACTTCTGCATGGTCCAATTTCATCCTTCTATCAGCTTGAAGTGACTTATCTCTTATATAATCATATAGTACTCTGAAGTTCTCAAGTATATTCCAGTTATCTGTATAGAATATCAGTATATCTGTATAGAATATAAATTCTTGAGAAAAGAGATTATTTGGTTCTTATTTTCATATCCCTTGCACCCAGCCCACATAAGGTACTTCATAAATGCTGCCTTATCGGTCAACAAGCATTTATTTAGCACCAGCTATGTGTTTATACTGTGCAAAGTATTGGAAATATAAAGAAAAGCCAACAAAATTGCTGACCTTGAGAAGTTTACAGCTAATGGGGAAAGAAAATGCAAACAATTCCATACAAACAAGGTACATGCTGAGTATGTTAAAGGTAATCTTAAAGAAGGGGAATGCTTGCCTGATATTTCCCCATAGGTTTTAACCTCTCCACTAGACTGGGAACTCTGAGGGTAAGGACCAGACATCATTTCTCTTTCTGTATCCCCAAGCACGAGGAATTTCCTCTAGAAGGCTCTCAGCAAATGTTTGAACAAATGAGAGCGAATGAAGGAATGAGTAAAATGAATGAATGCCTGTGGCTGCAGTTCTGCTCCCTGCACAGCTGATGCTTTTGCTTTCCTCTCGGGGGCCATTATTCTTATGTTCACCTTTTTTAAAATAAGAAAACCACTTCTCTGGTGACTCCCACACAAGTGCACACATATTCTTTTCATGACCAAGAGTAAGCAGTGAAAATACAAAAGGGGATTAGGAAGAGGAGGAGGTGATGGTCTGTAGTGGAAAAAGCACCAGCCTGGGAGTTAGGAGACTCAGCTTCCATTCCCAGATCCTTACTGATCTGCTGTATAATCTGGAGCAAATCATGTTCTTTTGTTCTGGATAAAAGGAGAGTTGGACTTGGTGGTATTTCTTCCTTGTTGATCATATCACTACACTTATAGGGGGAGCTAGGAGCCCAGCCTTTCTTTATAATTTGAAAACAAAGTTTACTATAAATACATTTCGTTTATTGGTACTTTAAAAATATTGGCCACTTCTCAAGACAAACAACATATGTTTGCAACTTCTCCAGATACACCCTGAAAGCAGGGAGGGGGTTGTGTTTCTTTTGGCTTAAGGATCTGTACTCATTTGGGGACAACAAGTAGCACCTGGAATCCGCCATTTTCCCCTCCTAGTCATGGACCTCATTCAAGACTTGAAAAAGTTATAGAATAATCCCAGGAAATCCAAAGCATGAGTACTCCATAGAAATTAAAGCCAAATGCCATGTTGTTGTAACATTCAGGGAGACTCTGATGAAGGTTCTATTAGTGCAAAGAAAATCAGCAGTCACTGTCCAATACAAAAGTCATGGCTTTGGGGAGAACTAACATTATAACTTCCATTTCAGAATAGGAAAGTAAAGTCTAGCACATAATTAGGTAGTAGTGAAAATCCGACTTGTGAAATTGTGAATAGGTATTTCCATACAAGGTTTGCTCTACTTTTGATTTCTTAGTATCTCAGGTTTCTACACTGCTCCACTCATTAGCCTCCTAAATTTAAGAGTCATGCTATGACTTAAAAAAAAGTGTTAATAGGAAAAAAAAATTACTCATGGACCTTTGTATTGGAAACGAAATGAGTACACACATTGATTGGAGAATAGACAAACAATCTGTAGTACATGTCTGTAATGGAATGGTCTTGTTTCATAAGGAATTATGAATGTGAAAAAATTAGAAGAACACAGGAAGACTCATGTAGATTGATGCGAAGTGAAAAAAACAACCAAGAGAAGAATGCCCAATAACTACAATAACGTAAACAATAACATTTAAAAAGCAGTCAAACTCTGACAAACAAGAATGAACAGTCATGGTTCTGGAGAAATGATTGAAAAACTGCCTCTTACCTTCTCCTTATAGAGATAGGGACCATGACGTTGGGATGATGTCCCACATGGCTTCAATGTCAGTAGCTTTGTTTAAATGTTTTTTTCTTCTTCAAAGGAAGAGTCTTATGATAGGAATTAAGGGGTTAAAAGGAAAAGGCTATGATATAAGGACAAAACGCAACTGTAAAACTTGGGGGAGGGGAGGAAAGTGAAGAGTTTAAACTAGATGATCCCAAGAGTAGCACTTGCAACACTACCATTCTGTGATTCTCATTGGGTGCACCTCCGCGGGTTTATCATGGCTGAGGAAAGTGACAGATTCATACGGTCCAATGTTTCTTATTAATTGCTAATCTTGTTTTTTTAATACATCAATATTTCCTCATAAAGATTTATTACAGTTGCCATGATCATAGCTTTTGTTTCTCTGGTTCGGTTTTTAAAAGGACAGTATGGAATCCTGGAGCACTCTACTTAAGACCTCCTAAGATGACACCAACCTATTAATCACTTCCATTCATTCAGATAGTTCTGAATTTGCCTAATTGTACCCTCAGTACTCCAATGATAATGTGCCTCATTAAAATAAAGTTATTTAGTATCTAACATATTCCTCTGTCTAGTGACACTGGCAGAAAAGGAGATTAAGTTAATATAATATGACCTGTTACTGATGATATGGATTTGTTTTTATTATCAGTAATTACTAAAAATTTTAAATGTTCATAAACCAGTCCTTTAGTGATACATTCTAGAATACTGCCAGGAGTAAAAATCAGGAACATTGACCAGTAATTTGCAGACTCTACCTTCTTTTAAAATTTTGGACATTTACTTTGTCCCAGAGCAGAGGCACCTTTCCTAGTTGCTTTGATATTTCAGAGATCATTTAATTATGGCTCAATAATCATAGCTGCTAGTTCTGTCATTGCTCTAGGATGCAGCCATCTAGGTGGCCTGAATGCATTAAGGACAGCTAAGCTCTTCACTTCTTTGGTTTCAACTCCCAGTAAACTTCTTCTTTTCTCTCTTTCCCAACCCCATAGATCATATATATTTTTTGCTGAGGCATTTGGGGTTAAGTGACTTGCCCAGGGTCCTACAGCCAGGAAATGTTAAGTGTCTGAGACCAGGTTTGAATTCAGGTCCTTCTGACTTGTGCGAGAATAGCTAAGAATTTCAAGGTGAAAACATGGTGGAAATATTTAGATGGGGATGAAAGGAGTATACTAAGTGTGCCTAATGCCACTGTGGTATGCTACTAAGCTTCTGGGAAGATGAAGTAATGGGATGACAAGTTTCCAGAAAATAATAATTGAGTAGTTCAGCCTTTGCATGCTCATCTATTGTTGACATTCCATTTGCTCCAAGCAGTGAATCTATCCTTTCTTTGATCCTCTTCTTGCTCCTTACATTTCATTTTTTAAAAGAAAAATGAAACCTGTTGTTCTTAATTGTGAAGCTCAGGTCATTATTTTATTTCGTGCTTCTAAAACTATTCTTTTGTATTTAACCTCTGTTACACTTCCCCTATCCTAGCTTTTATCCAGCTCTTTCCAAAAATTAGAATTGATGAGTTTCACTAATGTATAGTCATATCACTTTTAGGCACCTTCTCTATATGCCTTTTTCTGAGAATCATTTCTGTTCATGTCATTAAATTTTCATTTTTGAGAGCTTCCTATCCTTCATGGACTGACTTGAGGTTATTAGATATTTAGTTTTCTTTTTTTCTAAGTTCTTTAAAATCTGCTTTACCTAAATCTCCTGTGCCTATCAGTCCATGGCCAGCTTTTTATTTTTTTCTTCTTCTTCATTATGGTCAATGTCAAAATAGTCATTTGCTTACAGCATTCCTATTATTTCTAGCTTGACATTCTTTTCCTCCTTATTGGTGAGAATTAATTTTGGGAAAATAATTCTTCTTATAGATTATTTCACCTTTTATATACCATGAAACAAGCAGTAGGGCCAGTAAAGAATGCATTTTAGCTACTCTGCTTTTTGCAAAGACAGAGCTCTAGCAAATGTCCAGATGATTGAAGAACCCCAATACTTCAACATGTTTCTTCTCAACCAAGTATACACTGTTTCCCAAACTTGTCATCCCATTACTCCAGCTGTCTAGAAGGTCAGTAGTATACTACAGTAGCAATAGACACACTGGATATCTCCTCTTTTCATCCCTATATAAATGCTCTCCACCTTGATTTCCCTTTGCATTTCTTTCTTTGTTTCTCTCTCTCTCTCTGAATCTCAGTCTATTTCTCTCTCTTTCTGTCTCTCTCTGTTTATGTCTCTCTGTGTGTGTGTCTCTTTCTGTCTCTCTTTGTCTCTCACTCTCCTTCCTTCTTCTCTCTCTCTCGTTCTCTCTCTCTCTTCCTCCCTCTCTCTCCCTCTCTTTCTCTCTCTCTCTCTCTCTCTCTCTCTCTCTCTCTCTCTCTCTCTCTCTCTCTCTCTCTCTCTCTCTCTCTCTCTCTCTCTCTCTCTCTCTCTCTCTCTCTAATTTTTCTTATTTTTATCCTCTTAGCTATCCTCATACTAATATATCTTCTTTTTGATAGCTTTTTATTTTTCCAAATACATGCAGAGATCGTGTTTAACATTCACCTTTGCAAAATGTTTTTCTTCAAATTTTTCTTTCTCCCTCTACCTCTCCTCACTTCCCTGAACAGCAAGCAATCTGATATAGGTTAAATGTGCAATTCTTCTAAACATATTTCCACATTCATCATACAGTACAAGAAAAATCAGTTCAAAAGGGAAAAGACACAAGAAAGAAAAAACAAGCAAAAACAAAGAACAACAAAAAAGGTGAAAATATTTTGATCCACATTCAGTCTCATAGTTCAATATATCTTCTTATACACAGCACTACTCCATCCCTCCATTTATCTATTTTATATCTTTTGAATATGGGCATGCCATAGTCTGGTAATGAGTTCCATCCTCCAGTCTCAGGATGTTTCTGAAGTTCAATTTGTTTTGTATTAAGCTCTCTTTTTCACCATTTTTAATATTCATGAAACCATGGGTTTTCTTGGATATTGTTTCCTGTAATTACTAGCCCTCTCTATTGCTCTTTTTGTGATGTTCTGATTGTTATTCTATGTGAAATGAGGCTTGGTCAGTTTCAGTGACAAATTTTTCCCTTCGCTTTTTCCATTTAAACTCTTCTCTGTAATATATATAGATATAGATATAGATATAGATATCTCTATCTATCTATATATATATGATATATAAATGTGATATACATATATTTATTTTTCATCAGTCCCCATTAGGAGTGATAGGAGTGATCCCTAAAATTTGATATTCTTACACTGTAAACTGTGATCCAGAAATGCAAATCTCATTTTCACATAGCATCTCTTCAACCGGCTATTCACTTATTTGCAAATCTATCCTTCTCTTAGAAATCATTTGTCTTCCATAGTTTTGAAATAGTTTTTAAAATACCAGGTGTGCCTCAAGAGAGCTTCAGTTGTTTATTTGTTTTCCCTAAGACTTCACAATCTTAAGAAATTTGTCCGCAAAGGAATGTTCAGCAGTCAGCTTTTGTTATAGTTGGTTTTTTTTTTTTTTTGAAGCATTTGGGGTTAAGTGACTTGTCTAGGGTTATATAGCTAGTAAGTATCTGAAGTCAGATTTGAACTCAGGTCCTTCTGACTCTAGGGATGATGCTGTATTCACTGTGCTACCTAGCTATCCCTCTACCTGTCAGTTTTTATGAGTCTAGAAAATCTTTATGTTACCAAGAAAAAGTAAATCTTTTTATGGTTTGTGAGGTCAACTAACAGCCTCAGTCCAGTCATTCCCACACTCACCCACACATGCTAACACTGCATAGACCCACAGTCCTCAATCAAAAAACAGAACATCACTTTAAGGTTTGCAAAACATTATACACAAGTTATTTCATTTGATTCTCAAATGACACTGAAAGGACAATTCTATTATTAACCCCATTTTACAGATGAGAAAATTAAGGTTAAGAGAGATTAAATGACCTGCCTGGAGCCATACAATAAATATCAGCAGAGGTCCTCAAACTTTTTAAATAGGGGGCCAGTTCACTGTCCCTCAGACTGGTGGAGGGCTGGACTATAGTAAAAACAAAAACTTTGTTTTGTGGGCCTTTAAATAAAGAAACTTCATAGCCCTGGGTGAGGGGGATAATCGTCCTCAGCTGCTGCATCTGGCCCGCAGGGCTGTAGTTTGAGGACTCCTGATCTAAGGTACGTTTGAAGTTGGGTTCAGCACTTGATCCACTTCATCACTAACCTTCCCCCCCCATTACTGGATTCTTCTTTCTCTGACCATTACCAGATAACCTCTCACCTGGTGACTCATAGGGATCCATCAAGGTATATAATTCTCTAGTTCCTTCGACCAGTCTTTTTTATGGCGTAGTTTTGATATGGTTAGCGGGGGAGTGGTAAGAGACACCAGAGTTGCAGAGTGAGAGTGAAGGAGAAGCCCATCCCATCTTATTGACCATCAGGTATTGGGCTTTTAGGTGCTGGTTGCCGTGGTGGGGTGAGGAGGAACTTGACCAGGCCCCAAACTCATACCAGAGGGCAGGACATTGGGGGGGGGGGGGGGTTGCTCGACTCCTGTAGGCAATCCCTCCTCCAGTGCTCCTCCTGCTTAAACTCAGGACAAGGACTGGGGAGTCTCCTTGGACAGTTTCCATGACACCTACAGCACAAACCTCTGTGGTTCCCGGAAATAGCAGCCAAGAGTAGGGACTTTTCTCCAAATCTTGCTTTAATTCCATGGTCTCTCTTCTCAGCTAAAGCCTGATTCCTATCATTAAAGACTCCAACAGCTGTTTTTAAGGGAGAAATATGAGGGACCAAATCTGGCTTCTGTAGCTCCCTCCGTGTATCTGGAGCAGATAGTTTAACATTAACCTTTTCCTAGGACAAATCAAGGAGGGTGTTGGCCTTGGACCCTCAAAAGGCTGAGTGAGGTCCCCGGAGTAATGGCCAGGTTTCTCCTCAGTCGGGGAGAGATTAGAATCAGCATCCTGAGGAGGAGAAAAAAAGCTGGAAGTCCCAGGATTTAGTTCAGGTGAGAGATGGAGTAAAAAGATGAAGTCCTGTTCTGAAAGGGATTTAGAATCTTCCTGATAAGGGCTGCAGAGAGATGCAGAGGGAGGCTTCCTTGTTTCTAGAGGAGCTGGAAGAAGGGAGTTTGATTTCCTTCCAGCAAGTTTAAGCATCCCACAATGCTGTTTTAATTTAAGTTTTTTAGATTTGAGAGCTTTCACCTTAGAAACAGAGGTGTTTTGTCCCATTTTGCCAAAAAAAAAGCCTTAATTTCCCCAATTCTATAGCTCCTTGTCAGTCTCTAGAGATGGAGAGATGACAAAATGCTCCCTGAATAAGGGGGCCTTTTTGTCAGAGAATGAAAGTATTCTCATACCAGGCGTCCCTGAGGGCTCCACTGACTCAAACTTGCCCTGGTATTTGAGTGTTCAGCCAGAGAATAAAACAAAAAGAAAAGGCTTTACCTCATCCAAATTTTTGGGGATCCCAGTCAGGGAACCAAAATGATGCAGTTAGTAGAAGTGTAGAGAGTTGTGGGAACATCTTCTGGTCAGTGCAGGTTCAACGTGAAAGAATTCACAAACCTGAAAAGTTTGACTGGCAAAAGACAGTTTTATTGGCACTACAAAAGTCGGCTTTGCTAGGAGACTGACTTCCTCAGTGGCAAGGTCCTGGCAGAGAAGTTAACACCTACAGAGGTGTTAACACTTAGAAGAGAATGTCTTCACAGCATGCAGAGGTCCTGACAGGCAGCTATGCCAAGGAAAGAGAGGTTCCTTGACAAGGCATGGTTCCTCTTTGGGCCTCTGCAAAGAAATGAGTTTAAAATTGCCCTTTAATAGGAAATCTGAGGCTGAAGTTTCAACTGAATGAAATTACTGCCCCCAGGTCTAGATTTCTAGTAGAATGAGACCACTTAAGTTCAAGCTGAGTAGGAGTGGTCCTGGACTAATTTTCAGCTCAATAGAAGGTGTAGCTAGTCCCACCAAGATAACATAATAAAGGTATTTTATCTTGATTCCCTGAGGTGGGTCTCTCCCAAAGGAGAGTTTCTCAAGAGCTCACCCATGGCTTCTCCCCCAAAGTCAGAGGACAGTTTCAGGGTTTCCTCATCAGTTTCACATCTCTAGTAGTCCTCTTCAAAATTCAAAATTAATTTTGTCAATGACTCTCGTAAAATGTGATGTTTAAAACTGAATACAACACTCTGCTTTTGGTCAGATCAAGGGAGATTGCAGTACCCGCATGACATCTCCCTTGCTCTAGACAACGTGTTTCTCTTAAAGAAACCTAGACTTTTTTTTGGCAGCAAAGTCACATTGGTTTCTTAGATTGGGGCTTACACTTTACTAAAGCTCCTGATTTTTTTTTTTTAACATGAACTCAGGTCTAGGCTTATTTTCTCAATTCTATGCAGTTTGGGGTTTATTGTTCCTAACCTAAGCCTAAGACTAAATTTATCTTTGCTCAATTTTTAGCTTTCCCATTTTCAATTCTATCCATAATAGATATTTCTTTAAGCTTTGGGTCATCATCATGTTTAATGAGCATGCCATTGAGTTCTTCTTTTAAGTCACTGATGACATATTGACCAGAACATGGTAAAGGACAAAGTCTGACAATGGACTGCTAGAAGTCTTCCTTTAGGTTGACATCAATCCATTAATCAACAATCTTTACATCCATTTAATCAAGCAGTTTCAAATTCACATAATTGCACTATTATTTAGAGTAACTTTCTTCATTTTCTCTGTAATTATATCATGAAAGACTTGAGCAAATATTTTGTGAAAAGCAGTGTATGATAGGGGGAAAATAAGCTGGACCTGGACTCAGGATTCTTGGGTTCAGATCTTTGCTGTGATACTTATTTTCTCTCTGACTCCAGGTTAGTCATTTAGGTGGAATGATTCTTTTTTCCTACTTGCATGTAATTTCTTCAGGAGAGTTGAAGTGAATTCAATGAGGTCAATTAAGTACTCACTTACAGACGCTTTATGTTGAGTTTCAATTCCTTCTTAACTCTTGTGGTTCTAATTTTTTTCTATCTGAATATCATTATTCTTGATGAAGAAAATTCAACAAAAAAGAAATTAAATATTTCCCTCTTTCTCTCTGTCTGTACACATCTTCCTTTATTCATTTTACCTTCCCTATAACTTTGCACGGAAAAAGCCAACCCTTTATCATTTACCATACTCTTACTAAGGAATTCCATTTTTAAAAGGACATTCTATAATTTAAATTTCCATTGATACTAAAAGCACAAAAATGAAAAATTTTAAAATATGTCATTGCAGTGGTGACTCTGAATTTGCCTTTAATGTAAATGTGAATTAAAATGACTCTTGAGAAGAGCATTTCTTGGAAAAGCGTGAAGATGCCCCAGGGCTAATGGGCCATTAGAATGACTTATTCAATACACATTCTGGCTAAAGAGCAAAAGCATCTCTAACAGATCCATCACCCAGATATTCAGTTTTAGAAACTGGAATGATACCCAGACTAGCACAGTAAGGAAGAAATTGAAAGGAAGAGTTAAGAAAGTACATTATTCCCACAAAATTTAGCCTTTACTTCAAGGTACCTCATTGTTAGCCCCAGATTGAAAAGATCACACCTTCTAAAGAAAAACCTGCCTGGCTGATAACAAACAAAATCCAAGCACTTTCTGAAGCATTTATAAGCTTTGAAAATGAACAAGAATGTCTGAGCCTAGGAAAATAGGGAAACATATAAAATTTGACAGTTACATATAATCAAAATATAGGCCACCAAAAAGAAATTTGAATATTACCTTTTAATAAGCCTTTATTAGGAGAAAACTGATCAATTTAATGTTGTTTCTGGGAGATTTGGGGGAAAGGGTTAAATTACTTGTCCCAAAGGAGAGGAGGATACAGATATTCCCATTCCCACCTTGTTGAGATGACTAAAAGGTCTTCAGGATCTGGGGACCAGGGCCCCCATTTGATTTGCCATTTAGAATGAGTGGGCATTTGAATATGATTGATTGAAAATTGAGCATGATTTTGTACTGAGTCCCAGAAATTCAGAGAGCTAAAAAAAAAGCTGGAGATAGAGAAGATCTCTCTCTAGAGCTAGACAGACCCTAGGGTGAAGTAGAGGGAAAAGTCTTTGCATCCACAGAGCTTCACTACTAGGAGCCATTAATGGAAGCCTTGGGAAGAGTCATTTGTAAGCAACCACATGGTCTTAGTAACTAGATGGCCCTTGGAGAAGATGGCCTAGTCTCCTAACCCAAGGGTTTCTTAGATGATACTAGATTGAGAAAATGAGTTCCTGGACACAGAGCATTTTGACTTGGATTTTAAGGACCAGCAAGGGATTCATGATCCACATAATCAAAACAGCATTTATTTCTTCTATTACCATGAGTTATGCCATTGACACAGATCTAATGGGAAAAATATTTCTCTAGCAACCCCAAGTTTGTTTTCCCTAGAGAAATTCCAAACCTAGGGTAATATCTTAGCCTGGAGTCCTACATAGGTCTCAGGAGTGAAGCTAAAATTTATAAGAATGTAAGAAATTGCCTCATTACTCAAATACTCAAAGGAATTTGTGATTTTAAAAAGTCTCAATGAATTTCAAAGGGGTTAAGTATCAGGTATTATAATTTGTGGGAAAACAATATAAACTATATAGGATGGTGTGCTCTTGCCTATCCATTATAATCCTGGCAGTCTTTAAATGATTAGGACCCTTCAAAGAGCTCCTTCTAACATTACCCCATAACATTCTATTTCATATTAAGATGTTGGAGCTACTGTTCTTAACATTTGCTAACGACCCACTCCAGAATTAAAAAAAGGACAACTACAACTGGTAATTAAAATAATCAGAGGGATAGGATAAATAATTACATAGTAATAGCTTGCCAACATACAGTATTTAAGGCTTGTAAAGTATCTTATATATGGTGTCTCCTTTGATTTTGTCTTCAACCCTCCAGAGACAGTAATAATATTTTTCTCCTTTTGTAAATGGGAAGTAAAGCAGTTTTTACAGGGTTGTAAAGCTGCTTATTGTCTGATATGGGATTTTGACTTGTCCTCCTGATTCTGCCTCCAGCACTCTATCCTTATGACTTATAGCTTCTTCAAAAACCATCCTTTGTAAGGGCAGGCTAAGCAGATTAGGACTTTTCAGTCCATAATAACAGACTGAGAGGAGAGATGACAAAGTCTATAAAATTTTATTGAGATTATAAGTAGGGTGAATTCACCAAACCTCAGTAGAGTCCAACTCCTTTGAAAGAGAGATTTAAGAAGTCCTCTTCCCTCCTCCTTCTACCTTCCCCATGCAAAGTAAGCTTATGGAATTCTATCGGAAGAGATGGTACAGACTGTAAACATTTTTAAAAATGGATAAATTTGTGGATGGTGGATACTATAAAGGGAAACTAATCAAACTGAAGTTCAGCTCTAACCTTTGAAAGTGTCACTTAGTTCAAAAAAGAATTTCAAAGTATTTACAACCATGGGAAAGAATTATGAAATCATTAACAATAAAAGTAATGCAAATCAAAACAACCATGAAGTTTCAACTCACACTTTGCAAATTGACAAAAGTCACAAAAATAATGGCAATACTCAATGTTATAGGAGTTGTGGAATGATAAAAACATTAATACATTGTTGATGATATGTGAGATGGTGCAACCATTTTGGAAAACAATTTGGAAGTATACAAATAAAGTGATTAAAATATCTTTTGAACCAGGGACTCCATTATTGGGTTTATTCCCCAAGGAAGCGCAAATAAAAAAAAAATCCCTAAAGATAACAAAATATTTGAAGCAGCACTTTTTGTGATAGCAAAAAATTAGAAACAAAATAAATGCTTATTAATAGAGAAATGTGTAAACAAATTATGGTACATATTATTATGATGTAAGAAATTATGTATATGATGAATACAAAGAAGTACAGAAAGATCTACACGAAGTGATTCAGAGTAAACTAAGCAAAACCCCCAAACAGTGTACACAATAACTATAATAATATCAATGGAAGGACAATCACACTACAAAAAATCAAAAGTCAATGTAACAAAACTATAAAGATCAGGGGCAGCTAGTTGGTGTCAGGGAAAGACCACCTGCCCTGAAGTCAGGAGGACCTGAGTTCAAATTTGCCCTCAGACACTTAACACTTTCTAGCTGTGTAATCCTGGGCAAGTCACTGAACCCCAATTGACTCAAAAAAAAAAAAAAACTATAACGATCAGGCATTACTTGAATGAAGAGATATTTTTAAAAATATCCTCCAAAATATCCCTTCATAGAAGTGGGACTTCTCCTAGTGTAGCATATTATACGAGCTTTTGGAATTTTTCAATGTATTGATCAGTTAACACTGATTTTTTTCCTCTTTGAAAAGATCCTATCCTATGGGGTGTCTTTATGGGTAGAGGAATCGGGAGGTTACTGGAAATAACGATTATAATGTAAGAAACAGAAGACATCAAAAATATATTAAAACAAGACAGAAGAAATTGTCACTAAATGTGCCAACCTCACCCTTCCTTAACATATCCACTGATGACACTTAAAAAAAAAAAGAATTCAGGGATATATTTTTATCTTCGATGCCTGGTATATTGGAAGTCTTGATAAGAAAAACAGTAATTTTTATGTTTTTTATATTCTTATAATCTTATTTTGATCTGGGCAAGTCATCTAATTCTAATGGACCTCAGTCTTTATAAAATGAGAAATTGGAGGAGATGACATCTATGGCTTTTTTCATATCTAATATTTTGTGATCTCACTAATACAGTTATGATGGATAATAATGCAGATCTCAATTCATCCACACATTTTATAATCCTGGAATATATTTGTAGTTAAAAACGACTTTCACATCCAAAATATTATTTTTATCTCAAGAGTATGAGTATGCTGGAGCCAGCTCAATCCAGCTTGGAAGAACTGATTGCTAAATTTTCAGTGTGAGCATTTACACCTTGGAAATTAACAAATGCTAAAAATCTGGTGGTTTTGATTTATTATATAGATTTAAGAAAGGGATGGAAAAATTATAAAGTACACTTAATAGTGTGTTGTGAGTACCTTTTTTTTAAACTGGTTGTTAAACATTTACCAGCATACCCTGTTTACAAGTATCCAATAGGGTACATAAAGTAGACATTACTAGTCCCCATTGTTCCCAGATGATGAAACTGCAGTTAAGAGATTTGCTGAAGCTAATAGATTTAGATCTTCTCAGCATTCAGTGATCCAAGGTAATTCCAATAAACTTTGGATGGGAAATGCTATCTGAACTCAGATACAAAACTATGGAGACTGAGTACAGACTGAAATATAATATTTTCACCTTATTTTTTCTTCTGGTTTTTTTCTTTCTCATGGTTTATCCCATTAATTCTGATTTTTCTTTTTTGACTCCTATGGAAATATGTTAAAATGAACACATATGAATAACCTATATCAAAATGCTGTCTAGCATGGGGAGGAGGGAGATAGAGGAAGGAAAGAAAAAAATTGAAACTCAAAATAAAAAAATGAAAGTTGAAAATTGTCTTTATGTGTAACTGGAAAAATAATATACTATTAAAATTAAGTTTTAAAAAGAGAGAGAGAGACAAAGAATTGTTGAAGATCAAAGAGCTGCTAAGTGGTAAAGCCAGGATTTGAATCCTCTATTCGGTGCTCAGTCTACTCCACTATGACATAAAAATCCAGCAACTAGTATTTCCTTAGAAAAATTCTAAATGACTCTTTGACTACAACTAATCTGTCATCAACACTTGACTCTTCCAACATATGACAGAAATGATTGGTTTCTGCATTAGATCCTCTCATTTTTACCAGCTAAGCTATGGATGTCACTTGGAGATCCAGATCTATTATTCTCAACTTTTTTTGACATCTATTAGGCCCTCACAGTGAAGAGAAAAATGCAGACCTTTCAACCTTCTGGAAAAGAACATCAATCAATTATATACAGCAATGCAAGGGAGCAGGAAGCCCTTTCCTATAAACGTGCCCATAAGTCTTCCTCTGCAAAACAGAAACAAGATGTAATACCTGCACCTGAAAAACATCAATAAAGGCTCCCATGGTGTTGGGTTGGCTTGTTTCTCTGGTGATCAGTATATAGCCTTGGTATATTTTAAGACAATGAGTATATTTATATAAGTCCAACCACATTCAGCAAGATTCACTTTGTGAAGTAGTTTTGAGGTTCTAGATCCCTCTTTTAGCCCCCTCACCTAATAATATACAGTACACACTCTCTCTCTCTGCCCCTGGCTAATTGAATTTCTAACATATGAATCTTCTACATTAAAACAAAAGGGAAAAAAAGTGAAAATGGTATGTTTTGATCTGCACTCAGTCTCCACAATTCTCATATCTGGTTACAGATGGCATTTTCCATACAGAGTTCATTGGAATTATTGCCTTGGATCATTGAATTGTTTTGCTAAGAGCTAAGTAAGTAAGAGCTAAGTCTATCATAATCTTGCTGTTATTATTTACAATGTTCTCCTGGTTCAGCTCACTTCATTCCGCAAAAAGTTCATCTAAATCTTTTCAGGCTTTTCTAAAGTCAATTGTTAATCATTTTTATAGAATAATAACATTCCATTGCATTCATATACCATAATTTATTCAACCATTCCCCAATGGACACCTACTCAATTTCCAATGCCTTGCCACCACAAACAGAGTTGCTAGAAACATTTTTGTACAAATAGGTTCTGTACCTTTTTAAAAAATCTCTTTTGGGATACAAACACAATAATGATATTTCTGGCTACATTTGGGGCATGCACAATTTTATAGCTCTTTTGGTCATAGTTCCAAATTGCTCTCAAGAATGATTGGATCAGTTCATAACTCTACCAACAGGGTGCATAAGTGACCCAACTTTCCTATATCCCTTCCTCCATTTGTCATTTTCCTGTTCTGTCATATTAGCCAATGTGATAAGTATGAGATGGTACCTAAGAGCTGTTTTAATTTGCCTTTCTCTAATCAATAGTGATTTAGAACATTTTATATTAATATAAATACCTTTGATTTATTTATCTGGAAACTGTTCATATTCTTTGACCATTTACCAATTTGACTGGTATTCTTACCAAATTAACTCAGTTCTCTATGTATTTGAGAAATAAGGCCTTTATCACTTGCTGCAAAAAAAAAAAAATTCCCCTAGCTTTCTTCTTCTCTTCTAATTTTGGTTACATTGGTTTTGTTTGTGCAAAATGTTTCATTAAAATTATCCATTTTATATCTCATTATATTCACTATCTCTTGTTTGGTCATAAATTCTTCCCTTTTCCATAGATCTGACAGATAAAATATTCCATTATTTGCTAATTTGCTTATGGTATCATAGTTTTTATCTAAATCATGCAACTATTTTGACCTTATCTTTGTGTACTATATAAAATGTTGTCTGTAGCCAGTTTCTTCCATACCATTTCCCAAAGCTTTACTTTGGTCATTTCCTACTGTATATTGTGTATCTAATGTATTCTAGTAGTCCACCACTCTTATTTCTTAGCCAAGTTGAAATGGTTTTTGATTATTTTTGCTTTATAATACAATTTAAAATCTAGTATGATTAGGCCACCTTCCTATACTTCTTTTTTTCCATTAATTTTCTTGGTATTCTTGACCTTTTGCTCTTTCAAATGAATTCTGTTATTATATATATATATATATATATATATATATATATATACACATATATATATATATATATATAATTCTTTGTTAGTTTGATTGGTATTGTATTAAATCAATTAATTTAGGTAGAATTGCCATTTTTTATTATATTGGCTCAAACTACTCATGAGCAATTGCTGTTTTTTGAATTGCTTAGTTCTGATTTTGTGTGAAAAGTGTTTTGTAATTGTGTTCATAGAGTTTCTGGGTTTGTCTTGGCAGATAAACTCTCAAATATTTTATCCTGTAGTTATTTTATATGGAAATTCTCTTTTTATTTCTTGCTGCTGGACTTTGCTCATAATATATAGAAATGCTGACAATTGCTGTGGATATGTTTTATGTTCTGCTCATCACAACTTTTTAGCAATGTGCTTCTCTAACTCAGGTTAACTGATTCTTGGATAAGTGGCAATTAGTTTCTCTCCCCTGTCCTATAGTATCTTTACTTGTATTAATTGGGATGAGTCATTTAACCCCTTTGAGCCTGTTTTTTTTTTCCTGTAAAATTGTTGAGAGAAGTGTTGGGTCTGATGACTTTTCATGTCTCTTCTAGTTTTCAGTCTATCAGGATAGACATATGACATGACAAGTAAAGACTTGCTATAGGCTTTTTGGACTCCACACTGGGATGAAATTAAGATAGAGAACTAGATCTGGAGTCAGGAAGACCTGAGTTCAAATCTTGCTATAGATATTTATGAGCTGTGGAACTCTAGTTAGATTACAACTTCTGTTTGCCTCAGTTTCTTCGTCTATAAACTAGATATAATAAAATTATTTATCTTCCAGGGTTGTTATGAGGACAAAATGAGACAATATTTGTTAAATTGCTTTGCAAATCTTAGAGTAACATACAATGCTTCTCTTCCTCCTCCTCCTCCTCTTCTTCTTCCTCCTCCTCCTTTTCCTCCTTCTCTTCTTCTTCCTCCTCCTACCCCTCTTCCTACTGATCTTGCTGCTGCTGCTGCTTCTCCTCCTCCTCTTCCTCCCCCCTCTTCCTTCCCTTCCCTTCTCCTCTTCCATCTCCTTCTCTTCTTCTTCCTTTTCCTCCCCCTCCTCCTCCTCTTCCTCCTCCTTCATCAAAGTACCACTTTGTCAGAAGAAAGACATTTAACCTTTTCCTGATGACTCAGAGTCATTACTATGAAAATAATTTATTGATCTATGACATACAGAGATGTCTTTATGTGATGTTTAAAGTGTACAGAGACAATTTGTTTCAATTTACTTCAACAGTCATCTCTTAAGTACTTACTATATGCCAAGTGTAGACTCTGGGGATATAAGGTGAAAAAAAATCGAGTCCCCATTCTTAGGGAACTTTCATTTTACTGGGGGAACAGAAAAAAGAGAGAGGATGCCATATATCTATAAAATAATATATGCAGGAAAAATGCAAAATATATATATCTTGAAGTGCTGACAATTAAAGGAGATAAAGATTAGCAAAGAATTCATGTTGGAAATGGCACCTAAGGTGGGTTTTTTTTAAGAGGCTAGAGAGACTGGGACAAAAAAGTGGGCAGATAGTGTACTTCAGACCTTGGGGACTATTTGTGCAAAGGCTCATATATAGGAAAGGAATATTTGGGACAGCTAGCAAGTTAGTTTGTGTAGAAAGGAGTTTGCCTGACAATGCTTAATTTGAAATCATCCTGAAAAGGTAGGCGGAAAGCAGATTGTGAAGAGACTGAAATGCTCATTACATTAAGGTAACTGCCACTATGAGGAATTTTTGTTTTATTCTTAAGGCAATAGGGAGCCTCAGAAGATTTTTGAAGGAGAAAGTTAATCAGATCAGACCAAGTTTTATTTTTTGTTTGTTTGTTTGTTTTGGGAGAGTTTTTCAGATGTTAGTTTAGCATCTGCATGAGAGATGGATTGGAAAGAAGAGGAACTAAAAGAAGAGAGATCCACTAGAAAGGAGGCAGGAATTGATGAAAGCTTAAACTGTGCTAAAGTCTATATAGGGTGCAGCTAGGTAATCCAGCAGATAGAGTGCTAGGCCTGGAGTCAAGAGGTCCTGAGTTCAAATCCTGCCTCAGACACTTACTAAATGTGTGACTCTAGACAAGTCACTTAACCCTGTTTGTCTCAATTTCCTCATCTGTAAAATAGCCTGGAGAAGGAAATAATAGCCTGCTCCAGTATCTTTGTCAAGAAAACCTCAAATGGGGTCATGGAGAATCAGCTATGACTGAACATCAGCAGAGGTTGTATAAATGTATAAAGGGTAGATGCGTGTGTGTGTGTTTGTGTGTGTGTGTGTGTGAGAGAGAGAGAGACAGAGACAGAGACAGAGACACAGAGACAGAAAGACAAAGAAACAGAAAGAGACAGACAGACAGAAAGAAAGAAAGAGAGACAGAGAGAGAGAGAGACAGAGAGAAAGAGAGAGAGAGAGACAGAGAGACAAAGACACACACACACACACACACACACAGAGAGAGAGAGAGAGAGAGAGATTATGAAGGTAGAATTAACAAGACCCAGATGGGTTTCCAGGGGACAGGGAGGAAGGAGAGAAGGGAATTAGATGTTGAGAATTTGGAAAAGTGGAGGTTAACCCCAAGGTGGTGAACATGAGTGGAGATCATGGACTTTCAGAATGCTCTTGTCCCTTCCCTCAATTGTATTGAGGCTCCCTCCACCTGTGTGCCTCCAAAAGCTCTGCCTCAATTCCAATAGACTTGTGATAGAAAGTATCATTAGTATCCAGAAAGAGAACTATAGAAACTGAATATGGATCAAAGCATAGTATTTTCACTTTGTTGTTATGGTTGTTTGTTTGTTTTTCCTTTCTTGTGTTTTTTTCCATTTTGATTTGATTTTTCTCGTGCAGCATTACCAATATAAAAGTATACTTAGAAGAAATGAATATATTTAACCTATATCAGACTGCATGCTGTCTTATGGAAGAGAAGGGAGAAGGAGATAAATTTGGACACAAAGTTTTGCAAAGATGACTGTTGAGAACTATCTTTGAATGTATTTGGAAAAATAAAATACTCTTTAAATTAAAAAACAAAAACAAAAGTCTCTGCCTCCTACCCTCCTACCCATAGCTAAACATGTTTAATCAATAACCTCATTCTGACAAACAATTTTAACTCTGTTGTCAAGGGCCTGATTTATCATTGTTTGACTGTTTGTGCTTTTAATGATTTTTCTAGTGGGCAGATGACCAAAATGCCTCCAAACTCTCAATGTTTGTCTTAAATTATCTCAAGCTCCTAAAGTGCCACATCTGTAGCCCACCTCCCACCCCACCCTAGGCACTACCCCCACTTGGGAGGAACTAACTTTTCCCTGCAATGGCCAATTTTAAAAGTAATTTTTTAGTGAACACTGGGAGCAATTTAAAGGAGTTATGGAAAAGGAAGACTGGATTAATCAGTGGGGAGGCCTCATAAAGAACTGAAATGTACTGTGTGAGCAGCCATACAGGAGCAGCACTTAGCATGGTGCCTTGCAGATAATACAAAATCAACAAATGCACATGGAATGGATGAACATACATTGTGAAAATGTATATGTTTAACATAATAACATATACATAACATAATACAATAACATAACAATAATATATATTTTCTCCTAATTATTGTATGCAATTATTTTTACTCAAACAGTATTTTTGTAGAAAAAAAGCTTGCTATGGACATGGGTATTTTTATCATTCTTTTAATTATTCATGCCTTGGGAAAAAATAAGATTAATTGACTTATATACCATATTCTAAAACAATACCTTACTTAGCTCGATTGGAAATATTATACTTAGATATGAAATTTTACCTTGCAGAACCAAACCTATAAAGTGATGGCACATATCTTAAAAAACCAAGTTGAAGTTTGACAACTTAATTCTGCAGTAGACCAGATTCAGAAAACATGATTCCCTGTAAATATTTTCTGATAATTATAATAAGAGGTAGCTTTTATATAGTGCTTTTTAGGATTTGCAAAACACTTTATACATGTTATTGCATTTAATTCTTATAGCAGTCTGGGAAGCAGGTGCTATTATTATGCTTACTTTACAGTTCAGGTAACAAGTTCATAGAGGATAAGAGTTCTGTCCACAGTTATATAGCTATTAACTATTCTTCCTGACTTTCAAGTTCAACACTTTCTTCATTATCCACATATGACAAAACAATTTTAATTTCATTTGAAATTCCACTTTCAAAGTGTCTATAAATATAAATAAGCTTCTTGAGGAAAGGGACACTTTTTTTTTGCAGTCCCAGTACTATAGGATAGTGCCTTGAACATTATAGGTAGGAAATTAATAAGTGTTTGTTGAATTGAGTCAAATTTAGTCTATTTCAGATTTCTGAGCCTATAGTCATGGTCAGGTAAACAATGAATGAATGTTATTTATTGGTATAATATAGGGTGGCCATTTAAAATGCAAAATATCACCCACACTACAGCATTCTTTTCAACATTTCTAAGGGAGCATGCCTTTCTTCTAAGGAGCTAGAGAATTCAGTGCAGAGGTTCGCAGGATTCTCCCAGAATGCTCCCCTGCAAGTACAGATCAGATGCGGGGCAGACCACAGGCATGAAGAGATGAACAATCTGTTGAGTGACTCAGAGAATGCCTTTTTATGAGCAACGAGGTATTTTTATGGTGCAGCCAGAGTGAGCGGCCTCTGATGTCGGGAAAGCAGACTGAAAACAGCTGGACAGCACTTTGTATCAGTTGCTATAACAACTTGAGACATTTGTCTCTAATGTCATTTGATCGCTTTGAGAGCTGGCTTGCTTCAGGGTGGATGTTTGACTTTCAGGATTACTCAAGGCAGTGATTACATCTGTCTCATTGGGTTCCTAGGATTACATTGTAGAGTGATTACGTTCAGTTTGGGAGTTTGGATTTTGGGATCACACAACAGGTCTCTAATAACACAGGGGCTCTGATCCCAAGATCACACCATACTGTGACCCTGCCTACCCTCCAGGTGTACCCAAATATAGGAGAGTATCCTTGCATCTAAAAGATGAAGCAAGAGATTCTAAATGTACTTCTCCAGAGACCCCTTTTCAGTGGCTTTATATCTTCCCTTGACTTCCCACTATGCCCTTCAAGGTTGATGATTTTCTTACTTGGCTCTTTATATAGACACTTTCATCCAAAAATTCTTTTGCTTGAAAAATGAAGCTAGAAGCACTCGGGGAGCCAAAAAATATATGCATTTGTTTGATCTTAAGAGCAAACTTGCTAACTTCTCTTCAAGGTCTCCAAAATGCCTGGACTTTTAGCATTCAATTGAAAGGCTTGTGTCCTGGCTACTGTATAAAACTTTCCCCCCAGTCACTGAAAGGGTCAAATTCTGAGGCTCAACATTTGGCTTACATTTGTTGTTATGGGAGAAAATTCATTTATTTCTTCCTTTTGTTTTTGATAGAGAAGTGGACAGTGGCAACCCAAACCTTTTGAACCTGCTGTTTCCCATTCCCCAGGATTATGAAAGCCAAAAGACAAGCAGTACCCTTGAAAAACAAAAACAAATATCCTCATCCCTCCACAGAAAGTGGAAACTCTCACTGTGACTCATTGTCTGAGGAAGAGAATCTCCTGGATAAATTCTGAAAATTAACAAATAAATTGTAATGAAGTTAGAAGCGATGGAAAGAGGGATTTTTTGAGCACAAGCAGGATGTGATTGATTGACTGTCTAGAATTACATGGCTGTTTCTGGTGCTGGGGAATTTCATAAACACAAAGTATTGTTGTTTGATGGTCACATAGCTGTGGTTTTTTGCTGGCACTTTTATGCGGAGGTGGATAGCTGCTGCATCCTGTCAGGTTGTTTTCCTTGTCCCCTCTTCTCTTTCCTACTTTATTTCATATAAATAAAAAGGATCAAGGTTACAGCTAAGAAAGCTAATTTTAGCCCATATAGGACAGTACATTTCTCAGAGTAATTTTTATGCTTTCAAATTACATATGGTAGAGTTGTGAACTGATTGAACCATTCTGGAGAGCAATTTTTAGAACTATGCCCAAAGGGGCTACAAACTGTGCATACCCTCTGATCCAGTAATATCTCTAATGGTCTGTATCCCAAAGAGATCATAAAAAAGGGGAAAGGACCCAAAAGTATAAAAATGTTTGTAGCAGCCCTTTCTGTAATGGCAAGGAACTGGAAAGTGAGTTGATGCTCATCAGGTAAATGGCTGAATAAGTTATGGTATATGAACGTAATGGAATATTATTGTTATATAAGAAATAATCAGGAAGATGATTTTACAGAGGCCTGGAAAGAATTATATGAACTAATGCTAAGTGAAGTGAGTAGAACCAAGAGAACATTATACACAGCAACAAGAAGATTATGTGATGATCAACTGTGATGGATGTGGTTCTTTTCAACAATGAGGTGATTCAGGCCAATTCCAATAGACTTGTGATGGAGAGAGCCGTTTTCATCAGAGCAAGGGCCATAGGGACTGAATGTGGATCACAACATAGTATTTTTACCTTTTTGTTGTTGTTTGAATTTTATTTTCTTTCTCATTTTTTTCTTTTTGATCTGATTTTTCTTGTGCAGAATGATAAATATGGAAATATATGTAGAAAAATTGCATATGTGTAACCCATATTGGATTGATGACGAGGGGAGGGAAGAGTGGAGAAAGAGGAAGAAAAATTTGGAACACAAGGTTTTGTAGGGGTGAATATTGAAAACCATCATTGCATGTATTTTGAAAAATAAAAAAGGTATTATTATTTAAAAACAAAGCAAATTACATGGAAAAGCTCAATGGTTATAAGGGAGAGGGGGCAACTTAGCAAGATTTAGTTTCAGATCACCACTTAAGGTGTGGTCATGTAACCTTGGGCAGATAGCTTAAACTCCATTTGTTTTGGCATTCTCAACTGTTAAATGGAAATAATAATGATATCTGCACCACAGTATTGTTGTGAACATTAAATGAGATTTTTTTAAAATGCTTATGAGAAGTCCTGACATGTAGGTGCTATATAAATGCTTACTTCCTTCTGTAGTTAAACTTTTATATGGGATATTTTCATGCAAATTACATGAAAATGGTGATTACCAATGAGAAACTCAACTCTATTTAAAAAAAAAAAAAACTTGGCTTATGTATGTGTGTGTGAGAGAGAGAGAAAAAGAGTGATTCTGTATACTCATATGTCAAGCTGACAGATTTAGAGGAGGGTAGAGTAATATTTGGTTCATCGGCTTTGGAAAATTGCCCTCATTTCGGAAAAAAATAAATAAATACAGTCAGTCATAGACTGTTGTAGCTAGGGAAGTCCTGGGAAATCATGTGATCCAATTGGTTCATTTTTTACATTTTTTTGGTGGAAAAAAAAAACTTCATACAGATGAAAAAGCTTGTGCTAGATGGGCCTTGTTAACCAATGATCAGGTACTAGAGCCCGGATACCTTGAATCCCTGGTCCATATCCTTTTCACTAGAAAAGGCTTAAGCACATACTATCTTTTTCTATTTTCCCATAGAAAAAGATAGTTTTCTCTGCCAGCTCACATGCTAACATAGACAATACCAAAAACATTTTGTCAATTTGTTCAAGATCTGTGATTTTATCACTTAAAGATCTTGCCTACAATTTGTAGATTTAGAAAGTTTCCTGAGGCTCAGAATGAGGAAATACCTGTCTAAGGTCAACGGGTAGTAAGTGTCTGGGCTAGGATTCAAATCCTGAGCTTCCTGACAATCCAAATATAGCATTTAACCCACTGTACCATGACACCTCTCAATTAACATAGCAATTATGTTATAAAGAGACATGTAAAAGTAGTCTACTATAGAACTATAGAAAGGCTAAAGTGTATCAGGTACTTGAACTAAATCTGGCACCAATATATATGGTGACTCCTGAGAGTAGGGGGCCAGCAGGCTACCTAAAAAGGGACAAACTTAACCATAAATAGAGTAGGTTGAAGCTCTGAGGTAATCAATAGTAGGGTCGAACCAATGAGTATCCATTCTAATTACAACATGGGCCAGATAGACTCAAATCTCAGACTTAAAAGGGAGAGAAGGAAGGAAGGAAGGAAGGGAGGGAGGGAGGGAGGAAGGAAAGAAGGAAGAAAAAGATGAAGGGAGGAAAAAAGGAAAGAAAAAATGGGGAAAAGGAGGGGAGATATGAAACTTAATATGGAACATAATATTAATATTGGAAGACAAGAACATCCATATTTTAAACTTTTTTATATTTTAACAAAAGAAATGATTTAGATTTTCACACATTTCACCTCCAAATAATCATTTTGCAGTATAGTGAAACATGTAGTAATGGGATATCTTGTATACTTAAATTATATGTAATTAGGTTAGTCATAAAGAGATATAATAATGAATTTGGGATGGTAAAAATAAAGAAGTAAAAAGAAAAGAATAAAAGAAAAATGGGATAACTTACATTTCTATAGTATATTGAGGTTTCCTTTTGATTCTTTTCATTGGAGAATTAGGCAGCTTATTAATATAGCACTGGAAAGTCAGGAAGAACTGAACTTTGATCTCCCTTCATATACCCATTAGCTGGGTGATCCTGGGCAAGTCACTTCACCTGCCACTTCAGTTTCCTTATCTATAAAACAAGAGTAATAACTATTTAATAACACTTCCCTCATGGGGTTGTTTTGAAGATCAAGGAGATAATCTATGTAAAGTGCTTTGCAAAACCTCAAAGAACTATATAAACATTAGCTATTTTTATGTACATATTACAAAAGGGGAAACAAGTCAAGAGAGGGAAAAGTAATTTACCAGGGATATTGTAATAACTTAGTGGCAGACCTGGGAAAAAAATGGAGGTCTCCTGATTTCCAAGCTACTGTTTTATTTTGTTTTGTTTTGTTTTCCCACTGTACCCTTACATCAGAGAAGAGAGAAGGGGGAAAGGAGAAAAGAAGAAAAAGCATTTCAAGAATGCAATGCCTGTTGCCTTTTATAAATTAAAATATTGGAAATAAGAACACCCAGAAAACTTTTGTACGGCATCTTCCTTATAAAGAAGAAAGGCAGAAGACTGAGAGCATAAGTCCAAGACAAAAGATCTATTGCCAAAGACAAATGGGCCTGCGTGCTTGGTAATTTAGATTAGGATCAGACCTGCTTGGCACTGGCATGCTTGGCAAGGATGGGGCCGAGAAGAAATCATTACCTCCCTACTTGTTAAGTTTGTCATATATGTGTCTTGAAAATAACATCTGCCTTAGTTGAGAGAAAAGTTTCCACACTGTAAAAGAAACATTTAAAAATATTATTAAACGAATGCTTTAAATTGCTATTTTTAGTGGCAATTTAATGAACCATGACGTTAAAGTGCAGAAAAAGGGAAATTTCACCTTAGTCTCAAAAATGGCACGTGCCAGTCCCTTTAATGCTAACTGACAAGTACACAACCTTTTCAGGCCCAACTGGCACAAAGATTGTTGCCCTCACTCCCAAGTATTAAAAGACTGGAATCTTCAAGGAGTAATGGGTATTCCTACAACCATCGGGGCCATGAGATCTGGCCCTTGGAGAAGTGAAACCTAAACCTGCTGGATAACTATGGTCTTCATCAACCTTTAAACCTTCCAGTTTGCTGGGCGTTATTTTTTTTTAATTAAAATACTTGTCCTTGTTTAAATAGCTAGAATGACTCTTCTTTAGTGGGTTTAGGTAAAGAAATAAATAAGACTCAACTAAGAATGAGAATGAATTGTGGAGTTGCCTCACTATAAAGAATATCAACATCATTGATTTATTAAGAAGTATTTACTAAGGGATAAATAAGATGCAAGTAACAACAGTAACAACCCCTTCTCTCATGGAGCTTACATCACTTTGAAGGATGCTATATTTATGCACATAAGCTAATAAAAGGTCATTTCAGGCAGAAAAGTGAGGTGAGGAATAAGCAAATGCTTGAATTCTAAGGTGGCAACTGAATGGAATCTTGAAGGAAACTAAGGGTTCCACAAGGAGAGATGAGTTATGGGAGTCTGTACAAAGATAGACAAGAGATTGACTTGTTCAGGGAATAGTCAGTTGTCCAGGATGCTTAGAATATCAAATGCGGATAGCTGAGTAGTATGAAATAAGTTTAGAAAGGTCATTTTTATAATAATAATATTTACATAGGTTTGGAAAGAGCTTGATGTTATCTTATTTGATCCTCTCAACAATCTTGAGAAGTATATACTATCATTATCTCCATTTTACAGAAGAAAAAAGTGAGTTTGAAAATGGTAATCGAGTTACCCAGGTTTGTATAACTAATGGGGACAGTTAGAAGAAAGGTGGGTTTAGAGAGCAACGAGTTCCATTTTGGGTTTTTGAGTCTGAGGTGTAGATAGCTATTTAATTGGAACTGCCTCAAGGTATTTGATGATAGAATGCAAAAGTTAAGAAAAGATGTTAGGATGGCTAAATATGCATATACCCCCACACATGTATATGTATGTATATACATATAATATATGCACATATATATGCATGTGTATATATGTGTGTATTATGCATGTATGTGTGTATATGTACATATGTATTGTGTGAATATACACATATGTGTGTGTTGTGTGTGTATATATGTAAACCAATGTCTAACTGTAACCTACTTGGGGAAGGTGGGGAGGGATGAAACGGGGAAAAGAATAAAGTAAAAAGTGCACAGACAAGAATAAAACTACAAGGAAGCAAAGAAAAGATAGACAGTAATGACTATAATCTCTCCTATTATTATATATGCTTTCTTGAAAATTTATTGTTATATATTTTGAATTCTCCCTGATGTTCTGCTAGGAACATAACAAGGTTTTGTTGTTATGTGTTTTTTTTTTCCTTTTTTCCCTTTTCTTTCTTTTTTCTATTTTTTTCTTATTTTATTTTTAGTTTTAACTAAATATTTTTTAAAAAGTTAAAAAACAAAAAGATATGAGAAGGAAGAGAGAGAGAAAGAGAACAAGAGCGAGAGACAGTGAGAGAGAGAGAGAGAGAGAGAGAGAGAGAGAGAGAAAAGACATTTAAAAGAACAGGAACAGAAATTCAGTAAGGGAGAGAATGTAGACAAATAAGAGTTTACTATGTTCTCAAAGTAAATCATCATACCCTAATAATGTTATTTTTTTAAAAGCTGTGTTCAAATAATTTTATAGCTGCTTTATTTGCAATTGAGAAAGAAATGAACTAAAAACTGGAGTCAACCTAAGCATTAAGCAGTATGTTATTATAGTGGTATTAATGTAATATAATAGTATAATTCATTTAATATTTACAAGTGTATGGATATAAAGAAATATTAAAGGATCTTTATGAAATAATTTTTAAAAAATAGCAGAAACACACTAATTACAACCATACAAGAGGAAAAAAATGAAAATGACCAGACCAAAAAATTGTAATGGAAATTTTGAGGGACTTAAAGTTATGCCATTTTAAGCATATAAGAGCATTTATTTTAATGTAAATGGTTACCAGTAAAGTTCAGTTAAATTTACGATTATATGAAGTTTATAATTAATAATGAGAGTTTCTTTTCTTTTTTAAACAACAGCAGTAAAGCAAAAGAATCTGAAATTTCTTTTTTTCAGTATTAGGTAGAATTATAGAATTATTCATTATTTCATTTGCAAGTCTTATGGGCTGAAGAATATTAGAGGAAAGATAAATAAATAACTCAGAAAGAATTAGAGCTGACTAAAACCCAAAGAGAATGAACTGACTCAATAGCATAGGGGAAGGGGGAAACAAAAAGAAAAGGCATTTAGGGTAGTACTTACTGTGTACTAGGTGCTGTGCTGATAGGTTGATCCTTGCAACAACTCTGTGAATTAGATGTTGTTATCATCCATATTTTACAGTTAAGGAAGCTGAAGTAACTTAAGTGACTTGCTTAAGGTCACACAGCTACTAAGTATCTGAAAATGGATCTGAACCCTGGACTCTCTGGTTCCAAGCCCAGCACTTTATCTACTGCTCCACTAGTCTCCAATTAAAAGAGTGCTAGGCTGGGAATCAACAAGATCCAGGTTCAAATCCTGTCCCTGATACATAATGGCATGACCTTGGACAGGTCACTTACTTTATGTGTGCCTGAGATAATCCATAGGAATCTACAGAGGTTCCCACATACTGGGAGGAAAGCCAGAAACCCAAAACAGATTTTTCAGCTACTTCCATTGAAATCATTGAGATGATAAAAGTTTAAACAAAGAAGGTAAAGAATAAATAGAACCATTTGGTCATAAGGGCTTCACTCATATCATTCCGTTAATTTTTTTTTCTTGTCTTCCTCAGAATTGTTGACTTATGTATCTTCAAAACTTTCTTCCTGAGCATTACCCATCCAGCCCTCATTAGGAGACTTAGCCTATAGAATTAGTGTCCATGACATCACATTTGCCTTTACTCTGAACCCTGGGAATCTGCTGTCTCAAAACTCAACTGCATGCGTCAAACTGTGCCCATTTGTCCTAGTCTCCTTTATTTCAAATTCTGGGCAAAATGGTCATTTCTTGCCAAGGTTCCCATCATTCCCCCTCCCTCTCCCAAGCAGCCAGGGGCTCTTCTTTTGATGAGAGGTCAGGTCCTGAAGAGAATTTTCCCTTTGCCTCAATGAGACTTACCACTGATGATCCTGGCTTCAGACACACTGAATCCTGGGTAAGATCTTCATTTAGAAAGACCAAGGTGTCCCACTTCACCCTGCGCCATCTCCACTCATCTCGACCTTTGGTTTGCCGCCAGACACCATGGTGACTCTGGAGGAGAGAGCAAGGCTGATGTCATTGCGCAGCTCTGTTTCATGAAGTCTGATTCATGTGCAAGTCGAGACATCATCCCTGTGATGTTATCGGTCCTCTTCAAAATAGAATGAGGAAATAACAACAGTCATTAAATAGCAATAGGATTATGTGGAATTCTAGGTCACTGAGGGATACTTCTTGAAAAAAAAAAGATGACTTTTGACTCGGCAATAAAAACACTTAGAAACAACTTGCTTCTTTGCCAAGATGGGGGATTATGAGTATTAAACATTGCATATACAATACTGTCAGACTTAGTTGATATGTTGATTGTTTTCTCTGAACTGCTTTTTTTTATTTTTTAATTCTTATAAGAGGGTTCTGAGCAGAGAAAGGAGAGAAATATATTTATAAATAAAGTTAATACAAGAAGAAAAATGATCACTAGTCAAGCCAGATTACATAATTATATAAGGTTCAAGTTTGGGGCTCTTCAGTGAATTGGAAGGAAGCAAACAATTATCCTAACTTTTTTTTAACATTGTTTTAGTAATGATTGTTTGTTAATGGAATTGAATAGAAAGAACCCAAGATTTGAGTAGGGAGGCCTAGATTACAAACTCTATATTCATCACATAGTAATTGCATGACTTTGGACTATGATCACCTTGATCTTCAGTTTCTTTGTGAAATTGGGATGCTATTACTTACTCCTCATCTCACAGGGTTGCTGTGAAGATTAAATTCTAAAGGATAGTGTGTATATAAAGTACTTTGTAGCTGCAAAGTGCTCTATAAATGTGAACTATTAGTAACATTGTCATAGAGAAAATTATTTTAAGAAAAGAAACAAATGAGCTATAAGAGTTTGGAGGATCATTATGAATCCATGTACTTTGATTGTTGCCTTGACAAAGTTACTAGATGAGGAATTTAATTCTTATCCTCACACACATTATAAAAACATAGCTGTCATTAGCATGTAATTATGTAGTCTTCTTCTCATCAGCATCATTTCTATTGAATTTAATTAAATTCATTATGTACACAGCCTGTTCAGCAAGTAATAGATGATACAAGATAATGGCAGAATTCATTGGCAAAAATCTCTGCAAGTCATAAATAATTGGCAAAATATGCAAATAAGACTCTGATTCATAGCCCTTATTAGCAATGTCCTTTAAAATACCAGGTGAGCTATATAAACACATATAAATTATATCAGAGTCACCTCTAGAGTAGCAACAGGAAAGGGCAATATGACTTAGCAAGAAGCCTGAATTATGAGATATTTTTTAAGAAATGAGGTCATTACTTTCAAGTACAGAATAGTTAGTGCTTAAGAGGTAAATGACTACTGAGGGACAAGTAGAGGTAATTATTAAAATTCACAATTGGTCTCTTTTACATAATAATGTATCATAAATATAACGCTTAGACCTAGATACAAGAACCTAATAAAATGTTGTAGTTGGGAAAGGAGCTATTGTGTGAAGGGCCCGTTGCTCTCATTTTTCAGAGGAGAAGATTGAGTACCCCCAGAAATGAAGTGATTCACTGAAGGTCACACAGCTGCAGTGGCAAGTCTAGTACTAAGTCCTCCTGGAGACTGAGCAAACAGACCTCTGCCCAGTTAAGAAGAAAGTGGTCCTGTGGGACCCAGCACCCCTCTATCAGCTTTGGCCCTCCCACACCCAGCCAGAGTTATAGAATCCAGCCAGAGGCTGAGTTAGTGGCCATCAGATGGGCTCTGGCCCAGGCTCAGAGCTCAGCCCGGTGGTTCCTGTTCACCAGGTACTCTGAGTACTGTCGAGAGCAGGGATGGATTCCAGATTAGGGGCCAGAAAGACTGGATTCTGATAGCAGCTTTGCCCCTGGACTTATTATATGACTTTAGACAACCTTGTCTCCCTGAACTTTCATTTCCTCATTTCTACAATAAATGAGTTAAATTTTACAGGCATCCTAGATAGAGTGGGGAGATGAAAGTTAGACTTAAGATCTGAATTCTCGTCCTGTATCGGTTACTTTCTTGCTGTGTGACTCCCAGCAAGTCCTTTAACTTTGGTCAGCTTCTATTTCCTCATTTATATGATGGGGATAATAGTATCTATGCATTTCAGTCATGTTCAACTCTTGGTGTTTTCTTTGGCAAAGATATTAGAGGGGTTTGCCATTTCATTTTCATTTTCCAGATGAGAAAACTGAGGCAACCAGGGTTAAAGTGACTCGTTCGAGGTCACATGGATAGTATGAGGTCAAATTTGAACTCAAGAAAATGAGTCTTTCTGACTCCGGGTCCAGCACTGTATCCACTGCACCACTTAGCTGCCCCCAGAATAATAGCACCGAATTTACATGATATCATTGGTCCTTTTCAAGAATGAAGGACAAACAACCGTTGTGATATATCAAATAGGATAATACTCAAAGTTCTCTGAAAGCTTCAAAACACTATATATAAATGGTAGCTAATACTATTATCTCTGAGTACCATTTCAGCTTGAATATTGTTCTGGTAGCATGAAATCTATATTGGCTAAAATCTCTCCAACATAAAAGTTTATTGATTGTTGCAGTGTGCAGAGCCTCCTCTACAATTCGACAATCTCAAAGATTCCTTGATTGCTTGATGTGATAAGGCTCAAATTTATCCAGGTCTAGGCCATGTAGATGAGGTTACTTCTTTCTTTTAAAAGTCTGGAAGTTGTTCCTGAGGCTTAAGAAGCTAGCCCTTGAGCCATTTCACCATTGACAAAGCTACCTACTCAACTAAGGGGAAAAAGAGGCCCACTTACTTAGAAAAGTCACTCCTTATTGCCCAGCTGAGCAGGTGTTTCTAAAGGGAGATATGGGGACTTGTTTTTATTGTGGACAATAGTTTATCCTTGTGGAGAATCCTTTCCATACTATGGTTAATTAAATGTCTTTTATTTAACTGTTAAAAAGTGTATCTTGCTATTCCCAATGACTCCGCTCTCTGCCTAATCTTCCCTTTTGTAAGGGAAGATCACTTATAAGTTTGTAACTATGATATGGATATATTAAAATATCCTCTATGTATATAGCACTTTATAATTTATATTCGTTTCTCCATTAAAACTTAAGCTCCTTGAAGGTAGGAACTATTTTTTTTTTGTTCCTAACTCTAGCCATTTCTCACAGTGCCTAGGATATAGGAAGTATTTAAGGAATACTTGTTGATGGAGTGATTATATAGCTTTTGAATAAAAGTAATAATTGACCTTTAAATAATGCTTTATATTTTACATGCTTTTTTTTGCAACAACCCATTGAGACAGTGAGGTGGTACAAAATATTGTTTGAATTTTTGCAGCTAAAGAAACTGAACCTCAGAAAGATTAAGCAACTCCTGATCAAACTGACACAGCTAATATGTGGTAGAACAGCAATTCATATTCAGGTCTTCTGATGCTAAGTTCAGTATTCTCTCTATTACGTTGTGTTTCATCTCATTTTCACACACTTTCTCATTTCATCCTCACAACACCTTTGGAGTCAGCAGGGTGCTCTCCTGCCAGTGATGCAGATTCCAACCATTGTAATCCATTGCTGCCCATCCTGTAAAATTCTTGCCCGTGCCTTCCCATAAATGTGGCTCCACATTATATGTTAGGTGGCCTTCCTTGTGTCTCTTGACATTGTGTGCATGGATGCTGCAAATGGACAATCACCTGGGTCCAGAATGAAATGAGGACGAGAAGCTTTTTAACACAAATATTCTTTCGGTGATATTGTGTCACCAGGAGTCCTAGAATATCCTAGAATTGATATTGAGGATTAGAATTCAAGGTAAAAGCACATGCTGAGTGTGAGCAGGCAGTAACTCATTACACAGGAGATATAACTTTTAAAAAAGGGAATGAAAAGGGTGTTAAAGAAACATATGATGGGGAGAGATGGATTTTTCTTTATTTTTGTTTTTTTATTCCTATTTTTACAAATAAGAAAATTGAGACCCAAAGGGGAAAAGTGATGTACCCAAGATCACAAAGCAGGGTAGTGTGTGTGTGAAGAGAAATCAGATTTCCCCTTCAAGGACCAGAGCTCTTATACCTACCTACCTATTACTACCAAACATGCCAGAAGGTAAGGCTCAGCACATGATAAGGCCAAGGACAAGTCATTTGGGTTGCAAGTAATAGAGCTGTGAGTCAAAGCGACAAAACTATTAGACTAGGACACAAGAGTCCTAATCCGAGCTCTCTCACCAGTGTATTTTTGTGACCTTCAATAGACTAGTCACTCATCTTCCTCATCCTATCTGTCTCACATGACTGGGGGAGGGATAACAAAACAAATAGGAATGTAAAGAAATTTATACAAAAAAGGCCTGACTCATTACCTAGGAAGGACAGAACAAGGTAGAATCAGACATCTGTTAAGTCTCTTTTAAAGACAGACTTATTTGAAGTTTGGTAGTCAGAGATACTGAGTCTGAATCCTAGTTCTACATGGTATAAAATATATGGCCTTTATCTCTCTTGGTCTCAGATTCCTTATGTGTTTTGCTTTATGAAAGAGGTGGACCTAATGATACCCCAGAAGGTTGATTTCTTTCCATTAAGATAGCCCATATCCCATCCATGTCCAACATGACTCTTTCCATGTGAAAGGACTTGTCCAAAGTCATAAAATAAGAACATGACAGAGTAGGGTTCAAGGTAGAACTCTGGATTCCCATCCCTGTACTTAAACTTTCAAAATTAGCTTTTATAAATAAAAATGGCATGAAATTATACATGTAGCACTTGGCACCTTATGCAGAGATGCAGAAAAGTGCCCAATTCAAATGAACAAATTATTCCCAAATCCTGTGCAATATTTCACAAGTCAAACTGTCATCAGCTTTAAAGAGGAAATTTTCAGTCAGAATTCTGCTCTGAGAATTACTGCCTGGTTGGCTCCCTGGGGCTCATTAACACATGTCCATTCCTTTCTTCCCATGTGCTCCTATTTTTTTCTGCCTTACCAATTCCTTCTCATTTCTTTTAAAAAATAAACCAACAGACATAGTAGCCAAGAAGGAAATTGGAAGCAGTCAGAACAGCTTAGTTTTAATGAGACTACACAAAAATGGTTGTTGAATTAAATATATATGTATGTATGTATGTATGTGCCTTTCCCCATTTTATTAGCTTGATCCCTACCTCATGAGAACTCAATGAAGTTTACAACTTTTGAGTGTTCTCTCCCTCCCCTCTCTTTTTCTCTCTGTACAGATAGATATACATATAGATTATATATGCACATGTGTATTTATATGCATAATTATATCATTGTTTTTCCTCTTACCTTTTTGGAAATTGTTTCACAAGAATTGGGGACAGGAAAGGAATAAACATTTCTAAAGTTTCTACTATATGCCATGCACTATGCTAAATGTTGGGAGGAGATTTACCTCTTTCAAATATATTTCCATTTTACTGGGGTCTTTATGGACTGGGGAGAAGGAGGAACAGAGCAGAATGATTGAATCCCTATCAAGATTTTGAAAAATGCATTGCTTTTTGGTATAATAGAATAGCTTGCGGGAAAGGAAATCCAGCTTTTCTTCTCTGGAACTGTAATATCAAATAATTGAAAGGAGCAATGACCTAAGGCAGAATTCCCCAACTCCTGGTACATGATAGATTTGTACTGATTCAAAAACTGTTGACTACCAATGTCCCAGCATAGCACCTACAAAACTACTGACTCTCTCTTCTTCTTCCTTATTTTTTCTTAATCATTCTGCAACATGTTTATCTTTCTGCTGCCTCTTGATCCTCTCCCCTGAGTCAGAGAGCACTACTGCAATGGGTTTGGCTTAGTCTATCATAGAGAGATTAAATATTATATTATTCTATAGTCTGGGCAGAATAGAGCCAAGGTATTGTATTTATCCATAACCTAGACAGCTAAGCAGTATACAGAATTTCAGGTCTGGAGTCAAGAAAATCTGCATTCAGCTATGTGAAAGTCATTGAAACTATTTGCCTCCATTTCTTCATCCTCAAGTATAATTCCAGGTCCTGAAGATCTTCCTCTGATTCCCATAGTTTGTGTTGAGAAATACTTATCCAGGATTTGGGACCAGCTCCTGGCTCTAGTATAGAGCAGGTAAAGCTTCCCAGGTAGCCTTTTGACACCGATAGTTCTATTCCTGTCATTTATGATAATACTAATGTGGAACTCAGGCTATAAAGTCATAACTCTTGACTTTTAATCCAGTACTCCTGTCCTTTGAAAAGTGAATAACTGATGACGAAATAGAACCATTCCCAGTATGGCTTTTATACTCTCAATTTAGACTTTCCATTTATGGCAACTCTCTAACTCTTAAGACCCCTGTCAGCATCCTTTTCCTGCCTTTTAGGAATCTTGACTTCCTATAGGTACTCTGTGCTTTAACTACTATAAGGAGAAAATTATTCCCCTCAATTACCTCAAGTCTTAATTAGCCTGAATGATGAATCCCATGAAGATTCCAGTCTTCAAATTTATTATATTGACCATGGATAGATAGTGAACTAAATTACTCACTGAAATCAAACATCTTCTGAGCAATCTGGCTTCTATACTTAAGACTTGTGACTTGGGCAAGTAAAGCACTAAACCCTATTTGTCTAGCTTCCTACATCTGTTAAAATAATGGATAGAAATGGCAAACCACTCACAAAATCTGCTTGCAAAAACCAAATGTCGAGATGGAAGATCAAAATGGGGAGCAATTTCCATTGAACTAAACAGTGATCATATTTCATATCTTCTAGTTAATTATCAAATTCAACATAATGTGACCACTTTCTGGGCCAGTTTGATTCCTCATCCTAGGTCAGACCGAGCCTAGAAATTTCTCCATAACTGCTTAAGTCTTTCATACTTGAAAAGGATTAGTTTTGATCATGGGGGCTGGAGCAAATAGGCAGAGGATGATACATACTGCTCTAAGCTCTCTTACCCTCTGTTAGTCAAAACAAGTCCTTCAAAATAGTCTTGAACTGCTCAATTCACCCTAAAGATGAAGAAGTAGGAAATCACCAGCCTGAAATAATCTGCCAGTCTGCAAAAGGTCTGGTTCCGGGGCCAGGGTGAGATCAGGTAGGACACTGGCGAGAAGAGGAGTTCCGAGTTGAACGATGTCTCTATTCCGAGGTAGTGTAAACACAGATCTCAGCAAAGCAGCCGCTAACCCGAGTAAGGGCTTTTCCTTTGAAAAGTATAATCTTGCGAGAAAGAGGCAGTCCCGAGGTTACCTCAATTCAGCGGGGAGCTCGCTTGGCAGCCTAACTTTATCCAGGCGATTCCTGATCGAGGCAGATCACTGCAAGTTGTGTGATCTGCGTTCTGCATAGGAAACTCAGTCTCACAAGAGATCCGCACTGCCGTGACATACTTATTCCGAGGGCAATCCCATAATCACTCAGCCCTATTTAGCATTTGAGATAGCTAGGCAAAGTAGCTGAATCCACCTCTGATTGAAGAAAGACAAGAACTCTCAGACAGAGACTCCCTGTGACCTTGGAGCAAGAAATTTTCACTTAACCCTATTTGCAAGGCCACTGGTAAAACTGCGCTAGGAGACGCAAACCTAGAGCTTCTAAAAAGCAATGGAATAAAAAATGAAGATAAGAAAATGACAGCTTTCATGACAGAAAATAACAGTCTTTACAAAATCTAAGAACCTAAACAAATTAAACTAATGTCCTCCTTAAGAAATGTCTCATAGAAAGTCAAGCCATTAAAGTCTAAAAAAGAGTTGAAGCAAAATGGGGAAACCAGGTAAAGTATCTACTTACAAAAGACAAGCAACTTCCGAAAATAGATCTGGAAAATAAAATTCTAAAAGTAGGATTATTGACTTTGAGAAAAAACTCCAGAAGTGGATCCAGAATGGAGACAAGACTGAAGAAATAGGTCGAGAATTGAAAAGAGTAAGCATAATTACAAGACAACATACAAAGAGAACTTCCTAGGCAGTGATGAATCAGAAGAAATGGCGATCATAGAAAAGAAAAAAGTTATCGAACATCTGAAAGAAATTCGCTTGAAATTAAAACTATGATTCATTGGGCAAGAATTTCAGAGCAAACAATGACAGATTAATGGAAAACCAGATTTACAGCAGCCAAAACTCATAGTCTAAATAACTGGAGGATGCTTCACAAACTAGATCATGCCAACAAAGAATCCTAGCTATCTACATGAAAGCACAAAGAAACTGCCTTGGAGGATAATCCAGAATCATCATACTTGGAAAATGCATCGAACACTCTGAAATGCAGCCAGAGGAATCAAGAACTCCTAAGGCTAATGAAAAAAAACTGAGCATTTTCAGAATATAAGACAGGCAAAATGAAGAGCCCAAACATTTAATAGAATGCAAATGATCACTCCAAATTAGTGCCTCTTAGAAGGAAAAAGCTCAAAGTAAGATACAAAGGCAAAGAAATGAGATGCTCAAGAATAGAATCCAAAGATTTCCAGGAAAAGTAAAGAATAATTTAGATGATAAAAACTTGTATCTACTTGAATGTCCACAGAAAACAGAACTACAGAAATATCTGATCTCAAATGTTACTAATTAGAAAGTAAAAAAATCGAGCAATTGTATTTCTGATCATACAATAGAAACAGGTAATGCTGCCATTGAATAACATCTAAAATAGAGGACATATAGTGACAGAGAGATTAAAAAGGAATTCAATCCCAACAAAGAGGCTAAGAAACTTATACAAATTATCTGAGAGAAATCTTCAGAGAGGGGAGGAACATTGGTAATCTTACTCCAATCGTATTGGCTCAAAAAAAAAAATAATACTATTGTTTACTAGCGATCAAATTCTCGCCTCATTAAAATCAGGGAAGAGGATAAAGAACATAGATAAAAAGGAAAGCCCAAGGAAGCTAAGACTCCAAGTAATGGATTTAGAGAAAAATAGGAGGGATTATAAAGAGGATAAATAACGTCGATCACAAGAGAGGTACATATTAGCTAAAAAAGCGAGGAAAATGAGGTTGGGGGAGGCAAGAACTAAGTAAAGCACAACTGGGAGATATTTAGGATGCAGGAAATACAGATTTAGTAACTTCTAACTTAAATGTAAATGGAAAACTCCCCCATACAAAGAGTGAGGCAGATAGAACTCGATCAAAAGTCATAGAACCCTACAATATAGTTGTTATACACAGAAACACATTTAAAGTTAGGGGGATGCATATAGAGTAAAAAGTAAAGGCTGAGCAAAATCCTATTATGCTTCAGGTGAGTCAAAAGAGGGTAAGCTCAACTCCTTATCTCAAAAATCAAGCAAATAGTAAAAATTGATCTAATTAAAAGAGATAAGGAAGGTAACATACATCCTCAAAGGTAGATAAACAAGAAAGTAATATCAATATTAAACATATATGCACCAAGTGAGTATGGCACTCAACTTCCTAAAGGAGAAGTTAAGAGAGTTGCAAGAAGAAATAGACAACAAAACTGTAATAGATAGGAGACAATCTAACCTTCACTCTCAGAATAGCAAATCAAACCACAAAAACAAACTAAGAAAGAAATTAAAGAAGTCAAATAGAATATTAGCAAAAATTAGGTAGCTTGGATCTATTGGAGAAATTGAATGGAGATAGTCAAAGGAATACATCACTTTCTTCTCTCAAGCAGTTATGGAACCTCATTCAAAAATTGACCAATCATTAGGACCTACTAAAGACTCTTCTAAAATTAAATGCAAGAAAGCAGAAATAGTAAATGCTTTCTTCAGATCATGAGCAATCAAAACTACATTCAACAAAAAAGTTAGGGAAATAGACCAAAAGTAATTGGAAACTAAACACACTCATCATTCACAAGAATGATGGTGAAGAGCAATTATAGATACCAATTAATAAATTTCACTCAAATACATGACAATGATGAGACATCATACCAAAATTTGGGATGCAGCCAAAAAGCGTAATAAGAAAGGAATCATTTATATCCTTAGCAGCTTGCAGCTTCGAACCAAAAGAGAAAGAAAAGATTAATGAATTAGAAGCTTCAAACTAAAAAAAACTAAAAAGACCAAAGTTAAAAAACCCAATCAAATACTAAATTGGAAATTAAAATTCAACAAGGATGAAATTAGAAAATATTGAAAGTAAAAAACTATTGAACTAATTAATAAAAAAAAAAACGCAAGAGTTGGTTCTAAGAAAAAGCCAAAAAAATAGAATAACCTTTGCAAATCTGATTAGAAAAGAGGAAAATGAAATTCAGTAGCTCTTAAAATGAAAGGGAGAACTTTCCACCAATGAAGGAAATAGAGAAAAATAAGAGTTATTTTGCTCAACTTTATGCCAAAAATCTTGATAACCAAGTGAAAATGGATGACTACCCACAAAATACAGGACTTCCCAGACTAACAGAGGAAGAAGTAAATTCCTTGAAATAGTCCCATTTCAGAAAAAAAGAAATAGAACAGGCAATTAAACAACTCCCTAAGAAAAAAAATCCCAGGACCAGATGGATTTACATGTGAATTTTACCAAACATTTAAAGAAACAATTGGCCCCAATGCTATATATAAATTATTTGAAAAATCAGGGAATAAGGATCCCACAAATTCCTCTCTAGACACAGACATGGTCACTGATACCTAAACCAGGTAGGCTGAAAACAGAGAAAGAAAATTATGAACCAATCTCCTTATCGAAATTGATGCTAAAATCTTAAATAAAGATATTAGCAAAAAAGACTACAGAAAATCATCTCCAAGATAATACACTATGATCAAGTAGGATTTATACCAGGAATGCAGGAGCTGGTTCAATATTAGAAAACTATCAATATAATTGGCCATGCAATAACCAAATTAGAAAAAAACATATGATCATCTCAAAGATGCAGAAAAGCATTTGATAAAATCCAACATCCATTCCCTATTCAAAAAACACTTGAGAGTATAGGAATAAATGGACTTCCTTCCTAAATAATCAAAGCATCTATTTAAAACCATAGTAACATCATATGTAATGAGACAAACTGCAACCATTCCACAATAAGACTGGAGGAAACAAGGTTGCAACCATCACTCTGTTACTATTTAATATTGCATTAAAACGCTAGCTATAGCAATAAGAGCTGAGAAAACCGATTAAAGGAACAAGAATAGGCAATGAGGAAGCCAATCATCACTCTTTGCCGATGACATATGGTATACTTAGAGAACCCCAAGAGATCATGCTAACAAAGTTATTCAGAAATAAATCCACAACTTTAGCAAAGTTGTTGGTTATAAAATAAACCCAGCATAAGTCATCAAAGCATTCTTATATATCACTAACAAAATCCAACAGTCAGATTACAAAGAGAAATTCCATTTAAAGTAACTACTGATAATATAAAATATTTAGAATCTTCCAAGAGGAAAATCAGAAACCTTTATGAAGCAAAAATTACAGACCACTTTTCACACAAATTAAGTCTGACTAACCAATTGAAAAATATTAAATGCTCTGGATAGGCAGCAAATATAATAAGATGACATATTACCTAAACTAATCTATTTATTTAGCTATACCAATCAGACTCCAAAAACTATTTTAATGACCTAGAAAAACTATAAACAAAGTTCATATGGAAAACAAAAGTCAAGAATTTCAAGAATTAATGAAAAAAATCAAATGATGGCATGGCTTAGCTGTACCAGATCTAAAACATATACTATAGAGCAGCAGTTACCAAAACTATTTGGTATTGGCTAAGGAATAGATTAGTTGATCAGTGAATAGATTAGGTTCAAGGGATAAAACAGTCAACAAATATACAAACCCTAGTCTTTGAAAAACCCAAAGATCCCACTTTTGGGATAAGAACTACTGTTTGATAAAAATTGCTGAAAATTGAAACCTAATATGCAGAAACTAGGCATGATCCATACTTAACGTCAATACCAAAAGAAAAAGTCAAAATGGGTTCATGACCTAGGATAAAAGAATGAAATTATTAATAAATTAGAGAACATAGGATAGTTTACCCTCAGACCTGCATGGAAAGGGAAAGTTTTATGACCAAAGCAGAACAGAGATCATACTGATCACAAAATAGAAAAATTCTCGATTATACAAACTGAAAAGTTTTTGTACAAAACCAAAACATAATGCAAGACAAGATTAGAAGGAAGCAATAAACTGGAGAAAATATTTTTACAGTCAAGGTTCTGAATAAAGGCCTCATTTCCAAAAATATATAGAAATTAACCTCTAATTTATAAAAATCAAGCCATTCTCCAATTGAAAATGGTCAAAGGATATGCAGACAGACAATTCTCAGATGAAGAAATTGAAACTATTTCTAGTCATATGAAAAGATGACTCCAAGTCATTATTAATCAGAGAAATGCAAATTAAGACAACTCTAAGATACTCAACTACACACCTGTCAGATTGGCTAAGATGACAGGAAAAAATAAATCGATCGATTGTTGAGGATGTGGGAAAACTGGGACATTGATTCATTGTTGGTGGAGTTGTGAACGAATCCAACCATCTTTGAGAGTAGTTTGGAACTATGCTCAAAAAGTTATCAAACTGCATACCCTTTGATCCAGCAGTGATTACTACTGGGATTATATCCCAAAGAGATTATAAAGAAGGGAAAGGAACCTGTATGTGCACGAATGTTTATGGCAGCCCTTTGTAGTGGCTAGAAACTGGAAACTAATGGAGTCCATCAGTTGGAGAATGGCCTGAATAAATTAGGTATATGAAAATTATGGAATATTACTGTTCTGTAAGAAATGACCAACAGGATGATTTCAGAAAGGCCTGGGAGAGACTTACATGAACTGATGCTGAGTGAAATGAGCAGGACCAGGAGATCATTATATACTTCAACAACAATACTAGATGATGACTAGTCCATGGATCAGGCCATCCTCAGCAACAAGATCAACCAAATCATTTCTAATGGAGCAAGTAATGAACTGAACTAACTATACCCAGAAAAGAACTCTGGGAGATGACTAAAACCATTACATGAATTCTAGTCCCTATATTTATGCACACCTGCATCTTTGATTTCCTTCACAAGCTAATTGTACAATAATTCAGAGTCTGATTCTTTTGTACAGCAAAATAATGTTTCTAAGTACATGTATACTTATTGTGTATCTAAGTTATATTTTAATATATTTAACATCTACTGGTCATCCTGCCATTTAGGGAGGGGTGGGGAGTAAAGGTAAAAATTGGAACAAGAGGTTTGGCAATTGTTAATGCTGTAAAGTTACCCATATATATATCCTGTAAATTAAAGGCTATTAAATTAAAAAAAAAAAAAAGATTGTGACATGGTGGGGAAAAATGGATATAATTTGAAGAAATGGGAAAACTGGTTTCTAGTCTTGACTTTGCCATGAATGTGTGATATGCTCATGATCATGAAAAGGTAAGGGTATCTCTCTGGACTTATTTTCTCATTTTTAAGATGAACATATTGGAACAGTAATCTTATTTTTAATGATGACCAATGATGATGATTGTAAGTAAGTAGTGCAATCTTTTTAGATAGAGGCCTAATCTTAAAGTCAAGAAGACCTGATTTCCAATTCTTCCTTTGACTCATATTGTCTGCCCACAGTCATCATTTAAACCCTTAGGCCTAAGTCAACTCAGTACGACTGCAAGCTGCAGAACAATTACTGCTCCACATTGGTGGAGAGAATTCATCACAGCAATGGAAGTCACAGGTCCATGAGGACATTTAATTTCTTTTAGCTTACCGTTCTTTTTGTGTGTAAGATTCTGAGTCTGAGATTTTATGGCCTATCTGGAAAAGATGATGCATAATATAAATGAATGACTGCCTAATAATAGAGTTTCAGGAAGTTGGGTAGGAGAGAGATTTCTAGCAGGAGGATCATTTAACATCTTTTTAATTATATAGGCAGCCCCTCCTTGACCACAGTAAAAAGTCAGGAGAATGAGCGAATTTGGGCTTTTGTCCAAGTTCTGCTGTCAGTATTCTCATCGAATTATTTCCTTCCCTGTGCCTCAGTTCCCTTCTCTGTCAAAGGGTCAGACAGGTGATCTCTAAACTTTCTCATTGGAAGAGTTTATAAAAATCTATGCTGTAGTACCTCTCGCTGTCCAACATGAAATGAAACCCTGGCCTTTTCTCTCCCTCATTTTTGAAAGTGGAGAAGTGATGCCTGCTTCCAGTCTTTTCAGAAGAACTCTTAAAGTCTTTATAGAAAATAACGAAGCACTTGGTCATCTTTTCAGAAGGACGCTCTGTAAATGCCAGTGACCACGGCCATATTAATTGCTTAACCCAAACTGACTCTTGGCTGCTATGGAACTTCCAAAGGCCAATTTCAGCCCTAGGAAAACATGGAAGTGTCTAAAATATTCCCTCAAGGGGAAATCCTTTCAAAACAGACCAGAGGTTAAGAGTTTTGTTATCCTTCCTTGCACTGTTTTTTATAAAGAAAAAACATGTGAGTTGACAGGAATGGAAAGTGAACTGGATAGAGGAGAATGGGACTCCATAGATCATCTTCAGCTCTGAATAGAATAAGGACTTCATTTGAGAGGAAGAAAAGCAATGCAGAGAAGAGTAATAAAAAGTCTTTTCTGGGAAATCACAGTATTCTAGCGGCTAAATATAGTGTTTGTGAAGTCTCAAGGCTTGTACTTTTTCTCTTATTTTTTGGTCATCTGACTTCTACCAGGACTATCTCAAACAGGAGAGAGATATTCTCACTGAATATGGCCATGCTTTTCTTTCCCTCTTTTCCATTATACAGCTTGGCAACATGGGCCAGATGAGCTTTCCTTATCATGTAGTGTAGCATGTAAATGCTATAATTAGGAATCCTGAAATAATTAAAACTCAGTAACAGCTATCTTCACTATAGATTTTGCAAAGGGTACTTGTCTTAACATCAGTATATCTACCTTCAGCTAAGTCATTAATATATATTTTGACCAGCACAGCACTATTTCACTTTTGCCTTTGTATCTCTAGAACTTAACCCAGTGCCCTGCATTTAGTAAGTTCTTAAATAAACACATATCATTTGACTGACTGAAGGATAAGTCCAGGAATCTCTATCCTAGAGACTCTTTCACCTTGACTTCAGTTTGTTAATAGCCAGGCTTCGGATCTATTCACAATGAGTTTCAGACCCATTGAGCTCTATTATCATTTAGCATTCTTCATCTTATTTAGAAGCTTAGCATGAGTTTGTGCTGTTGAGTCATTTTCCATTGATGTCCAACTATCCACAACCTCATTTGGGATTTTCTTAGCAGAGTTACTGGAATGTTTTGCCATTTCCTTCTCTAGTTAGTTTTACAGATGAGGAACTGAGGCAGAGTAAAGTGACTTCCCAGAATCTTATAACTAGTAGGTAAGTGAGACCAGAATTGCACTCAGGAAGATGAGTCTTCTTGACTTTAGAACTTTCTCTACTATACTACCTAGCTTTCCCAGAAAACTTGAGAATCTTTGTAAAATATTTTGCTGAAGTCTAGGTCAGTTTTATGGCATCAAATTGAATAATTATGTACTTAAATATACTCCTCCAATCCACAAGCCTAGTCAGTCTGTCAAAAAATGAAATGAGATTAATTTTCCATGACCATCATGGTACAATAGAAAGGTACTAACAAGGGTCAGAAGGCTTGGGTTCAAATATCATTTCTGATATTGCTACCTATGTGAGCCTGGGCAAGCCATTTAATTTTCCTGGGCCTCAGTTTCCTCATCTGTGAAATAAAGGAGTTGGATGAGAGATCTCTGGGGGTTTTTGTGATCACCATTTTTTGAGATGTTCATTGTTCAGATGTTTAATATGCATTCTATGGTTTTGTGTATAAAGTCCTGTTCATCATTGCCAGTGGTTTCACCATTGCAGTTGTCAGTTCTTTTCAGTGTCCTAGAGACTTAAATTCATCATAGACAATGAGCTGTTTTCTTATCACTTTACTTTTATTGGATTCTATTTCCTCTTTGCCCTTTTTGTTGTTGTTCTATACTGTCTAATCTAAAGAAAAATCAGAAGCTAAATTAGAGTTGAATAGTTCTACTTTTTCTGTGTCACCTAATATTATTGTTTATTCTAAGCCAAGTAATTGCCCTATTCCTTTCTTTGCTCTTTTTCTTTTATGAGTATGGGGGCATACTTATCACCATTTTTGATCATCCTTGGCAACATTTAATTATGAATATTAGTGATCTAGTCATTTTCCTAAAAAGAACTTTGCTTTGCTTTTTTGTATAGATTCTTCTTCACCTGTCCTACTATTATCATCTGTATGTGTCTTTTTTAATCAAAGTTTTATTCTATAGAATGTTTAATGAAATAATCGTTAAAGGTGATCACAACAGATAAGGTAGCTACTGTTATTTACATGAAATTGAAATGTTTCTCCACAAACGAAATACATCAAGGATAATAAGAGAAACTGTTAAATGGGGGAAATATTTACAATAACTAGCTGGAATATTCAGCTAAAAACCATTCTCAATGGGTAGTTGGTCAAAATGAACAAATAGTTCTCAAGTGGATTACACGGTATTAACAATAATATGTACTTTAAGAAACAACGAATATGATGCATAGAAACATGGAATGACACTGATGTAAAATAAAGTAGGCAAAGCCAAGAAACAACATACACAATGACTATAAAAATGTAAATGGAAAGAACAAAAACCACAAAACTATTGGAATTAATGTTGAAAATTTACAAATAACAAAATTGGCTCCAAATAAGAAATGAAAGAAACTTCCTCACTTCATTCTACTGTGCAGAGTGTGAGGGGAGTCCATAGGTTTAAAACATTGCTATAGATTAACAGGCTTTTTTGGTTTGAGGGGTTTTTTTTTTGTTGATCCCCCCATCTTCACTTCTTTTTCTTTTTTAATTTTTTATATGGGATGATATCTGGAAGAAGGGTGGAGAAGGAATGAAGGGGGAAATACAGGCTATGTAAAAACAAAATTTACTAAAATCACTAATATCACTAAAATTTATTTCTAAAATAATTGCACTATAACAGTGATGCCATTTGGTAGGAGCCAAGTAAATTATATCAAACTGCTTGTTTCTGCACTTCACACCACTGTAATGGTGTACCTTTAGTGCTTGTGTCTAGTTTTATATATTTTATATTTCTTTCTCCACTATCTCTTAATCCTAATTAAGAAAAATTGGCAGCCATCTCTTCTTTCCTACCCTTTCTAATTTGATACTTCTGCCATGGGCAGCAACTATAATTCTGAACCTTGTAATGTTTGCAAACTTAAAGAGGATTGCTTTGTTTTGTTTTCTTTTTCCTCCTTAACCTTGCATAATAAATTCAGGCAAAGAGATCCACTTGGTTTTCTTAGTTATCTGCTATTCTCATTTTTTGGATTGAGAGCAGAATTATAGGTAAAACTCCCTATCTGTCTCAGAGAGCTTCCTCACAAAGTGCTAAAGTGTTTTTCTTACACTGAACAGAGAGGATGGTTGCTTTGCAATCTTTTCTGACTCAGGTTGAAATGTTGGCAGGGATCCTTCATTTTTTTTTATTTCCCTGTGTTTTGTGAGACCCAACTGAGGCAATGGGACAAGTGGAAAGATGAGCTATGTTCCTGAAGCCATTTTGCAAAGCATTTAGTTTTTCTTTTCATATGGGCATTAAAAATAAAAATGTCTTAACTACCTCTGATACAAGCCTTTGCTAATTACTAGAGGAGGAAGCTATGCCTGGTGTTGAACAATTTCAGATATGGTCCTATTATTTTGAAAGGTTACCCATGTCCTTACCCATGGTATTTCTGGTGCTGACAACCATGCATTCTTCCCCGGGGGATAATATTCAGGCAGCTTTGGCTGCCAGAAAAGAACATTAGCACATAATTCTTCTTCTGCTTCCCTTCACTTACTCCGCCTCCAATTTCAACAGTAAAATGTGTTAAAGAAAAAAAAATCAGGGGCCACATTGGCATATTATGGTACATAAAGCACATTAGTAACAATAAATAGAACATAAATCCCTTGGGCAGGTACTTGTTAAGCACTGGATTTTATATAATACCTCAGTGCTTAGAAAAGATGTAATAATATATATTTATATAATTGATGGATGAATCCTCTGATTTATTAATATAGCATGAATTTTAATGTGATAATTATCAGGTGACATCACTCATGTCACCACAAAAGCACATCTCTCTCTTTAACATCCCCAACTTTGATTGTATCTGTTTTTCAACAAAACATTTATTAAGTACCTACTATGTGTCAGGCACACTGATTAATGAAGACTTATTTCAGTGGGCCAGGAAGGATATGGAAATCACTTTAAAAAAAAAAAAAGAATCCTATTATTATTAATCTTTAGTCTTTACATCATATTCCTTTCCAAATATATTTCTCTGACCCTCTCTCCCCAATAAGTTATTCTTGTAATAAAGATTAAAAATAAAGAAGGAATAAATCAGCAAAACTAGTGAACATATCAATGACATCTGATTATATATGCAGTATTCCATATCTAGAATCACTCCCCTTCTGTAATGAAGGGAGGGAGGGAAAGAGCTTTGAAGTGCTCAACCTTTATACTCAAAGTCATAGACTGTGAGAACTAGGATTAGGAAGAAAAATCATAGAATTTAGCAAAATTTCAAGGCATTTAGTCCAAGAATTGTTTAATCTGGGGTCTATGAACTTGTTATTGTTAACAGTATTTACATTCTAATAACTTTTTTTTATTTTTTATTTTTTATTTATTTAATAGCCTTTTATTTACAGGTTACATGTATGGGTAACTTTACAGCATTAACAATTGCCAAACCTCTTGTTCCAATTTTTCACCTCTTACCTCCCACTCCCTCCCCCCAGATGGCAGGATGACCAGTAGATGTTAAATATATTAAAATATAAATTAGATACACAATAAGTATACAGGACCAAACCATTATTTTGCTGTACAAAAAGAATCAGACTCTGAAATCTAATAACTTTGTTTCAGTATAATTGGGGTTTTTTTTGTAGTCTATATGTGTTATTTTTATGCATTTTAAATTACTATTCTGAAAAGGAGTCTCTGGGTATTATAAAATTGCCAGAAGAGTCTGAGACACACTCACATCCACACCCACACCCACACCCAAAAAGCTGAATAAGTGGGTAAGTTGTGGTCTGAGATTCAGAAGATTTAATTAATCATCCCCAACTACCTTGCCAGGTATATGTTATTCAGTACCTACTTCCTTTAAAAGATAGAATCTCATAAAAATTTTAAGAAATTAAATTTTGCAGTTGAGGAAATAATCCAGGCTTTCTTTAAACTTTCTTACCCTCTCTTAGAGAGTTTGTACTACACAGTTCAGGACTCTTAGAAGAGAGACAATCTTATTTTTATAAAGAGAGAACAGAGAAACAAAGCTCTCACAAAGTAACACTGAGGAAGAATGGGAAGAACTATTGCTTCTCAGTATAAGCCCACAGTAGGCAACTTTAGGGGAGGGGCTAGTACCCATTTATAAACCTTTATAGGGATTCTTCAGTCTTCTACTGGGTTTAGGTTAGAGGTGTCAGGGTAGATTTTATAGGTCTAACATAGTTCTCATAATTATTGTCTTGCTGAGATTTCCCCCTCTTTCAGTAAGAAAGGCCCTAGTTTTATGGAATATCTGCCTTCCTCTAATAGGCTAGTGTTATTTCTTAGCAGACTGTCCCATCCTCCCCACAGAGCAGGAGACGACAAAGTAGATTCGGAAATTCCTGAACATTGGGAAGTCGACTCTAATGCAATTACCTGAAATAAAAGAAGGGGTCAGATAATAAGGGGCAAAGGTTTTTCCTTTTAAAATAAAGGGAGGGGTAAACAGAACCAGCTGCCCTTCCAAACACCCAACTCTCCTCATTAAGTATTTTAAAAGGCTAATAGGCACAAGTGGCTAATTATGTTGAAATCCAGAGGACTTGGTCTCCTCATCAGATCTCAGCTGGCTGGGAAACTAGAGAGGTAGAATCTTTTCCTAGACCAAAAGAACCTTACTGGCTGAATTGGAACCTAGGAATAAGTAGATGGATTGGAAGATTTCAATATGGTAATCCATAGCATATCTCACATAGTATTAAAAAAAACCTCATAATCTCAAGTCAGAGACCTTGACTCCAATATCCACCTTGATCTTTATTACGTATGTGACCTTGGACAACATTTAGTTGATATCATTCTTTGTTTTCTCATCTGTAAAGTGAAGGGGCACCTCTGATTTCTCTTCTTAACTCTTTAATCCCATGTCACTTTGTGACAGATTGACAGACCTCTTAGCGACAGTGGTGAATAATGGGTGCATTACTGGAGGAAGTGGAATGGTTCATTTTAAAAGTTAGAATGGTTATTAATGAGGGAAAAGAAAAAAGCTGAATAAGTGGGTAAGTTGTGGTCTAAGATTCAGAAGGTTTAATTAATCATCCCCAATTACCTTGCCAGGTATATGTTATTCAGTACCTACTTCCTTTAAAAGATAGAATCTCATAAAAATTTTAAGAAATTAAATAGCTACTAGCATAGCACAAGCGTTTTAAGTATATAAAATTTCAATCATTTCATAATGAAAGTTTCTACAATTAAGATGACAAAACCAGTAAGAATTTCTCTTTTTTCTTTGTTATCAAGAATTTATTTTTTTTTCTTCTTCCCCCTTCCCCCCCCCCATCCCTTGAGAGTCAGAAGAGAGAGTAGGCAAAATAAATAGCTACATTGATCATGTCCAAAATATGGGTCTCATTCTACATAGTCTAGTTCTTCATCTCTTTCTTGTGTGGTAGTCAGCATGTTTTATTATTGGTACTCTAGAATCATAATTTTTCCTGGTTTTGCTTATTTCACTCTGAATTAATCTTCTCAGGTTTCTTCTCCTTTTTCTCCTCTTTTTTGTTGTTGTTTGATTGGGTTTTTTTGTTTTGTTGTTTTTTGGAAATTTTATTTTATTATGACAGTTTGGCAGCTTCTATATAATTCTATATATTTTATGGACTAAGGTTGCAAAATTACTTCATTAGGCCATGGAAGTTGGAAGTAGAAATATAAGTATATGTTTTTGTTTTGTTTTGTTTTCAGAAAAATCTCAGAAGGAAAATTGTAGTTAGAATGCAAGAGATCCGTTGGAATAGAACTGTAGGTTTTCTTAGTTAAAACAAATGATCATGAACTGTGTGTGTGGGGGGGTGTATTTATGGTCCCCCGTGCTATATTTTATCTAATTTTTTTTTCTATTCTAGTTACTACATTGATGGCCGAGTAGTCAAGGTGATGGACTTCCTGAAAACCCGTCTTTTAGACACACTCTCTGACCAGATTAGGAAAATTCAGAAAGTGAGTAAAAGGTATATTGGAATAAAGATAAGTGAGCCTCTGGCTGAGGCATGGGAAAGTGGTCACTGTGTCATATTTGCATAACAAGGGCAGAACAATGTGAGAAGGGAAGGAACCCTAACACCATCCTCATGGGAAATTGACCTTGAAAGAGACTCCTGCCAGGCCCCACTGGGGGTATTTTGGGTTGGGGGAGATATTTGAAGATATTTGTTGTGATTTTAGTATTTGAGATGCTCAGAGTTTATGGTAATTAACAAACCTTCCTCAATGAACAAACGAATGGCATATATTCCATAATGAAGTCTTTTGACAAAAATTGTGATTTGAAATGTGTATTCCATTAATTCAGCAGACATTTATTAAGCATCTACCTTGTATAGAGAACTGTGGTAAACACTTAGGAAATTATAAAATTTAGCAAAAACTCTGGTCTCTTCCCCTTAGGATTTTAAAATATATAGGGAGATAAATTACAAACACAGATAACAATAGCTCACAATATTAACTGAAACCACATTAGAGAGTTGCAAAACAAAGTACTTTTTGAGTTTTGAAGAAGGAGGCTGTTGCCTCAAAGTTTTGCTCTTGGTTTTGTCTCCATGTCAGTCTTTGACTAAGAAATCAAGTATTTCTTATAAATAAGTGGTGTGACTAAAAATAGTTTGTAATTTAAAAGTGCTGTTTTATTGCATGCCATTGACTTATATTGTCAGAATATACCCCCTCCCCTTTTTTTTCTTAAGCTGTAAAATCGCGTGCCTGCAACATACCTGGATTGCTACTAGATGGGGCTCCTGCAACTTTGGGAGTCAAAATCAAGAAAAGATTCATTCTCTTCTGGGAAATATATCTCTAAATTTAGTATACAGTTTACTTTCTTAGGTCAGCGAGGTGTCAGAGTGCATAGAGTATCAGGCCTACAGTAAGGAAAGTATCTCCTTGAGTACAAATCTAGTCTTAAATATTTATTAACTATGACCTTGCAAATTAATCCTGTTTAACCCAATTTCTTCATCTTTAAAATGATCTGGAGAAGGAAATGGCAAACCATGTCAGAATATTTGCCATGAAAACCCCAGATGAAATCACAAAGAGGTGGAAACAAATGGACAACAATAGCTACTTTATTAAGCAAATTAAATGATTGAGAAAATAGAATTTTATAACTTGCATAGAATTAACTGTGGAAGGATATTCCATTTGGAGCCATAGTATAAAAAGATTTAAGATTTAGCTTCAGGAAGTACTCACTGTGAGTTATAATATTCATGGTTTATACTGATCATCAGAATAGGGATTTTTTTCTACTGCATGTAAACACAGACTGTTTTCTGAATATCAAATAAAAGATAGCATCCCATTCCATAAGCTTCTTCAATTTCATTCAACAATTGTCTAGTGTGTCCCAAACTGAAACAAACAAAATAATAGTCTCTTCCTTTTACTAGAAAATGCATGTCAATATAAGTAAATAAAAGATAATTTTATTTTTAAAAATGTTAACATTGTTACATAGTTATTTAAAAATTAAATAACATTGTTATTTAAAGCATTTAAAGTTCTTTAAAGCTCCAAATTCTATCCTCTTCCTCTTTCTGAGATGGTAAGGAATTCAACAGAGGTTATACCTATATAACTTTGTAAAACACTTCCATATTAGTTATTTTGTACAAGAAAACTCTAATAAAAGGAAAAAATGATGGAGTAAAAAATAGCATGCTTCAGTTTATGTTCAATTAATATTAGTTTGTTCTGTGGAGGCAGATAGTAAACTTCATTTTTAATTCTTTAGGATTGTCTTAGATCATTATATTGCTGAGAGCAGCTAAGTCATTCAGAGTTCTTTATCAAAAAATATTGCTATTACTGTTTACAACGTTTTCCTGGTTCTGTTCACTTGACTCTGCATCAGTTCATGTAAGTCTACTCAGGTTTTTCTGAAATAACCCTGCTTATCATTTCTTACAGTGTTGGTGTTTCTTTTTCTAAAACACAGCCAGGTGATAAAAGTTCAGATCTTTTATTGTGTCCTTCAATCTAGCCCGGTTAGCTCAGGCCTATCTCTCTGCTTGGTTCCAAGAGCTCTTGCAGCTTTGCCCTTGGCTTCTGCCTCTGCTTTCTTCTGCCTCCAGCCAGCACCAAGGTTCAAGATGCAATGAATCTCTCTTGCCTCAAAGATAGGGCTTGTAAGCTTTCTTCCAGAGTGCTCTGTCTCCGACCCCAATCGATGTTCCCCAGAAAACTCTCTCAAGAAAATTCCCTCAAGTAACTAACTCCAAGCTCTAAGAGCTTCCTGTTATATATGATCTCCCAAAGGTTAACTCCGCCTTCTGGAGGGAGAGGGATTCTGGGTTATCTCCCAGAGTGCTCTCTGGCCCTAAGGGAGGTGTGAATCCCGTGTTTCTTTCTAAATCCTGAACTCTCCCAAAAGTGTGAACTCCATTGAGTACTTAGATACTTATGAGCTCTCTAAAGGTATGAACACAAGCATTGTTTCCACCAGTATTAGCAACTTATCACCTTGTAAGGATTCGCTCTAAGGTGTGAACCAATAAGCACTGTATCAATTCTATTGAGTTAACACCAGGATTCTGACATCACCCTTGAGTTTTCACCTTGTTTCAAGTTGAGTTGACACTAGGATTCCAACATTACAGCATAGTAATATTCCATTATAAACATATACTCCAGCTTCTTTAGCTATTCTCCAATTGATGATCACCCCTTTGATTTCTAATTCTAAGCTACCACAAAAAGAGCTGTTATATTTTTGTACAAATAGGTCCTTTTCCCTTTGGGATATAGATATAGCAGTGATATTGCTGGATCATGAGGTCCTCACAGTTTTATTGTCCTATGGACATAGTTCCAAATTGCTCTCCAGAATGATTAGATTGGATTCACAATTAATTCCTTCAGCAGTGCATTAAGTATCCCAGTTTATATACATTCCCTCAAACATCCAACATTTTCTTTTTTTGTCATATTAGTTACTCTGTAAGTATAAAGTAGTATCTTAGAGTTGTTTTAATTTGTATTTCTTTGATCAACAATGATTTAGAGCATTTTTAATAAAACTATAGGTAGCTTTAATTTATTCATCTGAAAACTATCTATTCATATCCTTTGACCATTTATCAATTGGGGAATAACTTGTATTTTTATTAATTTGATTGCATTATCTATAATTATAAGAAATAAGGTATTTATCAGATATACTTTTTGCAAAAAAAATTTCCTCAGTTTTCTGTTTTCCTTATACTTTTGTTTTTTCTTTGCACAAGAACTTGTTAACTATATATATATATATATGTTATATATATATATATATATATATATATATAGTTATATTTTGTAATGCTCTCTTTATCTTCTTTGACCCTAAATTCTTCCTTTTCCACAAATCTAACAGGTAAACTCTTCTATGATCTCTTAATTTAATTAGGGTATCTGCCTTTATATGTAAATCATGTACTCATTTTGATCTTCTCTTGGTATACAGTATGAGTTGTTGGTCATCCTGCAACAGGGTTTTCCAGTTTTTCCAGTAGTTTTTGTCAAATAATGAGCTTTTGGTACAAAAGCTTTGCAGTTTATCATATACTAGATTACTATGATCATTTACCATAATGTAATTTGTATCTAATATGTTCCACTGATCCACCATTCTATTTCTTAGCCAGTACCAGACTGTTGTGATAATTATTTCTTTATAATACAATTCAAGATCTGGTATGGCTAGACCACTTTCTTTCACATTTTTATTTTCATTGATTCCCTTGACAGCCTTGAGCTTTCATTCTTCCAGTTGAACTATTATTTTTTTCCTAGTTGTATAAAATAATATTTGATAGTTGGATTGCCATGGCACTGAATAAATAGATTAATTTAGGAAGAATGGTCGTTTTTATTATATTGGCTCTGCCTACTCATGAGCATTTAATAGTTTTCCAATTGTTTAGATCTGACTTTATTTGTGTGAAAAGTATTTTATAATTATATTCATATAGTTCCTGGATTTATCTTGGCAGGTAGATTCCCAAGTATTTTATATTACCTAGTTATTTTAAATGGAATTTCTCTTTTTATTTCATGCTGCCAGACTTTGTGGCTAATATGTAGACATACAGATGATTTGTTGGTGTATTTTGTATCCTGCAATTTTGCTAAATTTTGTTAATATTTTCAAGTAGTTTTTTAGTTGATTCTCTAGGATTTTCCAACTACAACATCATATCATCTGCAAAAGAGTGATAAATTTCTTTCCTCATAGCCTATTACGATTCTTTTAATTTCTTTTTCTTCTCTTATTGCTATGGTTAACATTTCTAGTACATTACTAAATAACAGAGATGATAAAGGGAATTTTTACAATATTCTTGATTGTATTGTAAAGGCTTCTGAGTTATCCTTATCACAGATAATGCTTGTTGGTGGTTTAGATACATATTATTTATCATTTTAAAGTAAACTCCAATTTTTCTATGCTCTCTAGTGTTTTTAATAGGAGTGGGTGTATTTTATCAAAGGCTGTCTGCATCTATTGAGATAATCATATGATTTCTTTTGGTTTTATTATTGATATGATGAATCATGCTAATAATTTTCCTAATATTGAACCAGTTTTGCATTACTGGTATAAACCCTATCTAGTTACAGTGTATAAATCATTCTGATATAATGGCATAATATAATTGCTAGTCATTTATTTAAAAAAAATTTGCATCAATATGCATTAAGGAAATTGGTCTATAATTTTCTTTCTCTGTTTTGACTCTTCCTGGCTTGAATACCAGAACTAGAGTTGTATTATAAAAGGAATTTGATAGTACTACTTCTTTGCCTGTTTTCCCAAATAGTTTACATAATATTGGGATTAGTTGTTCTTTAAATGAATAGTTGGATTCGCTTGTGACTACATCTGAAGCTGGGGATTTTTTTTTAGGATGTCCATTGATGACTTATTCATTTTCTTTTTTCTAAGATTAGGTTATTTAAGTATTTTATTTCTTCTGTTAATGTAGATAATTTATATTTTTGTAGATATTCATCCATTTCATTTAGACTGTCAAATTTATTGGCATATTAATTGGGCAAATTAGTTCCTAACAATTGTCTTAATTTCCTCTTCATTAGTGATGAGTTAATTCCTTTCATTTTTGATTCCAGTAATTTGGTTTTCTTCTTTCCTATTTTAAATCAAATTAAGCAGTGGTTCAGCTATTTTTTTTTTAATAAAACCAGTTTCTAATTTTGCCTATTAGTTCAATGGTTTTCTTTTAATTTTATTAATTTTTCCTTCAATTTTCAAGATTTCCAATTTGGTGTTTAGTTGGGAATTTTAAATTTGTTCCTTTTTAAGCTTTTCTTTTTTAGTTGCTTACTTTGCATGCCTCATTCACTGATCTGCTTTTTCCCTATTTCACTGATATAAGCAATTAAAGATATATTTCCCCTTAAGTACTATTTTGGCTTCATTCCATAAATTTTGATATGTTGTCTCACTTGTCATTTTTTAATGAAATTATCATTTTTTTCTATGATGTGTTCTTTTATCCCCTGTATCTCTTTTAATTAGATCTATTTTTGCCTTTGTTTTGTCTGAGATCATGATTACTATCTATGCTTTCTTTGCCTCCACAGAAACAGAATAGATTCTGCCCAAGTTCTTATCTTTAACCTGTGTGTTTCTTTCTTCTTCAAATGAATTTCTTGTCAAAACATAGAATTCTGGTATTTAATTCATTCTGCTACTCATTTCTGCTTTATGGGTGAGTTCATACTACTTACATCTTTAATTCTGATAATTAACTGTGTATTTCCCTACATGATTTTATATTCTCTCTCTTCCTTTTTTGCCTTTCACACTTTCCCTCCTCACAAGTGTTTTACTTCTGATCATCACTTTTCCCAATACACCCTTCCTTTTATTAGTCCTTCATCCCCGTCTATTATTCCTGTCCCTTTTTATTTCTCTATAGTGTTTAAGATAGGTTTCTATCTTATTGTATGTTATTCCCCTTGAGCCAATTTTGATGAGAGTACAGTTTTAAGCTTTGCCTGCCACCACCATCATCTGTCTTCCCCTCCATTATAATAGTCTTTTTCATGTTTCTTTTATGTGGATAATTTACCCCATTCCATCTCTCCTCTCCTTTTTCTAGTGCAGTTTTCTTTTTCACTTCTTTATTTTTGGAGTATCATCCCATCAAGTTAACTTTATATTCACACCCTTTGTGTACATATATCCTTTCTAAATGCCATTGTAGAATAAAATTGTTGAGTTACAAATATTAACTTGTCATATAGAAATATAAAAGAGTTTAAACATTGAATTTCTCATGTTTTCTCTTTCTTGTTTCTTTTTTTTTTCTTTTTTTTTTTTTTTTTTTTTACCTTTTTATGTTTCCCTTGTCTTGTTTTTGGAGGTCAAATTTTTATTCAGCTCTGGTCTTATTAGAAATGCTTGATAGTCCTGTTTTAATTAAATATCCTTTTTTTTCTCTGAAAGATTAATATTCAGTTTTTCTGGATAGGTGATTCTTGGTTTTAATCTTAGCTCCTCTGGTTTCTGGTATATCACATTCCAAGCTCAGTGGTTCTTTATTGTGAAAGTTGCCAAATCCTGTGTAATCCTAATTGCAGCTTCACAATATTTGAATTTTTTTTTATGGCTGCTTTAATACTTTCTCCTTGATCTGTGACTCTGAAATTTGGCTATGATGTTCCTGGGAATTTTTTCATTTGGGAATCTCTTTCAGGCAGTGATCAATGAATTCTTTCAATTTCTGTTTTGCTCTCTAATATAATTCTAATAAGATATTATATATATTACATATATAATATATATAATTCTAATAATAATATAATTCTAATATATTAGGAGTATTTTCTTTGATACTATCTTGAAAGATGTTGTCCAGGATTTTATTTTTAAATTATGTATGTCAGATAGTCCAATAATTCTTATATTATCTCTCCTCCATTTGTTTTCTAGGCTAGTAGTTTTTCCAATGAGAAACTTCACATTTTCTTCTTCTTTTTTTTTAAATCATATTTTGATGCCATATAAGAGTTGTGAGTTTCCACTTATTCAATTCTAATTTTTAAGGAATTATTATTTTCTTCAGTGTGCTTTTGTACTTCTTTTTCCATTTGGCCAATTCTGAGTTATTTTCCTTGATAAATTTTTGTATATCTACTCCCATACTATTGCCTCTTTTTTCATGATTCTTATGCATAAAAACTCATTTCTTTTTGCAGTTTTTCTTTTGCTCCTCTAATTTACTTTTGCACATTCTTTTTGAGCTTTTTTATGAATTCTTTTGGGGTCTGACATCAATTTACATTTTTCTTTGAGGCTCCATATGTAGCCATTTTGATACTGGTATTTTTTTTTAAGTTTATGCCTTGATCCTCCCTATCATCATAGTACCTTTGTATAATCACACTATTTTTTGTTTGTTTTTTTGCTCACTTTTTTTTCTGTGTTTTTTGTGACATGGTGTTTTTGTGTAAGAGTTGAACTTTAGTTCTATACTGTCCCAAGCTTTTTGTGTCAGGGCTCTGGGACTTGCTCCTGACTTTCAACAGGCTTCAGAGCTTAGCTGCTTGATTTCTCTGAAGGGTAGACTTCCTTTTTGGTTTATACTGGGAGACAGGGGTGGAGGGTTTGTAGTCTCCCAGTTAGCTTCCTCTGGTTTAGAGTTTAGCTCACTAGCCTGCTCCAGGAGTGGAGCTTTGCTGCTGGGTTGTTATAGTAACAGGATCTTTCTTATTGTTGGCCCTGGAGGAGATGAAGAAAAGTGATACCTGAGAACCTTGAGGAAGCACAGTTTCTCTTCCATAGTGGGCACTGAGGAAATGTTTGTTGATTGATTCATCAAGATGGAAGCAAAAAGGGTATATATTCCAAGCATGGAAAATAGCCTATGGAGACAGTAGATGGAATAGCTAGTTTGGCACATGGAAGGGCTATCTGCAGAGATAGCCCACAACTAACTTGTGGAGGGTTTTCAATGGCAGAGTAAGATTTTTGAATTTTATTCTAGAGGTTAATAGAGGGAGCCAGGAGAGATTTTTGAGCAGCTAAGCCTGCTCAGACCTGTACTTTACAAAGAGAATTTTGAATATCCCTTCCAATATCGTGAAGTACTTGAATAAGCTCAAATACTGGGAAATATTTATTACAATACACAAATTTTAGAAGGCAGTAATCAGCAATAGAACATAAGTCTGTTACCCAGCTCAAACCCAATAGCATGGAGTTTACCAAATAACATTTTGCTCTGTTTTTTAGAACACCCTTGTAGAACCTTCTTCACAGTCACCTTGAGTTACTTCTGCCAGAATTTATCCAACAATAACATTGACAAAAGCCTCTTAATGTAGCATTAGCAACTTCACAGAAGCACTACTTCCATTAAGGGATTTGACAAAGGGATGTAGCCAAAAGGTTTATGAGGACAATTTTTATTCAAATGCTACTTTAATGAAAACATAGCTGGCTCATTCTCGGGTGTCATAAAATGTCTTATCTTTCTAGATGATAAATATGGTCCTATCTCTTTTTTATTCATAGGACTGTCATCTATGACTCTTTCAAAGAGGAATCTTAAGTGTCAATTATTCAAGACATTCAAAATGATTCATAATATGGTAGAATGAAAAGAGCACTGACTGTTATCAGAAGTCATGTGTTTCATTTCCAAGCTCTGTCACTAATTGTGTGACCTTGAAAGCTTACATAATGTCTCTAATAATCTTCACGAAATCTTTGTTTTCTATTTCCTCATCTGGAACATGATAGGATTAGATCTAGGTCTCTTCAGCTCTAGAACTGCTAACTGTTTATCCTGCATATTTCCTACTTCTGGGTCTTTGTCCCAGTAATACCCCACTGCTGGAAAGCATATCCTTCTCCACTTTACTTTCTAGAATATCTAGCTTCCTTCAAAGCATAATATAATTACTATTTTTCCATGCGTTCTTTTCTGATTTTCTTTTATCCCCGTTGTCAGTGTTCTGTATCTCTTGAAACTACATTGTATATATACTCTCTTTTTATTTATATGGATTTAGATGGCTACTGGGATCCCTTTCACTTCTAAAATTCTGTGATATTCTAAATCCATATAAATTTATAGTTGAAAAGAAATCCTTTTTACAATCCATGTGACAAATGGCCATTAACCTCTCTCTAAAGATCTCCAGTGAGTATATCTTTTAGAATGTGTGCCTAAGGAATGTTTATTTTAAAGGTGAACAATAACATAAAGGGCACAATTTCTTATTCAAACTAAAGAAACTTAAGACTTTCCTTTTCCTAAAATTAAACTAGAATTTTAACTAAACTTTACTAAAAATACAAACTTGGCAAAGAGCTTCTTTCAATCAAACCCTTTCCCTTTCCTTAAAATACCTATTTTCCTTTTCAATTTTATCTTTTTGGCTCAAAACATTTTCCAATAGCCCTGCCATGAAAGGCCTTACTGGAATTTAAGGATCAGCCACCAGAGAAATAGATTTTTCAAATTTGGGTTTAAACTGTTTTGCCTTTGTACCAACCAGTAGCTCAAAGATAAGTAGATTTTAAGATTGAGCTATGTAGAAAAAAAACTGACTGAGAAGTCAAAAGAGAAAGAAAATGTCTATTGCTTTTCTGTCCTGACTACAGATGGGGAGCCCTAGGCAGAAGCAGGTACTTCCTTTGGGACAGTAAAGAGGGAGGACACAGAACCTAGCTAGTTTTCACCAAGTAAAAGCACCCTTAGAGCAGAAAAGCAGCACTACAGAGAAAGTGGGGAGGAAGGCTCTAGATTCTAGGCATAGGATTATAATGCACCTCTCCTTTTCCCCCACACTAGAGCTTCACAGAATGTTAGAGAGAGAATGGAAGAAGGAAGCAGAAGGAGTACCACTAGAGGGTGTGTCCACTAGGAGGATCCTTCCAAAAAACTGTGAAAAAGCAGCTTCAAGATGGCAAGATGGCCTAGAACATTGGGATATTCCCCAGCACACTTCACATAATATGTAGATAGCACGATAGTCTTATGTTACCCATTCCACCTTTGGACAAATATCTGCTCAATAGAATATAATGTCAGTGAAAGCAAGGATTGTTTCATCTTTGCCTTTGTATCAGAGTTTAATAAATGTTTCTCAAATATTATGTGTTTTTTTTTAAACATTAAGTATTTTCCTTTAAAGGAAAATATCAAATAAATGTTTGGACTATAAGTAACCAACTAATCAGTGCCAAGTATTAAAACATACGTATCTCTTTTGTCCAACATGTTTACACATGGAGACCACCAAGATAACAGTTATTATAATAGGAGATTTTTGCCAGTTAAAAATAATTTTTAATTGATGGACCACTACAGCATTTCCATGGAAGGCAATGGCCCTAATTCCCCTCTGAAGCTGAATTAGAGGGCTATAACATGGTCTTTTTACAAATCTGGAAAGTTTACCTCCCTTCTCAACCCCTCCTCCCAAAAAAAATTCCCTTACCATTTTTTAAAACTTATCTTCCATTTATAAATCTCTTCCTCCTACTCTACACCATTGCAGCTCCAATCTAGGAAGAAGCTGGTCATCGTCTGACCATTACAGTACAAGGTCTGTAATCAAGTCTTTTAGAAAAAAAAACTGAGTTTCCCATGAGAACTATCAATTGGATCTCCTCAATTGGACTCCCATCAATTAGAGCCCCTGTTCATGTGAACATAATCCGATTCTTAAAGAAACTGCAAGTTTCCCATGAGAACAGCCTGTCAAGAAGATGCTGTGTCCTGCTATAGAACTAAAAATTTGGGTTTATAAATATCATAGACAGCTTCAACTTTCTTCCCTCTCCACTGACTCACCAGTCATTTCACAGTCACGTGTCTACATCTAAACACTGGGCAGACACAGACAGGCTGATGATCTGTAAACTACAAATTTTCCCAGATGACAAGAAATGATATGAAGTCATGGCAGTTGACCACTGATGCCTGGTCAGTCTTTTATAAGTTCACACAGGGCTTTCTGGCAGTCTTTTTCCAAACAATGCACGCTGACAGGATTAAAGGCAAAAACTACTTAATTTCCCTATCCCAGAAAATGTGTCCTGGATGTCAAACCTTACATGAGATTTTTTTTAAAAAATGTTTTTTTCCTTGATTCTTGTCAGTTGTCCTCATCAGAAGTCTTGGATTGGTGATTTTAATTCCAAAAGTTATCCATATTATCATTAAAGTCTGTGGGATTCAATTTCTTCATATGTCATAATAAGAGATTGGCCTGGATTTACTATTAATTAAGATCCATTCCAGCACTAAATCTGTGATGTTTACAGCGATTTCTATGAATTTTCAAACTAGGGATTGTTGCCTACATTTTGCAGATGAGGAAACTGAGGTTCAGAGAGATTAAATGATCTAAATAATCCTAAGAGTCCAGTGTTCTTTCTCCTACACCAGAACACCTCATGTCTAGTCCTGTACAATCAGAAATGCCCTTTTTTGTGTGCCTTCAAAAATTAGACAATAGGATTCCTTTTTAATTGAATCCTTGTAATGCAGGATTCCTTAAACTTTTTCTACTCACAGCTCTTTTTTCCTCTGAGACATCTTTACCATATAGATATATAAAACAGGTATACAGATCAAACATTTACTGATGATAAATAATACATTTATTTTAGAACAATTCTTTGTTGTATATATAATTTTACCATTTACTAAAGACAAAAGCAAATTTGGATATTATTGAGATGGTTGTGCTTTTTCACCTTTATATAAAGAATTATATCTTGGAGGAATATATAATACCATATGCTGTTACCAGGTTTTTTTGCAACCCCCATATTCAGTTATGTAACATCATATTGGATCATGACAGTTTGTAAAGATTCCAACATTAGCCAATCAGTGAGGTATGTAGTGGTACCTAAGATTTGGATTAATTTGCATGTCTTTTATCAATAGTGATTTAGAGCATTTTTTCACATGACTACAAATAGTTTTAATTTCTTCATCTGAAAATTATCAGTTCATAATCTTTAATTATCAGTTGGAGAATGACTTGTATTCTTACGAGTCAGTTCTCTATATATTTTAGTACCTTTGGACGTAAAAATTGCTTTCCTTCTAATCTTGTCTGCATTGATTTTGTTTGTTCAAAATCTTTTTAACTTACTATTATCAGAATTATCCATTTGCATTCTATAATGTGCTCTAATTCTTGTTTGGCCACAAATTCCTTCTTTGTCCACAGATCTGAGAGGTAAACTATCCTTTGTTCCTCTAATTTGCTTATAATTATCACTCTTTATGTCTAAATTATGAACCCATTTTGACCTTATCTTGGCATATGATGTTAGATGTGGATCACTGCTTAGTTTCTGCCATACTAATTTCCAATTTTCCCAGCAATTATTGTGATTCACAGTTTAAAAAGCTTTGCTCTAATGTATTCCCAAGGCTATTTACTACCTTGCCTTTGAGTATATTTGGAGGGTATAACAATATACACTGTGATTACTGCTGGTTCTCTTCTTTCCTTGAAAGGAAGCAGGAACATTTCTGAGCAAGCAAGCTTTCTCAGCCTTTAGAACTAGAAATCCCTTTTAAATTAACTGGTTCCAGAACTTCACGTTCAAAGAACCTCTGCAGCTTTGGTGATAACTTTGAAGAGTTTTGGCTCTGGGTACTTGAGATCATTGGTATTTCTAGACTTTGTCTTTCCTGAAGAATCCTGGCATCTCACCTTACTCTATCACTCTGGTACTGGATGTTTACCTCATATTTGGGGCTATATACTCAAAGAAAACTGTCCCTGCCAGTCTCCATGCTTGAGTATTCTTTCTTCTGAGTATTCTATCAGGTAAGGATGATAAGAAGAAAATAAAACATATACGAACTTTTCCCCTTTCCTGCCATGAGATTTTATTTAGTTTTCCAGGTCTTCCTTAGCACAATGCCTGGTGCACAGTAAGTACTTAATAAATGCTTATTGATCTTTTGGTTCAAAATCCAGTGTTCTCTTGCATCAAACTGCCTATTTAAAGATTAGCTGCTGTCTGGTTCTTCACACTGGAACACATCTACTTATGTAATTTAAAAAATCACATCTGACTTAGAATCATAGAATATTAGTCCAGAGACCTTAGAGATCAGTATTGTATCAATCATTTTTTTCATTATTTTTTTGAGTGTATTTCATTGGATCCTTACTCATTACTCAGAAAGTTCTTGCAAAAACTTGTGGCTACATATTAGAACATTTTGCTAGGATATTCATCCAAAAGTATATTTTCTTTGGTTATATAATGCATATTGTCTTTCTCAATGACAAGTGTTTGTTCCAGCATAATTTGGGGAAGCTACATCAACAATATGTTCATCAACAGAGCAGATTCTCCAGCTTTTTCCAACTGAAGAACTGTGTTTAATTTCTTCAATCTTTCCAGTGCCTAAAGAGATGGAGGGAGCACAGGGAGTAAGGGTAAGATAGGAGAGATGAGAAAGACAGACCAATACACACACATACAGAAAAACCAGATTTTAAATTCTGGCGATAGAAGGTGAGTAGTGAGGAGTTGAGCATGGAGTCAGGAAAAACCTGAATTCAAATTCTGCCTCACACACTCACTAACTGTGGGACTCTGGGGAGGGGGGGTGGCGCTTGGTGGAGTATCATTACACTCATTTTGCAGGTGAGCAAACTGAGGCCCTGAGAATCCCATGGTTTCAAGGCCAGTTTTGATCATTACATCTTTCAGATATGATCATCCTAGATCATCTTCATTTCTAATTTTTTTCATTATTTCTCCCGATATCTTTACCTTGTGCTCCTTCATATGAATTGTCAATATTTTGTCAAATTCTAAAAAGAGTCATTTTTTATTAATGTGATTACAAAAGACTATCTGTAGATTTATTTAGGCAATACCATTTTTATTATATTGGTATGACCCAGTCACAAATGTTTAATCTCTGTCAAGTTACTTAAAATCTCCCTTGTTTCTATAATTGGAATTTTGTAGCTTTGTTTAAGCCCTGTGTATCCTGATCAATTAGTTCCCAGACAGTTTATTCATTGGTCATTGTTTTGAGTAGAATTTTTACACTCCCTTCCACCTGCATTTTTTTAGTAATATATAAAAATGTTTATGAGTTTTCTGTGCACATTTCATATCCTATTTTGCTGAAATTACTGCCTTAGTTTTTTCTTACTTCTCTAGAGTTTTCTAAATAAACTACCATGCTATCTTCAGTTAGGAATGATTTTGCCTCTTTTTGGCCAATGCTTACTTACTCTTTTAATTTTTTTCTTTTTTTATTGCTGTAGTAGCATTTTTTAGTAATATATATATATATATTTATATATATATATATATATAATATATTAAAAAAATAACACTTGGTAATAGGTAAAAGGTTTTATTCAAGTTAAAACAGGGCCATGGAAGTAGGAAGATAGTTCAATGGATATAACACTAGGCCAGGAGTCAGGAGGATTGAATTCTAATGTGACCTCAGATACTCACTGGCTTAGCTGTGTACCCTTGGTAAGTCATTTAATCACAATTGCCTCCAAAAAAATTAAGGAAGGGATATACCTTCAGAAAACAGGTCCTGCCTTCTGGAAACATTTCTAGGATGGTCCCAGAAAGAAACTGTATCCACTTTCTAGGAATCTTCATAACTTAAATTTGGAGCTATTTCATGAGTAGACTGTCTAGTTTTCAGTCAGTTTTTTGGCTATGGTAACCCATGAATCCAAGAAAACTACAAAATAACCTAGGTTTTATTCAACTCCTTTTGGCTATTACAATAGAAGTGGCAAAATGGTGGAAGGAAGGAGCTGGGAATATTAAGAATCACATAGTTTTAGAATTATATTATCTATATAAACATATATAGAGAGAGAATATAGAATATATATTATCTATATAAACATTGTTTATATATAAACATATAACTTTGTAACTGGTATGCTAAATGTTAGGACCTTATCCTGTGAACAGTGAGTAAACATATTGCTGTAATAATGGGCTCATGTCACTCTTGGAGATTCTGGTCATAAACAAAACCAAAACACAAAAGGAAGTTGCAAACTAAATGAAAGTATAAATCATAGGCTCTTTTTGAAGAGTCAGATAAAGAAATTAAATTGTTTCTTTTGTGCATCCAAAGGTAACAAGAAATATATTTTCCTGGGAGATTTGGTCACCTTGTATTATTTTGCTCATGGTAAACATCTGACAAGGAATCATCATAAAATAATTGTACCTTATACTTCTGAGAATGATGAGGAAGAAGAAAAATTATATGAATTTGAAAAGACAAAATAAACTAAATCAATATGTCATATTAATTTTTTTGAAAAAATTATATTGGTTCATTTTGTTTTGACAAAATCCCCTCCTACTATTCTCAAAAATATATAGTACCTTCTGTTTAAACAAATTTCTACAAAAGTATCAAGTAAAGCAATTGTGTTTAAGAAAACAACATTCCACATATACAACTTATCATTTTAACAACAACAATAACAGCAGGTAGCATTCGTATAGTACTTTATGATCTACAGAACACTACAAATATTACTTTAGTTTATCCTCACAATAACCCTGGGAGATAGATGCTATCATTATCCATTTTTATCGTTCAGGAAACTAAATGACTAAGTATTGAAACCAGATTTCAATTCAAGTCTTCCTGACTTCAGATCTGAGAGGAATCTTTAAAAACAACAACAACAACAACAAAACCCAGCAGTTATTTGGAACTAATATTTGATCTGTATTCCATTGTCTTTTCACGTTGCCTTCATTTATATTATTGTAGTCATTGTATATATTTTTCTTCTGAATTTGCTTTCTTTACTCTGTATCACTTCATACAAGTCTTTACATATTTTCCCAGATTCCTTATCTTTTTTTTACTGTGCAATCATATTTCTTTTTTCTAGTTTTTTTATCTGTAGTTTGTATTGAATGCGTACACATAGTAGTGTTTGATGTTTTTCTGTACTAGAGGTTTTAGGGTTGCCTACTATTGACAGCAAAACTTTATTATTAATTTAAAATATTAGTCATATTAGATATTGCTTATCTAAGCTACAATGCATAATCATGTGAGTCCCCAAAATATATTTTTAAGGTTTCAGCATTGAGATGGTTAAAAATATTTGCTTTCCTGAATGAGATCAGCTTACTTTAATATTAAGTTCTATTATCCAGAAATATGAATGATGTCTCAGGTTTTAGCTATTTTGAGTTACAAAAATTTTTACAAAAATTATATAAAAAGATCTTTTGAACTTAAAACAGTGCAATTAAACTCCCAATCCATATATCCCAATACTCAACTTACTTGTTATTTGGGTTTTGGTTTTTTTTTTGCTTTTTTGCCTTTTAATTTTAAGACTTTGAAATAACGAACATTTTCAACAGACGATCTTTAGAACTGCAGAATATTTGATATATACATAAATGAAACACAGCATTGAAAGTTATTCAAGTGATTATGTACTTTAAAAGTCTTTGGCATTAAGGAAAGCAAGGTAGCTAATGAAATATAACATTTTGTTGGACATTGAGGGAATGGGAAGTTCTGACTTTCTCCTGAATGTTATGAATGTCAATTTTTACTAATGACATCCCTAGAAGTTCTAATTCATCATTGTTCTGGCATGTGTCATTTACAATACAAAGTTAAATATGATGTCAAACACAAAGTCTCAGCAAATAATTTAGCTCTTAGAAGAAAGAAAAAAAAAACCCAACATTTATATTTAATAAAAGCCTTCTATGTGGCTGGCACTGTGCTAAGTGCTAAGAAAAGAAAAGGAAAAAAACAGCTTCTTCTCTCAAGGAACTTACATTCTAATGGGAGAAGACTACACAGAAGAGGGAACTCAAAGGGAGGAGGAACAAAGGTCCTTGGTGTTCCAGTATCATTTTGAAGACTAGAAACTAAGGAACTTTTGCAACAATAGAGAGAATATCAAAAATAGGAGGCAGCACAATTTCATGATATATCAATTATGGAATTAGGGAAATCTTATCACTGACTAAGGGAAATGTCCAAAAGTCACCAAAGTTCAGTTAGCAGGCTGAGATGAACAAGGCAGAATAAGAGTTTAAAGACAATTGAGGTTGTCTACAGGGAATTTCCACTTTATTGCCAGTATTGTAGTACTTATTGAAAATCTTTTGCTTGTGCTTGATGGGGCTGTTACATTTTGAAAGTGAATCTGCAGGAGTAAACAGAAACAGGAGTCCCAACTATGGTTTTGTGGCAACCACCATTCTCATATCTGCTCTTAGCACCCACTCCAAGCACTGCTACAGTGTAGAAATTAAATCTAGGCTTATTTACAAAAACATTTGTTATAACCATATACCACATTTTGTTTAGGAATTTCTCAAATCTATGGACATGTATTTTGTTTCTAGTTATTATAAAAAGTGCTGCCATGTGAGAATAATTTTGATAGCCCTATTCAATTTAGTTAGCATTTGTTCAGGTCACTGTGATTTAATGGATATTAGTGATCGCAAATGAAGTATAGTTAAGTTTGATTTAGCTAGTTTTGTAAGAGTAAGAGCTATGTAGATTACAGTTAATTCATTTACCATGTATTAATGATTACATTAATTGTATTGGTTTTATCAGATAGATTCATGCTATTTTGGTTAAGCCCATTATAAGAACATGTTTTAGTTTGAGTTAAGAACATAATGCATTAGCAATAGTCCACTTGGAAAACAAGTGATAAGCTTCAGTAATATCTTCTCACTCCTATGAATCACTTGTGTCCACTGCAAGTAATCTTTGTTTCAAAACCACAACTTCCTTGGTCCCTAGGCTACTGTTGGCCAAATGTTAGTGTCTGATGGCCTATGAAAGAAAGCATCCAATGAAATGGAACTGTGGAAGGAATGCTGACAAGATCTCATGACCAGTAAAAGGCTTCATGTCCTGTGGAAAGCCTAATGATTAGACTTTGGAGATCGATGGACATTTCCTTTAGACAGCCAAAAGATGTTCCTGCTTCTGGAACTGATCAGTCATGAAATTGTGCTGCCTCATTCTATTTTAGTATTCTCTCAATGGCTATAACAGTAATGTTTCCTCAATCAGAGAGGTCTTTGACCGTAAGAAAAGTCTTGAACCCAAATGATTAGGGAATTTTGGTCCTCCTAATAAGTAGATTAATCAAGAATTGGCATAAAGCTACTTTTTTTGCATCATCACCAATTCTTTTCCAGAACATCTGGACTAATTCCCACTTTAAATAATATTGTATTGGGTTGCCTCACTTCCTTAATAATAGCACCTGTAAAAGCTATGATTTCTATCTTTAAAGGATAATCTTTGCCATTTTGGTGAGTATGAAATGAATGAATCCTCATACTTTTCACATCCATTTATTTTATTTTTTTCCTTATTTATTTGTTTTTTAAATATGCATTTCTTTCTGAATCATGTTGGGAGAGAAAAATCAGAATAAAAGGGAAAAATCACAAGAAAAAAAAAGAAAAAAGAAGTGAAGATAACTCTGTGTTGATTTACATTCAATCTCCATGGTTCTTTTTCTGGATGCAGATGGCATTTTCTATCCAAAGTTATTGGGATTGCCTTGTATCCTTGAACTATTGAGAAGAACCATATCTTTCTTAGTTGATCATTGTACATTCTTTTTGTTATTATGTGCAATATATTCCTGGTTCTGTTTGTTTTGTTCAGCATCAGTTCATGTAAATCTCTCCAGGCCTTTCTAAATTCATCTTGTTTTTATAGAACAATAATATTTTATTATCTTCACATATTACAACTTCAGCCATTCCCAAATTGATGGACATCTACTCACTTTCCAATTCTTTGTTACTACAAAAAGAGTTGCTACAAACATTTTTTGCACATGTGGCTCCTTTTCCCTCCTTTCTGATTTCCTTGGGATACAGACCCAGTAGTTGCACTTCCATTTATTTTAATGGCAATTCTAAATATTTTTATTATTGATGGTTTGTATTTTATCTATTAGAAACTGCTCATATCCTTTACCTGTTTGTCAGTCTTATACATACTCTACATATTTTGGATGTTAGAATTTTGACAGAGATGTTGGATTATATTTTCTCTCAATCAGGATAAATTAATCTTGTTCTGACCAAATGGATTTTGTCATTAAAAAAGCTTTTAAATTTTATATCATTAAATATATTTATTTTCTCATTGATAATAAAGATACATTCCAGTTATGAAGGACAACCAAAAAAGGCATAGAGTAAAGAAATGGAATGTCTTATATGTGGGACAACAAGAAAGTAGTATCACTCTATGGTAGAATACATGAGGGGAAATAAAGTTTTAGAATATTGGAAAGGTTGGATGAGATCAAATCATAAGTGACTTTAAATGTCAAAAATATTATTTTCTATTTGATTCTGGAGTTAATAGAGTAATAGAACTTTAATAGAAACACAATATGATGATTACTTGCATTCTAAAGAAATCACTTTGTGAAGGATGGATTAGAATAAGACTTAAAACAAATGACCAAACAGAACATGACTTTACTAATTTGTGAGTTGATGACAGCCTGCACATTGACTGTGTTTAGAGAAGAGGGACTATACAAAAAATAAGGTAAAATCAACAGAAATTGGCAATAGATTAGATTTGTGGGAAGGGGGTGAGAGAGAGTGAGGAATCAAAGATGAAAAGTAGATTGACATTGGGTCATTGAGAGAATCATGATGTTGTGACCAGAGAGCAGATGATGTATATGAGATATCATAAAGGTAGAAATGACAATATTGACCACATATGGGATATGTGAGATAAACTGCAAGAGTTGAGCATAATAGCTAATAATTTTCTTTAGTTCTTCCTCATTTGTAATGATACCTCCTTTTTAATTTTTGATCCTGGCTATCTAATTTTCCTTCCATTTTCCATTCATTTTTAAAATTTTGAAAGTTTAAAAATTCCACTTATATTAAAATATAATTTTAATAGCTTATAATATTTTGCACCATAATTTTTACTTTAATTTTTAAGCACTTCTTTGATTTACTTAAGTATTGAAATGAATGGAAAAAATTAAGAAACAGTTTCTGCTAGTCAATCCATTTATTAGTTAGGCTAATTGGCAATCACTAGTTTCTTTTGGTAATCAAAGATGTCCCAGTCAAGAAACTGAGAGTCTTGCATACTTTTCTGAAAAAAAAAATATCCTTGACAAGTAAAAATCAATCCTGACTGGTAGACATTTAATGAAGAGCTAGAAATCTTCACTTTCTCCTACTGAGAACATGCCTTGATCATGATACTCAGAAACCTTTAGCAGTCTGGACAAAGGAGGAACTCTCTAGGCTGGTTTCTCTTTCATGAGCTAGATTACCCTAAACTCTAATGTAGGTATACAAGGACAGGAACTTGTTTCCCTGGATAGGAACTCAACCAGACTGTATTCTATTTATACTCCTTTTATTTTATTTTATTTTTTTTATTTAATAGCCTTTTATTTACAGGATATATGCATGGGTAACTTTACAGCATTAACAATTGCCAAACCTCTTGTTCCAATTTTTCACCTCTTACCCCCACCCCTCCCTAGATGGCAGGATGACCAGTAGATGTTAAATATATTAAAATATAAATTAGATACACAATAAGTATACATGACCAAAACGTTATTTTGCTGTACAAAAAGAATCAGACTCTGAAATATTGTACAATTAGCTTGTGAAGGAAATCAAAAATGCAGGTGTGCATAAATATAGGGATTAGAATTCAATGTAATGGTTTTAGTCATCTCCCAGAGTTCTTTTTCTGGGCATAGCTGGTTCAGTTCATTACTGCTCCACTGGAAATGATTTGGTTGATCTCGTTGCTGAGGATGGCCTGGTCCATCAGAACTGGTCATCATATAGTATTGTTGTTGTTGTTTTTTTTTTAATAGCCTTTTATTTACAGGATATATGCATGGGTAACTTTACAGCATTAACAATTGCCAAACCTCTTGTTCCAATTTTTCACCTTTTACCCCCCACCCCTCCCCAGATGGCAGGATGACCAGTAGATGTTAAATATTTTAAAATATAAATTAGATACACAATAAGTATACATGACCAAAACGTTATTTTGCTGTACAAAAAGAATCAGACTCTGAAATATTGTACAATTAGCTTGTGAAGGAAATCAAAAATGCAGGTGTGCATAAATATAGGGATTGGAATTCAATGTAATGGTTTTTAGTCATCTCCCAGAGTTCTTTTTCTAGGCATAGCTGGTTCAGTTCATTACTGCTCCTTTGGAAATAATTTGGTTGATCTCGTTGCTGAGGATGGCCAGGTCCATCAGAACTGGTCATCATATAGTATTGTTGTTGAAGTATATAATGATCTCCTGGTCCTGCTCATTTCACTCAGCATCAGTTCGTGTAAGTCTCTCCAGGCCTTTCTGAAATCATCCTGTTGGTCATTTCTTACAGAACAATAATATTCCATAATATTCATATACCACAATTTATTCAGCCATTCTCAACTGATGGACATCCATTCAGTTTCAGTTTTTAGCCACTAGAAAAGGGCTGCCACAAACATTCGTGCACATACAGGTCCCTTTCCCTTCTTTATAATCTCTTTGGGATATAATCCCTGTAGTAACACTGCTGGATCAAAGGGTATGCACAGTTTGATAACTTTTTGAGCATAGTTCCAAACTACTCTCGAAAATGGTTGGATTCGTTCACAACTCCACCAACAATGCATCAATGTCCCAGTTTTCCGCATCCCCTCAACAATCATCATTGTTTTTCCTGTCATCTTAGCCAATCTGACAGGTGTGTAGTGTATCTTAGAGTTGTCTTAATTTGCATTTCTCTGATTAATAATGACTTGGAGCATCTTTTCATATGACTAGAAATAGTTTCAATTTCTTCATCTGAGAATTGTCTGTTCATATCCTTTGACCATTTTTCAATTGGAGAATGGCTTGATTTTTATAAATTAGAGTTAATTCTCTATATATTTTGGAAATGAGGCCTTTATCAGAACCTTTGACTGTAAAAATATTTTCCCAGTTTATTGCTTCCCTTCTAATCTTGTCTGCATTAGTTTTGTTTGTGCAAAAACTTTTCAGTTTGATATAATCGAAATTTTCTATTTTGTGATCAGTAATGATCTCTAGTTCTTCTTTGGTCATAAAGACCTTCCCCTTCCACAGGTCTGACAGGTAAACTATCCTTTCATACAACTATCTGGTTTCTGAAATATCTCATAATACAGCCCTCTGGGCCCCTGAATGTCTCTCTTCTTTGTTATCTGGGAATGGGTGGAGTTTCTGAGCAACTTTTTCAGATGCCAAATATTTTAAAAAATGAGTTCTCAATTGTTATTTGAATTTTTTTAAAAACATGAACATAATACTTTTATAACCTATATCATAAGGTAATTACTGCTTCTCCATTACAGGTCACTTGCAGAGATTCTCTTTTCTGTTAAAATCTCTTAAAAATACATTTTAATACAACTGCCATTTCCTTTGCCAATAACTAGGTACAGTTTGATTTATTTCATTATTTACTATAATTATTTTCTTTTGGCTGTTCATTCTCCCTTTAGGCTATTAAGAGGATGAAATTCTGCTAAGGATAACAGAACATTTTTATATAAAAGATGACCTGTAGTACAAAAATAAGTTCTTTTAAAAGTTGTCAAGTTAACTTTAAATGTAACAAAAAGTTCTCGGATGAGATGTATAATTACATTAAACAGTCAAACTCAAAACAGTTCATATCCAATAACTTGTTTATAAATATATATTTTTTATTACTAACCATATTTAAATGAACAACCCTGATTAAAATTAGGTATCTCATTAATATAACACATTAATATCTTCTGTTACAGACCACAATTTGCTCTTCTGAAATTCTTTTCATTAATACAGAACAGACAACATTTATATTAACCTTACTAAATAATAGAACTATAGTATATATACTGGGTTTGCTAGTGCTTACATCATTGTCTAATTATCCCCATAGTGTTGTGAGACAGTAAAGGATATCTTATACAGGAAGCTATAACTAGTAATAGGCAGATAGTAAAGCAAATATTTATCTACTTTGTTGATGAAGATACAAAAAGGGCTAAACTAATATCTGTATATGTTATTATAGTAGCTTAGATGTGCCAAATTACAGAAATTTGCCATAAAAAGTAAATAGAAATATAACTATAGCAAGGAAAAATATCTCATTAATCACATTAATCCCAGGAAACAGTCTTATAGGTGGTAATATTGAGAAAATATCAAGTAGGCTTAAAGTCAATCAGGTGGGAAACTTTCCATTCAAGAGAAAATATCATATAGGGGATATCAAATCAGATGAATCATACCTCAGCCCAAACCAAGAGGATCTCTCTCAGCTTTTCTCATGACAACTCTATCTACAATTAATATATGTCACCCCAATAGGGCTACTAGTATCACAGATCATTGGCTTAATTGAATTTTTTTATTAGATTGAAATTAGATTTTTCTAATTTCAAGAGTACATTAAGCTGCTCAACTATTAAAGAGTTTTATCATTATTTCTTCCTATAATTCAAATAACTTTTCTTTTAAATATTTAGATTCTGTATTTAATGCATATATCAAAATATTTATTCATTTATGTGATACCTTCAAGCATAATGTGTTTTCACTGTTTATTTTTTTTATTTATCTATTTTTACTATTGCTTTGTCTCAGCCAATAATTACTACCCATCTTTTAAAAGTCCACCTTTGCCCCTTCCTCTAATTTTCAGGAATTTTTTTTTTATGTTTCAAGTGCATTTCTTCTAAACAATATATTATTTGGCTTACTATTCCTTTTTATTATCCTCTATTTTATGGCTAAATTCATTCCATTCACATTCACATTTATAACAATTGGTTGTTTCCCTTTATCTTATGCAATTACACATTGTCCTCAATGTCCTATCCTCCACCTTCCTGTCCAGTAAGAAAAAGAATATGATCATCCCCAGTACTCTATGCTTATTGCATTCTTCTTTTGCTCCCCTGTTCTCTTTCCCCATTGCCAGTCCCCAACACAGGTTCTTATTATTTTTTTTTATTCCCCATTCAAAATCTATACTCCGAAGTTAGTTTTAATTATGACCAATTACTTTATAAACCTGTCCTCCCTTTTAATATCTACTTTTCCTTTTCCTGCTCTCACCTATCTCCCTGATATACTAAGCGTGTATGTGAATATGTGAGTATATGTGTGTGTGTGTTTAAATCCTCCTTTTTCTAGTTCAGATGAAAGTGAAGTTCATCTGCCTGTTTCCTTAACTCCTTTACTCATGTTAATATATTCTTTTTCTCATGTATTTAATTTATGTGAAATATTTCACTCCCTTCCTTCATCTTTCTTTCCTAGTATATTCTTTTTCCTTTCTTTTTTTTTTCTTAAGTATAACATAAGAAAACTGCTCAAGACCCTTTGTCTTATTTATTCTCTCTATAATCCTTGAAAGCAGTAAGGTTTTTTTTTAAATCAATCATAATATTTTTTTTTGGTTTATTTCTTTTGTGTCATGGATTTCCTATCTCTTTAATTGCTTTCTTCTGTATAATTTCTTTTTATTGCCTCCTTTCAGAATACAGTATTTCTATCAGTTATGTTTTTCTGTTCTTGATAGACTTATTACATGTTAAGCCTTATTCTTTATCCTTCTATATCAAACTTCCATAAGTCAATTAAATGTCAATGAGAAGAAACCTAAAATGAAAATGGCCATGAAATACATTACATCAATCTGGAAGAAATTATGAACCTAAAAAAAATAACAAAAAGAATCCATATAAGTACTGAAATAGAGAGTGACTAGTAAATATCATCAGAAACATCCAGAAAATTGGAGAGAAAGCTATAGAAGAAGAGAGAGGTAACTAAAGAGATGCTCCTAGATACCTGTCCATTCAGACATGAATAGTTTCAACCTTTCCTTTCCCTTACCCATAAATTATTCTAATAACTTTATTGTTATGTGAGCATAGATTTAGAGCCCATCTACTCCAACATTATTTATAAATAGCTCAAGGAGGTTATTGACTTATTAAAGGAACAGTCAGAATTTGAATTTAGGACATCTAACAAGGCTATTTCTCTTTACACTCTACTGTAATATTTCTAGTCCAATCATATAATTGATCATTCATTGATAAATAGAATATGTACACTTGTTCACAGATTTTCTTGCCTAGGACAATCTAAAATTTTCAGGATAAAGTACCTTTTTACATGAAACTTGGAAAATATGATGTAATGAATGTCATTATTCTCATTATTGAACTATCACAAAATCTCAAAATTAGAAGGAATTTCAAGAAACTATTTAGTCTAATTTGTGAAACAAGGTCCCCTGTAATATTTCTAACAAGTAGTTATTCAGCCCTTCACCGAAAACCTTTAATGAGGAAGAACCCATTAGTTCCCAAGACATCCCCATTTTCGTTTTGGAAACCTCTAATTATAAGAAAGTATTTCTCTCTGAAATCTAGTTTAATTTTGTCCTTATCCAAGCCTAAATCCAGTCTTATCCTATATTTTATCTCATTAGATTCAGTCTAACGTTTTATCCTGTCAAATTCTTTTTGGATCCTGGAGGTAATAAAAAGAAATTATGCAAAAGAAACACAACTGAAGAGACAAAAAAATCTATGATATAGAAATTGATAGTACTGTGCAATAACATGAAAATCAATTTCTTTTCAATTTCCGTTTATTGCTTCTAGTCTTAAGGTCTGGGGTCAAACAGAATATGCATAATTCTTCCATGTGACAGGCTTTCAGATAATGAAAATATCTTAAATCTTTTTCCAAATAAACATTCTCAGTCACTCCAGCTGAGCTTTATATATATATGATTTCATTGCCTTTCACCCTCCAGTTGACATTCTCCAGATTCCATCACTATCCTTCCTAAAACACGGCACCCAGAATTGCACACACTCTCCAGATTTCATGTGACCAGGGCACTCACCCAGAAGTTCATTATATCAGGGAAATCAGAATATCAGTCCTTGTACTACATTTTATGTTATTAGATTCAGGCTAATGTTCTATCCTGTCAAGTTCTTTTTGGATCCTGAGTTCATCATCCAACATTTCAGCTATCCATTCTTGAACTGTGTCATCTACAAATTTGATATGCATGCTATTTATGATTATATGTAAACCACCTGTAAAAAAAACATGAAATATTTCTCCCCTGGCATCTCAATTATCAGAGAGCCTCACTAATTTTTTTTTTACTAAGGCCTAAACATTATTACTAATGATAAACAATGATTCTATTGCAATAGCCTACCACTTAGGCTCCCCGTTTTCAGTCTCTTTACATTCTAATTCATCCTCTACTTGGCTATCAAACTGATCTTCATGAAGTGTAGTCAGCATTTTCCATATTACTCACCGAACCCCCTTTTCTCTCCCTATATTAATTTCTAGTAGTGTTTTGCTACCTCCAGGAAAAAATACAAAATTCTGTTTGGCTTTTAAAAGCCTTCATAACCTAGCCTTTTCCTACCTTTCCAGTGTTATACCATATTTCCCTACATGTGCTTTTCAATTCAATGACACTGGCTTCTTGACTGTTCCATAAACAAAACACTCTATTTCTGGGATCCAGGCAATTTCCCTGGCTTTCTCCCATGCTTGGAATGCCCTCCCTTCTCATCTCTGTCTCTTAGCTTCCCAGGGCTTTCTTCAAGTTTTAGCTAAAGTTGAACCTTCTTCAAGAAGCATATCTCAAAATCAGACTTCAGATTCCCTTCTCAGTGTTCCAGTTCCAACATCTGGTCATACACTTATTTTGGAAAACCACAGATTGGTTTGTTCTTCCTAAAGATAGTTTTTTCTCCAGTCACACCAAAAGAGAGATGTCTTGTTCCTCTTCTTCTTGATTCTGCTCCTCTGCAAACTTTATACTATGGGCCCAGAAACAGATCACAGGAAAGCTTGAGCCTTGTGGATTCCTATATGAATTCTTATAATTAGATTCTTCTTCCATGTAATAGGATCATGGAATTTATTCACTTATTTTTTTAGATCTAATATTCTGGGTTTCAATTTTTAATTTTTTAAATGATAGTTTTTTTTAGTTTTTCAAAATACATGCAAAGATAGTTTTCAACATTTATGCCTGCAAAATTTTGTGTTCCAAAATTTTCTCCTCACATCCTCACCTCCCTTCTCCCCTAAACAGCAAATAATCCAATACAGGTTAAACATATGCATTTCTTCTAAATATATTTCCCCATTTATTATGCTGCACAAGAAAAATCAGATCAGAGCAAAAAATGAGAGAGAGAGAGAGAGAAAGCAAGCAACAAAAGGTGAAAATACTATGTTGTGATCCACATTCAGTCTCCATAGTTCTTCATCTGCATGCAAATTTATTGGAATTGATCTGAAACATCTCACTGTTGAAAAGAGCCAAGTCTATCACAATCAATCATCACATAATCTTGTTGTTACTGTATACAATGTTCTCTTGATTTCATTTCATTTAATTTTCATGTAACTCTTTCTAGGACTTTCTGAAATCAGCCTACTGAAGATCATGGAATTTAGAACTGAAGAAAACATCAAGGGGTCTACCCTAAACCTGGACTTAACATTTTTGAGATGGAACTCTATAACCCTTAACTCCTGCTAGCTGGTCACTGACCAGAGATTCATTATCAGCATCCTCCTCCTCTTTATCAGACAAATAGATATCATTCTCTGGTTTCTCCAGTAGGAGTTTGTCTGCAGTTGCCATATTTCCTTGTACTACTGGAAAGTAGTATCTGTAGATGAATGTAAAACAGACCAAGGCTTATCAAAGTAATGCTTTTATGTTTTCAAGGTACTATGTCTTCAATTTATGTCAGTAATCCCACTCTCTGGAAAATATTGCTACATGTGTAGTTTCACCTTAAATGGCAGAAATTTTCCTTCTGCAACTTACACTTACAAGTTCTTATTCTTAGTTTTTCCCCATGGGACCAAGCAGAATTCTAATACTTTCATATAACAGCTCTTTAAATACTTGAAAACAAGTATCATATATCCCCTACGCCTTCTCATTTATTTAGTCTTCATCATATATCCTGGTCTTCAAGTCTCTTCAACATCCTTTTTGCACTACCCTACAACATTCTTCCTAAGATGGGGCACTCAAAATGAAATAAGATACTCCAGATATGTTCTGCACAGGTCATCATGCAGCAGGGTGATTTATTACATGTCCCTTGTTCTGCAGGCACAATAAATGACACTCAGTGAAATCTGAAAAAAAAAAAAAAAGCATATTCCAGTCCTTCATATTCTTAGTGTCTTACCTCTGAGATTCCCTCCATTTTATTCTGTCTATATTTTATGTTACATTGCTATTTGTATGCTGTTTTTTCCATTTGAATGTGAGTTCCTTGAAGGCAGGAACTGATTTTTATCTTTCTTTATATTCCTAGCACTTAGCACACTGCTTGGTACATACTAGGTACTTAACAAATACTAGTTGGTTGATTTTTATATTAATCCTGTTTTACTTGCTCATGTTCTCCTTATTCTCTACATAGCTTTGAAAAAAAAGCTAAGTTATTTATTGAATTCTTTATGTGTCTATATTGGTTTCTTTAGACAGCTCCCATTTTTCCTTCTCTTTAAAAATATTCCTCTAATAACAATTTGTTAATTTAAAAATATTCTTGGAGCTACACTTAGAATTGTACGGGACTTATCAGCACCCACAATAAAAGATTGCAGGCCCTGGAATCATCAAAAGAACCAGTAATCAAAAGAACTAGGCCTGCAACCAAAAATATCCTATCCAGCAAAATTATCCATAATACTGAATGAAAAAAATAGAAATTCAATGAACAGATTTTTCAGGACTTTCTTTCAACCAAATCCAAACTCAATAAAAATTTAACATATAAGAGCCAATGTCAAAAATCAAATTCAAACCACCCAGAAGAATGTAAAAATAATTATGTTGTACAGATGAGATACAGAGGAAGAATAGACATAGAGGCATTAGAGAGGTGAGAAGGGCTTGTAATTCTGAAAACCTACTCATATCAGGAATGGATTAAATGGGCAACATTGTATAGTGCAATCTATAAAGATATAAGGGGGGAGGGAAGTGGAAGCAAAGGGTAGAGGAAAAAGATAAGGAGGGATCCATGGGTGGGGGGAGTAAATAACAGCAAGACAAGTTAAGGGCAGATTTTTAGCAGAAGAGTTGACAGGAATAGGAAAGAAGAGATATGTCAAACTTAAAGATTCAATTACGAGAGAAATCTACATTATATGTCAGTCATACTAATGTTGTTTTAGATGTATGTTTGCATGTGGATAGATGCATATGTGTGTGTGTATAAATATGTGTGTATGTATATATATATATATATATGTCTCAATATATAGAAATATGTATACATGTTGCTCTTTGTATGGGTATATATAGAAGCATGTATATGTGAGTAGGTCTGTGAGTGGGTATGAATGTATGTGTGTGTGTATACTTCTGTGTATGTATTTTCTATATATGTATATAACACATATCTGTGCTTAACTATAGACTTTTTGGGGGAAATGAGGAAAGATGAAGAGGAAAAATAAAAAAAAAAGTATGTAGCAGAGAACAAAAGAATAACCTACAAGGAAGCAAAGAAAAAATGGACACTTATGAATATAATTTCTTCTACTATTATATATCTTTTCTTAAAATGATAATTTATTGTTAGATAATTTGAATCCTCCCTGATGTTCTGGTGGGCACTTGATAAGGTTCTGTTTTGTTTTCCTTTTCTGTTTTTCTTTTTTCTCTTTTGTTTTATTTTTTTTTGAGTTAAAAAAAAGCAAAAAAATTAAAAATAAAGAAATTAAAATTTTTTAAAAGAAAAAATAAAAACAAATCAAATATAAAAAATAAAAATATTCTGTGTAATTGGGCTTATAAATCAGTAAGTCAATAAATGTTTACTGAGTACCTAGTAAATAATTAAGAAAAATTTACTGAGTACCTAGTAGTAATCATCAAGCCATATGTTAAGGGATGAGGATACAGAAAGAGGCAAAAAGACAGTCCCTACTCTCAAGGAGCTAACTCACAATCTAATGAGAAAGGGAACAAACATACTTTAGACAAACATCCATACAAACTTTATATAGGATAACTAGGAAATAATTAAAAAAGGATAACTAACAGAATTAGGAAGTGTTGGGAAAAGTTTCTTGTATAACACAAGATTTTAGTTGGGACTGAAAGGAAAGTCAGGGAAGCCAGTAGGCAGAGATAAGGAAGAAAAATATTCCAAACATAGTGGACATCTCTTTGTTTGAGAGGTGAAGTATATTGTTCATGGAATAGCAAGGAAGCCAGAGTACTTGGAGTGAAGAAGACGTGACAGGAAGATTAGAAGAGTAGGAAGAGACTAAATCATGAAAGGCTTTGAATACCAAAAAAGGGACTTTCTAGTTGATGCTGGAGGTGATAGGAGCCACCAGAGTTGAGGCTGGCAGGCACTTGAGCAGTTTTCTGTGCATGAGCTAATGAGGGACTGAACCAGCATATTGGTAGGGGTGTAGGGGCCTAGTCATTGATTGTGCTGGGACCTTTGGGGCTAGTGGCCTGACCTCTACATGAGGGTCTCCTGGCCTAGGTATGCCTGCTGTGCCTTAGGCTCTGGGGCTGGCACTTTGCACCTGCTGTGCTGGTCCTGGAGACTTCATAGCTGCCAGCTGAGTCAGGCCTACGTGCTCAGGTGCTGTTATGTGCTATTTATGTGCTGGGATAACATATTATGTGCTGGCTGCTCCGGGCACTACCTCCTCTCCCCCTTATACCCAAGTAAGAAAGACCTTCTTAAAATCCTTCTAAGTTATCTTGGGCTAGAAAGTTGTTTTACTCTGTCTTTTTGTAGATTCTGTCACTCTAGAATTCCTTTAGAAGCTTGATTTAATGTTGTTTCTGAGGGAAACTGGGGATAACTCAGCCAACTTCCTGGTTTTTCTCTGCTATCTTCCCAAACTAGATTTAGAACTAAGAATGACTTAGCCTTCCAAGCAGAGTGGGGGAAAATTTCCCTTTATTGAAAAAAGGGGGATTTTCAAGCATTTCTGATGAGTAAAACAGAACTTAATAGCAATTTTGAAGTACAAATACAAGGATACAGAGAAACCTTAAAATTTCTTTTATTTGAGCTGTGTAATGATGTAGTGCTAACATCTAATGAGGGAGAAAAAATAAGTGTCATTCAGAACCTGAGTGTTTTCACAGGTTCTTGAGAAAGTTCATTGAGAAAAACTAAGATCCTGGGGGTCATTTCTGTTTTGAGAGTTTGAAGAAGGGATGGATATGAGAAGTCAAAAGGAATAAGCTAGTATAGTAGGAAGATGTTGTCACCCTGTTATTCAGTAAACTCCAATGGCTTTTTATAACTTCCAAGATCAAATACAAAATCCTCTGTTTGGCATTCAAATCCTTTATAACCTAGACCTTCTTACCTTTCCATCCTTCTTTTCTTTATTCTATTCTCCTATTTATTCTCCATTATACTCTGCCATTTAGTATCACCAACCTCCTTTCTGGCACAAAATAGTCTATCTCCCATGTTTGAAACTCTTTCCCTCATCATCCTCACCTCCTATTTTCCCTGGTTCCCTTCTTGTCTCAGCTAAAATCCCACTGTCTATATGAAGCTTTTATCTTTGTGCCTTCCCTCTATTGTTACCTCAAATTTATTTTCTATATATCTTATTTGTACATAGTTGTTTGCATTTTATTTCCCCCATTATATTGTGAGCTCTGCAAGAACTGGATTGTCTCTTACCTTTCTTTGTATCCTCACTGCTTATTGCAATGCATGCCCCATAGTAGATACTTAATAAATGCGAGTTTACTTGATTCAATTTGAATAGCCACAAGTAGAACCAGCTTCCTCTACTGCTGAAAGAAGGATTAAAAAGAAAATCAAAGAACTATAATTTTAGAGGGTGTCTTAGATCACTTCTTAAACAACAGAGAATGATTAAATAATTATGGTATATTAGTGTAATGTGATATTATTTCTCTTTAAGAAATTATGAAAGAGACAATTACAGAGAATTCTGAGTAACAAGCGTTGATACAGAATGAAATGAGCAGGACGGAAAGAAAAATTATACTACATCATTGTAAAGAAAAACAACTTTAAAAGATTTAAGAATTCTGATCAGTGTAACAATCAACATGTCTCTAGAGGAGCTATGATAAAATAAATTACCCATTTCCTGACAAAGTGGTGATAAATTCAAGATACAGAGATAGAAATCTTTGGATATCGATATTGCATAGATCCATTTGCAATTTCAGTTCCATCGATTCAATTCTCATTTCTATGCTGATGGTTCTCAGCTCTACTTACCCAGTCCTAACCTCTCTGCTGACCTCCAGTCTTGCATCTCCAATTTCCTGTTGGATATCTTGAATTGGATGTCCCATAAACATTTCAAATTCAATATGTCCTAAACTAAGCCAAATCTTCCCATCCCTACCTCCCCATCTCATCTCACCTGAACTTCTCTATTCCTGTCAAAGGATACCATTCTCCCAGACATCCTAGTTCTGCAATCTAGGTTTTATTCTCAATCTCTCTCTCTCTCACACATCTACCCAATTCATATACAATCTGTTGCCAATCCCTGCTAATTTTACTTTATAAGATGTCTTCTCTCTTCTGACACTGCCATTCTTCTACTGAATAGCCTCATCACCTTATGCCTGGACTGTGAAGAAATGGAGGCTGCTGTACCAGTCTCGAGTCTCTCCTTACTCCATTATTGCTATTCCTAGAGCGTATGTCTGTTATTTTCCGCAAATCTCCCATTCAGTAACTGTAGCATCTTCTTATTTCTTCTAGGATCAAATATAAAAAATTCAAAGTTCATCATAACTTCTCCCTATTCCACATTTCCAATCTTCTTATTTCTAACTACTACTTCCTAACACCTACTCTGTGACCCTGTAACACTGGCCTTTCTTGAACAAGATACACCATCTTTAGACTCCAGATATTTTTCTTGACTGTACGTACCCTATGCCTGGATTTCTTTCCTACTTTATTTTCATCTCATGGGTTTCCCTGGATTCCTTCAGAATCCAGCTACAATGCCTTCTACAAGAAGCTTTTCCTGGTCTCGCTTTATGCTAGTACCTTCCCTCCCAATTTGTTCCTAATTGTTTCCATACTGTTTCCTCCATTAGATTGTGAGCTCCTTGAGGACAGGGACATTTTGTACCTTTCTTTGTATTACTGCAGGTTATTATATTACCTGGTATATGATAGCAAATCTTTAATAAGTGCTAGCTAACTGATTTGTTATGTTTTTTTCTTTTCTCTTCATTTTCAATCGGGAGAAAGCTCAAGAGAAGAGGGCAATAGCAAGAATAATACAAAAAAAGTCATTAAAACACTTTAAAATACACGAACTTCAGAATGAAACATAGATAAGGAGGCATCTTTGAAAGTAACATGAAATTTATTATATCCTTAAAAAAAAACTCAAGCAGCATCATGATGTGCAGATTCATAGTTTCATATGTAGAATCTGATTTTCTGTTTTTCTACATATGTGAAAATTACTTTTTGGCTAAAAAATCAGTTTATAGTAAATACTATTAATCAGGGCAAAAGATTAACTTGGGTGTTTTAAGTAGCACTTTCATGTTTAATATGTGGCAGTATTAATACTATATTTCAATAGCTTATCATGCTGATTAATTTTCAACTTATTATCACATTAATTTTTAGGTTTCTGTTTTGTTTTATGGTTTTTCCTTTTTTCACTCTATCTGTATATAGAGATTCATTTTCCCTTCTGAGCATCCGTCATTTTAAAGTTAATATCTTCAAAAAAAGACTTGTAAGTACTTAATAAAAATTTTAGTCAAAAAATTATAAATGAACCATTCAATATTTGGATTAAAGCTTGAATTAGTGTTATAGTCCAGAGAGGATCTGGGTACATTTTTGTTCCTCCATTCTTCTATAGCACTTTGTTGTGCAACATTATAACACTATTACCCTGTAATAGCTTATATTATAATAACCTTCCTTTTTTGTTTTATCTACCAATTGATTTTGTTTCAGCTCTCTTGGCAAAACAGTAACTTCTTGCTAAGGCACTCCTCATTTTAGCACAACTCTGAAAGATATATAGAAAAGTTCTTAGCATGTACAATCAACTCATTTAGGAACATCCAATCCAGGACTAAAATCTAGGAGAAACACATAAGAAGATTTTAATAGCTAATTGTGTTTTCTCTGGAACATCATGAGGAGAGGTTCATTTTCTTATGATTTTCATGGTTTTTGTTTTATGAACAGGTGGTAAACACATATACCCCAGGGAAGAAGATTTGGCTTGAGGGTGTGGTAACCACCTCAGCTGGAGGCACAAACAATCTCTCTGATTCCTATGCTGCTGGATTTTTGTGAGTAACATCTGAATTTCAAATATAAGGTGCTAAGAAGGAAAAACTATAGCATTGCTGTTATATTCCTGTTTCTGACAACATGGGGCAATCAGACTACTTTTAAAGGTAGCTTGGATAAAGTGCTTGATTTTGAGCAGGAGATGTTTGTTCAAATCTGCCCTAGCCATTTCATAATTGTGTGATCCCAAGCAAGTCACTTTAACTGCCTGATCCAAAGTTTCCTCACTTTAAATAGAAATAAGCCCCTCCTCTACTCTTCACTCTCACTCTTTCTCCTTTCCCCTACATCCAATAATTTGCCAAGTCTTGTTGATTCTCTTTCAAGAGCATCTCTCATATTCAGCTTCTTTCTTCTATTCATACCATAATTATCCTCATTCTGCATCATGTCATCTTTTATTGGACTATTGAAATAGTTTTTTGAACCAATCCTCCATAAAACTGTCAAACAGATACTCCTGACTAAGCATGACCAGATCATTCTATGCAATCTTCAGTGATTCCCTATTAAGTCTAAGATAGCATACAAAATTCAGTTTTTCACTAAAAATCCTACCAAACTGGCCCCAACTTGTTGTTTTTTAAAAGTTGATCACAAATTACTCTTCTCATAAGTTCACAGTGAAACTATTTATTATTCTATGTATAACACAAGTAGTGCTTCCATTCACCTGTTACAGAGCATGTAGATACTTTCTGGGATGGCTCAATCACTCCAACTAGTTTTCATAGGTCTGAATTCCCAAAGACAGACTACCACCATATGATGACACTGAAAAATTTTTTATGTACTAGGGATAATCCTTTTGAGAAGAAATATACCTCTGTTATTCACCACTCTAGATCTTAAACCCCCAAATTATGCATTTCTATTTAAATAAAGTAACAATTTCACAATAATGATACTTCAAAGATATTATATATAACCCATTTCCTTAACAAGACAAAAAATAATAACATCATAGGTACTTGTATATTAAGTACATAGGTAATAAAATATATCACAATTTGTATATAAACGTGGGTCACATATCTGCACCAACATACTCTTTATCTGTGCAGGAGAGTTGATATACATATACATGTACAGTGCATGGAAGAAAAGCACATGAGGAAAGAAAACTTATATTTCTGACATACCTTACAACTCTGGACTGCAGACTTTAATGTCATTGGTCCATTCAGGAATATGTATAGCACACAAAACCATTTCTGTATTGACTGATCATCTTTTAGGTCTTACTACTTTTCAGCTAATCATTCATTTTTCTTATATACTGTAGCTAAGCACTTAAAAGTTATTTCAAATTGCAGTCATCTTTAGGCATTCAGAAAGTGTTACTTTTTTTCAAATTAAAACTGTAGTCTTTTTTTTTTTACTTTTTAATGTGAATAGCACTCTTTTTTAAAAGTCAGAAAACTGCACAATTCATTAGGCTTTAATTATATGGACTTTAATTATATGGACTAATCCAGCACTTCATTTGCCAGGATACAGGATTGTCCAGTCAGATTAGAACTCCCACCAAACAATTCAGGTTGACTGCATGGGTAAAGCAAAATCATATCTTACACAGCAAAGCAGCAGTAGTACCATTTTTTTTAGATTATCTCTGCCTTTTTGTTTATTATAGCTTTTTATTTTCAAAACAAACGGACAAATAATTTTTCAACATTGACCCTTGCATGGCCTTGTGTTTCAGATTTTCCCCTCCTCTCCACTCCCTCTCCTAGATGGCAAGCAATTCAATATATGTTATACATGTTAAAACATATGTTAAATTCAATATATGTATACATATTTATACAATTATCACGCTGAATAAGAAAAATAAGAACAAAAAGGAAAAAAATGAGAAAGAAAACAAAATGCAAGTGAACAACAATAAAAAGAGTTTTTTGGGGGAACTGTCCTCAATCATCTCATTGTTGAAAAGAGCCATGTCCATCAGAATTGATCTTTGTATAAACTTGTTGCCCTATACGATGATCTCCTGGTTCTGCTCATTTAGTTTCCAGTTCCTTGCTACTACAAAAGGGCTGCTACAAACATTTTTGCATTTGGGGTACCTTTCCCTTCTTTAAGATCTCTTTGGGATATAAACAAAGTAGAGACACTACTGGGTCCAAGGGTATGCACATTTTGATAATCTTTGGGCATACTTCCAAATTGCTCTCCAGAATGTTTGGATCAGTTCACATTTCCACCAACAATGTATCAGTTTCCCAGTTTTCCCAAATCCTTTCCAACATTTGTCATTATCTTTTCCTATCATCTTAGCCAATCTGAGAAATGTGCAGGGGTAGTAATACATTCTTTTCCCTTTCTGTTTTGCCTCTTAAAAGAGAAGGGAACAAAAAACTCCATGAAATTCTTTGAAAATATCTAACTCTCTTAAACTTTATGTGGCAATATAAGACAATAATGGAACTTGCAACCTTCATTCAACAGTCTCAGGAACATCTTTTTATATATGCTACCATTCATTTTCTGTCTCAGACTGCTCAAATCGTATTTGAAAATTATATTTCTTCATACATATATTTTAGCATAGGAGTTCTTAACCTGAGATCTTTGAACTTGATTTCTTAATATTCTGATTACTGTATTTCAAATATATTTCGTTTTTTTGTAATCCCGTTTCATATTTTATTCTGTGCACAGCTTTCATCAGACTGTCATTGGCTTCTATGATATAACAAAAAGTTAAGGAAAATTGTTAGCAGATTTTATAAAATTAAAGTTCATTTTCTATTCATTTAATTTGTTTATTGTTCAGATTTTGTCTTTTGGCATATAAACCTCTGAGATAAGGGATTTTATTGTGATTTTCTTTTAGATATTAGTTTCTGTGAATTTATTTTAATATCCTTTATTAGATGTTGGCTCTTTTGGAATATTGGGCACTTAAAATGATCTGAAAGTTTTATTATGAGAGTTAACAACATGACATAGTAGTCAAGAAAACCAGAATAATTTCAAGCTGCCTTAGCAGAGATATAGTATGGAAGACTGGAAAGTTATGTACTCTGCCATGAGTAAAACACTTCTACAGTATCATCTCTTGATGCTAAATTTTAGAAATATGAATAATGTCCATAGAAGGGCAACCAGAAAAATGAAGAGGTTTAAATCTATTTTTTCAACTGAATGGAGCAATAGTGGGTATTTATATTAGAAAAAAAAGACTATAGTGGAGGAGAGAGAAAAGACATCTTAATAAATGTATTCATGTATGTAAAGTAGCATTATTTGAGAAAGAAGAAAGAAAGGAGAGATAGACAAAAAGATAGGCAGAGACAGGGAGGAAGAGAGGGAAAGAACATGTGATTACCTTGTTTTGCTTGTCTCCATGGAACAGAACTAATAATAAAAGGTAGAAGTGAAAGAGAGACAAATTCAGACTTGAAGTAATGAAAAACTTGCAAACAGCTAAAACTGTCCAAAATATTATTTCTCTTGCTGATGGTCTTCAATAATGTCTATATGGGTACTTGTTAGATTTTAGAAGGATCACAACTCAACCTCTTCATTTTACAGTTGAGGATTACTTTGGTCTTTGGAAGTTAAGTGACTTGCCAAGGTCCCAAACCCACATTCTATGACTTTAGAGGTATTACTTTTTCTACTATACAGCACTGCTTTCTAGAGGATTCTTCTTTAGATGTGGATTGATATAAATAAGTTCTAGGGTTTCTTCCAACTTTGAGAACCTAGAATTCTGTGGTCTTTTCCTCTTATTGTACCTACTGCTCTTTATGGCACCTGGATTAGTTGTTTTATAAAGTTATTTTTCTTCCACATTCTCTGATCTTTTATTATTTAAAGACTTCTTGACTAGATTCTTAATCAGGAGGAGTTTTTACTGGACCTCAATAGGTGTATCCCAACCCTGAAAAAAATACTTATATTTTAAACTCTGGTCTAGACAACCAAATCCCATTCTCAAATTACTTAACTAAGTATTCACTTTCCAAATCTGCCTGAAGCTCCTACTTTCAGTTAGCAGCAATAATGAAAATATCATCTGTGCTTCTATTTTTTTGTTCTAGGGTTCATAATCCCAAGTAATGTTTTCTAACATTTCTTCTGGCTCTATAACCAGTAGTTGGTAGTGTTGTCAGCCTTGGAAGATATTGGGAGGCTGCCCACATCATTATCTCAATAAAATCTCCCTATAATCTTTATCATGTCAACAAATAACTATCTCTATTCCCCTTATCAAGTAATCACCAATAACCAGAAATCTCTTCTCTCACGATGATGACACCCATAAATTCACAACCTTCTTTCTCGGAGAACAAGAAGTTCCTTCTTCCTAACAAGGTCCAATCCCCCAACTAGAGAAAGAGCCTTATAAGATTACTTAGCTTGAAATGTTCAGCCCTTCCTTTTCCAATAATCACTATCATTTACATAGCTCTTTAAGGTTTGTATAGCATTTCTATTATCTTATTTGATCCTTCCAACAACTCTGTGAAGTAGTTGCTTTTATTATTTTACTTTACAGATGAGGATTTTGAGAAAGAGTTTGAGAAAGATAAGTGACTTGCTCAGAGTCACACAGCTAGGTAGTGTTTAGTGTTTAACACAGAATTTGAATGAAAGTTTCCTGACTTCAGGTTCACTATATCACTATCTACCAGCTGTGTTAGTTACGTTATTCTACTCACCAGATTCAACTCGGGTAAGGATTCCCCTTTGCCTTTATGGATCCTTTTATTTTTTTCTTCTCGAATTATTTCTTTCATTTCAAACCCATGGTTCACAATTGCAGTTTGGGGCTATTGGGGTCATAGGAGTTTCATGTTTCCATTCAGGATTTTCCCTGGGAACATAAGACTTTAGTTGGCGAATCATTTAGGATTCTTAGCTGCAATGGAAAAACTCAGGTTAATGAAATATCAGAATCAGGACAGATTTTATTTAAGACAACATAAAATACAATGGTGCAATGGACTTGTACACAAGATTATAGATAATCAAAAAAACTCTTGACTTGTCCAGCGATCTGGATAATTTCTCTAACTTATAATTATACCAGTGAAAGGATAAATCGAAGTTTTTTTTTTCTTTCAATATTTGGAAACTTCTCTTCTAAGGAATAGTGTACAAAAAGCATCATGTTAACTAAAACATCTGTGAATTAAGAGATGGGTCGGCATTTTCAAGGGGTGTGGCCTAATATCTTATACCTCCTCAGTCTGCTCTGTACCTCCACTACCAATGAGGAATTCTGCATTTCCTTCCTGAAATTCCTCTGCTGCTTTTTCTCATTCAGTTGAGAAAGGTTTTACTAAATACTTTTACTAAATACTTATTATGTACCAAACACTGTGCTACATGTTAAGTATGCAAAGAAAAGCAAAATGTGGTCTCTGTCCTCAAGGAATTCCATATTAAAGGAAGAGAAAACACATAAACAATTCTATAGACACAAGATATATACAGTGTAAATGGGAGAAATTGGAGGGAAGGCACTGGCAATCAGGAGACTAGGAAAAGTCTCTTGCAGAATATGGAATATAAATCTTAAAGGAAACCAGGAAATGGATGTGAGGAAAAAAAGAATTCTAGACACGGGAGAGAAAGGGCACAAAATTGGGAAATGGAATGTATTATATGAGAAATAGCAAGAAGGCCTGTGTCACTGAATTATGAAAGCAAATTCAGAAAGGCAGAAAGAAGACAGGTTCTGAAGAATATTAAATGCCAAGCAGATCATTTAAATTTGATGTGAGAGCCCAGAAGGACTTTTGAGTAAAGATGTGACATGCTCAGAACTGCACTTCAAGAAGATCATTTTGGTAGCTAAGTAATAGATGGACTGGAGTAGAAAGTAACTCCAGAAAGGTAGAACAACCAGCAAGTTGTTATGGTAGTCCAGGGGTGAAAGGATGTGAGCATCTACAGCATAGCCACTGGGGAAATGAAAAGATGAGATATACAAGAGAAGTTATAAAAAAGTAGAAACAACAAAACTTTGCAACAGGTAGGTACAGTAAGGGCAAGTGAGGAGTCAAGGATGACACCTAGATTATGATCCTGGGTAATTGGGGATTGGTGGTGCCCTCAGCTGTAATAGGGAACTTTGAAGGAGAGGAGGGTTTGGGAGGAAAATGTAATCAGTTCTGTTTTGAACAGGTTGATTTTTTTTCCCTCTGAGACAGAGATTCTTTTTTTAAATTGATCTATTTTTAAATTTTTTCCTAATCACATGTTTTTACATATTTGATATATAGACATGGAAAACACATATCCATCTTAATTATGCTGTGAAAAAAGACACAGATTAAAAGAACAAGAAAAATAAAGGAAAAGTATGCTTTTATCTACATTCAAATTCTATCAGTTCTTCTCTGAAGATAGTATTTTAATAGCTTTTAATTTTCAAAATATATGCATAGTTTTCAATATTCACCCTTGCAAAACCTTTTGTTCCAATTTTTTCCTCTGTTACTTCCCCTCACTCCTTCCCTTACACAGCAAGTAATCCAATATATGTTAAACATGTGCAATTCTTCTATACATGTTTTCACAATTATGCTGCACAAGAAAATTCAGGTCAAAGAAAAAAGTGAGAAAGAAAACAAAATGCAAGCAAACAACAACAAAAGGAGTGAAAATACTATGTTGTGATCCACACTCAGTCCTCAAAGCACTCTCACTGGTGCAGATAACTCTCTCCATCACAAAACAACTGGAACTGCCCTGAATCACCTCATTGTTGAAAAGAGCCATGTGATGGATTGCATTTTTTTTTCATCATGTCTTTCAGAATTGTCTTGGATGATTGTATTGCTGAGAATAAAGCATTCATATTTGATCATCATGCAATATGGCCATTACTGTATATATTATCTCCTGGTTCTGCTTATTTCATTCTATATCAGTTCATGTAAGTCTTTCAAGGTTTTTTTGAGAGCATTTTGCTCAATATTTCTTACAGCAAAATAGTATTCCATAACAATTATACACAACAACATCCATTCTCCAATTTATGGGCATCGCCTTGATTTTCAATTTACCAGTTCTTTGGTGCCACTACCAAAAGAGCTGTTATAAATGTTTTTGTACAAATATGCTATTCCCATTTTAAAAAATCGCTTTTGGATACTGAGTTAATAATGGTATAGCTGTATCAGAGGGTAAGCAGAGTTTAACTGCTCTTTGGGCATAGTTCCAAAATGTAGAGAGCTATATGGTTGAATTAGTACACAAATTCACCAGCAATGCATTAGTGTTTGAATTTTCCCACATTCCCTCCATCATTTGTCATTTTCCTTTTTTATGTCATATTAGCCTTAATTACTGATTGGTGTGGAGTGATAGTTCAGAATCATTTTAATTTGTATTTCTCTAATCAGTAGTGATTTAGAGCTTTTTTTCATATGATTATAGATAGCTTTGATTACTTCATCTGAAAACTGCCTGTTTTTTCTTTTTCTTTTTTTTTTGCCTTTTACCATTTATCAAGAAATGGCTCTTATGTCTATAAATTTAATCAAGTTCTCTATATACTTAAGAAATGAGGTCATTTATCAGAAAAACTAATTGTAAAATTTTTTCCATAGTTATGATTACTGTGTGTATCCTCCATCCTATTTTCTTTTTTTTATCCTCATTCTGAATATCCCAACTCTCTCCCCTTCTTTCTTCCCTTTTCCCTCCCTCCCTCTCTTTCCTTTCACTCTGTCCATTATCAAAAATGTTTTACTTCTGACTTTACCTCCCCTAATCTTCCCTCTCTTCTATCAGTCCTCCTTTGCCATTATCATCTTCCCTTCCTACTTTTCTGTATGTTAAGATAGATTTCTATGCCCAGCTAAGTGTATACATTATTCCCTCTGAGCCAATTTTGATGAGAATAAAGTTCCTTTCCACCTTCCCCATTTTCTTATCCACTATAAAAGTCTTTTATACAGATAATTTACAACATTCAAATTTTTCCTTTCCCCCTTTCCCTCTGCATTCCTCTTTCTCACTAATTTTTTTAGATAATCATCCCATCATATTCAACTCACATCCATGTATTCTGTCTATGTGAGCTCCTTTTAACTGCCCTGATAATAATAAACTTTCTCAGAATTATAAATATTATTTTTCTATGTAGAAATGTAAACAGTTTAACTTTATTAATTCCCTTATGCGCCTTCCTGTTTACATTTTTATGCTTCTATTGAGTCTGGTATTGAAAGTCAGATTTTCAATTTTGTTCTGGTCTTTTCATCAAGAATGCTTGAAAGTCATCTATTTCCTTGAATGTCTATTTTTCCCTCTGAAATATTATACTCAATTTTTCTTGATAGGTGGTTCTTGGTTGCAATACTAGTTCTTTTGCCTTTTGGAATATCATATTCCAAGCCTTAATGTAGAAACTGCTAAAATTTGTGGCTTCACAATATTTGAATTGTTTTTTTTTAATTGCTTACAATATCTTCCCCTTGACCTGGGAACTCTGAAATTTGGCCATAATATTCCTGAGGGTTTTCTTTGTGGGATTTTTTCAGGAGATGGTTAGTGGGTTCATTCAGTTTCTGTTTTACCCTCTGGTTCTAGGATATTAGGGCAGTTTTCCTTCATAATTTTTTTTCAAAAATAATGCCTATGATCTTTTTTTTTTTATCTGATTGTTACTTCCATGTATTCAAATGATTTTTAAATGATCTCTTTGGATCTATTTTTAAGGTCAGTTGTTTTTCCAATGAGATGTTTCACATTTTCTTTTATATTTTCATGTGTTTTGACTTCGTATTGATGATTTTTTGATGTCTCATAAGTCATTAGCTTCACTTACTCAGTTCTAATTTTTTAGGAATTTTTTTCTTTGGTTAAATTTTATACCTTTTTTCCCATTTCGGCAATTCTACTTTTTTGTAAATAATAGCTTTTTGTTATAAAAATATGCAAAAATAGTTTTCAGCATTCACCTTCACAAAATCTTGGGTTCCAAATTTTTTTCCCTTTTCCCCACCCACTCCCCCAGACAGCAAGCAATCCAATATATTTTAAACACGGACAATTCTTCTAAACGTATTTCCACATTTATCATGCTGCACAAGAAAAATCAGATTAAAAAGGGAAAAAATGAGAAAGAAAACAAAAATCAAGGAAACAATAACAAAAAATGAAAATACTATTTTCTTATCTATAATCAATCCCCATAGTCCTCCCTCTGGATGCAGATGGCTCTCAGCATCACAAGTCTATTGGAATTCGCTTGAATTATTTCATTGTTGAAAAGAACCAAGTCCATCACAGTTGATATTTGCACAATCTTGTTTTTGCTGTGTATAATGACTCCTGGTTCTGCTCATTTCACATAGCATCAGTCCATATAAATCTCTTCAGGCTTTTCTGAAATCATCTTGCTGATTGTTTCTTATAGAACAATAACATTCCAGAATATTCATATACCACAATTCACCTAGCCATTCTCCAACTGATTGCACTTAGTTTCTAGTTTCTTGCCACTACAAAAAAGGCTGCCACAAACATTTTTGCACATATGGGTCCCTTTCCCTCCTTTAAGATCTCTTTGGGATATAGGCTCAGTAGAAACACTTCTGGATCAAAGGCTTTGCATACTTCCAAATTGCTCTCCAGAATGACTGGATCCATTCACAATTCCACCAATAATGTATTAGTGTTCCAGTTTTCCCAAATCCCTTTCAATATTCATCATTATCTTTTCCTGTCATCTTAGCCAATCTGAGAGGTGTGTAGTGGTATCTCAGAATTGTCTTAATTTGCATTTCTCTGATCAATAGTGATTTGGAACACCTTTTCATACAACTAGAAATGTTTTTAATTTCTTCATCTGAAAATTGTCTGTTCATATCCTTTGACCATTTATCAATTGGAGAATGGCTTGAATTCTTATAAATTAGAGTCAATTCTGTATATATTTTAGAAATGAGGCCTTTATCAGAACCCTTAAATATAAAAATGTTTTCCTAATTTATTGCTTCCCTTCTAATCTTCTCTGCATTCATTTTGTTTGTTAAAAAATACTTTTTAATCAAAATTATCTAATTGGTGTTCAGTTATGAGTTCCAGTTCTTCTTTGGTCACAAATTCCTTCCTTCTCGACAGATCTGAGAGGTAAATTATCCTATGTTTTAATTTACTTATACTATCCTTCTTTTTGTGTAAATCATGAACCCATTTTGACCTTATCTTGGTATATGGTGTTAGGTGTGGATCAATGCCTAGTTTCTGCCATACTAGTTTCCAATTTTCCCAGCAGTTTTTGTCAAATAGTAAGTTCTTATCCCCAAAGCTGGGTTCTTTGGGTTTATGAAACACTAGATTGCTGTAATTATTGTGTAGTATATTTTCTAAAATGTCATAAATAGCCTTTATAGTCTTCATTTAGAATTGCCATAGTTATAGGAACTATTAAATAGGGAATTGGCATCAGTTTTGATCCTTTTTGACCATTAATATATATTGAACTCATATTTGGCTCCAGAGTCTTCCCACATCTGTAGCACTCCATTTTAGTACTTGCCAGTTTATATCACTGGTTGTTGTTGGTTCATAACCAAAATTCAGGGCTATGCTTATAGTCATAAAACTTTTCAGTGGCAGCCTGTTTCAAAACCAGGAATTCTTAAATTTTAGATAAAATAATGAGTCTCAATAGCTGTGAGAATCCTACTGGATGGGCTTTTGATTGACAGTACTGTGTTGTTACAAAGCTAATTCTAACGCCATCTATCTAAAGGACTTGCTTGGATAATGGAAAACCATTGGTTGCATATCATAAGGTGGTCAGCCAAATTTTGAATGTTTGATCACAATTCTCACCTCAAGCAATTTCCAAAATATCCCAGGAGTCAAGGACTGATTGTCCTCTTTCTGCTCTTTCTTTTTGTGGATCTTCCAAAAGATAAAAAAAAAAAAATCATTGTAAAGTTTAGTAGTAGTCTCCACAAATCTCCAAAATTACTTACCAAACATCAGAAAAGTTTAGTTTTTATTAATTCTTTGGACATAGCTTTGGAGAAAGTATCAATATTTCTATTTTTAGGGACCGTGTTCATTTTGTAGAGCTGTTATAGAGCTGTGATGAATGTATTTGAGAGCAGCCTAGAAAAACTGGTGCTTGCTATCAATAACTTTCAACTAGAGATTTCTCACCTGTTTCTTACCTTCAGAGGTCTTTCCTCATGCCATTTAAGGTCTTTTCAGAATGTTACAAAATCATTTAGAAAAGCCAATACCAATACATTTGACTACATTTTTCATTCTTCTTCAGTTACCACAAAATTCTTTTTTTGCCATTCTTATATAAAAGAATCCTTAGTCCTCTCTCACTCTTAAAGCTAGCTTGTTTGCCACACATATCTACTCCACTGGGGCCTCCTGAGACTTCATTTATCTGTTCATCACAAAACAGAGTACCACTAAATATGCAGTAAGGAGGAGTAAAAGAATAGTAAACTTTCAATTCTGATAGGGAAAAAACCCCAAAACAAACCAAAATAGAAGCTTTGACATACAAACATAAGAGTGAAGAAAAATATAGAAAGGGATCAATTTGATCAGCCATCTTTCCTGTTCCTGTTGAAGTACCCTTGACAACAGAAGTCACTAAATGTATTTGGGGCTATTAAAATCTGTTGTATATATCTATTGCTTCCTAATTACAAAAAAAATGAAGGTTAAGGCACTTGGTTGTTGCAAAACAGAATGAAAAAAACTTAGAACAAAATGAAAACAAAATCCTAGTAAAAAGACTACAGAAATGTATTTTAAAAGTAAATCACTTTGATCAAATTGGATTTTTGCCAGAGACACTAACATGGTTGAGCACTAGAAAAATAAATGATTCATGTTAAAAAAAAAAACAGCCCAAATCACAGAAATATATCAGTAGATACCTCCAAATCCTTTAACAAAGTGCAGCACATATTTATTTTAAAAACTCATCAAGTCATGGGTTGGTATTTGCAACATATAGGAGGAGTAAAGCCTTCTTTCCTCACTGTTATGTGCCATCATTCTAAAATCTCAGTGCTGGAGGAGCCAAGATGGCAGAATGCAGAACTCAACTAATCTCACCCTCAAACCACTCCAAATTCCTTTAAATAATGACGCTAAATAAATTTTGTCTCATGAGAACACCAAAAAGATGGAGTTGAATATTTTCCAGAAGAAGGCAATTTAGATGTCCAACAGAAAAGATCTGTGACACCAGAGTGGGAGTCCAACACACGGTCCTGATGCAGACTGCGCCAGTGTAGCTCAGGACCCAGCTACAGCCCTGAACCTGGTCCCTGTGTCCATTAAGCAGGACCTCTGAATCAGCAGCAGTCCTAGTGGCTTCCAGACCTCCCAGCCCAAAGACACCAAAGAGGATCTAAAAAGTCATCAGAAAAGTCTGTGGAACCAGGTGGAAGCCCAACCCACAATCCCAGGGCAGGTCACAACACACAGCCCTACTCCAGGCCAGCCCTGGCCTAGGCTTGGACCCCAGCAGCAAGGTAGGACTTCTGAATCAGCAGCAATGTTGGAGACTTCCAGATCTCTTGGCCCAGGGACACCAGAGAGGACTTGGAAGGTCAGCAGAGAAGGTCCATGGCACCAAGTGGGAGTCTTGCATGTAGTCCCAGCGCAGGTCAGGCCGGCAGAGCCCCAACCTCAGCCCTAGTAGCCCCAGCTTCAGCAAAGCAGGTCTCTGTTGCTTTAGCACACTAAATCTTACAGCTACAGTGGAGCAGGGACACATTTAACAATTCCAGAGCAGAAAAGAGTGTAGTCAGTGTAATCAGATTCCTAGAAGAAGTTCTGAAAACAGCTACATAAACCCCCAGAAGCTTGGGGCAGTATACTCTCTACCCTGGAAACAGAGCCCTTCTTTAACAAAGAGTTAAAAGTCAAGTAATAGACTACAAAAATGAGCAGAAATCAGAAAAAGTTTCTGACTGCTGAAAGTTATGGTGACAAGGAGGATCAAAACACATACTCAGAAAATGATAAAGTCAAAGCTCCTACATCCATAGCCTCCAAGAAAAATAAAAATTGGGCATGGAAGAGCTCCATAGGGACTTTGAAAATCAAGTAAAAGAGATAAGAGGAAAAATTAGGGAAAGAATTGAGAGAGGTGCAAAGGAAATCAAAAAAAAATCTAATTAGGAGAATACCTTAAAAAGCAAAATTGGCCAGTTAGAAAAGGAGGTGCAAAAACTCACTGAGGAAAGTAATTTCTTAAAAATAGAATCAAGCAAATGGAAGTTAATGACTTTAAGACAAATCAAGATGCAATAAAGCAAAACAAAAAATGAAAAAATAGAAAAAATGTGAACTATCTCACTGGACAAACAACTGTTCTGCAAAATAGATCCAGGAGAGATAATTTAAAAATTATTGGTCTACCTGAAATTCATGATCAAAAAAAGAGCCTGGATATTATCTTTCAAGAAATTATCAAGGAAAACTGTCCTAATATTCTAGAACCAGAGAGTAAAATAGAAATTGAAAGAATCCACCAATTACCTCCTGAAAGAGATCCTAAAATGAAAACTCTTAGGAATGTTATAACCAAATTCTCGAATTTCAAAGTCAAGGAGAAATTATTGCAAACATTCAGAAACAGTTCAAGTATAGTAGAACCATTTAGTCAGGGTGACACAAGATTTAGCAGTTTCTACATTAAAAGACTGGAGGCCTTGGAACATGATATTCCAGAAAGCAATGAAGCTGAAATTATAAACAAGAATCACCTATTCACCAAACCTGAATATCATCCTTTGGAGGAAAGGTGGTCATTCAGGGAAATAAAAGATTTTGAACCATTTATGATGAAAAGCTCAGAGCTAAATGGAAATTTTGATTTTCAAACAGCACTCTGGAGGAGCATAAGGAGGTAATCAAGAAAGTGATATCATAAGTGATTAATAAGTTTACCTATTTACATTCCAACATATGGATGATACTAGTAACTCATTAGGACTTTCCCATTATTGTGGCAATTAAAAGGAGTATATCTAGACAGAGGATACAAATGTGAGTTGAATATTAATTAAAGAATGTGAATATTCTTTAAAATAATGAAATTAAGGGAAAGAGAGAGGAATATACTGGGAGAAAGGGAAAAGAGAAAGTAGAATGGTGCAAATTATCTGCCATAAAAAAAGAAGGGAGAAAAAGTTTTTACAGTAGAGAGAAACACAGGGGGAGGAGGAGAGTGAACCTTACTTTCATCAGAAGTGGCACAAAGAGGAAAAAACATACATACTCAATATGGGTACAGAAATCTATTTTACCCTGCAGGAGAATAGGAGGGGAATGGAATATGGGAAGGTGTGGGGTGATAAAAGAGAGAGCATATTGGTGGAGGGAGTATTTCAGTACTAAAACACTTTTGAAGAGGGATAGGATGAAAAGAGAGAGAGAATAAATGGGGGGAAATAGAGTTAGCAGTAGTAATGAGAAATGATGAGCAGGACAAAACCTAGAAAGTCCTCTATGAACTCAAGCAAAGTAAAATTTACTATATACAAAGTAATATCAATGTTTTGGGATGACCAGCTATAAATGAAGTTGCTATTCTCAGTAGTATAATCATCCACAACTACTCTGAAGTACTTATGATTAAAAATTCTATCCATATCCAAAAAAGGAATTGACTGTGTCTGTATAATTTTTCTTGAGGGTTCTTATTTTCATTAGGGTGGGAGATCTATGCATTCTTTCTTTCTTTTTTTTTTGACTTTTATAGAAATGTTTTGCATAACTTCACATGTGGTTTCTTAATTGTGGATAGAGATAATGGAAAGAAACTAGAACTCAAAATTATTAAAAACAAATGTAATTTTATGTATTATGTTTAATTGAGAAAATATTAAATAAATAAAAAACCTTCAGATCAGAAAAAAATTTAAAAAATAAAATGCTGGTGCTAACAATAAGAAATGAGAAAAAAATCAAAGGCATAAGTAATGGCAAAGTGGAAACAAGATTATCCCTTTTTACAGATTTATTTAGAAAATATTAAAGAATCAGCAAAGAAACAAATTAAGGATAACTTCAGTAAAATAAGATTATACCAAATAATCCACAAAATTATCATCATTTCTATTTAGCAAAAACACAATCCATAAAGAAATAATAGGATAATCTTATAAAATACACCTATATCAAATGCAGAAAATATCTGAAAGGCAATCTACTAAAACACACTCAGGACATTTTTGGGTACAATTACAAAATGTTCTTTGAAATAATAAAGAATAACTTAAATAATCTTATAGGTAATCTGTACTTATACCTGGAACCTAATAACATAATAAAAATGGAAATACTACTTAAATAACTTACATGTTTAATGCCAGGGTCACACAGGAAAACGAAGAAAAAGAAATAGGATAACAGAAGAAAACAAGATCAGGTATCTCATACTAGGGGGAAGAGTTCTTAACCAAGCACATGATAGGACTTATCACAAAATCTAAAATACATAACTTCAATTACTTAAATTTGAAAAGCTTTTGCATGAATAAAATCAATGCAATTAGAAGAAGAGAACTGTCAGTTTTGAGGGAAGGGAATCCTTATATCATGTATCTTTGATAATTGTCTGATGGTCTAAAAATGTGTGTTTAATTTATATATGTAAAACCAAGAACCTAATGGAAAGTGATTGAAGGCCATGAACAAATAGTTCTCAAAACAATTACAGATTTAACAACCATTTGAATTTTTACTCCAAAATCACTAATAATCAGAGAAATGAACATCAAAAATACTCTGAAATTTTATCAGATATTCAGCAAGTTAGCAAAGATAACAAGAAATAAGGTTAGTCATCTGAGGGAATAAAGAAAAGTAAATTCACTGTTGTATTATGAATTGGTACAACAGTTCTAAAAAGCAAAATGACTAAAATGTCCATACTCTGGTTCTAGTAATAGTACTAGGCATATGATCCATAGAGAAAGAAAAGTTCTATATGCACTAAAATATTCATAGTAGCACTCAAAAAGAAAACAACTAGAAATAAGTATGTAACCCTTGATTAGAAAATAGCTTAATAAACTATGATATATGAATATGATGAATTATTACTATACTATAAAAAGATGAATATAAAGAATTTAGAGAAGAATGGAAATAATTAGATGAACTTCTGCTGGAAAAACAAAACAAAGAAAAATATACACAGTGACTTTTGTGACATAAAGTTAAAAGAATCAAAACAAAATGAAACTGGAGGCTCGTATAGTTTTAATGACCCAATTTGGCTCTGGAGCAAAGCTGAGAAAATGTACTTGCCACCCTTCATTGGTCAGGTGTCCACTGTCATTTATAGCTGTGTTGGCCAATTTTGCTGAACTGCTTTTTAAAAAAAATGTTATTTTTTCTTTAAAAAAATAGCTCTCCAGGTAGAGGAGGAAGTGATATATCCAGAAATCAACATGATATAAAAACAAAATGTTTTACTAAAAATAAATTTTTAAGTGACAGGAATGTTAGCGTTCAAAACCAAATGAGGCTAGTGATGAAAACTAAAGGGGGTGGAGGGCTGCTATACTGAGATAATTGGTTGGCATTAATCAGAATGAACAATACAGAAAGATAAAACAAGTCACATTTTAATACAAAGGAATATTATCTTTCAACTTAAGGCTAGAAATGGTTAACAGGGAATTAAAGCTTAGGCTAAGACAGAAGTTGCTAAGAAAGTATCTGGCTAACCTCAATAAGTTCAGCAAAGTCTTGAATCAACTTCACTTTAGGGTACTGAAAAAAACATTAGAAGTTATTGCTTAATAGCCATCAGTGATTTTGAAAGATTATAAAGAGTAAGAAATATGCTATAAGGGAAAAGGATAAATGTCCTCATTCCCCCCAAAGAAGAAAGAGTTCATTTTTCACATTGTGGTTTAAAGGTCCAACAGCATGCTATTTCTGTCCCTTATTGTGGCACAAGGGTATACGTTCTCCAAGGCTATGCCCACAAGTATAGGATGTAGAATGCTCTTAAGTGCTTTAAAGATTTGGAGGATAGCAGAAATTGTTTGCTTTCTGAAGACCAGTTTGGCTAGGTATTCATAGGTAGGCTGATCTCTTGATGAATTCTTTGGACTTGGCAATCCATGAAACAAAGAAAACTACAGGGTGTTCCAGTTTTAAGCTTCACGAAAGTCTTAGTGAAATTTTTAGTTAATAAAGGCTTAAAATGCACTATAACTTTAAGGAGACCTTATATAAGATGGTCTACAAGTTTGTGAGTCTGCTTTCAGCTTCTGCACTGACAGAGACAGAATAGTAGAAAAGGGCCAGAATTGCTTATTATCACACAGTTGTTAGATTGTCTATAAACATAAACTTAGCTGTTGTTACTCTGAATTTGACATCTTTGTCTAGTGACCAACAAGGGGAAATATGACTAAAGGAACTCTATTTTAACAATCTTGACATTCTCACTATAAATGAAACCAGAAGCCAGAAAGAGTTGTAGCTAAACAAACAGATGGCTCACAGATTCTCCTTGGAGAGGCCAATAATGGAATTAATAGAATTGGTTTTATCATGAGACCACAGACAATAAGAGACAACATTTAATGGTACAGTTAATTATACAGTATGTTATTTCTCATGATAAATATTTTCAAAAAGATCTTGAAAATCTTGAAAATATCATTCATGCAACAAAACCTGTTGCAGAGGAGAAAAAGGTAGAGAAATTTAAAAAAGAACTTGATTAACAAAACTGATTAAACTTCAAAGAACTTGCTTATATCAAATTAAATGCTAAGTTTATTGCTAATATTAAATATTAATTTGATACTAAGTGAGTTTAATACAGAGATGAGCACATATTAGTCACATTGTGGACACAAAATACAAAATACAGCATCACAAATATTTTAAATATAAATAATCTTTATGTAAATATTTTAACAGATAGGAAATGACTTGTGACTGATGTGGTAGCCATTCCTGAATCAACTCTATGTACAGTAATACCCTTAATTTATTAGAGAAATTATAAAAAGTAATACATATCTATAATAAATAAAAGGTGTTGATTTATTGAAAGGATTTTTTAATGCCAAAATGTGATGTAGATGGAAGACTGAACATTGATTTAACACTTATGAAAATTTCAAAGAAAAGTTTATCCAGAGTAAATCAATTGCCATAAGGAAACCAAAAATACTAAAACTTTCTTAATCAAGAAACACTAGATTTATTTGTCAATCAGAGAGGGAAACAGCACATAAGAGGAATATTGTTTATCGCCTCCTCAAGCAGTGAGAAACAATGAAGAGGTAAGAAAATTGGTTTCACCCAGAGACATGCTAATAAGGGCATTTAATGATTAAACAGGAAGACAACAAACTGACAAAACAAGAAAAACATCTGTGTGGATTTCATTTTTCATTCATTCTTTATATCATCAAGCCAGTAGACATTTGGATTCAACATCATAGCATAGATGTGGACTAATGGAGACAATGGAAATACAAGGGAGGTTCACACAAGAAGAGAAACTGCATTGGACCCTGTGCACAGAAGAGGCCTGTGCTCAAGACAGCACAATTTTGAGAATGTCATGGGATCTTGAATTTTGAGTCAGAAGGGATTTCTGAGATAATCTAGTCTTAACACCTTCATTTTTATAGATGATGAACCTGAAATTCAGAGAGCTTAAATAATTTGCCTAATGCTACCCAAGTAATAAGATTGTAATCATTTCTCAAATTATCTGAAGAAAAAGATTCAAATGTGTAGAAAAACTCTCAGATTTTATGACTTCTAAAAAAAAGAATACCAAGAAATTGAACTAGCAATCCATATGTCTATTTTCCTATTTATATAAAAATTTATGATAATAACCTGCACAAATATTGAAGATAACTTTGGGACTACTACAAGGAAAAATGGAGAATTTCACAAGTGATATTCTATAGTAAAAGATCATATCTTTATCATCACAATTTATTGAAAGATATAAAGAATATATGATTTTACCTTAGTATGATGACTACTAAAAAGCATTTGATTCATTAGTAGAAAATTCTGTCTTAAAGGCTTGATTCAGACAAGTTGTCCCCCTATTTATACATTCAAATTACATAAGATAAAATTATAGAGAGAATCTTATTCAGCATCCCTACAGATATTCATATAAATTAGGTGTAATGTCCGGGCTAGCTTTCTGGAGGATCTTGGGACCAGCCTGGGTCCTTGATCTTAATGGAGGAGACAGGAGAGCCATCAGGATGGTCAAAGATAAATATCTCATTTCCAGTCCTTCTCAGCCCTTATATACCTTAGTACAATTACATCATTACAGCATACTGAATATGTGGGAACTAGAGAACCATTACATCACCATACTAAGTACTAAGTATATATGTGAACTAGAATTCCACTGAGTTAACACCTTGTTTCAAGTATACTTCTCCAGAGTTCTGGCCCTCTACAGTTAGGTATAAAACATGTATGGTTACCAAAAGTATATGTTACCTCTTGGATAAGACCTATCACAGGGTCCAAGCTGAGGACGGATTTCCTATAAATATTAAAAGTTTACAAATACTCTTGATTTTGGATTCCATGATGTGTATTACATCAAACCCTACACTACTGCAAAGCCTTCTAAGTAAGATCCATAGTCATTCAAAGAGTTCAGCTTAACTATACATACAGGAAAAACCAAGTGGGTTTCTAAACTATCATATGCATTTGAATGAGGTATTGACAATAGAGTTCATCTATCTGTACTGATTTATGAGAATAATCAACCAAAAGGCAGTGAATTAGGTGCATGTCAGGTAGAAACAGGCTGCAATTCAGAACAAACAAGAATTAAGTACTTTCGGTGATTTCATCAAATATCAAAGAAATATGTGAAAAAGATGAGCTAGTCACATGATTGATGACAGCAATGCCTAACTGATGCACAGTCTGGATGTCCATTGAAATTCTTGGTTGTTAGGACTCAAAGATCATTAGTTGGATCTCTTTCAATAAGCTTAAAGAAGGACATAGAAACACCATGAACTATGGCAAACATATGGGAGACCACTGATGAAGGTAGAGCAGTATAGGTAGTTATGCATGGGTGGTGATCTACATTATTGGTAGGAATCCTCACATTAATGAGATCATAGATCCCTTTGAGAATTTAAAAGGGGGAGGAGGAAAATTTGTGTGCTTGACATTGATTTCTGGAAACCTGTCCAGGTGTTGTTATCATAGAGTTAGATAAATAAAATCCAAATGTCAAACTGAGAACAACTCATGCCAAATTAACTTCATTTCCATTTTTAAGGTTTATTAGGACTAAATATAATAAAGATTAATGAAAGGTCCTACACTCGGATTTTAAAAGTTAATTCACACATAAGAATGACAGAGAAGTAAACAGCAGAAAAAGTAGTGTTAAAAAACAGAAAAGTTTAGTGAGCTATAAATTCAGAATGCATCAACAGTATTACATGATAGTCAAAAAAGTTTGTTCATTCTTAAAACTACAAAGGAGAAATTGGTGAGAGGTGGTGTTTAGTCCCCTTCAAAAGCCCCATAAGAATTAAAGGAACTAGAATCTATAGCTTCTGAAAGAAAAGGTTTAGAAAACAGTTAATATTTGAAGGTCTGTCTTATATCCCGTTGAGGACAGAACTAATAACAGTAGGTAGAACTTGCAGAGAAATAAATTTCTGTGTAAAGCAAAGTACTCCAAGAATTAATAGTGCCCAAAATAGAAATATACTGTCTCAGAAAGTAAAAGGCTTGCCATTCTTAGGAATCTTTAATTAGAAAATAGATGACTATCTGTTGTGAATAACAATATATATAATAATGATAATATTTATATAGCACTTTAAAGTTTATAAAGCCCTTTATCATATAATTTTATTTTATCTTTTTAACGCTTTTTGATAGTACGGGTTACTATTTTATAGATAAAGTATACTGAAATTAAGTAACTTGTCCAGATTTATACAGTGTCTAAAGCAGAATTTAAATTAGGATCTTCTTAACTCTAAATCCAATCTTCTTTACTTCTCACTACTTATCTGCTCAGATGCAAATTAAATTGGATGATTTAGGACCATAAAATCATAGGATTTGAGATGAAAGGAACCTTAGAGGCTCTCTAATCCTAGTTTCTCATCTCACTAGTGGAGGGAGTAAGTAACTTGTTCAGAGTCACATAAGATAGAAAGTAGAAAATCCAAGGTTTGAATCCATGGCCTTTCTTTCCAAATTCAGCACATTTTCTATTTGTAAATCTGAATTCTATGATTTTATGAGTGCTTTTCCTTATCACTCACATCTAATCAGTTACTAAATCATGTTGTTCTCATCTATATAATATTCTTTAAATCCTTCCCACAGGCCTCATTACTATTACTATTATTGACTGCTATTTCTCCCTCAGTCCATCTTCTATATTCCTACCAAATTAATTTTCCTTTTGTACACATTAGTAATAGTCACATCTCAGCTCAGACTCCTTCAGTGGCTCCCTATTGCCTGCCAAAAAAGTGTAAACTTCTTATCCTTTTACTATGTTTCCTGTTTTATCTTGTATGATTACCTTCTCTATATGTAAATTCTAGTCACACTGAATGGCATATATTTTCTGCTTTTAGTCATGGTGTTTTGTATGCGTGGGAGACTTTCTTGTTCACTTTCTCCATACTTTTAAATCTTATCCACCTTTTAAAGAAGACACATCATCCTTGATCTCTAAATAGTCTTTGACACTTTCAGTCCATTTGCTTCTAGGTTTTCTTGAAACTACTTTCTCTTGATTTCCCTTCTACCTGTCCGGCTTTATTCCTTCCTTCTCAGTCCTCTTTGCAGGATCTTCATGCAGGCCGTGATGTTGTTCAAGGCTTTGGCATGAGCCTTCTCTTTTCTTTCTGCTGCATTTCTTAATGATCTCATCATCCCCATAGACTCTCACATCTATGCAGATAGCTTACAGGTTTATGCAACCCTAATCTTTCTCCCAGTCTCCAGTGTCACATCTTCTGCTACATATTGGATCTCTTCAGACTGTATATCTGTCCCATAGACATCTCCAGCTAACTACTGGATCTCTCAGACTTGCTGTCTGTCCCCTACACATGTTGCTCTTTCTCACTTCTTGCTTTCTGACAGAGGGCACCATTATCCCCTCATGTAGCCAGGCTCACAGCACAGCCTCCTCCTTGACTCATTCTTGCCTCCTGACTCTCTTTAATCCCTCACAGCCAGTCAGTTGCCAAAATCTGTTGATTCTTCCTTTGTCCCCTCTCTCTTATAAAGCCCTTTCTCTCTTACCATTGCCACTACCCTGATACAGACCCCATCACCTCACACCTAGACTTATACCTTCAGATTGACGTCTGTGAACTTTCAGATTGATGATGATGATGATCATAACCATAACAGCAGCTAACATTTATTTGGTGCTTGCTATATGCCAGGCACTGTGCTAAGCACTTTACAATTAGTATCTCATTTGATTCCTACAGCAATGTATAAGTGTTAGGATGTGAGTATTATCATTATCCCCATTTTTTACTGAGGAATATTTTGAGGCAAACAGAGGTTAAGTGATTTGCTCAGCTAGTAAATGTCTAAGGCTGGATTTGAACTCAGCTTTCCTGACTCCGGGCCAAACTCTATCCACTTTACCACCTTGCTGGTTAAAATGAAGTCTAAAGAGGTGATTGGCTCAAGATTAAATACTGGTAATTAGCAAGAACCAGAATATGAAGCCAAGTTGTATAACTCCAAATTCAAAACTTTTTCTACTACATGGTCCAGTCAGTAGTTATAGTGGGAGGGGTGTAGGAGAGAAGGAAATAAATCTCAGCCACACTAAGAATACTTTAGGGTATCCTCAAACATATTGATTCCTCTTCGCAACAGTTAAAAGTAAGGTTTGTTAATTAAGTTACATTTTTTTTTAAAACAGCTGCTTTGTTTAATGTACTCTATTGTTCTTAGGGCTATGGGCCATGCAAAGAGGTATCAGGCATGGCCCCTTTTAATGTGTATATACAGGTGTACATATTCCCAAGATACCACAAATGCATTGCATAGGCACACAAAAATGTGAATAGTCTTCTGCACACTGTAATCCACACAGGCTTACAGATGTCTTCACATATACAAACACCAAGACACACTGATATTTTTACACCCATGCACTCACTCCTAGATGCAGTACCTCATAGACACATAAACACTTAGAGCACATGTGTATGTATTCATAGAGAAATCACAGACTCGCTTTGATTTTCACAGTTTCAGAATGAAAAGAACACTGAGCCTGAAGTCAGGAAAGCAGAATTAGGATCCCAATTTCATCACTCAGTGACAATGGGAGGGGGGCTTGACTTCGAATTAATCCATCTATGACAATCCTTTCTGTGCCAAGGGTCAGTCAATGCTTGTTTTAATTTTTTCAGCTTGAACACATCTCTCCTGTGAGCTTTGGCTTTCTTGTTGTAAAACAAAGGTCCATTTCAATCCTGGTATTCTGTGATAATCAGTACATTTTTTAAACATGTTAATTGCTGTGAAGAAAAAAATGAAAATTGAGAGGTGGAAAGAAAGTTATACTTCATCTAATTCAACCTCCTCTTTTTTCATATGAGGAAACAGAGATCCAGAGCCATGAAGTGGATTGCTCTGCATTATACCAGTTTTGAGAATAAAAGAATTCCATCTCAGATCTACTCACTTCTAATATAGTTCCCTTCCCATATGGCCATTCCCAAAATTATAAATGTGAGATGCTTTGAATATAAAAGCATAATGTAAACCTTACAAATATAAAGTTATTCTGTAATCAGGAGTTTCCTGGAGCCTAATTTACTAGTTTAGGAAAAGTATAAGTTCCTGATTAATTTCTTGTATGCTGACTATCCCAGAGCTTCTTAAACTTTTTTAATCGTGATGTTTTTTCACATAAGAAATTTTTACATGATTCCTGGTATATAGGTATATAAAATAGGTTAAAAATCGAACTTTTACTGAGAATAAATCATAATTTCATGACCCCCACATTTAGTTATGAGACTCCATATGGGGTTGCAAATCACAACTGAAAAAGTTAGGGACTATTCAATGACTTTCAAAGTTAGCTCTAACTTTAAGAGTTCTATTAATTATCAAAATTTTAAGTTTTCCAATATTTCAGAAAAGTGCATGATAAGAGCATGTATGCATGCTTGTGTGTGCGTGTGTGTGTATGTGTATGTGTGTGTGAGCATGAGTTTGTGGATATTTGATGGAGAAAAATGGGGTTTTAGATAGCCCTAATGCTTTTGAATGATGGTTTGCATGTGAGAATGGACATTTGTGACTATTTTATACTAAAAGAGTATATGTATGATGAACTTTATGCATTATGGGGGACCTATTTTTGTTGGATCATAACAATCTCTGTGTAACTAGTTGGATCTAGAAATAAGTATGATCTTAATAAAAAATTCCTTTAGTAGATATTCCTTTTTTAAAGATATGTAAATGACTAGAATGTTCATGTCTGTTTGCAAATTCTGTGAGGTGGAGAGGATCTGTATGAATAGTATATCCAAAATAGAGATATCTGAGTAGGCAAATTTAGGCAATGGAATGCACAGTTATGACTTTTGTTTGATAAAATATGAGGTTTTGCCTTGGAAACTACCTAAAAGCAGATTGTTTTGTGGTTTATATTAGAGTAACAGGATGGGTCTGGACACCTGATTTGAAGATCTTAAGGAAATGCAGACATGAGTCACTATTTGAATGCAAATCCTCTTTGCAAACTGTGAGAGAGTAATTGGGTAGACCTAACTCTGCCAGTCAGTCAGTAATCTTTAGGATACTTATTCCAGTCCATGCCTATTTTGAAATGCATTGATGTAGCTGTTTTCCTACTTTTTAGATGGTTGAACACTTTAGGAATGTTGGCCAATCAGGGCATCGATGTTGTGATACGGCACTCATTTTTTGACCACGGCTACAATCACCTTGTGGACCAGAATTTTAACCCATTACCAGTAAGTGCGGGATGAAGATCCCATTACGTATTCCCTGTCTTTCAATCCCTCTGATCACATACCTTTTGTCTTATTGTATGTAGGCTGTGAAAATTTTCTTTTTCTTTTCCTGTTACCAGTTAGTACCATAAATCAGAGAGAGAGAGAGAGAGAGAGAAAGAGAGAGAGAGAGAGAGACAGACAGACATTCTTGTCTTCTATTCTCTTGACCCATTTCACGGACTTTTGGCTTCATCACAATTTTTTAAAATTTAAAACCCTCTTCTCCTTGTAGCCTGTTTGAACTCTACTTAAAAATGAATTTTTTTTAGATTGGTTTCTTTTAATGCTAATAGGATACATTAGTTAATGTCAAATGCAACATGTTGAAAACAGATGGGAGAGTGTTAGCCAAAATCGGAGATAATGTGGATCCCTTTCTTAGAGAGGAAGATCACTCTAGTTACAACTACACATTGACTCCATGAATGGACAGTGAGAACATTTAAATGGAACACAAGAAGAATATAGTAATTATGTACTGGTGTTCAAAATATTTTTGTCCAAAAATTTATGAAACTCAACTTGTCCAAGCAACTTACTCTAAGCATATGTGGTAACAACTTTATCTTAATCTTATCCTAATAACTCTATCCTAATCAAATAATCCATGGCCCTCAAATGTCATTGCTAAGCAGTCATCTCTTATCTGGGATCCATAGCCATAAAATCATGTGTGTTTGTTTGTGTGTGTGTGTGTGTGTGTGTGTGTGTGTGTGTGTGTGTATTAGCATTGTTATCACTCTTAAATTAGATGTATGACATAGCTAGCACCTATTAACAAGATCTGTGATAAATAATTTGGTTTAATGGTTGCAGACTTTCCAAATTAGGCCATCATAATTATCATAGTTCTAGTAAGTATTTCCTCCTTCACCTCAGAGTGGCAGAGGAATGCAATAGGAAAAAATGTATTTTAGGGCATAATTGTGACACTTTTAGAACCAGAAGTGGTGTAAAGAGAAAATAGCTAATAACTTGTGGAGACTGTGGAAGAGGGAAAGAATACTAGGTTTAGAATCAAAGATTTGGATTTGATTCCTATATCTGCCACTTCACCCTCGCTTGGACTCAGTTTCTTTTTCTTTTTTCCAGTTATTTTATTTTATAATAATAGCTTTTTATTTTTCAAAATACATGTAAAGATAGTTTTCCATATTAGCCCTTGCAAAACCTTGTATTCCAAATTTTTGTCCTTCCCTTCTTCTCCCTTCCCATAGACAGCAAGTAATGCAATAGAGTTTAAACATGTGCAATTCTATACATATTTCCCCAATTATCATGCTGCACAAGAAAAAAAATTAGATCAACTGGGAAAAAAGGAGAAAAAAAATTAAGCAAACAACAACAAAAAAAAAGTGAAAATACTATGTTGTGATCCACACTCAGTTCTCACAGCCCTCTTTCTAGATGCAGATGGCTTTCTCCATCACGTCTATTAGAATTGGCCTGAATCATTGCTCAAAATAACAAAGTTCATCAGAGTTGATAATCACATAGTCTTCTTGTGGTTATGTGCAATGATCTGATTCTAGTCACTTCACTTAGCATAAGTTCATGTAAGTCTTTCTAGGTCTCTCTGAAATTGGTCTGCTGATGGTTTCTTAATATTCCACAGTATTCATATACCATAACTTATTCATCCATTCTCCAACTGATGGGCAAACACTCAGTTTCCAGCTCCTTGTTGCTACAAAAAGGGCTTCCACAAACATTTTTTGCACATATGGATCCTTTCCTTTTTCTTATGATCTCTTTGGGATATAGGCTCAGGAGAGACACTGCTTAATCAAAGAGTATGCTCAGTTTGATAGTCCTTTGCATATATGGACTCAGTTTCTTCATCTACAAAATAAGGTGTAGACCAGACCAGAAGTGTCATATAGGTAGTTTTTTTTTTTTTTTTAATGTGGTTTGAACAAGATTAAAATGTAATTGGAAAATATTCAAATATTCAACAAAATATAAAATACAATCAAACATAGATAATAATACATGTTGAAACTAAGTCTATGGCCCATAGGGATACTTATGTTTCAGTTTGTTTCCATATGAACTTAACACTCTTGATCTAGAAGATCTTAAAGTCCTTCTAGCTCTAATTCTGTGATATGAGAGAGCCTAGGGATGAACACTAGATGGGAGACTGGAAAGACCTAATTGTGAATCCTGCCTCAGACACTTAATAGCTATCTGATCCTGAGCAAATCATTTAACCTGTTTCAGCCTTGATTTCCTCATCTGTAAAATATGAATAATAAGGTACCTACTTCACAGGGTTGTTGTGAAAATCAAAATGAAATATAAAGCATTTCATCAATCTTAAGGCATTATACAAAATATTCATTATTCTTTTCATTATTCTATAATAAAGCACTTTGAAAAAGACAAAAATCATTAAACAAATTACAAGAAAATGTTGTTACTATTTTTGTTGTAGTGCAATGAAGATTTATTGGGACACTGCCTTTTTGATTTATGCTCTGGGCCACAAAGAAACCTCAGATCTAGGACTAGGGGAGATAAAAACAGGGTGAAACTAAAGAAAGAATATATGTAGACATCTTGGTGATCCATAGATAGAAAACTTAAACCAAAATTAAACTAGATAAGTAATTGAATGGAGCTATTTCCAGGATTGCGTTCCCTGAGACAAATTTGGCATCTGTGCCTTTTTCTATATATCCATAATTGCCTACTTGTATAAATTTTGAACACTTTAAATTCTTGTGGTTTGATTTCATTTAAGAGTATTATGCTGAAAATGTATTGCTGTTGAATGTAATGATATTTATTACTCACATTTCTTGTGTAATATAATGACGAAAAGCTCTCCCCAAAATTACTTTGTAAGATGGGTAGTGTTCATGTTATTATTTTCATTTTACAGATGACCCAAAGAGGTTAAAACTTGCCCATTTTGTAAGCATTCAGGATGGGAGCATCTACCTCCAGATCAAGTACTTTTTCCACTGTACCATCATGAGTACAGAATCTAAGAAGAGGGCTTTATTCTTGAGATTCATCATATAGCCACAAAGGATATTATCCACATCTCTAAGAATCTTGGATTTAAGATGTTTAATAGAGCCCATCTATTTAGCTAAAAGTCTTAAAAGAATTAAGTAAATATACTTCTGAAAACACCCAACTCTAATAAAGAAATCTTATGTAAAAGCACTTTTAAAATATCAGGTTATCTTTTCATCCTGTTTCTCTCTAATAAATTCTACACCTTGTAAGCACAAAACTTGGCAGCAGAAAGAATAGGTCCTGTATCTCCTCTGGAAGGAATTTACAAGGCTAAACCAGGACACAGTTTCCACAGATACTGCCAGAAGTCTCTTGGAATGTGTAATGGAGATCTGGGAAATAGAATGATTACCCCTTCAGAGAGTTATGCACTTGATAATCCAATACTGTCAATAAAAACCTGTGGATTTTACATTGTGATTAAATCTTCCAGAGAGTTTATTAAGGGCACAGAGATTTAGCTGATTGGGATTTTTCATTCTTTAAAAAATATCAACTGCTTTTGCCCTGTTTCTTCTATAGTAACTCAGTGGCCCTTTAAAGAAAGATATCATGGTTTTGTGATTTAATGTTATTTTTCAATCCTTTTGTCCATGTAAGTTCAAAAAGCAATGGAGTTTGCATGAAAGCTGTGGCCTTGAGGAGGTCATTAGTCTACATTATATTCTAGTCATCTTTGATCCCTCTAGTTAAGGTTCCATTATTCTGGTTGGACTAATTTGAGTAAAAAAGAATTATAAAAGATAGTCCTTTAAAAACAAAATTAGTCCTAGGAAAAGTTTATAAAGGCATTATTAAATACATCCTAGTTTTCTTCATATTATTTATCTAGTAATCCCTAAGACTTAGAAGACTTAGAATTCTAAGATAGAATGAGGATCTTAGAGGTCATCTAGTCCAACTTCCTTCCTCAAAGATAAGATGTCCAGTATGACTTCTCAACAACTGTCATTTGGCCTCTACTTCAACATATCTAGGAACAGAAAACTCTCACTCTCTTATGTAGCAATCCAGTTTTGTTTCAGATAGCTTTGCTATAAAAAAAGCCTATCTTTATGCTAAACTTAAATCTCTTGGCCTATGATTTCTATCCATTGCTCCTAATTCTGCCCTTTAGAGATAAACAACAACAAAAAGTATAATCTCCGTTTTTCATGAAATCTCTCAAAATATATGAAGGCAATAATCATATCCCATTTAAATCTTCTCTTCTTTAGGCTAACGAAGCCCAGTTGATTCTTTTTTTTATTGTTGTGGGAATATATTTCTTCTAAGATAAAAAAAAATCTGTTCTATATGTCTTTACTTTGGAATCAGTAAGAACTAAATCCAATATTTTGTGTTCCCTGAGGAAATTGACTGAGATGTCATATAGGGTGTTTCTTTGAGGCTATAATGTGGTTTGAAGACCAGGGCAGTGCCCTTAATAGAAGAAACCATGCTAGTAAATCACTTAACATCCCTGGGGCTCAGTTTCCCCACAAAGAAAATGATGAAGTTGAATTACATGATCTTTAAAATATCTTCTAAATCCTAATCCTATTATCCCATGAACTTAGTACTTTATCACTCAGCTCTCAGTACTGCCCTCTTTCCAGCTCTTCCTCTACTTGGGCCATTGGACAGAATGAGATTTTAGTCTCCATGACCAACCCATGAGTCTATGTGGAAAAAGAGCTATTTGTAACCTGAATCATTTCAACATTTTCTTGCATGCTGCCCAGCTCTTATTGACTTTAAGCAGTTTTCTAGAGAATTACTTTTTTACTTTATTTACTAACTTATTGCCATCCACTAAACTGCATCTCAATAAATGTGAACTTTTAATAAGTTGCCATTTCAAAAACATTTTTACATGTAACTTTTGTATTACTTACCTTAAGAAATCTACAGCCAGCATAAGCAAAAGAGACTCTTGTGGGAAATGTCTTCAAGTTTCTATTGTAGACAAAGAGAAAAGAGTACTTTAAAAATCAATCACTGATATTGAGAAGTAGAATATAAAAACTGGCTTTTTATTTCATAGAATTTTTAAGAGCTACTCTTATAGAAAATAATATTGCCTCTTTATAGTATTTGAGATGATTTTCTGTCCTTTCTATAATGGCCAGGTATTTGATAACAAAAACAAAATTAGTAAAGTTGAAAAATCACCTTCATCTTGATAATACACTAGCCTTTGGACAAGATAACTACAAATTTACCACCAGGGGGAAGCAGTAAGCTCCGAGTTATTTTTCCCCAGAACAAGATCTGCTCATTTATATTGTTACTTGCCTATTATCCTCAGTTAATATTGGCATATCAAAAAAAAAAAAAAAAAAAAAAAAAAAGTCTGAGAATGGGTGCTCATAATGAAATGTGTATTGCATAGTGATTCAGGAGGCTTCAGCTTGATTCCTAAATGCCTCATTTGGCCTGGCTCTCAATTTCCCTTTGAGGTTAGAGTAGATGATGATTTATAAAGTCTCATTTAGATTTCTGCATATGAACCATCACTATGAACTGTGGCCATGTGATGGAATGAAACCCAATATCCTATCCAGGAACTGGACTGTGACCCTGTCTTTATTAACATGAACTCTGACCAATTCTAGTTAAGGACATTTCATGGCAACATTTAAGGTCATAGAGAAAAAAACAGGGCAATGTTGGAACTACAATGTTAAATTTGAACTATAAAAAAAAGATATGTAAAAGAAGCTGATGGTTTCCAAGGAAATGGCATAGTCACTGATTTTCAAGTTTACACTATTTTTTTTTTAACCCAACAAGATCTAACCATCAATTTACTAGAAAAAAAATCTAAATCTTATGGTACCCCTCATTAAATTAGTGGATATTACTAAGGAAGGCAAGGTCTTAAGTTCCATTGTCATGTAAACTTGTGAGTCAGTTAGCTTCATGTCATTCCAAAGTCACAGCCCAGTGCTGGAGCATAGCACATGTGTGCTGCTAGATGCAAGGGAGACTCATTCAAGTAGCATGAGAGAAGCATCCCAGATCTTTCTCTGTTCCTGTTTAAAAAACATCTCTGAGCATATGCCTTGTGGATGGTGAACCAGTCGTGTCATCTTCCCAAATGAGACACATTATCAGATAGCAGCATAGGGTAATTTTTAAAAGAATTGGACTAAAAGGTGGGAGATCTCTTTTAGCCCTGGCTGTACTGTAACCTTAGAAAACCACTTTTATCTTTCTGGGCCTCCCTTCCTTATCTAGAAAATGAAGACTTGATAACAATGACTCCAAGGTCCCTTCTAGTACTGAAATCCTCTATTTCTCTGAACGTCCAATCTGTAAAACCATGTCTGCTCTGTAAGATTGTGGTGAAAATAAAATGAAAAAAAAAATGTTCCAAAGTTCTCTGAAGATTGAAAAGAACTGTAGAGAATCACAGCCTGTTAGAGAAATATAATAGATGGAGATAACAAAATGGAAGCCCATAGTGATGTAGTGGCTAAGCCAATGAAGAAGAGCAAATAGGTTATAAAGATAATTGAAGGAGACTTCTGTAGTCACTGCCTGACCTCAGCCAGGGAATGTGCAAATGAAAGAATTACAGAGTTTTAGACCATGAGGTGAAAGCTCCATAGAGCCAGCTGCTAACCTGTTTGAGATGTAAGTGCCTGTCTTTGATCCTTTCTTTCCCGTGGGAGTGATCAGGAAACTGAAAGGAGTCAAGTGTACCTGTTAGGGGTAGCTGTGATGTGAAACAGGATCCTCTCATTAGCTGCCCAGACAAAGCCTTTTCCACATACACTCTTTGTGGGAGTCAGATGGCTGCTAAGAAAAAACCTACTTCAGCTGGAGAATCTATCACTGAATTTCACACTTTGCTGTTTCTCAACCAACGCCAGAATTTCACTTCTGGCCCCAAATACATGAGCCTCTCCTGTGTCACTAGAGCTCAGTTTTTGAAGACAGAGTCTATCTAAACTTATTTGAAGCTTTCCTATCCCTATATTTTACACATCAAATTACAGATGTAGAGCTAGAGGAATCTCAGAAATTATTCAGTTCACACTTCATTTTGCAGTTAAGGAAACTGGAACTCAAAGAAGTAGATCAAAGAGTCAAACCTATGGGCTCTGGTTCCAAATTCAGAACTATCTCCCTGCACTTAAAATATTTTTGAAACATATAATTCTGCCCAAGATCCCAGCCTAGGATATAAATCAAAGGATTAAGGGATGGTCTCTCCTTTCAAGGAGCTTATGATCTAGTAGAATTTAAATTCTTTAATTAAGTTTAAATAATAACACAATTTAAATAAATAATTTAATTTAAATAATAACTAAAATAAGATGGAATGAGCTAAAAAACAAGAAGGAAAACCAAAGTGCTCTGAAGATTCTTACTAGGATGTAATCACTTCTACAGATGGGAATCAAGAAAATTTTCATGAAAGAAAAGAACTGGACTTGAAAAAATGGGTAGAATTTTGACATTGACTATTGAGGCTGGAGGGAGATTGAGTATGAACAGAAACCTGAGATTTTTACACTTGGAAAGGATTAATTGTAGATTAATTAAAGAAAAACAAAAAAAAAAAATAGATTCTGTTCAAATATAGGGAACCATAATATAGGCTTCTCAATGAAGATTAAGCCAAAAATAATTTTATAATAACAATTTTAACACTGCCATTTGCTATTTTTAAATGATCAAATAGACATTTAGAAATCATGATATGATATATCAGACTTCACATGATCAAGCACTTTGAGTATCATACTGAAACTAATAAACCCCAGTTCAGTAGGCCCTTATCTCCTTTTAAAAAACTCTCCCCTTGTCCATATAGCTGCCAAATTTTATATTTTTAAAGCATAGGTCTGACCATCTCACTTCCTTGATCAAGAAATTCCAGTGAGCCCTCTTATCTTATTATTAAATAGAAACGTCCCAGTTTGGCATTTAAAACTCTTCACAATAGGGAACCAGCTTACTTTTTTTTTTTTTTTTTTCAGAATTACTGTCTTTTACTCTAACTTCCAGCCAATCATGCCTTCTTGCTGCTGTCCATATCTGCATTCCGTTCACTAACCCCTTGTCCTTTCCCAATCTGCCTTCTGTACCTGGAATGATCTTTTTAACTTCTATCTCAGGATTTCTAGCTACGTTCAAAGTTATTTCAAGCACTCTCTACAGAAAGTTAATCCTGATTATTGCTGCTATCTAGCTACTAGTACCGTCCCCTTGTAAATAAATTCTGTATGTCATTTTTTATATGTGTTTTTTCCTCCCAATATAATGTAATGTCTTTGAGGGCAGAGACTGCTTCATTCTTGCCTTTAGCATGTCCAGCACCCGGTTTAGTTCCTGACACTTAGTATTACTTGTTGAATTCAATTGAATACAGGCCTCATTTGGAAGCTCTAATATGCCTTCAGCAATGCTTAATATTTCCAGTTTGCCAAGCTAAGAAATGACTTCTATAACAAGGTTTTTTTTTCTTTTTGCTCTACATAAATTAATCAGAAAATCCTAATTATAATTTAACTATACCCAGGATCACAGAAATAATCTTCATATATCAGTGATCAATAATAACCTTATCATTTTTAGCTAAGACAATTTATTTACCTTTTCAAAAAGTAAGGTATGTTCTTAAGTGATACTGAAGGATCTACTATGGCGATACAATAGCATGATTTTTACAAGGCTAGCATTCCAGAAGTTGTTTTTATTAGGTGTTATGTTTTTAATTCAGGTAAACTGCCACCTGGTAAATGGGGGTGCCTGAACTTTATGGTTCAAACAGTCAGGATTCCCATGGTTATGACCAGATGAATCCAAATGAACTAGTATGTTTTTCTACTCAATTATTCCTTTTTTCTGTAAAAATAGAATTTTCTATTAAAACAACAGACATATTAAGACATGTATTATTTAAATGCTGGACCCTATTTAGAGCAAAATTTAAAGAAATATAAACAACAGTCTACAAGTAGTTACCTCTTCCTCATTCAGTAGTCCTCAATTTACATTAGTAATTTTTCTTTTCTAGTCTGAAGTAAACAAGTCATTCTCTATCCCTTAAATTTTTAGCTTATGCAAGATTACAGAATACTTATTATAAGATCACTGAATATTGGATCCAGAAGGGACTTAAGTGAATGCCTAGTCTAGACCTTTCATTTTACAGAAAACTAATCTAAGATCCAAAAAGGTGCTATAATTTTCCCAGTATTGAATGAAAAGCTACTCCATAGAGGAGGGACAGGGATCGTCTGGCATTCTGACATGAATCTTTTGTATCTAAGTCCACTCTTCTGCATAACTGCTTTAGGCAGGCAACAATCAGATCGCCAAATCTTACAACTTGAAGTAAACATAGATTTTCTTGATTTAAATCTTTTTATTTCACAATAGGAGAAACTGAACCCCCAAAGAAGTTAAATGAATTGGCCAGTTACATGGTTCAGTACCAGACCTGAGCCTCAAACCCAGGATACTCAAAGTCCAGTGCTCTTTCAACTATGTCATGATGCCTCATTCTTATAGAGTGAATCTTTGCATATATGTTTATATATATATATATGTATGTTTTATATGTATGTATGTGTACATATACATACAAACAGGTGATCTCTAGGTATTGTAGAGATAGCAAAGTAAGATAGTATAAGTATGTGTTCTCAAAGAATTTGCAATCTAGTAGGCATTGAATGGTCAATGCAAAGTAATTGTCAGAGAAAATAAGTGTTATATAAGTTTATTAGAAATGAAAGAGCATGGGGATCTGATATGTTCTAATCAGGAAATTTCACTGAAATGATATTTGAGTTATATCTTTAAAGAATATGGAGGTCATGCCAGGTAAGGAGAATGGTGTGAGTCAAACTATGAGGCAGATAACAGTTGAGAAATGGCCAAATTGTACATATAATTTTGTGGTCTATAATACTGTAATACAATATTACTACATAATAAGGAGTGAAACCAGACAAATTCCAAATGACCTGGTTGAATTTATATAGAACCAGGAAAATAAAACCAAATAGACAACATATACCACTAACCACCTCTCTCATTTTATAGGTGAAAATGATGGCTTAAATAGATTAGCCAAAGTGCGCACATCAAGAAGGAAGACACAATATTTACATATGAAAAATCAAATAACAATAGGAGATATAAAAAGATAGTAAATAAAAATTTTCAAATGAATATCTTAACAATGCCAAAAAAATTTAGAGGAGGAAAAAGACATTTGTGGACTGAGGTAACACAGACTATGCCTTGAAGCATGGGTGGTTTGAATAGGTACAAAGAAGGAAACAAGGGGACAGACATTTCAAATGGGGAAAAAAAGATGTAAGATATGGAGGTGAAAATGTGTCTTCTGTGTTTGTTGAATAATGATTAGCAAAGTTTGGCTTTCTTTGAAGGTGTAGTGGGAAGTTGGGGGAGATCAGAATGCCAAACTAGATTGGAGCCAAACTTAGGAAAATGTTGAATACCTGGAGCCATGGAGAGATTTTGAAAAAGGGAAATGACTTCTTGAAAATGGTTATTTTAAGAAGATAACTTGATGATATTGATTAAAGACCAGAGAGATTAGAAAGAGATAAACTAGGTAGAGAAAAAGGAAGAGATAGAAGATAGATAACATTATTATTACTAATAACATTTCATAGAATTTTATTTTAGTTTCATGACTGTGGAGAGAGCATTGAGCATAGATTCAGTAAGATCTCAGTTCAAATAAAGTCTCAGACACTTATCAGCCATGTGACCCTCGGCAAGTCATTTAATCCCGTTTGCCTCAGTTTCTTCATCTGTAAAATGAACTAGAGAAGGAAATGAAAAAGCACTCCAGTATCTTTGCCAAAAATAAAAAATAAAATAAAACAAACCCAAAGAAGATCATGAAGAATCAGACACAACTAAAACATAAAGAATAGATGATAGCATTTCAGACAAAGCCAACATCAATGTACTATCATTCCCTAAAGGTGATCTAGGATTTGTGGAAGTAGTACCAGTGGAACATAAACTTTAAAAAGTGAACCAAGAGGGGCAGGTAGGTGGTGCAGTGGATAAAGCACCAACTCTGAGGCCAGGAGGACCTGAGTTCAAATCTGACCTCAAACACTTCACACTTCCTGGCTGTGTGACCCTGGGCAAGTCACTTAACCCCTGATTACCTCAGAAAAAGAAAAAAAGAAGTGAACCAAGTATTATATTGGTAACAGTTTCTATTACCTCCTGCCCACGTATGTATGAAGAAACTATCACCAAAAACCTGGAAACTAGGTGATGATTTTTTTAATCCATCATGATCCACAAATCAAGAAAAACAATGGCTCTCAGTCATGCACCACTCCTGCTTCTTTGTAGGGAGAGTGCTTCAAATTAAGAGACAGAGTGCTAAAAATTTCAGTTCTCATGCCATTTAAAAACATTAAGCTGTTGATGCTCTATATATGGAATATTTTCCATTATTTAGGACTGACTGATGTGGTTGTCCAGTGACTGATAAGTTAATATGTTTCTGAATCCTTTGAACCACACTCATACTAATATTTTTGCAATAAGAAGACAAAGAATTGCAGTCCAATAGAGGAACAATCATAGATTTTCTTCAGAGAGGGAAATAAAAAGAAATTCACAGTGAATTTTATCATTTGGCCAAAAGGCAAAAAAGCAAAACCATTTCATGAGACAGTTGGTCATTTTACCTAACAGTGAATACAATACAATAGAATACAAATATATATAACAGAAGCAAACTACCACAAAAATAATTGGAGCTGGGTATATTCTACTGGAAATGTCAAGTTTGATCCCAAACTTTTTCTGCTACCTGAGGACCAGCCCAGGTAAGTATTAGAGGGACTGGTCTCTAAGTAATAGAACATTAATTATGCACCTATTGCAGAAGATGAAGTAGTAAAGAAATTCTTTGAAGAAATTGAAAACGTAATCCTGACTAAATCATCATATACCTTGACACTTGATCATTCATTATAAAGGTGGGAAAATTTGGTAGGAAGATGTTGGAAAACATGATTTGAGACCAAGAAATTTAAAAAGATCTTATGGTTGTAGATTACACAGAAATTTCACACCCAGTTCATCATGGAGAATAAGAAGGCATTAGAGATGTTAAGAACCAAATATCACAAAAAAGTAAAAGTTACTCTGTCTTTCCAGATATACAATAAAGGAATCATTTCAGAGTCAAGTCATTGATGATTTGAATACATATATACGTACATATACACATGTGAAGAAAGATTCCTTCATTGATAATTTCTTTGTAGAGGTGAGGGCTAGAAGTATAGAACATTGTATACACTAGCTGACTCAAGTGGTTATTATTAATATAAGCATTGCACTTAGAAAAAAAAATGAAACAAAGGCTCATCTTAAATAACATCGTTTATATTTTATACATCATTCTATAATACTTTGTTCAACAATCTGCTGAATATCAAATAAGATAGTACTCACCAAAGGGGTTCATTAATATCATGGAGGATGACTTCTGAAAAGACCAAATAAAAAGAATTTCCTTATTGACAGCAGATTTATAGGGAAGTCTCTATTCATAGATGATATGATTTTTGCACTGATCCATAAACACTATAGTCATTCTTCCATAAGATTTGCTATCATTCAAAAAAGATCAATTTAATTTCTGGCCAAGATGGCCAGAAGTAAATAGCCCAGCTCCTACTTCATCAAAAATTAAATTGAATAATGATCTAGGCCATGATTATATCATCAACAAACCAGTTGGAAGAGAGGGAAGAAGCAGTTAGCCTTTTGAAATGTCATGAAACTGGATGTTCTTTTCCCCTGTCTTTGAGACAAGTATAAAACATAATTTACCCCTATGTTCCTCCCTCAAGTATGTCTGGTCTAGAATGATGATCTTTAGGGATTCAGAAGGAAAACTGCTTCCTTTATCACTCATAAGGGAGAAGATAGCCCTTATTTTACATTTAACACCTTAGTTTGTTCCCACCAAAAGCTAGTTACATAAAATGCCATGAAAAAACAAAGAGTGAGTAAACTCATTTATCCAAACAAAACAATAAACAGAAATTAAAGAAGGCATAACAACAAATACATGTCAAAGAAAATAAAAGTGTCTTAGAAACCAAAAGTGAGATGATATCAGCTTATTTCAGGAAAATTTCACCCAAGGGAAAATTCTCTGACATTTCCAAGGAGAGGTAAGATGGCATTTTGACGAGCTATATCTGCAGCTTCTAAAATCTTTATTTTTCCCCTTCTTGGAATGTCCTCTGTCCATCTGCCTCTCTCCTGACGATTCTCTGGGACCATACGCATCTCTCTTTCACGAAGATCTAGTTCAACTTTATCCCTTAAATAAGTTTGCCTCAGCATTCCTTCCAGCAAATAAAAGTCACATCTGATACTGAATATATTAAGCACACCAGGGCTTGGTTGGAAGCTTAATAAAAAGGAAATAAATTCACTATTTCTTAAAACGGAGGTACATGAGAAGAAGAGTATACAAATATAAAAAGAAGATATAAGGAGAGCAGACATTAAGTAAATCTCAGTCTTATTTGAACCAGATAATGGGTAGTTGACTATATATATATATATATATATATATATATATATATATATATATTACCATAACTACATAAAAAGAAGAGGAATAATACACCAAATTCAATAGGGAAAGGGGCTAAAAAGGCCAGAGGGAAGCTATAGAGAATGAATAATTTCAAGTAAAACATCTTTTTTTTTTTTTAATTCTTTAAAGGATATTAAATTGGTATGAGGAAATCCCAAAGAAAGTACCACTCACTTGAGGAACAGTTGAACAAATAATTGTGGCATATAAATGTAATGAAATATTATTGTTCTGTAAGAAAATGATAAAAGTTGATTTCAGATAATCCTAAAATTATGAATACATGTTGAGCAAAACTACTAACAACTCTGTAAAGAAAAGTAACTTTGAAAGACTTAGAGATTGATTAAAGGAATGACCAACTCATTTTCTAAGAGATGATGGCTTCAAGATACAAAAAGAGACATACATTTTTAAATGTGGCTTAGCCATGATATTTGTTATGGAGGAATTTTTAAAAAAATTTTAATTGTCTGAGAAGAGGAGGGTAGCAGCAACGGCAGTACAAAATAAAAGGGAATTTTATTGAAATATTTTTAAAAGTTTGCAGAAGAGAGAAATTCAGAAGGAAGTGCAGAAATACAGTTTTCAATGTGTTGAACTTTTTAAAAGCAAGAACTATATAAAAGAGATTCGTGGTTTTATATATAGTCTTCTTTTGTGATCTATTTTTATATAAAAATGACCTTTAGTGTTTAAATTTGGAACAAAAACAATTAAAAAGAGAAAACCATTCTTGTCATCCATACTGGAAAAAGGTAGATGAATAACTTATATTGTTTGAAAAGATTATCCATATTTCTCAACTTTGCATAGCACAATTACAAAAACTGACTATAGGTTGGAGCATAAAAAACTAAAAAAATTAGAAATATTGAGCACATCCTTACTTTACTTATCACAACACAATTATAATCAATAATGAGTTCTAAATAGTCTAACTTAGAAACTAAATGATGTAATCCTAAAGAATATATGGGACGCAGTCAAGATTAAAAGGTAAACAATAAACTGGGAAAACATTTTTACAATTAAAGGTTCTGATAAAGGCCTCATTTCCAAAATATATAAAGAATTGACTCTAATTTATAAGAAATCAAACCATTCTCCAATTGATAAATGGTCAAAGGATATGAACAGACAATTCTCAGATGAAGAAAATGAAACTATTTCTAGCCATATGAAAAGATGCTCGAGGTCATTAATTTGTTAGAATCCTTACAAAGTGTTAAGTCACTAGAATTGATAGAAACAATGTTTATGTTTACACCTTTGAGAGTTCACACATTAGCTCACACATTAGTTCACAAGATCGGGAGATTCACAAGCTAGAGACTGCAGTCCGGCAGAACGAAGGATTCAGAGGAGTAGAATCAAGATTCAGAGGAAGCTAGAGGTGAGAAAGGATAAGCTGCAAGAGCTCTTGGAACCAAGCAGAGAGATAGGCCTCTAAGAAAACTAACCAGGCTATTTTGAAAGAGACAATAAAAGATTGTACTTAAATACTTGTACTTTGTAATTTGATTGTACTTTGGCTGCGTTTGAGGTGATTATTACTTGGAACTGAAACGAAGACTGCCTCCAGAAACCTCCCCAAGAAACCTGCTCCCAGAGAAAGATCATATTTTAGAAAAGAAGAGTACACCACAATTATTAATCAGAGAAATGCAAATTAAGACAACTCTGAGATACCACTACACACCTGTCAGATTGGCTAGAATGACAGGGAAAGATAATGATGAATGTTGGCGGGGATGTGGGAAAACAGAGACACTAATACATTGTTAGTAGAATTGTGAATACATCCAGCTATTCTGGAGAGCAATTTGGAACTATGCTCAAAAAGTTATCAAACTGTGCATACCCTTTGATCCAGCAGTGTTTCTGCTAGGCTTATATCCCAAAGAGATCATAAAGAAGGGAAAGGGACCTGTATGTGCCAGAATGTTTGTGGCAGCCCTCTTTGTAGTGGCCAGAAACTGGAAACTGAATGGATGCCCATCAATTGAAGAATGGCTGAATAAATTGTGGTATATGAATATTAAGGAATATTATTGTTCAGTAAGAAATGACCAGCAGCAGGATTTCAGAAAGGGATGGAGAGACTTACACGAACTGATGCTGACTGAAATGAGCAGAACCAGGAGATCATTATTTACTTCAACAATGATACTGTATGAAGATGTATTCTGATGGAAGTGGATTTCTTCAACAAAGAGATCTAACTCAGTTTCAATTGATCAATGCTGGATAGAAGCAGCTACACCCAGAGAAGGAACTGGGAAATGAATGTAAACTGTTTGCATTTTTTTTCTTCCTGGGTTATTTTTGTCTTCTGAATCCAATTCTTCCCGTGCAACAAGAGAACTGTTTGGTTCTGCACACATATATTGCATGTAGGATATACTGTGACATATTTAACATATATAGGACTGCTTGCCATCCAGGGGGAGGAGGTGGAGGGAGAGAGGGGAAAAATCGGAACAGAAGTGAGTGCAAGGGATAATGTTGTAAAAAATTATGCAGGAATGGGTTCTGTCAATAAAAAGTTATAATTATGAAAAAAACAAAAAAAGAATATCTGGGGCAAGGAATAAATTATAGCAATAATTTTATCAGGAAAATGACAACAATAAGACAGAATATCAAACTTTTGATATACAAAGTAGACATTACAGAAAAATTTACAGCTCTAAACATTTTCATCAAAAAAAAAAATGACTGAAGAAGACATACAGCTTAAAAAAAACAGTAGAAAAGCAACCAATCAAAAAGCCTCAGACACAAAAGTATAAATAACAAAAATCAAAGATGTAATATAGTTCACCTTCTCCCAAAAAATGAGCACTGAATTGCTGAAAAAACACTAAGAATATTATGAGGAGAGAAATGGGTTAATAAAGCAAAACATTAATGACTTTGGTTAAGAGAGGAGAGAGAAAAACCAAATTGCCAAAATCAAAAATTAAAAAGAATTCACAACAAATAAAGAGATAATAAAGGAACTTATCAGAAAATTCTATTGTACATCAACAAAACTGATAAATGAAATGGATGAATAAATACAGAAATGTAAAATATCCAAATTAACAGATTAAAAATAACCCAATCTCAGAAAAATAAATTGAACAAGCCATAAATGAACTTCCTCCTCCTCCAAAATCTATGCTTAGATGAATTTAAAATGAATTCAATTGTAATTATAGTTTTTAATGTGAATATTGCAGAAGCTATTTGCAAAAAAAAAGAAAAAAAATATTAGACCAGTTATCTCTCGCATCATATTCCATGATAAGCTCTAAATAGATAATGAAATGTTACTATGTCAAAAGAAATGACTGTGACAAATTCAGGGAAATCTGAAAAGAGATGTGTTAACTAGAGGGAAGTGAACAGAGCCTAGAGAACAATTTACACAATGAACAAAATTTAAGTGAAAACAACTTTGAATGACTTAAGAATTCTGATCATTGTAGTGCCCATTTATCATTTCAGAAGATTTGGTGATAAATCTTGCTTCTCACCTCGTCTTAATGAGATAATCAACTAGAGATACCTAAAGAGACATGAAATTAAAGACACAGTACAAGAACAATTTTGTTACTATCATGTTAATTTTAATAAATATCAAATTGTAGTTTTAAAAATTTATACATAACAGAAACTCAGTTTCATAATGCAATTTTATTTATAAGTTGAAATGTGTGTGATTGTGGGTATTTGTTAAGTTCATTATTATTTTTTAATTTGAACACATATTCCTACATTTGGCTGGAGAAGGATATAGATATAGATATAGATATAGATATAGATATAGATATAGATATAGCTAAGGTAGACAGGACAGGAACTGAAAATATTATTTTGGGCCTGAAACTAAAAATTGATCTAGAATATGTGTGGGAAAATTGGACAATACTTTTGGTGCTCCCAAAGTGCTTGCTACCACAGAAGTACATTTAATTGCTATTCTCTATGAATCTTGGATAGCAGCAGATCATAGAAAATCATTGTTTCAGATTAATGAAAATTGCACATTAACTCAAGGAGAAAGACACCTATAGTCTGTGGTATATTACCATGATTTGTATACAAATTTGTATATAATCATCCAGAAAAGAACTGTCTATCATATTATAAGATATACTAAATTGACCATTCAAATGATACGCAAGTATCTATAATATATTAAAATATCTAAAGTGGGTTTTTTAATCGATTTTGCATGACTGTGCCAATTGTCAACCTGTTAAAGCTTGTGGACCTCTTTTTTTTCTTTTTTTTTTTTTATTATAACTTTTTATTGACAGAACATATGCCTGGGTAATTTTTTCAACATTATCCCTTGCACTCACTTCTGTTCTGACTTTTCCCCTCTCTTCTTCCACCCCCTCCCCTAGATGGCAGACAGTCTTATACATAGTAAATATGTTATAGTATATCCTAGATATAACATATGTGTACAGAACTGAACAGTTCTCTTGTTGCTCAGGGAGAATTGGATTCAGAAGGCAAAAATAATCTGGGAAGAAAAACAAAAATGCAAGCAGTTTACATTCATTTCCCAGTGTTCTTTCTTTGGGTGTAGCTGCTTCTGTCCATCATTGATCAATTGGAACTGAGTTAGATCTTCTCTTTGTCAAAGATATTTGTGGACCTCTTTTTGTGAGGTTTTTAAAATACACAAAATAAAATACATAAGATTATTATTTGAACCAGTTATATTGTAATACAGTTAGAAAAATATTTTTAAATGTTCAATGATTCCAGATTAAGAACCTTTGAACTTGAGAGTAGAGTCTAATGTGTTCAGTTGATCCTCTGTGGAATGTTTGTGGGAAAACATGGACAAGAGTAAACAAAGATTACAATCTGTACCTATATTATCATCAATAATACATCATAGTATTTGTAGAGAAAAAGAAGTCAAAGGTGACTTATCTTCCAAACCTAAATTCCCTGGAGAATCATTGTGTGGCAGAAAGAATGAAATAAGGGTAGGAGGAAAAGATGATAAATTCATTTTTAGACATGTGTTTGACATCATCTGTGACTAACAGTTGGATAAGAAGTCCACTGAATTAAACCACAAATGCATGTATGCTGGACAGGCTTTACAGATGGACCATGAATCTAGCCAAGTATTGAATAAGACAAAGAGAGACAGAGAGTAAGAAAGGGGGAGAGAGAGAGAGACAAAGACAGAAAAAGAGAGAGCTAGATCATATTTAAGAAATCAGAAATACTGTCAACACACTTTTTTTTAACCACCAGATATGCTTCTTAGAAGCATAATAAGTTCCTGAAAAAAAATCAAAGCTATTACTGTTTCCAAAAAGAAAGAAAAAGATAACTATGAAAACATCAATAATTACTGACACATTTCTATTTATTCATTTCTACAGAATCTTTAAAGGGATCAAGAGTATCTAAGATGAAAAGCTAAAAAAAAAAACGAAACATGTAACTTTTTACATTTTTAGGTCACATTATTACCCAAAAGGCACAGAGAATATGAGATCACACTGTGTTCACTATTTCCTAATTATTCAAAGAAATTAACATGACAGAGCAAGATGTCACCTGAAAGCTCTCCTCCAATCAGGTCTCTATCTTGTATATATTAAAAATAAAAAAAAAAAATCCTTGAAAACTAGAATAACAGAGATCATTTTTTTTTGTTTAATATCTCTGTTTTACATAGTAAATGGGACCTAGATCACATCATGCTTGGACTATAGCTTCCCAGTCAGTTTCCCTGCATCTACCAAAATTTTAAAGTGTATGTTTGATTATATTTCTTACATGTTGTACACATGCACACAAAAAGATATTTGTACATAGTTGTTTGAGTTTTGTCTCCCTTCTGCCTATACCTTGTCCTTGAATTATGAGCTCCTTGAGAGCAAAGACTTTGTCATTCTTTCCATCTCCCATACTGAGCACTGAATCTGACATAATAAATGCTTTTTGACTTAACTTGACTTGAGAACTCTTACCAAAATATGTTTATCATTTTTCATTTCCAAATAACAATTCAAATTGAAGTAGGATTTTCTAAAAATGTCAAGATCATCTAGGGAAGACTCATAGATGCATTGTGAAAGGGGCATTGTGTAGAGAGCCCTCAATCAGACACTTTCCAAGTGAAAATGCCCAGCTGGTTTTTGTCCATCATCAGCCTGCTCTTCATCATCTATAATGGGGGCAGAAGTGGGCAGAATGACACATCAGATTTCCAATCACTGCTTCTCCAAGTTTGCTTCCAGAGTAGACAAGCACCGCAGTAGAGTGGTCTCCCCACCATCTTAAATGAGATTTGAGAGGGGATTTGAGGAGTGAGAGTGAGGTAGATTTGCCAAATGAAATGTCTTGGAAACACCATTTTAATGACTTACATAAAAATTAATCATAAACATGTGGATTGAATTTCCCCAGAAAAATATGTTTTGGTCCTCTCTGGACCCTAAGTGATTGAAAAATGATTGGAGACATTTCCTGAACCCAAAGAGTGAGCAGGAGCAGGTCCATACTTCTCTTAACTGCAAATGTTAGTGCAATAGATAAATTATCCGGGGGGACTAGGAAGTTAGAAATATGGACAGGAAATAAGGAAATGAAACTCAGCTTGGAAAAATGCAGCAGGTACATCTGGGTTAAAATAATCAGAAACAGAAAAATTTGGCTTGAAGGGGAAACCAAAAAAGTCTTGATGCCTAGAGATCCAGAGGTGATAATGAGTAAGATAATATGACAACCCCAGAATCTCAAGAGTTGAAAGAGACCTTAAAGACTAGTCCATCCTGAACCTGAAGAATCCCTTCTACAACATAACTATTATCCAGCTTCCCACTACAACTTGACAGGAACTCTCCCTTCAAAGTTATCAGTGAGCTTTTAAATTCAGCATCCATTGGCCTTCTCTGAGTCTTCATTCTTTCTGATCCCTCTAGAATGTTGTGACATCAGTGATCACCCCCCCCTGTTTGGACAGTGTCTTTTTCCTACATGTTTATGATATTGATTGCTTTCTTTTGTTTCTCTTCTTTCTTGTCTACTTATTTTTTGATTTTCTTTCCCTTCCAAATTAATTACTTTTAAAAAACTTTCTACTTTAGCCTTAATCACTGAATGGGACATTGCCTCAGTCAAACTGAGACCTGTTAAAGACCTTAATTTTAAAAAAGCTTCCCACTAGCAACAAACTGGAAAAATATTTTTACAGTCAAAGGTTCTAATAAAGGCCTCATTTCCAAAATATATAGAGAATTGACTCTAATTTATAAGAAATCAAGCCATTCTCCAATTGATAAATGGTCAAAGGATATGAACAGACAATTCGCAGATGAAGAAATTGAAACTATTTCTAGCCATATGAAAAGATGCTCCAAGTCATTATTAATCAGAGAAATGCAAATTAAGACAACTCTGAGATACCGCTACACACCTCTCAGATTGGCTAGAATGACAGGGAAGGATAATGGTGAATGTTGAAGGGGATGTGGGAAAACAGGGACACTGATACATTGTTGGTGGAATTGTGAATACATCCAACCATTCTGGAGAGAAATTTGGAATTATGCTCAAAAAGTTATCAAACTGTGCGTACCCTTTGATCCAGCAGTGTTACTACTGGGCTTATATCCCAAAGAGATCTTAAAGGAGGGAAAGGGACCCGCATGTGCAAGAATGTTTGTGGCAGTCTTCTTTGTAGTGGCCAGAAACTGGAAACTGAGTGGATGCCCATCAATTGAAGAATGGCTGAATAACTTGTGGTATATGAATATTCTGGAATATTACTGTTCTGTAAGAAATGACCAGCAGGATGATTTCAGAAAGGCCTGGAGAGACTTACACAAACTGATGCTGAGTGAAATGAGCAGAGCCAAGAGATCACTATATACTTCAACAACAATACTATATGATGATCAACTCTGATTGACATGGCTCTCTTCAACAATGAGATGAACCAAATCCATTCCAATTGTTCAATAATGAATAGAACCAGCTACACCCAGCAAAAGAACTCTGGGAGATGAGTGTGAACCACTACATAGAATTCCCAATTCCTCTATTTTTGTCCGCCTGCATTTTTTATTTCCTTCACAGGTTAATTGTACATTATTTCAAAGTTTTATACCATAAAATAACTGTATGGACATTATGCATATATTACATTTAATTTATACTTTAACATATTTAACATGTACTGGTCTACCTGCCATGTCGGGGAGGGGAGGGGGGAAGGAGGGGAAAAATTGGAACAAAAGGTTTTGCAATTGTCAATGCTGAAAAATTACTCATGCATATATCTTGTAAAGAAAAAGCTATAATAATAATAATAAAAAAAGATTCAGTAGAATATAAAAAAGGCTTCCCACTGCACTCAGGGCCATCACCAGACCCAGATGGATCCAAGCATTAATTGAGGCAGGTGACCTTGCCCAGTTCTCCCTCCCTCAAATCCAGCTTTCCTTCATGTCATAGTATCACCTTCCTGATGTCCTGGTTGTCTTCCAGAGCAAAGGACAAACAGCAAATAACCTGCTTTTCTTTGCTAGATCCTTACCATTCTTTTAGCCCTTCCCTTATAATCTTTTGGTGATTGCATTTGTTCTGATATTTTCAACTATCTTATAAAAATACCTCCCAAACCTAAATATTCAGTCCTCATCTCTCCTTTCTTGGCTCTGATTTTGCATTACCAGATGCCTGCCAGACATCTCCACTTGGATTTCCCAGACATTTCACATTTACCATGTTCAAATTGAATAAATCCAAAGCAGTACTCAATTATCTTTCTTGTTCTCCTTCTAACTTTCCTATTTCTCTTCAGGGCTACTCTGTTCTTTAGTCACCCAGGTTCAAAACCAGGGAGTCAAAGATAACTTTGTACTTTACTATCCCATATGCAGTCAGTCACTAAATTTTATTAATATTATCTTCATAACACTTCCTCACCCCTCCCTCTTTTTCTACACATGGCTACCATCATAGTTTGAACCTTCATAGCCTTTCTACTGAATTTATTGAAAGAGCCTTCTATTCAGTAACTCTGCCTAGTCTCTTTTAAATCCAGCATTTACTATTTACTAAATTGTTATTCCTAAAGCACAGGTCTCACCATGTCATTCTTCCCTGCTGAAGAAACTATACTGGCTCCCTATTTTTTTCCAGAATAAAATACAAACTCTAATGCTTAGCATTCAAAATTTGAAAATCTGGCTCCAGCCTACTTTCTAGAGTTGATTTGATATTATTGCATTTCATGAACTCTATTCCCAATAAAATGATTATCTACTATTTTTTGGCCATCACATTCTATTTCTTCCTTGCTTGTTTTGCAATGTTCTTCATGTATAGACTATTACCCCTCCTCATGTCCGGCTTTTTGGAATTTCTGCTTCCCTTAATCATTCAGCGCAAGTACTACCTTAAGCTCCTCAATAGCAAGACCTCTTCCCCCCCCCCCATTTTTGTCTTTGTTAAAAGTTTGGTCTCCTGTCACATTATGAAACTGAGAAAGCCAGAAAGCTGAGGACAAATAACTGGAAAGAGATTTTTACTCTAAAGTGAAGGTCACAATCATTCAAAGAAAAAGTTAAGAATTAATCAGCACAGTACCAACTTTAACTTAGGTGTTCATTTTAGTAACTGTATTCTTCATGAATAAGTGGAAAAACTTATGGTTAAACATAGAGAAATGTAAAACTTCCACCTGGTCTAGTAGACTGAATACAAGATTCTGAGGTAGAAGACCTGAGTTCAAGTCCCAGTTCTTGTACTTCCTGAACCTAGATTTTCTCATCTGTCAGACCTGAAAAAATCAACCATCTTGTCCTTTTGTGATAAAATCACTTTGTGAACTATAAAGTGCTATAGAAATGTGAGCTGTTTTTATTGTTACTGTCATGATTATTTGAAACCTTTGACACAATATAATTATGAACTCATAATTTATGCATAGCCATAGCATACTGCTACCACCTGGTGGTAGCATATCAATTTGCAAGTTACATTTTTGAGGGGCATATAAATACCCTTTGTAATATGACACTATAATATCTAAATAATAAAATAATGAACCTCAAAGACCGTAGATATTTTTCTTTCCTTTCTTCTTTTCTGTCTTTTGAAAGTTATCTTTTCTACATTTGCTTTTTCTGATCTGTCTCCTGCAAAATTTGCTTCTTTTTTTTTTTTTTTAATTTTTTCCCAGGTATGCCTCTTCTCTCTATAGGGGCTTTTCTTATAAATTAGAGTCAATTCTCTATATATTTTGGAAATGAGGCCTTTATCAGAATCTTTGACTGTAAAAATGTTTTCCCAGTTTATTGCTTCCCTTCTAATCTTGTCTGCATTAGTTTTGTTTGTACAAAAACTTTTCAATTTGATATAATCAAAATTTTCTATTTTGTGATCAGTAATGATCTCTAGTTCTTCTTTGGTCATAAATCCCTTCCTCTTCCACAGGTATGAGAGGTAAACCATCCTATGTTCCTCTAATTTATTTATAATCTCATTCTTTATGCCTAGGTCATGAACCCATTTTGACCTTATCTTGGTGTATAGTGTTAAGTGTGGGTCGATACCTAGTTTCTGCCATACTAGTTTCCAATTTTCACAGCAATTTTTGCCAAACAGGGAATTCTTATCCCAAAAGCTGGGGTCTTTGGGTTTGTCAAACACTAGAGTATTAAGTATTGACTGTTTTGTCCTTTGAACAACCTAATCTATTCCACTGATCAACTAATCTATTTCTTAGCCATTACCAAATGGTTTTGGTAACTGCTGCTTTATAATATAATTTTAGATCTGGTACAGCTAGACCACCTTCATTTGATTTTTTTTTCATTAATTCCCTTGAAATTCTTGACCTCTTGTTTTTCCATATGAACTTTGTTATTTTTTCTAGGTCATTAAAATAGTTTTTTGGGCGTCTGATTGGTATAGCGCTAAACAAATAGATTAGTTTAGGTAATGTTGTCATCTTTATTATATTTGTTCACCCTATCCAAGAGCATTTAATATTTTTCCAGTTGGTTAGATCAGACTTAATTTGTGTGGAAAAGTGTTTTGTAGTTTTGCTCATAAAGTTTCTGATTTTCCCTTGGCAGATAGATTCCTAAGTATTTTATACTATCAATAGTTACTTTAAATGGAATTCCTCTTTGTAACTCTGACTGTTGGATTTTGTTAGTAATTTATAAGAATGCTGATGACTTATGTGGATTTATTTTGTATCCTGCAACTTTGCTAAAGTTGTGGATTATTTCTAATAACTGTTTAGTAGAATCTCGGGGTTCTCTAAGTATACCATCATATCATCTGCAAAGAGTCACTCTTACAACCTTAATAGTCATCCTTGAAGCCTCAATGTCTCTCCCCACTACCCCTTCCCATGTGCAACCAACTGGCAACTGCAATATTCTGCCTCACAACATCTCTTTCACAGGTCCCTTTTCTTCTGGAAAACTGCCACTATCCTTCTGTGGGCCCTCTTGGACAAAGGCCTTCTGGTTATATTTGATTCTGGAAGTTACAGGAGCCACTGAACTGCAATGTACAGGGAGAGCTGTGGTTGTATCTGTGTTTTAGGAAGACCACTTTGATGAGGATAGATTAGATTGGAGGGAAAACTGAACTAAAGAGGCCAACCAGAAGGTCCTCTGTTAGAGGCCCGTGTACTAGAACAAATTGTTCAGCCCTTCTTCCCTTCTTTTGAGAAGTGGCATGGGATGATCTACAGCTTGTTGTCCCACAGAAAAGTGGGAGACAGAAAAGCAAGTGGCAAAAAAAAAAAAGCAGTCAGTGAGAAGTCCTTCCTCAAGCAGTGGTATGCCCCCAAGTGACTGCGGAAAGCAAGAGACAACCAGAGTTCTCTTGTGCTGTTCGATTGTTTCAGTCATGTCCAACCTCCGTGATCCAGTCAAGAGCTAACCTGAAATAGAAAATCGACTCCTTGGAGTGTGATCTTCTAGGGATTTGGGTAGATGATTCTTTTTTTAAACTAGGAGTTGTACTAATGATCTTATTTTTTAATTATAGCTTTTATTTTCAAAATATATACATGGATAATTTTTGACATTCATCCCTACAAAACCCTGTGTTCTAATTTTTTCCCTCCCTTTCCTCCACCCCCTCCCCAAGTTGGCAACTGATCTAATATGTTAAACATGTGGAATTCTTCTATACATATTTCCACAAATATCATGCTGTGCAAGAAAAATCAGATCAAAAAGGAAAAAAAATAAGAAAACAAAATGCAAGCAAACAACAACAAAAAGAGTGAAAATACTATGTTGTGGTCCAATTTAGTCCCATTTACTCAGAGAGTAGATGGCTTTCTTTATCACAAGACCTCTGGAACTAGTCTGAGTCACCTCATTGTTGATGAGAGCTATGTCCATCAGAATTGATTATTATATGATTTTGTTGTTGACATGTACAATGCCGTGTACAATGCTGTGTACAATAAATAATTACAAAGCGTTAATAATTTCTTTATTTGCCTTAGTGATGATTTAATCCTTTCTCTTCTTTAAGATCTCTTTGGGATATAAGCCCAGTAGTAACACTGTTGGGTCAAAGAGTATGGATCAAAGTTTGACAACTTTTTGAGCATAGTTCCAAATCTCTCTGCAGAATGGCTGGATGTATTCACAATTCCACCAACAATGTATCAGTGACTCAGTTTTCCCACATCCCCTCCAACATTCAGCATTATCTTTTCCTGTCATCCTAGCCAATCTGAGAGGTTACAATAGTGGTTATCTCAGAGTTGTCTTAATTTGCATTTTACATGCATTCACTTCTTAAATCTTTCTTTTGCTTTTATGCCTTTGGCCAGCCTAATTAAAGAAAATGTGACTTGTGCCCATCTGACAGCATCATATATCTGTAAGTAAATTACCAAACATCTTCATTTGATGAGGTCTTCTGTTATCATGTCCTAAGTACAAACCCTGGGAAGATAGCAGACTTCTATTGTTTTCTGACCAAGAGATTGTTGCCTCTCTGTCCTTTGGCAGGGAGTTGCTAAATACCACTACTTATTTCTTTTTACTCTGATTCTTATTGGATAATCTAAACTCCATATCATTACTCATCATAGGCAGAGGTATACTGATAATAATAACCAGCTTTTCAGATGGAAAAAAATGTTCAACATAACATACTTTTAACTTTAATCATCATTATTCATATTTTTTCATTACTTCCCTAGGTATAGACAATGAACAAAAAAATTAATCAAGTCCTAGTGTGTAGTTTTTATCAATTTCCAAGGTGTACATGCCCACTAAAAAATTTAAACAATTAGTTCTCATTAGTAGGTTTAAGCTGGATCCATCATAGCCCTAAATTGTAGGAGTAATTACCTCTTCCTCTTCTGGGAATTTTGTGTATAAGTCCTACATATCTGGAAAGATCCTCACATTTGTTGTTTAGATCTAAGTATTCCAGGCTTCTTTCTCAGAGCCACATTCTTTCACCTCCAGCTCTTCTGATAAAGGTCAGAAATCACCACTACATATTTTTTCCTTCATTTTCTATCCCATCTCCTTTCTGGAATTTTCTCTTTTTTTCTCTGTTTCGTTTAAGGTTTCTTCCCTCTTTTATTTATTTACTTTTTAAAAACAGAATAGAAAAACAGAAAAACAGAAAAGAGAAACAAAACAAAAGAGATCAACATATGAACACGGAGTATTCAAACTATGTAACAATAAATTATCGGTTCAAAAAAGGATATATAATAGTAGAAAAAATTGTATTATGAGGGTCCAACTCCTAGCCTTCCTTCTCCCTCTAATGCCTCTGTGTTTATTCTTCCTCTGCACCTCTTTTGTATAACGTAATTACTGTTTTTGCACCTTTTTCTAGGTGGTTTTGCTTTTTAGATTCAAATCATATTTAACTCTGCCCCAATCTTTCTTTTGAGCTGTCCAAATGCTAATGTCAATCTTAAGCATATGTTATACATTTTCTTGTAAAAAAAATATAAATGATTTTTACATATTAAGTTCCTTGAAATTAAAATAAATAAATAAATAAAAATGAATGGGTTGAAATTAAAAAAAAAAAAGTTCCTTGAAATTGATCTTTGATATTGGCTTTGTTTGAGTTTGGTTGCGAGAAAGTCCTGAAAATCTGTAAGTTCACTGAATGTCATTCTTTTCCATTTCATTTTATGTATAATTTTGCTGGATATGATATTTTGGCTGCAAGCCTAGTTCTTCTGATTGCCAATATATATGATTCCAAGACCTGTGGTGTTTTATATAGCAATTGATAATTTCTGTACAATTCTAATTGTAGCTCCAGCGCATTTGAATTTTTTTTCTTGTTTCTTGCAGAATTTTCTCTTTGATCTGAGGGTTTTAAAATTTGACAGTAATATTTCTATGTGTTTTCCACAAAAAATTTCTTTAAGGTGGTGATTGGTAGATTTTTTTCTATTCCTACTTTCCCCTCTTGTTCTATCACTTCAGGACAATTTCTTAAATTATTTCTTGCATTATTGTGTCAAGGTTCTTTTTTTGGGTCACTTTCAGGTAGTCCAATTATTCTTTAATTTCTCTTCCTGATCTTGTTCTTCAGATCTTCTATTTTTCTTATGTTTCATTTTCTGTTCTATTTTTCCATTCTTAATATTATTTCTTGGTCTCTTATAGCTTCACTGGCTTTCCCTTGTCCAATTCTAATTTTCAAAGAGTTATTTTCATCTGTAAGACTCTATCTCCTTGTTGAGTTGGTTAACTTTTTTTTTCTTCTCTTGACTTCTCTTTTTATTTTTAGTTTTTCTTCAATGTCTCTCCTTGCTTTTTATATTTCTTTTTAAGTTTTTCTACAAATTTTCTCTGGGCAGACAGTCAAATGGCTCTCTTTAGGATAGAAGAAGTTTTTTTGGTTTTTTTGTTTTTTTTTACTTCAGTGTCCTCCTCAAAGATAAACTCGGTCTTCCCTATTCCCATAATAACTTTCTATGTTTGGACTCTTTCTTCCTTACTAGTTCATTTTTTTAATGAGAAATATTAGTGTAAGTCCCTCTAATCATGGGATTGGGGGGAGTGCTTCTAGCTTCATTTCAGCTCTCCTATCTGAACTGGAACCCCAAACCAAAAACTCGCTCCAGAAAGCGTTGGCCCCACTCCCCCTGTACTCAACAAGGTATGCTGGTTCTTTCTTATCCAGGGCCATGTCTCTGCAGCACAGCTGGACCTGTCATTATTAATCAGACAAGGTTCACTCAATCTTCCCAAATTCAAACCCTCAACTCTGCAGGCAGTCTGAGAGGTGAAAGTTTCTATGGTTTCTGCTGAGGTTCCAGGCAAACCCAGTGAGCCCCAGGGGTCCTCCATTTGATATTTTTGCATTGGTTTGTACCAGGAGGAACCCTGTTCCACTCCAAGTTTTCTTGATTTTTCACCAATCTATGTTCACCCTGAGATGCAAATCTGTTTTTTTTTTTTGGTGGGGGAAATCTGGAGAGCTTGAAATTTACTAACCTACTCTACCATCGTCTCAGAATCCTCACTTAGGTTTTTAAAGAAAATCTTAAAGAAATTTTCTGTTAATCTGGAAAGCAGAGAGGCATTTCTTGTATCCTTGTGTCTTAAAGAGACAGTGATTCTTCTCCAGCACTCTTGGGCTGTAATATAGTCTGATGAGCTCTTGATTTCCAAGGATATCCCTGGTTTCCAGGGCTCAAGGAACACTTCTGGGGAATGGCCACTGCTGTAGGACTGGGCTCTCATACTTCTTGTTCATACACACCTTAATCCCATTCTGGTGGGACAGAAGAAGAGAATAAAGCTAAGTGCCAGATTTTTGCCAAGTGAAAAGATTTCTGAGGTATAAAGACAAAAAGAATCATTCCTGAAGTCCTTTGCTATTTCAGAGTTGAAGATGACATTTTTATGGAGGATTCTTGAGCCTGTCTAATCGGGCTAAAAGTTAAGACAGCAAGAAAATTCTGGGATACAGAGAATCTATAAGCTATCTACTCTTACAAAAGAAGAGGCTCCCTTTACAGGTCATGATATATACAAACCTCCAATTTCATTATGCCTGAAATATTTATCATGGATGGCTCATAGTTGCAGTTGACAGCAGTCACTGTACTTGATGTTCTCCATTAGGTTCCCTTGAACACAGATACAATGTTTTCTATTCAAAAGAGATTAGTCTTGACTTCATAAAGATTAAATAAAGTACCCTACGGATGATGAGGGCCACTTGAAGCTAGATTCATTTATCTTGTCAATTAAGGTTTCTGAGGGTTTGAAGTTAGCCAAAATATGTTCTTATCATACTGCTGAAGACCTCAAAATTGAATATGTAAATCTGATACATCAGCAAGTATTTTGCTAGATGTTTTGTGGATTTCAAAAATTAAAAAACATAGCCCTTTAGCTTTTAATTGCCCATTGAGTAACTTTTTTCTCAAGAATACTTTCCAAACTCTCAAGGCCCTAGATTTAGGAACACATGGAAGATTTTAGGATCATAAGTCTAAAGATAGGGCAACAGTGGGAGAAGTCTACAAGATAGAAGCTACCCCCTGGCTTTCTTCACAGGTCATAGCAGTTTTTTATATCTGCATTAAGTATGCAATACTGAAAAAATAAATCAGACACTGGCAAAAGTGTAATAGATACCTAATTCCAATCACATCAGAGGAAAAAGAGGAAAGCAAAATCCTTTGCCCAAGATAATACCACTGGTTAGTTATATAGTCAGTCTAGAACCCAGATCTCCTGATTCCTAGTCCAAAGCTCTTTTTTTTTTTTTTCAAAGCTCTTTCTACCTTACTAGTTCCTTTGACAAAATCAGGAAGAGTCATTTGTTTCAAACAGCCTTCTTTTGTTGCCTTCACTCATTAGTGTGGGCTACTTGTAAATGAGTTAATTATCACCAACACTTAGGAAGGCCCAAAAAACTTAAGGATGGGCTTCATACGGCATGAAATACAATAAGAGTAATGTTAAAATATTTTACAATATTTTCATAGATGCTTGTAGTGCTAGAAAATTCCAAAAGTACTCCAAAACATGTATTTATTTTGTTGTTAAATCAAGACTTCTCTTACAATGACAATTGAGAGATGTGGAAGTAACACACATAAGGCACAATTTTCAGATATAGTGGGAAGAATGAAATTTTTAAACCTTGTTTAAAACATATAGATTCCTTATATAGGTGATATCTTAGAAATCACTTAGTTCAGACATCAACAAACTACAGCCTATGGGCTAAATTCTGTCCACAGACTGTTTTTGTAAGGCCCAAAAGCTAAGAATGGTTTTTATATTTTAAAAAAAAGCAATAAAACTTTATTTTGAAATTTAAATTCCATTCTTAGCTCTCATACTATACAAAACTAGGCAGAAGCATCCATAGTTTGTTGATTCCTGACCTAATTCAATTATCTCATTTTAGAGATGGGGAAACTATAGATTTGATTAGATGTTATGTCCAAAGTTACATAGTTAATTCAAAATGGAGTTAGGACTTGGACCTAAGTTTTCTGATTCCAAATTCAGTGCTCTTTTCTCTGTCTCAAAGACTGGAATAAATGGATACAGCTTGACAAATGGGATCACCATACAAGTGATAGTAACTATACAATTATAAAGGTTATTGATAATTCTGGGGGAAAAATCTATTTTCCCCTAAATTATCCAGATTTTCTCTATTGAAAAATTATAGTCCCTCTCCATTGCTTCATGTAGCTTATAAGTGACCACATACAAATGGAGTTGGAGCTCCCTGTGGGGGCATCTGAATGAGAGGTAACACAGAGACTGTGACTAACTTGGAGAAGGAAGATTTTTCTTTTTAAATGAGGATGTTAGAAGAGTCTAAGGGGAAATGTTAGGAAATTAAAATCTGTGGAATCAGCATGAAGGAAGCTTACGGATCTTATTAGTCACGGAAGGTGAGTTTACCCTAGAGCAAGAAAAAAAGGAAAGGGGGATGGGGAGTACACAATTGGGTTAAATGGCAGGTACAAAAGTTTATAAAGTATAATAATCTTTGAAAGGAAGAAGCCTAGCCTTAGTTATTTGTCTATAATGGGCATATACATCTGTGGGTAAGATTATGAAAATGGCCCAAATGGAAAGTTGCTGTGGTTTGAGATATGATTTAAACATTGTGGGTAAAAATGAATAAAATTAAACTTGGGGAAAATACAGATGATGTCTCTGGAGAAAAATAAATCAGAGAGCATAGCATCTGTCTTCAATGGGAGGGAAAGTCTATAATTGCAAAGCAGCATTGTTTTCCAAATTGGGAATAATGATGGATTATTTTATTTTTTAAAAGGAAAAAAAAAAAAAAAAGCATAGGTCTTTTGAACTGGAATCATAAGTACCCAAGGCTCCAGAGAAGTTAATGACATCATTTTAACTTACTAAGATTGAATCTGAATTCAAGCTACCTTCCTAAGGGCAAAAGAAATCCAAAGAGAGCTGAAAGATTTAAGATAGTCAATCTAAAAGAGTTAAATGTCCTCTTCTTCCTACCTATCCCTTTTGTAAAAGCTTTTAATCATCTGTGTTGGATCTGAATCTTTTGGCTTCTATTTTTAGCTCATGGTCTTTTAGCCTACTGAGATGAATAAAACAATTTGTTTCTCCCATAGCTCTGAGTCAAAGAACTAACATCAGATAGACTAGAATTAGTTTTAGATTTGCTACTGACTTAGAGTAGGAGTCAGAAAAGTACAGCTTGAGGACCAAATTAAGTTGCAACTTGTTTTTGTACAGGATAAGCAAAGAATGTTTTTGGTCTTTTTTCTCTTTTTTATTTTACATTTTTAAATGCATTAAAACTTCATTTTAAAATGTAATAACCAGCCAAGATAGCAGAGAGAAGCTAAAAAGTTGCCTGAGTGAGCTCTCCTCGGTTTCCTTCAGAAATCAAGTTTCTAAATTCTAAAAGAATTATGGAGTGACAGAATCTACAAAAAGATAGAGTTAAACAAGTTTCCAGCCTAAGATAAATTAGAAAGTCTTAAGGAAAGGTCTCCCTCTCTTAGATAAAAGGGGAATGGAACCCAGCACAGGCAATGTCCAGACAAGCCAGTAGGAGACTCTTAGCTGCAATACAAATCAATTATCTGCTGCCCCATGGTCCCAGCTCAGCAGGCCAACTCTGAGGCCTCCAGCCCCCAGTGAAACAGGCAAACTGCCCAGGGCGTAACAGGCATGACTAGGCCAATTGAACCCAGTGCACTTAGTGCACTGCCAGCCCATAGGCCTCAGGGCAGAAAGTCAGTGACCAGACAGACCTTTGGCTTCCAAAGCAAAAAGCTTGCGACAGAGCCTCCTCTACCTTAAGAGTAGAAGTCAACTTTTAAAAAACGAGAAGAAACAAAAAAGAGAATGCTACTATAGTGACAGGCAGGATCTAAGTACAAACTTCAGAAGAGGACAATAATGTTAAAAGGTCAACATACTAAGCCTCAAAGGGGAATATTAATTGATCTCAAGATCCAAAAATCCTCTTGGGGTTGTTCAAAAAGAATTTTTTTAAAAAAAAATCAAGTTAAGAGAGAAAAGAAAAACAGGGAAAAGAAATAGATTTGAAAAAAGTCAATAATCTGGGGGGAAAAAAGCACCAAAATTAGCTGAAGAAAGCAACTTAAAAAATAGAACTTTCCAAATAGAAAAAAATCCACTGAAGGAACAACTCCTTTAAAGATAGAATTGATCAAATGGAAAAGGAGGCACAAAATTTTTGTTAACTGAAGAAAATAGATGCTTAAAAATTAGAATCGGAAAAGTGGAAACTAATGCCTCTATTAAATATTAAGAATCAATCTAAAACTCAAACCAATAAAAAAATAGGAAAAAATGTATCACTGGAATACAACTGACCTCAAAAATAGATCTAGGAGAAAGAATTTAAGAATTATTGGACTACATGACAGCTATGATCAAAAAAGAGCCTGGACATCATCTTTCAAGAAATTAACAAGGAAAACTGCTCTGATATCCTAAAAAGAAGATAAAATAGTCACTGAAAGAATAAATCAATCACTGCCTGAAAGAGATCCCAAAATAAAAACTCCAAGGAATATTGTAGTCAAATTCTAGAACTATCAGATCAAGGAGGAAAAACTGCAAGCAGCCTGAAAGAGACAATTAAAATATCAAGGAGCTTTTGTCAGTATTACATAGGATTTTGGAGCATCTATATTTAAGGATGAGAAGGCTTGAAATGTGATATTCCAGAAGGCAAAGGAGCTTGGATTACAACTAAAAAATCAACTACCTACCAAAACTGAGCATAATATTCCAGGGTAAGAGAATATTCAGTGAAATAAGGGACTTTCCAATTTTTCTGTTGAAAAGATCAGAGTTTAACATAAATTTTGATCTTCAGATATAAGACTCAAGAAAAACATAAAAAGGTAAACAGGAAAAAAAATCAAAAACATAGTATTCAATAAGGTTAAAGTGTTTACATTTTTACATGGGAAGATGATACTTGTAATTCTTAATAACTATATCTCTATTAGGTTAGTTAGAAGGAATATACTTAGAGAATGTATGAGTATAAATTGACTTTGATGTGCTGATAAAAAAAAATAAGGGTGACTGCAACCAGAAAAAGAACTAAGGAGATGGAATGTAAGTCAACGTTTGCTATGTTTATTTCTTTTTTCTGTTTTTTTAATCTCTCCCATGGTTTTTCCCCTTTGCTCTGATTTTTCTCTCCCAACATAATTCTTTAAAAATGTGTAGTAAAAATAAAAAATTTAAAAAGAAGGGTAAAAAAAAGCATTACTGGGAGAAGAAGCAATGGGACGTAGAATGGGGTAAATTATATCCCATGAAGGAGAATTAAAAAGACATATTAGAGGAGAGGAAAAGAAAGGAGGGAGATGAGCATCATTTGAATCTTATACTCATTAGCTTTGGCTCAAAATTAGTTGGATAAAGAAATCTATCTTATCCAAAAAGAAGTAGGAGGGAAAGGAGAAAAGAAAATGCAGGTTGGCTGATAGGAAAATAGATTGAGGAAGGCAATGGTTAGGTGAGGAGAGTCAGGATGAAAGGAGAGAGAGGAAAAAAAATATATAACTGACAAAAATAGGATTGAGGGAAATACAAAGTTAGTACTCATAACAGAGTGTAAATAGGATGAACTCTTGCATAAAATAGAAGTGGAGAGCAGAGTGTATAAAAAACAGAATCCTACAAATGTGGTTTACAGGAAACTCATGTGAAGCAGAAGTTTAAAAAAAGTCAGGGATAGCAATCTTGATCTCAGACCAAGCAAAATCAAAAATAGATTGAATTAAAAGAGGACAAGAAAAGGTACCATGGACAATGAAGTAATATCAATACTAAATAAGTATACACCAAATGTTATAATATTCAGATTCTTAGAGGAGAAGTCAAGTGAATTACAAGAAGAAATAGCAAAGCTATACTAGTGGGGGAACTCAACCCCCACATCTCAGAACTAGATAGCTCTAATCACATAATAAACAAGAAAGAAGTTAAGGTAGTGAACAGAATTTTAGAAAAGTTTTACATGATAGACCACTGGGAAAAAATGGAATAGAAATAGATAGGAATATATTTTTTTCTAAGTTAATACATGGTACCTACACAAAAATTGACTTTGTATTAATTAGGGCATAAAAACTTCACATTCAAATGCAAAAAAAGAGATATTAAATATATCTTTTTTCAAATCATTTTACAATAAAAATTACATGTAATAAAGGTTCTTTGAAAGATAAATTAAAAATTAATTGGAAACTAAATAATCTAATCCTAAAGAATGAGTGGGTCCAACAAGAAATTATAGAGACAATAATTTCATCGAAGAAAATGGGAATAATGAGATTTATATCAAAATTGATGGGATGTAGCCAAAGCAGCACTTAGGAGAAATTAGATATTTTATACACATAAAATAAAAAAGAACAAATCAATGAATTAGGCATACAATTTAAAAAGTTAGCAAAAGAACAAATTTAAAATTCCCAACTAAATACCAAATCAGAAATTCTGAAAATCAAAGGAGAGATTAAAAAATTGAAGGTAAGACAACTATTGAATTAACAAATAAAATTAATCGCTAGTTTTATGGTAAAACCAATAAAATAGATAAATCTTTGATAAATTTAATTTAAAAAAGAAAACCAAATTTCTAGTATCAAAAATGAAAAGGGTGAATTTACTACCAATAAAGAGTAAATAAAAGCAATGATTAGCAATTATTTTGTCCAACTGTAAGTCAATAAATCTTACTAAGTGAAATGAATGAATATTTACAAAAGTATAAATTGCGCAGAATAAGAAAGCAAATAATGCCATTTTAGAAAAAAAGAAATTGAATAAGCTTAAGAAAAATCTCCAGGGTAAGATATATTTTCAAGTGAACTATACCAAACATTTAAAAAACAATTAATCTCAATACTATAAAAATTATTTGGAAAATAGATGGAGTCCTACCAAATTCCTTTTATGATTCCAAATATGGTGCTTATGTTTAAATCAGGAATAAGCAAAACAGAGAAAGAAAAGTATAGACCAATTTCCCTAATAAATATTAATGCAAAAAAGTTTAAATAAAATATTAGCAAAGAAATTACAGCTATTTATCACAAGGCTAATACACTGCCAGGAACTCAATATAAGGAAAACTATTAGCATAATTAACCTCATCAATAACAAAACCAACAGAAATCCTATCATTATCACAATAGATGCAGAAAATGCTTTTGACAAAATAGAGCATCCATTCATGTTAAATACCAAGAAAGAACATAGGAATAAATGGAACTTTCCTTAAAATGAGAATTAAGTATCTATCTAAAATAATCACAAGTGTGGTCTTCTTTTCTTTTATATAATATATGATGGTTCTCTCTGTGAGCAGGTTTCTTGGGGAGGTTTTCTGGAGGCAGCCTTAGTTTCAGTTCAACGTAATAATTACTCCAAATGCAGCCAGCTGATAAAATCCAAACGTTTATTTTCTCCTTCCAAGTCTTATCTCTTTCCTTGAGCCCAGTTAGCTTTCCAGACTCCTGGCAATCTTCTGAACTGATGCTCTAAGAACTTTTTATATATGATCTCTTAAAGGTGTGAACCCAAAGGTTGACTCCTCTTCTGAGCGAGTGGGATTGTGGTTTTCTGACTTGTGAATCTCCCAGACTTCTGAATCTCCCGAACTTGTGAACTACAATGTGTGAGCCAATGTGTGAACTCTAAAAGGTGCAAAAACAAGCATTATTTCTATCAATATTAGTGACTTAACACCTTGTAAGGATTTGCTCTAATGTGTGAACCAATAAGCATTGTATCAATTCCACTGAGTTAACACTAGGATTCTAACATTTCCTGCTTTTTTTTTTTTATTTAGAACATAGGTAGTCACAACCTCCCTGACTTCTCAAGGAGGTGAGAACCCCCAAAAAGAAGGTGATCATGCCTTCCCTGATTGCTCAAAAAAGAAGTGAAAACACCATAAAAAGAAGGTGGTCACACCCTCCTTGACTTATCAGGAAGGGAGATGAAAACACCAAAGGAAATGGGAAATCAAATCAGATTAGCTTGTTTCTAAAGGGAGCTCACTTGAAACGGGTATACATAAATCCATCAATATGGGAGGTATTACACATAATGACATAAACACATAGCAATATAACAAAGGCTAGTAGTAATGTAACAAATAACATGAATCAACATGAGAATTTATACATGTCTATAAATCCTAGAAATAGTCCAAAAGGATCCATTGTCCATTAGTTCATGTGCCAGGAATCCAATAATCCCTGCAAGCTTTGAAGTGCTGCAATAGTCTCATCAACAATTTTTCATCTCAAGGAATCCAGTGATTCCTGCTGGTTTTCAAGAAGTTGAAATAATCTCATCTTATGTTAGGGAATCCAATGATTCTTGAAGATTTCAAAGCTCCTTCAACAGTCTCACTGTCAGCCATGCTCTTTTAGGGTCAGATGTTTCTTAAATCTTCTCCTTTCTTTTGAAGTTTTTCAACTTTTCTGTTTCTCTCTGATGGACAAGGCAAATATGGCTCATTGGCACCCATCTGATTCCTTCTCCACCTGTAGAGATACAAGCAAACCCTCTTCCCCAAGCAGTTAACCTATCTGGGTTATGGACATGTAAACTGTAGACATTGTAAAATGTTAAGAGTATTTTCTTGCCAAGAGAAACCTAGGAATTATATGAACACAGTTATACTTTTCATACAAGAAAAGTCAGATCTAAATAACTGGAAAAATATCAATTGCTCATGAGTAGGTTGAATTAATATAATAAAAATGACAATTTTATCTAAATTAATTTAATTTTTGTCATGCCAATCAGACTACTAAAAATTTATTAGAGCTAGAAATAACAGTAAAATTCATCTGGAAGAACAAAAAAGGTCAAGAAAATCAAGTAAATAATGAAAAAATTCCAAAAGAAGTAATCTGACCTTATCAGATCTAAAACTATAAAGCAATAGTCATCAAAACTATTTGGTACTGGGCTAAGAAATATAATGGTGTCAGAAATCAAGCCATTCTCCAATAGATAAATAGTCAAAGGATATGAACAGACAGTTCTCAGACAAAGAAATTGAAATTATTTCTAGCCATAAGAAAAGGCTAGAATGATAGGGAAAGATAATGCGGAATGTTGGAGGAGATATGGGAAAACTGGGACACTGATGCATTGTTGGCGGAATTGTGAATACATCCAGCCATTCTGAAGAGCAATTTGGAACTATGCTCAAAAAGCTATCAAACTCTGCATACCCTTTGATCCTGCAGTGTTACTACTGGGCTTATATCCCAAAAAGATTTTAAAGAAGGGAAAGGGACCTGTATGTGCAAGAATGTTTGTGGCAGCCCTCTTTGTAGTGGCCAGAAACTGGAAACTAAGTGGATGCCCATGTTAGAGAATGGCTGAATAAATTGTGGTATACGAATATTATGGAATATTATTGTTCTGTAAGAAATGACCAGCAGGATGATTTCAGAAAGGCCTGGAGAGACTTACATGAACTGATGCTGAGTGAAATGAGCAGGACCAGGAGATCATTATATACTTCAACAACATTACTATATGATGACCAATTCTGATGGGCCTGGCCATCCTCAGCAACGAGATGAACCAAATCAGTTCCAATAGAGCAGTAATGAACTGAATCAGTTACACCCAGAGAAAGAACTCTGGGAGATAACTATGAACCCCTACATAGAATTCCCAATCCCTCTATTTTTGGCTGCCTGCATTTTAGATTTCCTTCACAGGCTAATTGTACACTATTTCAAAGTTCGATTCTTTTTGTACAGCAAAATAACTGTATGGACATGTATGCATATATTGTATTTAACTTTAACATATTTTACATGTATTGGTCAACCTGTCATGTGGGGGAGGAGGAGGGGGAAGATGGGGAAAAATTAGAACAGAAGGTTTTGCAATTATCAATGCTGAAAAATTACCCATGCATATATCTTGTAAATAAAAAGCTATAATAAAAGAAATATAATGGTGGATCACTGGGATAGATTGAGTACACAAAATACAGTAGTAAATGACTATAGTAATATACTATTTCATAAACCAAAAGACTGTAGCTTTTGGAATAAGAACTCAGTATTTGACAAAAATCTTCTGGGAAAGGAAGGTGGCACCAAGTTGGTAGAGTGAAGTCAGGGACTTGCAACTCTCCCCCAAACTCTTCCAAATACTTTGAAATAATGACTCTAAACCAATTTTAAAGCATCAGAATCCACAAAAAGAGAGAGTGGAAAATTTTTCCAACCAAAGGGAGCTTGGAAGCTCAGCAGAAGAGTGTTGCATCAGGATGGATCTGGAATGCAATTGGAGTACCAGCACAGTCTGGGACCCAGGAAACCAGGAACAGACCATGGCCTCTGAATTACACCAGATCGCTCAGCCCACAGATGCCACAGACACCACAGACATCTTGGAAGGTAGGCAGGAAAACTTTGGTATCAACATGGCAGCGGCAGGACAACTGTGGCAGCAATAGTGATCACAGCAGAGACAGCAGCAGCAACAGAGGTGGCTTACAGAGATCTCAGCATAACAGGGAGCCAAACAACTGGTCAGAGGAAGATTGCAAAGGGCCTCTTTGCTGGCACTGTGGCAGAATTCTGTTGCTTTGCCCATACTCAGATTTGAGTAATAGTGGTAGGTCCCTAAAAGGATCTATGGAAACAGCTACAAAAACCCCTGAAGCTCACATTGAACCCTGGAAACAGAACCCTACATTAACAAGGAGTTAAAAATCAAGTAATAGGCTGGAAAAATGAGTGAACAACAGAAAAAGATTCTGACCATAGAAAGCTACTGTGATGACAAGGAAGATCAAACATACCCCAAGAAGATGATAACTAAATTAAAGCTCCTACATCCAAAGCCTCCAAGAAAAATAAGAATTGGTCTCAGACCATGGAAGAGCTCAAAAGGCATTTTAAAAATCAAAAGAAGTGGAGGAAAAATTGGGAAGAGAAATGAGACTGATGCAAAAGTAAATGCAAAAAGCTAATGAGGAAAAGAATGCCTTAAAAACAAAATTGGCCAAATGGAAAAGGAGGTACAAAACTTTCCTGAGGAAAATAATTCTTTAAAAATTAGAATGGAACAAAAGGAAGCTAATGACCTTATGAGAAATCAAGATACACTAAAACAAAAACAAAAAATGAAGAAATAAAAAACAATGTAAAATATCTCACTGTTTTACAACTGTCGTGGAAAATAGATCCAGAATAATTTAAATCGGTCTATCTGAAAGCTATGATCTAAAAAATGACAGCTTCTTCCAAAAAATTTTCAAGGAAAACTCCTGACATTCTAGAGTCAGAGGATAAAATAGAAACTGAAAGAATCCACTGACTTCCTAAAAGAGATTCCAAATAAAAACTCCCAGGAATATTACAGCCAAATTCTGGAACTCCCAGGTCAAAGATAAAATCTTGCAAGCATCCAGAAAGAAACATTTCAAGTATAGTGAAGACACAATCAGTATAACACAGGATTTAGCAACCACATCAAACGATTGGAGAGCTTGGAATATGATACACTGGAGAGCAATGGAGCTAGAATTACAACCAAAATCACCAACAGAACAAAAATTAATATAATCCTTCAGGGAAAAAGGTGAAAATTCAGTGAAATAGAGGACTTTCAAGATTTCATGATGAAAAGATCACAGCTGAATAGAAATTTTGATTTTCAAAAATAAGACTCAGGAGAACTATAGGAAGTAATCTGGAAAGGGAAATCATAAAGGACTTAACAAGGTTTCCTGTGTACATACCTGCAAGGGAAGATGATACTTATAACATAAGAGTTTTCTCATTATTATGAAAATTAGAAGGAATATATATTTAGGCAGAGGTAATAGGTATGAGTTGAATATGAAAGTTTTTTTTTTTTTTTAATTTAAGGGATGAGAGAGGAATACACTGGGAGAAAAGGAAAGGGAGGGTTGGAATGGTATGAATTATCTACCATAAAAGAGGCTAGAAAAAGCTTTGACAATGAAGGGGAAGAATGGGACTGAAGAAGGAGTGAATCTTACTCTCATCAGAATTGGCTCAAATAGGAAATAATAACACACTCAATATGGATATAGAAATCTATCATACTCTACAAGGAAATAGGAAGAGAAGGGTATATGAGAAGAAAAAGAGGATCACAGAAGGGAGGACATTTGGGGAAGCATATAGTCAGAAGCAAAAACCTTTTGGGGAGGAACAGGGTGAAAGCAAAGAAAGAACAGAATAAACAAGGGAATACAGTTAGCATAGTAATTATATAAATAATTTTGAAGCAGGTTTCTCTGATGATGTAATTTCTCAAATGAATAGGGAACTGAGTAAAACTTATTTTAACAGAGCCATTCTCCAATTAATGAATGATCAAAAGATACAAACTATGTCTAAAGAACTATAAGATCATACATATCCTTTGACCTAATAATACCAGTACTTGACATGAATTGCAAGAGATTTTTTTTTAAAGGAAAAGAACTTATATGTACAAAAATATTCACAACAGCTCTTTTCTCAGGCCACAGAATTAGAAAATGAGAGAATGCCCACCAATTGGGGAATAGCTAAATAAACAGCTGTGTGTGATTATTAATTTTTTTTAATTTAATAGCCTTTTATTTACAGGATATATACATGGGTAACTTTACAGCATTAACAATTGCCAAACCTCTTGTTCCAATTTTTCACCTCTTACCCCCCCACCCCCTCCCCTAGATGGCAGGATGACCAGTAGATGTTAAATACATTAAACTATAAATTAGATACACAATAAGTATACATGACCAAACCGTTATTTTGCTGTACAAAAAGAATCAGACTTTGAAATATTGTACAATTAGCTTGTGAAGGAAACCAAAAATGCAGGTGGGCATAGATATAGGGATTGGGAATTCAATGTAATGGTTTTTAGTCATCTCCCAGAGTTCTTTCTCTGGGCGTAGCTGGTTCAGTTCATTACTGCTCCATTAGAAATGATTTGGTTGATCTCGTTGCTGAGGATGTTGGCCTTTCATTTAGATGAATTCATAAATATGAGACATTGCCACTGGGCTATTGCATCTTTCCTCCTTTGGAATAGTTTCCAACAGCACATCTTTCTTGCTCCATTTCCTTTTGCTGATCAAGAACCATCACAATCAAATGATATTTGGGTTATTATACTGCTTGTTCACTGTTTCCCTATTCAATTATGTGATTTTAATTTTTTGTTGTGCAGCCATTTCATATTACATTTATTCTAAATTATTTATATATGTGTATTTGTATGTGTGTATATATACATACACATAAATGTACATACATATACACACATATGCAAAGATACTTTACAGGATAGTTGTAAGGACCAAGGAGATATCATATGTAAAGCATATTACAAATTTGAAGTCATAGTATCCTAGAGTTATAAAGAATTTTATAGCCTGTCAATTGCAACCACCCTCATTTTACAGATGAAGAAACTGAGGTGAAGAGAAGTATAACTTTTAAGTTATAAGAAGGAATAACTTCCCCAGGATCACAATGCCATTAAGTGTCAAAGGAGGAATTCAATCTCAAGTCTTCCAGACTTCAATGTTAGCTATTGCTTTTTATAATATTATCTCACTTTCAGAATCCTAAAAAGGAAAAAATAAGAAGAAAAGTAGAAAATCTAGGGCAAGAGTTCTTAACCATAGATGCCAGGTCTAAGGAGACCATGAATACATAGACTTTAGAATGGTTGCACATTTGGATGGAAAAAAACTACAACTTTATTATCATTAACCTCTAGTTGTAATTTAATATTTCCATTATAAATGTAAGTGACAAATTACAGTAATATTAAGCCTCACCAAACTGCCAGAGGAGGCACGACACAGAAAAGGTTAAAAACTCCTAATCTCAGGGAAAGGGGGAATGCCAGATAACCTTAATATCTGAATTTGACATCTCATTCTCACATCAAAGGGGTTCTAGTTTATCAAAAATTAGCATAAGTTCTATGATGTCCTACTTTTAAAAGAGTCTAGCAATGTACTTCCATTAAAAAATAGCTTAAATGCGTATGAAGCATCATCCATTATCAGAAATTTGACCACCAGCTAACGATGGTTTTTGTTAACAGTTCATGAGAAACATTTACTAAGGTGTCAGAGAAATCATACTTTATGTCACTAAAGAGGAGTATAGAGAATGATGAAGTTACTATTTTTTAAAGAATTCAAGAAAATACATGGCCCAATAATTTTCAATAATAACCTAGATAGCTATCATCCTTGAAGGTTTCCCCAAATTCCACATTATCTTTCCACTATGTCAAGACAAAGCACAGCAACTGGATTGGAGCTTGAGGGGGCTGAAGGAAAAAAATTAGGTGGGAAATGCCCCCCAAATATTTAAGAAAAAAGTCAGACTTGATTTCAAAATCTGCCTCTGCCTCTGCCTCTGCCACTTCCACTTCCCCCTAGAGTAAACCTGACTTAGAACACTGGACTAGAAATCCTTGATAAAACTAAATTCCAATTCTGCCTCTATAATTTATGAGCATTTGAGCTTGAGCAGATGACTAGCTTCTGTGGACCTCCACCAACTCCCTAAAATTCCTATAACATCTGTTAGTTATAGCATCATAGAATTTAAAGTTGGAAAGAATATGAAGATTCAGATAGTCCAGCTTCCTCATTTTTGTTTCTTTTTTATTTTTGTGTAAGAAAATTTGGGTTAAGTGACTGGCCCAGGGACATACAGCTAGTAAGGGTTAAATGTCTGAGGCTGGATTTGAACTTAGGTCCTTCTGACTACCCACTTTGTAGACAAAGAAACTACAGCCCAATGATGGGAAGTTGATTTCTCTCAGATTACGTCAGTGCTGCTTCTGCTAAGTAAACTTGTTTCTGGCTCTACACTCCATAGAAATGTGCAGGGTTTTCTCCCATGGCAGAAGCAAGAAATAAGGATTATATAAGGAGTTTCCCATACTTAACTCGACATAATCATCTACTGAATGTTGAATTGTTAATGTTTATATCTAAAAAGCAATAATTATGGTACATAGAACTGGCTCCTAGTAAGTATATTTTTTGAGTCTGTTATAATAATTGTGGTATGAATTTTTTTTCAGTGTTCTTTCTAGATCAACCCATTGTACATGTGGTGCCAAATATTTTGTTTCACATCCCTAGGATTGAAAACAGATTATTCCAGGAGCCCTTTGTCTAGGTGTATTACCTTGGATATGCTTGCAGATAATGGTTGATGGTAGTTCCCTAATGCCAGATTTATAATTGTCTCCAACCAGGATGGAAAATTTGGTATCATCTTTAAAAAAAACAAAACAAAACAATTTACTCAAAAAGAAACAAGAAGAAAAAATCACAAAGCATCACCATCAACTTCTCGTTTTTTCCCAGATCAACTGGTCAGCCTTCTCCCTGTTGACTCCTTTGCCTGTGGTCTGTCAGTGAGAGGTGATGACAAGAAACATTTCAGACTCTTTCTCCATATGCTCCAATCACCAGGAAGCTATAGCCCTGCTTCCCTCTAGGCCAGCTTAGAAATGCTGGTGTCAGGATACAACAGGCTTCCAAAACCCAACCACAGTACATTTAATACCTGTGCAAACTCCACGTAGTATTCATATGCCACAAAGTCATAGCTTTATGAGTTTTCCCATGACATGGTGTTATTACACTCTAGGTCTCTCACCTAATATGTCACTCAAGCATTGTCTGTCATGAAACCAAGGAATAAGCGGCAAGAAAGAAGATTAATATTTGTGCAGCTAAAAGAATCTGGTTCACCCAACCATATGGTTCAGCTAAGAAGGGATGTTTGTCAGTAAACAGACTCCTTCTTTTGTTCCTTCTCCCCTGTCATGTGTGGCTTTGGAGATGCTCTCTTCCTGCCACTTTATGCCCAGCCCAGGCTCTGACATGCCACACCTCAGAAATTAGAAGATTAAATCTTGTTGAGAACCTACAACTTCATTTTACCCCATTAATGAGATGCAGAGGCCATTTTTCCCAGGTTGTCTGGCCCAGACTCTCTCTTTGTCTCTTACTAGCCACACATTGAAACTTAAACACCTTACCTAAATGACTCAAGAGTTCTAGGTAATAATACAGGTTGGGAATATGGGCTTAGTCACATTGGACTTCCTTTACTGAATACAGCTAGTTCTGTAAGCTTCCAGTTTTACCTTTTAAATGCATGTTGTAGCATCAGAGTTGACGTTAAGTTATATCATATATGGGGTATTATTTAAAAAATACTATCAAAAAGGGCTTTTTTTTTTTTTGCCCCATCTTGCTGTGGTACCTAAGATTCCCTGCTTAGAGATGCATGTCTTTAGGATAAAGCTTCACATCTCCTAGAATTTGCTTATATAAACACAAGTATGATGCATTAAATCATAAAGCTAAAGAAGGGACTTAAAAGGTTATTTAGTCCAATATATTTGAGATCAAAAAAAGAGAACCAGAAAGGCAAAATGACTCTACCTGAAGTCACAAAATGGAGAGAACAAGATTAAGCTTCAGGTCTGCTGATTCCTGATTAAGTGCAACTTCCCACTTATCCATAACCACTGTTCACTTATCTGAGAAAAGTCCCCTCTAGAAATGGAACCTCAAGTGTGTAAGATTTGATAAGAAAGAGGGAGGAAATGGTGATATGAACCATGAATGCTTCTAAGGAGGGCAGACTATTGCATTGGGATGCCCTCACAGTAGAGACTGTGGGCAAAGGGAACTCTGTGTCTGGAAAAGTGGGTACCAGAAACAAGAATTAAGGTTGATAAAGATTCCAAGAGAAGAAGGTTAAGAATTAATCTTGTTTTCAATTTTCCCCAGGACCCACCTTACAGGTACCTATGATATATTCCTTTTATGATTTAGCAAAGTAATAATTGTCTTCAAAAATTAATTATATTTGTTAATCATACAGGTGATGGTGACAAATTTTTCTTTGCTGAAGAAAGGGTGCTAAAGATGAAAGGATTTACATTAAATATGCAAAAGAATTTTTCCTTCGAGGTTTTTAAGTACCCAAACAGGTTGCCAGGGAGCTTGTGAAGTCTTTCTCTGAAAATGGTTAAAACATGCCCATTTGTCTGGGATAGTTTAGAAAAGCCACAAATAAGTCCATGTTTATAAGCCTTCTAAAATGTTTTGTTTGGTTTTTACTAAACTGCCTTGCCTTGCCCTTAGGAGGTACACAGATAGTAAAATAAATAAAAACAACATTCTTTGCTATTCTACTTGCCAAACATAAATTCCTTTTTGCTATGGCTTCATGAGTGAGTGGCTATTTAGGGTTTGGAGTAGGTAGAGACCTGCCTGAGGTCAGTAGGAGAGATAATGCAGTTTTGTGAAGCTAACAAACTCTTTGTGAGTAATTGATAGAATTGAAACAGAATTCTACTTGGGTGAGGGAAGAAATAATTAGTTAAATTAAATTAAATTTTAAAATTTAATTTAAACAAAATGTGAAATATAAGTGTCAGTTTTTTTGTCTGGTTTTAGGTAATCATTGGTGAAAATGTTTCTTTAAACTGGTGACTTATCTGAGGGGAAAAAATGTAAAAAACAAACCTGTAAATGAGTATACAGCAGGGTAGGAGTAAGATCAGAGAAATCTTCCTGGAAGATATTTATAAACCAGAAAATCTGAATTAGGTTTTAAAATGGGTTGAAATTCAACAGATGAAGAGGGGATAAGGGTAGATACACCAGAATGTTGAACAACAAAAAAAAGTTATGAGAATGAGGGGAGTTCAAAACACTTTTAGGGGGCAAAGAGTTTTCTATATACTAGAATATAATGCTTGGAAGGAAGCAAATCACATAAAGTTGGAAAAGTAAGGTGCCTCTTGACTGTAGGTGATCTTAAATGCTAGACAAAAGAGTTTGAACTTTACTCAATAAGAAATTAGAAATTACTAAAGATTTTTGAGCAATGGAGTTACATGATCAAATGTATGCAAAAAAATATAAGGAAAATAAACATTGGTACTCAGAAGATAAGCAAGTCTCTTTGTACAGGGCATGACTGCATACCAAGGAAATTCAAGGTATTCAGTCAAAAAATTGTGTTAATAAATGAGCTTAGCAGGGTGATGTGTTTCTTATATCACATGCATGTGCAGGCACACACACACACACACACACACTCTATCTCACCCTATATTTCTTTTTAAATTATTATTGCTAATCTAGCAGATACTGATGACTCTAATTTGTCCCTTTCAATCTATTCCTTTACACTGCTGCCTGGATAAACACAACTGTAATCATTTTCTTTTCTTTTTGTTTTTTTTTTTTTTTTAGTGCTATATAAATGTTTATTCCTTTCTCTTTTCTTCTTTTTTTTTTTTATTTAATAGCCTTTTATTTACAGGTTATATGCATGGGTAACTTTACAGCATTAACAATTGCCAAACCTCTTGTTCCAATTTTTCACTTCTTACCCCCCACCCCCTCCCCCAGATGGCAGGATGACCAGTAGATGTTAAATATATTAAAATATAAATTAGATACACAATAAGTATACATGACCAAACCGTTATTTTTCTGTACAAAAAGAATCAGACTCTAAAATATTGCACAATTAGCTTGTGAAGGAAATCAAAAATGCAGGTGGGCATAAATATAGGGATTGGGAATTCAATGTAATGGTTTTTAGTCATCTCCCAGAGTTCTTTCTCTGGGCATAGCTGGTTCAGTTCATTACTGCTCCATTGGAAATGATTTGGTTGATCTCGTTGCTGAGGATGGCCTGGTCCATCAGAACTGGTCATCATATAGTATTGTTGTTGAGGTATATAATGATCTCCTGGTCCTGCTCATTTCACTCAGCATCAGTTCGTGTAGGTCTCTCCAGGCCTTTCAGAAATCATGATGATAATATTTTCATAGATGTAATTCAGCTATTTTGTTACCATCGTTATTCTTTCACATCGCTGAAATCATTGGTTTATTGTTTGCCTGGTTTGGCTTACTTTACTTTGGCTTACTCAATCCATATCTTTCCATGATTCTCTGTTTTCATCATGTTTGTTGTTTCTTAGTGCACGGTGATATTACATTACAATCATGTGCCAGTATTTATTTAGCTATTGCCTGTTTCTGTCTACTTAATTTGTCCATTCCTTCAAGGCCCAATTCAGGTGCTGATTGATCTTTAAAACCATTTCCAACCTTCCCAACTAAAAGCAATCCGTTTTCCCCAAATTTTTCATAGCTTTTAGCCTGAATCTCATTTTGAGCATATGATTGATTGTGTCATAATTATTTGTGTATGTGCCTTTCTTCTTCAATTAAGTTGTAAGGTCCTGAGGATATCTCTCTTCTCCCTAGGGTCTTGTACATTATCAGTGCTTGAAAACATTTTTGGATTCAGTTGAATAAACTTAGCTTCTCTCATTCATAAATATGCTTTCCTACTACCCACACCATTCCCCAATCATCGTAACAGTATAGAAACACAAAGTTTGGCAATCTCTGTTGGGCAATTTGGATATTTGCTAAATGGCATGGACCCTTGGAAGTCCTACCTTTCTCAAGATTTAAAAGCAAAGAATACAGATCATGAGAAAAGAGAAAATACACTAAATTAACAAAAAATAGTATGATATTCTTATGAGAAATATACAAATTAATTATTTTTAGTGATTGATTGACACAATGGTAAAGAAATGCCAACTGAACAGGCTTCTTTTATGAGGTGTTTATACCACCTTATTGTAAAATTTTGGTTAAGTATTTAGTTATAGGCTCTTTGTTCTCTGTTGGATTTTGTGTATTGTCTGCACTTTCTGTAAAACTCCTCCAAAATTCTCATTTAATTTCTTATGCCAACATATAATATATTGAAATCATGATGGGGAAACTTGTGATGTGGAAGGGATAACTGTATGCTCTAAAAATCATACCATTTCATCAGGAATATTACTAGTAGACCCAAAAAATTAAAGAAATAAGAGCATGATCCATTTGTGCAAAAATATTTATAACAGTTCTTTTTTTGTTGTATCAAAAATTCAAAACACAGGGATGCCAATCACATGGTAAATGGATGAACAAATTATTGAATATTAATATGATAATAGAATATTATTGCACTGTAAGAAATTTCAAAAGGGATAGCTTCAGAGAAACCCATTTTTGGAGTATATATAATATGCGCTTTTTATGTAAAGGTAACATAATGCAGTTGTATGCATATGTGTCATATGTAACATATACTTGTTATATAATATGCTTCCTTGAGATATATATATGCCAGGTTGTGCATGTAGTATTTACTATATGTAATCTTTTGCTACTGCATGAAATGATATTATTTGTCACTATGGTTGTCTCTTACATGTCTATACATAGTTATAAGAGCTATGTCCTTAGTTTAATATATGTGATGTCATTATATAGTGATTAATATTTATATAGTTCTTAAAGTTTTGCAAAGCAGTTACACATATATAATAATACACTAGTATATCCTTGTTATACACTAATTTACATGTCTTGTGCACTACCGCTACTTGTGTTCAGTTCTAGTGTTGAATAATATGCTTTAGGAACTGTCGTATGAATTACTCTATGAATTTGGGATGATTACCTGGGCCAGATTATGATGTTTATACTGTATACTTGAAATACCCAAGTTAATCCTGTGCAATTTGCAGAGTCTAGAAATGTTTAATTGGGGTAAATATGTAACTTCTTTACTATGAATTTGGGTAGCAGGTAAGAAAGATAGAAGGAACAATCCATGCTTCCCTGTTTAAAGTATGCATTCTATATCTTTGACATTTAGATGTATGCTCATAGACTCCATTATGTTATGCAGGTAAGACTTCATTTAAACATAGCATAAAAGGAAGGTAGTAGAGTTTCATTTGCTGGGGGGATCAGGTATAGATACAAATAAATTTGTGTAGCCCACAGATTTTTTGGATTAAGCTAAAGAAGATATTCTTGCCTCAGTTGCTATCTAGCTTAAACACTGAATGGGTGTTGCCTTAGTCAAAGTGAGATCTGTTCAAGATCTAAACCTTTAAAAGCCTTTAAAAAGGCTAAAAAACCTTTAAAAGTTATCTATATTTTGCCATTGGACCCAGACAGTTCCAGAGGGGAAAGTGAGGCAGGTGACTTGAATCCCTCACTTAAATCCAGTTCACTTGCATGTCATGGTACCATTTTGCTGATGTCAGGGTCCTCTTTGAGAAAGAAGAACAAACAACAAAAGAAAGCAGGTACAGTCTTACAGGCTCAGGAGGGGGAGTCAAATGTAGAGTATAAATACATTAATTTGTGTAGACCATACCACTTTCCTATCAAGAAGAATACTACCATCCATAAAAGAGGGCAGAACAAGGACCAGCTTTCTAAGGACCAAAGACCTTATAATCTGGAATAACCAACAAATGGTCAGTGAGCAGAGGTTTTTAAGTACCTTTTAATTTAAATAAGTATGCCAGAAACTGAATTAAATTATGGGGATATAAAAAGAGACAAAAGATAGTCCCTGCTCTTAAGGAATTCCCAGTCGAATGGGGGAGGACAACAATCAGACAATTAGGTAACAAATAAAATATAGGAAAATAATAAGTAAGAATTAAAAGAAGGAAGACACTAGAATTAAGAAAAATTGAGGAAAGCTTCTTGTAGAGGATAGGATTTTATTTGAGACTTAAAGGAAAATAGGGATGCTGAGTACTTGGAGATGAGGAAGGAGAAGATTCCAGGTATGGGGGACAGCCAGGGAAAATGGCTAGAGCCAAGATAGAATATCTTGTTCATAGAATGGGTAGTTTAGAGGATTTCATGATCCTTATTGTTGAACAAAATCAGGCAAGTGCATAGCATAGCATCATGGTCATACAATTATGATCATACAATCATACAATTAGGTCAACAATTTTAAAAAATAACAATAAAGAGATTGGGGGAAGGAAATAAATATAAAAGGAAATCTTGATGTTTATTTTAAGAGGAAAACAAGTCATAGTCACTGCATTGAAGAGCACATGGTAGAGTAAGGAATAAGAAGACATGAAAGATATAGTGGGGTGGGGAACAAATAATGAAGAACTATGAAGAAACAAAATTTTGAATTTAGTTCTGGAGGCGATAGGGAGCCACTGGAACAGAGAAGGTGATAGCATCAAACCTGTGCTTTAGAAAATTAGTTTGTTAACATAATAGGGAATGTATTGAAGTGGAGAGAGAATCAAGACAGATATATCCACTAGATGGCTATTGCGATAGTACAGGTATGAGATGATGAGGATCTGCCCTTGAGTAGAAGCAGTGTTAAAAGAGAGAAGGGGAATGTATTTGAGAGATGTCACAAAGATGAAATCCACAGCCTTGGAAACAGATTAAACAAGCAGAGTTAAAGAGACAATAAGAAATCCAGAATGATTTTTAGATTGCAAGCCTGAGGGACTAGGAGGATGGTCTGTATTGAAAAGGAATGAGGGGGATAAAGGATTTCATAATCTTTACTATTGAACAAGATCAGGTAAGTGCATACATAGTAGAGCATCATGGTGTTTACAATTAGATCAACAATTTTTTAAAAATAACAAAGAGATTGGAGAAAGGAATTCAATATAAAAGTAAAACATTTATTTTAAGAGGAAAACAAGTCATAAGAAAGCAGTCTGAGGGCTATATGTGTGAAAGGAATAAGACTCCTCATACAGAATTTGGCTTGATAATCAAGATAAGTAAAAATAAAGATGCTGAGACTTATGAGCTGGCTGTGAATATTAGGTTGTTTTCATTTTTGTTAATTTTTAAGAATTTGTTCACACATTTTATTTTGACAGTATTTTCTACAGATATCCAAAGAAAACCACTTACAAAATCTATTTCCTGAAAACAGTTAAGCAAAACTGTCTGAAAGCATGATTATGATGGATAGCACACGTCACTTTCCACTTTAGTAGTTTAACAATTGTCAACAGCAAGAGAAATATGAGTGCTTTAACTTCAACAGTATGGTCACTAAATTGTCTTTTGAATTTGACCTGAGTTTTATTGCCTCTTAGACTTGATTTTATTTACACTGTTATTGTCAAGCATGTTATTCTTTGTTCTCTATGTCTCTCATTCTATATCACTTCATACAAGTGATACTTCATACCACATTCCCAAGTTTCTTAAAATTCTTTATAGTTAACACTAGTTATACCATTTATTCATCATATTTTTGTCATCCAGCTTTTTTGTTATCACAAATAATGCTGCTATGAATATTTTTTGTACATATGTGTCTTTCTACAGTCAATTATGGAAAAGTTCTAGGATGTGGGTTCTCTAAGTTAAAGGTTATAAAAAATTTGGCATTTTTTCTAGCAAAATAGTGGATTATTTTCCAGATCACTTGAACTATTATTTCACACTAAGTCAGTAGCATCTTTCCAAATCTCCTTCAACAATGAGTTATCTTACCTTTTAGCATCAAACAATGGAAGGAATTTCTTTTGCCAGGTCCCTACAAAATTCACTGTAATGAAAGTGGAATCTACTTTGTTTAGCATCTCTTCAGTATACTTATCAGAGTATTTAATACATGGTGATAGTGTATTCTTATAATAGTTCGTGTATATCATTTATATTATTTGATATTATGTTTGTTACAGTATTTGTGTTTTATTTAATCCATTTATTATGTAAACACCATGAAGACAAGAATCTTATATACTTAAACTTGGGTGACTGTATATAACCATCATAGTGTTCTTCTTACAGTAGGTACTTTATAAATTTGTCAGTTTCTTCCACCTCCCATTAGTATAGTCTTGAACCCTAGAGACTAAAAACAACAACAACAACAACAACAAAACTCTTGAACAACATTCTCATTGAATCATAGGATCTAAAGCCTAGCCATCATTTAACAGATGAAGAAGCTGAGGTTGAAAGAGAAAGTAACTTGCCTGAGGTCATGTAGGCAGTAAGAAAATGAAATGGAATTTGAACTCTAGTCCACTAGCTCCAGATCTGATGCTCTTTCTATTTATGATATAAAAATCTAGTTGAGCTTTTCGTCAATTTTTCATTTCTTGATTTTCAGCACCACAAGAAAAGATCAGTATGTATGCCACTAAATATAATATAACTTTTTGGATGCTAAGAGAAATATTAGTGCTAGATGCTTCCTATAAAATATACATATGTATTCTTCCTTTATTTCTTCCACTCATGGCGCAGGGCCTAGCAAATAAGGCCTTTTATCATTTCTTATATAATTAATCATTAGCACATGTGCCCATTTCAAACTAAAAGAGCCTAAAACTTTTAGCCTTTTATTGTAGTTTTCAGTGGATCTGTATTTTCTCCCTCCCAACCATAGGCTCCATTTAGTAATGTGCTAAATTCATTTACCCTCAAGATCCAGCTCTAAAAAGAGTGGAATTTTCAGCCAATAATTTCTCTCCCCCTTCTCTACTTTATCTCAAGATAGACCAGTGTCCTCATCCAATTATTTCATGCCACCTACATACTGCTTTTATTTCAACTTACTTTCTACTAACAAACTGTCTCTAAGCTTAAGTTTTTATCCCTAGCCTAATTCTAAAGCCCCTAAAACTATTACCAAAGAATTCTCTATTTTATCTTACTAAAATTTTATTGTTGATAGATCCATGCCCAGCGAGTTAATATATTCTTGGAAGTTGTTTAGTTAGGAAAGAGAAATATATAAAATATTATTAGTGGCAATGTGAGTTGAGGGTTTTAGGGTGAGAATTGAGGGAAGTAGAGGGAAAGGCAGATGGAAGAACATGAAGAAATAGCATTCTATTTAATCACAACTTTAAAGTATACTAAACCCAGGGAAAAAGCTAGATGGGGGCACTTGAGATCACTTAGAATTCAAGTAGTGAAACTGAAAGGGGTAGAAGTGGGGGGAAGATAAAATTTCAAAATAACATTGTAGAAGTAGGTAATAGTGATCTAGACCAGGTGCAAAATCGAGACCAGAGAAAATGAAAGCTGAATGGGAGTGATTAAGATTGGATAGGGGTAAAAAAGTAAGAAGCATCTGTTTATTACAAGAAGAGGAATAAATTCTGAGCTAGGGATCCTGGTAAGGCATTTTCATAGGCATGCATACACTAGAAAAATTTAAGGCACAATGGAAGTTTTAGTCAATGCATGTTTGCTATCATCTTTATTATATGAAGAAAAGGTAGTGGCAACTATAGCGTATCAGAGCTGGCAGAAAATGCTGCCTTGTTCAACCCCCTCATCTTTCAGAAAGAAACTGAGGTTCAGACAAGCAGAATGAATCTCCCAAGATCACACAGATGGATGCTGACAGAGCCAGTGTTAGATCCCAAATCTTCTGACTCCATTTCCCAATACTATCATTTTATGAAGCTGTTTGGCCAAGATTGTGGTGGTTTAGATTTAATTTATTGAGTAAGGCAACAAGAGTGATTACTTTCGAAAGAAATATTATATAACTCTATGTGATTGTGTTAAGTAAGACTTTGTAGGATAAGGTAGGTCATAGGTGGTAACAGCATAATAATCTCTTCCTGAGCCAAAGTTATTAAAAAGCTATGTTACTCAAAGGAGAACCAGACAAATCCACAAGAAAAGTTGAGTGGGAAAAGGAAGGAAAAAAAGGAAGGAAGGAAGGAAGGATGGGAGGGAGGAAGGAAGAAAGAAAGGAAGGAAGGGTAAGAGAGGGTAAGGGAGAGAGAGGAGAGGGAAGAAAAGAGAAATGAAACAAACAAACAAACTCTGGAAAGGAAATCCAAATATACAAATATGCTCTGTAAATTGCAGGGTATCAATCCATAAGAAAAGTGGAGTTTGCAAAAATATGCACTGTTCAGAAGAGACATCAAAAGATTTAGAATCATAGTCATTAGAGATGGAAAAAGTGATATTAAGTTCCACATTCCATCTACCAGGAGCAAGCACATAATTATTCCCTCTTAAAGAGGCTTTTAGTGCTTTCTTGTAAATACCTTAAAAGATGGCATTACTCCATTGACTTCCTTTAGGGCAACTCCAGTCACAGATTATTAGAGTTGGAAGAAATCTTGGGTTATCCAGTCATAGTCGCATAGAATCTCAAAACTGTAAGAGACTACAGAAGTCATCCAGTATCTACTTGAAGGCCTACAGAGAAGAACTCTATCCATCTTTATTCCACTTTTGGACAACTTTCATTATTAAGAAGTGTTTTCTTAATTGAATATAATCTCCTTACATATAATTGTAATTACATTTTTGTCTTAGTTTTCTTTCCTGGAGCCAAACAGAAGAAGTTTATTATTTTTCCATATGACAAACCTTTAAATACTTCAAATTTTATCATGTTCTTTCTCCTCCAACCCCATCAGAATCTTTTCTTTTAGCCTTATCTTTTCCACATAGTAGTGATGACTTCTCTTTACTGATTATGTCCAATTTAATCTAGTAATTAACTCCAGTTTATGCCAGTATACATAGTTGTTTGCATATTTTTCCTGCAGTAGAATATGAGTACTTAGAGAGTTAGAACTATTTTTCCCCTATCTTTATATACACAGTACTTACACAGTGCCTGGGAACATAGCAGTTGCTTAATAAATGTTTATTTACTGACTCATCAATAAAGTCAAATTCTACAGAAAAAATAAAGAAGAAATAAAAGAAGATAAGGACTGAAAAAGCTTTGGCAAGTAAGAAATGATTTATTGTTTCAGGAAAGTATTTTGCTACTATGCCCCAAATCTCTTTGACCTAGCAAGATACTACTAGGTCTGTACCCCAGAGAGATCAAAGAAAAAGGAAAGGATCCATATGTACAGAAATCTTAGAGCAGGGTTTTGGTGTGTATGGATGTGGGTGTAGGTGTGGGTGGTGGCAAAGAATTGGAAACTGAAGGGATGCTTATTTGAGAAATGGCTGAACAAATCATGGTACATGGATGTGATGGAATATTATTATGCTGTAATAAAGAATGAAAGGAATAGTTTCAAAAAGCATAAGATTTATATAAAGTGAAATGACCAGAATCAAGAGAATAATTTATATAATAATAAACAATTCTATAAGGGCAAATAACTGAAAAAATTCAAGAACTCTGATCAACACAATGACCCACCATAATTACAGAAGACTCGTGGTAAAACATACTACTCCCTACTTCCTGATAAAGAGGTATGTACTAAAAATGCAGATTAAGACATTTTAAAGTGAGATTGTGGGGGGATAGGGAAGGAGCCTGGCCAATGCAGGAATTTATTTAACTCATCCACATGAGTTTATAAGTTTTTGTTTTTCTTCTCAGTTGGGAGCAAAGGGAAGAAAATGAGAGAGAATACATATCTAAAAACAAGATATAATTAATTTTTCTAAAAAAGATTATTATAGATTAGATGAATAGATAAGACAATAGAACAACAGGGAAAGGGATTTAAATGTAATGTAAATTTGAACTGGTTCACTAAAAATTGAGATTAGGAAGGGAGGAATGCAGCCAGCAATGATGATGTGCTGGTCTAGGAAAGATCTGAGTGGTGGAAGGATTAGAAATCCAGGGTGATAACAAATAATTTTAAACAAAAAAACCCTAAATAATGATGTAGCAAAAGTTATATAATTACAGACTGTGCATTCATATCATCTGTTGGTTAAATTAAAGTCAAAAGTAATGTCAAATTAGAAGGACAAAGATGAGAAGACATTGCATGAGTTCCAACTCAGTTGGTTTAAACAAATTGCCAACCCCAAAAGAAATAGGGAGTAGACAGAAGTAAAAACAGTGATACTTGCTATCACCATTTCTTAGAGAACTTGAATTGATATAAAATCAATGACATGATGATGAGTTTGAAAAAACCCAGAAACCACCCTAGTCAGAAAATACTTGTTCTTGCCAAACAGAAGGACATGCCAACCAAGAGCTGCACTAGTTTAGAATGTAAACACATTTGCAAAATATCATGAAAGACTAGAATGGAAATTTGTTACAAAACAGTATTGCCTCACAAAGAAGTAAAAAGTTGTTGTGATGAAAATCAATCAACAAGTATTTTACTGAATGCCAGAAACAAACTCTGCCTATTTTCACTAAGCCAACAATTTAATAGTAGAGGGAGAGACAAGTGACACGTTGAATACAACATAAATATAAAATTAATAAAGGAAAATGTCTACAAAGTTGTAAAATATAAGGTAGCTTGAGAGGTAGAACACTAACATTTTGGGTGACTGGGAAAGACTTCATACAAAAGGTATTGCCTGAGATGAATCTTAAAGGACAAAGTGGACTCTTATGAAGTAGAGGAAAGAAAGGAAAAAATTTCCAGGGATGGAGGATAACTCAAGTTAATTCACATCGTGACAAATCTGGTGTTCTAAGTGAGGGAAGCCTGTTTTTCTCACATATAATGGGGGAAATATTCAATGAAATAGAAAAACTAGATTGGGGCAATTATAGAGTATTAGAAGATAAATAGAGAAATTTATGTTTTATTGTAGAAGCAATAGAAAGCCACTGGAATTGGTTGAATAGACAGCCACAAGGTAAAATATGTGCTTAAGGAAAACTATATTGGCAGTAGTATGTAAGATGGATAACTAGTGTGAAACTTGGGACAGAGAACATTTAAGAGGCTGTTCCAATAATCTAGGTAAGAGATGATAAGGGCCTGAGTTCGATAGTAACTTTAAGTGGACAAGAGTTAAACTGGAGAGATGTTGTAAAGGTTAAAAACAGAAAGATTTGGCAGTTTTTTGGGGGGATGTGGGGTGAGGGAGACTAAGGAATCTAATATAATGCCAAGATTATGAGACACTGGAAGGATAATAGTATCTTCAACATAAATAGGAAAATTTAAAAGAATAGAGATTTATTTTATTTTACTTTTTATTATATCTTTTTATTTACAAAACATATGTATGGGTAATTTTTTCAATATTGACGCTTGCAAAACCTTCTGTTCCAAATTTTCCCTTCCTTCTCCCTACCCACTCCCCTAGATGGCAGATAGTCTAATACATATTAAATATGTATTATGGATTAAATATGTATTTGTGGATTTAAAATATAATTTAAATCCAATTTATGTATACAAATTTATAGAGTTATCTTGCTGCACAAGAAAACTCAGATCTAGAAAGAAAAAAAAAACCTGAGAAGGAAAACAAAAATTCAAGCAAACAATAACAGAAAGAGTGAAAATGCTATGATGTGGTCATAAGGAGTAGAGATTTTAATGAATGAAACATGTATTAAGCACTTTCTATGTGCAAGTACTACGCTAAACTCCTGAATTATAAATTCTATTTTATTTAGAATTCTATATTCTATCTTGTGTGTGTGTGTGTGTGTGTGTACACAATTTATATATGTGTTTGTGTACACACACACACACACACACACACAAGATTTTAGCTATAAGTCAGGTGAAAAGGTCCCATGGTTTATAGGGATCAGCAACAAAACAGGTGGTAATTCTTCTTTAATATCATTACTATTTATAAAATCTTATCAGTTTCTGATATTGGACCATTTGACAATGCCAAAGATACTAATGGTAAGAGCTTTATTTTCTGGTCTTCAACAGATGTGGCTGTAGCATCTGCAAGAACAATTGCCAGACTGCATCTCCACAAGATTTTCTCCCCACAGGATGGCTTGAAAGGATCACACTAGGTTGGAAACAATGCCATTTTCATAACTCCTGTATTCAAGGACCTGGGCTGTCTCTATCAGTCTGAGGGAAGACAGTGGTCAAAATGACTTCAGAGGTTTGACTTGCCCTTCTGTCTTTCCCTCAGGATGGCTTGCTGCTTCAGCTATGCAAGCTTTCCTTGTTTGTGAATGAAAGTTGATTGGCTTGTCTAACCCATTCTGGACTGAAAACAGGACCAGTAATTTAGGGTTGCTGCCATTCCTAAAGCCTCTATGTTTATTTGTTTGTTGGTGGCAGCTAATCAGGAATTCATAATAAGAAGTCCATACTTGTTTTTAAAAATATTTTTGATAATTTCCTTTCAGTATAATTTATGTAATGATCTTTATTTTGTTTATTTCAAATGTAGCTCTGAGTAACAGTCCATATGCTATACCATACTACCAAAGGGGTCTATAACACCAAGAAATGGCTAATACTCTTTGGTTTAGGGGAAAATATAATGAGTTCTATTTGGACATTATGAATTGTGAGGCTCAACTAGATTGTAAATAAACTATATGGAGATGCAATAAAAAAGAAAAGAGATATGAAATGGAAGCAGCCTGTTGATATTTCTATGTCCAGTTACACTCATCCATAGACTCTTCTCAAACTCTGAGAAAGAGGTAATCTTCTTTGCTTCTTATGCCTCTAATTTCATCCCATTTATCTTTTCTCAGCATGACCCTTCCAATAACTCCTTCTGTCCTTCAATTGTCCCTTGTCTACTGATACCTTCCCAGCTACCTACAAAGGTAGCGAGGTAATTTTCATTCCTTAAAACATCTTCATTTGCTCCTACCATCCCCTTAAGCCATCATCCTGTTTATTCTCTCTTATATAGTCAAGCTCTTAGAAAAGTTCATCTTCATCTATTGCTTCTACTTTCCCACTTCCCACTCACTGCATAAAACCTTGAGATTTGGATTCTACCTCACCATCTGACCTACATTTTTCTCTCCAACTTAACCAATGATATCTTGCCTAATAAATCTAGTGGATTTTTTGAGTTTTTAATCATTCTTTATCTCATTGCCAATTTTTTTTTGCCATTTCGGATTAATGCCTTTTATCTGGATACTGTCTTCTCCCTTCTTGACTTCACACTGCTCTCCCCTGGCTCTTCTCCCTGACTCTTCAGCCTCCTTTACTGGCTCATCATCCATTTTTTCATCCACTAAATATGGATCTTCACCAAGATTCTGTTCTCAACCCTCTATTCTCTCTAAACTTTTGAATCCTTGGGGTCAATTACCTTTTAAAGATGACTCCCAAATCTACTGCATTTCTACTATACTAATGTGTCTGCTGATTTCTAGTTCCATATTAGAATATTGATGCATGTCCCATGGGCATCTGAAATTTAACATGTCAAAAAACAAACCTCAGATCTTATCTTTCTTGGCTCATCATCTGTATGTGTGTGTGTGTGTGTGTGTGTGTGTGTGTGTGTATGTTTTGTGTGTCTGCCTGTCTCTCTCTCTTTCTGTTTCTCCCCATCCTTTCTTCTCTTCTTTCCTCTTATTCAATCAGTTGTCATGTTTTTTTTTTCAGTTTTAACTTCACAATTTCTCCTTCATCAGTCATCTGTCTCCTCTCCACTTAAATTACCATTATCCTACTTCAGTATTTCATCACTTTTTGCCTATACATTAGCATTTTTATCAATCTCTGCCTTCAGTCATTCACATTTCCAATCTGTTCTCCATACAATTGTCAAATTAATCTCCCTAAGCACAGATCTGACCATAAGACCCACCTGCTCAAAAAGCTTTATTGTCTAGCAATTGTCTCTAAAATAAAATCCATGTTCTTTAGCCTGATATGCTGATTTCAAAGACCCTAACCTGTGTTTCTAGATTTGGTTCTTATTGCTTCTCTTATATACTCTGTGTTCCACCAATCCATCTACTTACTATTTCTAACTAGATGATACATTCAAAAGATTATTGGACTTTGAGTCAAGAAAATCTGAATTCAAATGTTGACCCATACCTTTAATTTATGTCTCAGATCAAAAATTGATCTACTCTAATCCCTAGTTTTATCATCTGAAATGAAAAGAAGAGATTTGATGCTATTTAAAATCCCTTTCAGGTTTAAGTCTTTATCCTAACATCGGAGGAACTCAGCATTTCTTCTGTTGTCCTTATTCCTTTGCATTGGCAGTCTATAATTCTGGAATACATGTGCATTACTCTTCATATCTGCCTCTTATAAATCTTAACTTACTTTCAAGTCTCAACTCGGGTGTCATCTTCTATTTGAAAATTTTCTTATTAAATATCTTCTGTTTACTTAACTTAGTAGAATATAGTGATCTTTTTGAGGACAGAGAACTATTGTTTTTTGCCTTATATTCCAAGCAACTACTTTGATGGCTTGCATACAATGCTTAATACATGTTTGTTGCAGTGAGTTGAGTTAAAGGTAAAATAAAGAGAGAAGGGATTTGCAACAACAACAACAACAACAACAAAAACAGGCCATCGAATGCAGTAGTTCATGAGAGAGATAATGAGCTTCTGAACTTAAATATGATCATGGGAGTGGTAAGGAAGGGATGAATGTAAGAGATATTCTCATCTTTAGCTAGTATTTTACTCTCTTTTCTCTTTGTTTCTAAATTTAGTATCATTCACAAATATGTATACACATATATACATAGTATATTATTATATTTGTCATTTATTATATAATTTATGTTAATATTTGTTAAATTAAAGCTGATTAAATCTGATCTACTTAATCCTGCACTTAAGTCACTTAAGCAATTTTGCCTGAGTTTTCTCATCTGTCAAATGAGCAGAAGAAAATGGCAAACCTCTTTAGTATCTTTGCCAAGAAAACTCCACATGGAATCAGAAATAGCTGGACACAACTGAACAACTAATCCTGTCAGGTTTCTACTTAATCATATTTACACTGATGTTCATAATTCCTGTTTGTTTACAACTATCCTTAAAACCAAAGAATTTATCTTAAGCAAAATTAGAGAAGAATTAGGGATCTTGAGAGCAGAATCAAAGTTTATTGTAAATACAGACCAATATTGGTTAATGACCTTTCGGAATCTGGGGTCACTGAAAACTGCTCCTGGTCTCAACAAGATAATTTCTCTTGTTAATGAAGAAAACAGGACGCCAGGGAAGGTAAATTTAATACTGACATTACTAAGGACAAAATTGGGGAGAGTAGAATGGAGAGAACAAATAAAATTGGGGAGCAGATTTGGGAGGCTTCAACATTATAGATGTGGCCAATACTTAATGATACTAAGGAAAAGAGAATAAAATTATCTTCCCAGTTTTTAAAGATTTAGAAATTAAACAGAACCTAAGCATTTTATTTTTAAAATGAGCATATTAAATTGCTCTTTAGAACCCAGAAGATTAAAGATGTCAAATTGCTTCCTAGCGTTTTCAAGTTAACTTTTTTCTAGATAAGATGGGATCTTCTCCTGGCTTTTTTCCTGATGGGCATGATTAGGATGTATAAGTAGCTTTTATTGGAAAGGGAAAATTGAGTAAGAATGTGAAAGGTCCTCTTACACTTCTAAACTATTATTATTCCTTTCTGACACTTAATTTCCTACCTCTGTGACCATGGACAAGTCACTTAATCCCAATTGTTTTAGCAAAAAAAAAAAAATGTGAAAGGAGTTGAAGGTAGAAATGTAACAAGTAATGCTTGTGAACAGGACAACTACCACAAAATGCTCTTAGAGCAAACAATAAAAAAGGTATCACATTTCAATCACATTTCAAAAACAAAACTGGTTGGGGGAAGAAGGAACCTTGGAACCTAAAGTACAAATCTTCAGAGCTGAGAAATCTACAGGCCTTGAGGCACTGGTTTCCATGATCAGAGACCCAAGGACATTAAGAGCCTGCTTCTGGGAATGCCACTGAGGAAAGGAGAAGGGCCTGACTGCCACAAGGAAGAAAGGAACAAAACATGGCTGCCAGATTCCTTTTTTAATAAATTATTCCTGATCACTGAGTGCTAGATTGTATTGGGTTTTTATGCCTGTTTTATGTCCAACATTATGCTAAGCATTGTGGAACATATATAAGAAGTATAGAATGTTAATATTTGTTAAAAAATATTAATCCACTCTCTGTAGATCCATTAACTAGCTGGGGAAACAAGATTAATATGTGAAACAATCAAAATTCTTTTGTATTCAAAACCAGAATATAACAAATTGATATATAAGCAGCAGCCCTGTTACATGATCAGCTATGTCTGTAAGATTGGAAATGCCTATCTAGAGGATAGGAATTTAAAAAGATAGATTTGTGAAAGAGTCAGAAGAGAAAAATAGTCACTCTTAACAAAAGTATTTCAAGGTAAGAGGAGATAACAGAAGACTATTTCTGGAAGGAAGAAGAAAGAGAATGAGAGCAAAGAACAAAAAGCAGAACTGAGAAAAATAAGGTAAAACTGGAAAATAAAGATGTAAGGGGGAAAAAGATATGAAAGAGAAAGAAATGGAGAAGAATAAAATAGTCCTGTGATTTAAAGTTCTCGGAGTCTCATTAATAAAAATTGTATGATTATAAAAATATTAGGCTACAAAACATTTTGAGAGGTCAGTCAGGCTCTCATCCCCTAAACAGAGAACTGTACTGCACAGAGACAATTGTTACATCTTCAGAGGAAATTAGCCCTTGCTTTGTTCCTTAATTCTATTGCTTTATGCTCTATACCAATCCTAATAATTAGGATTTTCTTCTTTATGTCTGATCTTTATCCCTTTCATCACTTTAAACACATCTCTTCATGTTCTGTCTTCAAGGGAGATGCATAAAAAAGCTAAGTCATCTCCTAGACTCCTTTTCTACAAACAAAACAATAAATAAAATAGAGAAATCTTTTGGAAACAAACAAACAAAAAGTTTCTTTAATCCCTCCCTGAGGAATTAAGTAGATCATCCTCATGTCATTAGAAAAAAATGAAAATGGCCAGTTTGAAATTTAAAATGACTATTAATGACCAACAAAATCAGTATGTTATTCATCTGCATTTGAAGTCCCCAAGAAAAGGCACTCACCCTAGCTCTCATTGTTCTATTCAATTTCTATATTTCCAGATTTTGCTAATGTCTTTCTGACAGCTTCCCAACTCTCTCCATTCCAGTGAGCTGGACTGAATAATTTACTGAGTTCCAAATTCTCAATGCCCTACTTCATGAATTAGGCCTTCCTATTTTTAGGATAACCTATGATTGGAGTAGTGAGAAATTCATTACTTGGAATACCAATCAAAGACACCTCTGAAAATTCAATCTCTAATTCCAACAAAGAGTTAACTAGTGTTTTAGAACTGTACAGTTCTATTCAGTATAAGGAACATATGTTTAAAATCGACATTTGGACCAATTTTTGCATCTATTAGATCCCACATTTAGGAGAATCACATGTGATTAATGTTATGAAACATAAACACTGTTCCAGTGACTCAAGAGAAAGCCAGGGAATTCTGTATTAAGACATTATTATATCTTCAGACTGCCCTATTGTGATCCCTATAAATAACCCTCCAAAAAGTTTGCTTTTTAAGAAATACTATATTATATATTCCAGGTTCAAGCCTATAATTATGTGATGCTTCCTAATGTCAGAACCAGTACATCTGCTTGGTCCTATGTTCAATTAATTTGCTCCTTATTTTGTCTCTTAGATATTTACAACCCTATGTAATTCAAAACTAGGAAACTCAAGAATAGGTACCTATGGAAAATGTAGTGTTTTAAATTCTGTCAGTCCCAGAAAGAAAGATAAGAAAGCATATTAAGTTAGTATTATTGATCCAGGGGATATAAGAGAATATAGTGTATCTCAGATATTTTATAAATGCCAAAAGAAAGCCCATCCAGTGAAAAATTTCTCTAGTGCCTCATTAGACATTAAGGAAAGCCTAGAAGAAAAGATCAACACAGTCAAATGAGAATTCTTTGTGATTCTGCAGTCTATCCTCTCTACTCCTAGAAAAGAGAATTATAAATATTTCTATAAAAGAAGTTAGAAGACGGAATTGTAGAATGCAAAAGTGAGGAAAAATCTTACCAATTAAGTCCAGCTCTATGACTTTTCACATAGAGAATATGAGGCCTAGAGAGATAAAGTGATTTTCCCAGCAGCATATAACTCAGTGGTTCTCAAACTTTTGTTTTCAGTATCTTTATCCTATTAAAAATTATTGAGAATCTCTCCAAAACATTTTTGTTTATATGGATTATATTTACAGACATTTACCATATTGGAAATAAAAACTATTTTTGAATTTGTAGACCTAAAAGGGTTTCAGAGATCCCCAGGATTCTCTAGTCCATACTTTGAGAACCACTGATGTAAATAGTTAGTTGAAGAACTAAAACCAGATCCAGAAATACAGATTTCTCAACCATTATTTTTCACTTTTTTAATAAAACCTCTATAAAGCAAGGAAATAATGTGGGAAGGCTGAAGTATCTGTTCAGATAAGCTCTGTTTTAGTACATTCAACCTTTCATAGTGCACAGCTGATGTATAATTGAGTGAATTTCCAGTATTCATAAGTCCATCTGAAAGTTCTGATATCATTTCTAATTCCCTGAATCGCAGTGATCCACCAAAGACATGAAGAACACCTTTCTATCAGTGCCAAGAAAAATATATATTGAATTGATGTGAAGTAAAGTGAGTAGAACCAAGAAACCACTGTACATAGCAACAACAAAATTATGTGATGATCAATTCTGATGGATGTGGCTCTTTTCAACAATGAGATGATTTAGGCCACTTCCAATGGTCTTGTGATGGAGAGAGCCATTTGCATTCAGAGACAGAACTATGGAAACTGAATGTGAATCACAATATAGTATAAGGTATAGTATGCTTGCTTGTTTTTTTCTTTCTTATTTTTCCCCTTTTGATCTGATTTTTCTTGTGCAACATGATAAATATGGAAATATGTTTAAAAGAACTGCACATGTAAATTGGATTACTTGCCATCTAAGGGAAAAAGTGGAAGAAAGGGAGGGAAAAAATTTGAAACAAGGTTTTGCAAGGGTCAATGTTGAAAATTATCTTTAAAGAATTTTGAAAAATAAAAACTATTATTATTTTTTAAAAAAAGAAATGCTAGTAGCTCCCCATATTCAGGAATAAAAGTAATTTCTTCCAGCAACTACTTTCCAAAAGAGGGTTACTTGGTAAGCAGGTAGATTTGGATAGGTGAGAGGAAAAAGGTGCAGCTTCTTACTAAGGGAAAGCATATCTGTGGCATAAATTAAATATTGCATAAAATCAATTCCAATGACAATAAAACTGCATGTGCAAAGTGAAATGGAAAATTGAGGTCATTCTAAAGATAATTCCCCTACATGGGGGGAGTGAAACCTTTGACCTCAAAATGCTCCTTGTAAAAAAATATTGTAGATGGTACCCATGATTCAAGGAAAGCCTAAATTAGATGACCCTCTGATGTCTTTTAGTGTACCTACGATTGTGTATTCATAGCATTCTAATCTAGAGCTAACTACTAAGAAAAACTGTAGGCTCAAAGTAATTGCACTAAGAGTAAATGCAAAAATAATTCTCTGGAACTTATATTATTAGTTTGAAGATAATATAATATAAACAAGACTATCTTTATGTGTGGCTCACAAGGAGGCAAGAATAGCCATGTCTCTTGTATCTTATTCCCCTATCCTTCTCCAAGGAAGACTTTTAATTCCTTTCAAGAAGAGAAGCAGAAGATTGGAATAAGAAAATGATCTTCTGCTTTCCTCAGAGAAAAGGAGTACTGGACTAGAATTCTATCATAACTTTTCCATATTATCAGTCTAAGGTATGCAAATTTCAGGTTCAAACTAAATTCATGGTTGCCATTTCTTTTTTTTAATTAAAGCTTCTTATTTGCAAAACTTATACATATGACCAATCATGACAATTTTCAACATACACCCTTGTAAAACCAAATTTTTTGCTTCCCTTCCTCCCACCTTCTCCCATAGATGTCAAGTAATCCAAATGTGCAACTTTTGATACATATGTGCAATTTTTGATACATATTTCCACAATTATCATGTTGCACAAGAAAACTCACATCAAAAAGGAAAAAATGAGAAAGAAAACAAAATGCAAGCAAACAAGAAAAAGAGTGAAAATACTATGTTGTGATCTACCTTTAGTTCCCACAATCCTTTCTCTGGGTATAGATGGTTCTCTCCATCATAAGACTACTGGAGCTGGCTTGAATCTTCTCATTGTTGATAAGAGCCATATCCATTAGAATTGAGCATCATATAATCTTGTTGCTGTGTACAATAATCTCCTGCTTCTGCTCACTTCACTCAGCATCAGTTCATGTAAGTCTTTCCAGACTTTTCAGAAATCACCCTGCTCATCATTTCTTATAAAACAATAATATTACCTAACATTCACATACCATAACTTATTCAACCATCCTCCAACTGATGGGCATCCATTCAGTTTCTTTCCACTACAAAAATGGCTGCCACAAACATTTTGGCACATGTGGATCCTTTTCCTTCTTTTATAATCTCTTTGGGATACAGGCCCAGCAAAAACACTACTGGATCAAAGGATATGCACAGTTTGATAGCCCTTTGGGTATAGTTCCAAATTGCTCTCCAGAGTGGTTGAATCAGTTCACAACTCCACTAACAATGTATTAATGTCCCAGTTTTCCCATATCCCCTCTGTCATTCATCATTATCTTTTCCTTTCATCTTAGCCAATCTGAGAGGGATGTACTAATACCTCCAAGTTGTCTTAATTTGTATTTCTCTGATCAATAGTGATTTAGAGCACTTTTTCATGACTAGAAATGGTTTCAATTTCATTTCAAAAGTGTCTATTTATATCCTTTCATCATTTCTAAATTGGAGAATGTCTTGAATTCTGATAAATTTGAATCAATTCTCTATATATTTTACAAATGAGAATTTTATCAGAACCCTTGAATGTAAAAATTTTTCCCAGTTTATTGCTTCCCTTCTAATGTCATTTGCATTGGTTTTATTCGTTCAAAAACCTTTTAAGTTAATATAATTAAAATTATCTATTTTGTATTCAATAATGTTCTCCACTTTTTCTTTGGCCACAAATTCCTTCCTTCTCCATAGATTTGAGAGTTAGACCATCCTTTGTTCTTCTAATTTGCTTATAATATTATTCTTTATGTCTAAATCATGAATCCATTTTGATCTTAACTTGGTATATAGGTTGTTAAGTGTGGATCAGTGCCTAGTTTCTTCCATACTAATTTCCAATTTTCCCAGCAATTTTTGTCAAATAGTGAGTTCTTATCCCAAAAACTGGGGTTTGGGGGTTTGTCAAACAGAAAATTACTATAGTCATTGACTATTGTGTCTTGTGAACCTAACCTTTTTCACTGATTAACTACTTTGCTTCTTGGCCAGCATGAAATTTTTTTTGAAGATCGCTGCTTTATAATATAGTTTTAGATTTGGTATAACTAGGCCACCTTCATTTGCATTTTTTCATTAATTCCTTTGAAATTCTTGACCTTTTGTTCTTCCAGAACTTTATTATTTTTCTAGCACTATAAAATAATTTCTTGGGAGTTTGATTGGTATGGCACTGAATAAGTAGATTAATTTAGGTAGTATTGTCATTTTTATCATATTAGCTCAGTCTACCCATAAGCATTTGATATTTTTCCAGTTGATTAGATCTGACTTTATTTGTATGGAAAGCATTTTGTAATTCTGTTCATATAGTTCCTGACTTTGCCTTGGCAGGTAGATTCCCAAATATTTTATATTATCTACAGTTATTTTAAATGGAATTTCTCTTTGTATCTCTTGTTGATGAACTTTATTGGTAATGAATAAAATTGCTGATGATTTCTGTGTATTTATTTTGTATCCTGCAACTTTGCCAAAGTTGTGAATTTTTTCAAGTAGTTTTTTAGTTGATTATCTAGGATTCTCTCAGTATTATAAGAATGATAATTTGGTTTCCTCACTGCCTACTCTAATTCCTTTTATTTCTTTTTCTTCTCTTATTGCCAAAGCTAAGCATTTCTAATACAATATTGAATAGTAATGGTAATAATGGGCAGCCTTGTTTCACCCTTAATCTTACTGTGAATGATTCTAGTCTATCCCCATTACATATGATGTTTGCTGATGATTTTAAATAGATATTACTGATGATTGCCATTTCCATATCCTTCCTTCCTACCAAATACTATTTCCACAGTGAATATATATAGCAAATAGCAAAGAAATGCATTTATCCAAATCAATCGCAAATATATGGGTGTATATACACATAAACACAAAACACACACTCACATACACACACACATGTACATAACACACATACATACAATACACACATACACAAAGATAATACCAGACAATGCAAAGTGAAGGAGTGAGCTCTCCCATCAGGAGCACAGCATTTCAGCTCAACTAAAAGTCCCAGGCTTACCTATGAGAAAATTTCCCATGGCCTCTATAGTAGCAAACTGTGGCTAGGGACATGATGAAAATTGCCAGATTCTCTCATATCAACTCTTTGTTCCTTCAGCAACTTGAAGCACAAATAGCATTGTCCATCTTCTCTCTGAAAGCTGGAAGTCAGAAGAAAGTAGAGAGCTCTTATCGCCTTTCTTATTTTCCCCTGCCCTTCAATGTAGAGAGAATCTCATTCTAATAAGCTTTGGGGATTGAGTTACTATCAACACATATCAAGATGTTTTTCCCATACCATGCAAAGCGCTTTTCTCACTATTTCCTGAATAAATGCTATCTACAATTTCATCCAGCTCTAACCTTATGATTCTGGCATATTTATTGATGGTGTGGAGACCTACAAGTGGAGGGAGCAGATGACCAGCAAAAGCAGTGATATTCATTTTTCTGACTTTCTACTCTTCTGTTCACAGATAAACATGACCTCTGCAAAATGACTGCAAAAAAGTAATGATTCTCTTTGTTTTTCTACACCGTAACTAAATGGATCCACTCTTTATTGTCCTTGTTTGCCCTGAGATTTTGCTAAATCAACTAAGTGTTTCTTATTTGCAAGACACTGAGCTAGGCATTGTGACTAAAAGGCCTTTGCCCTTGAGAAGCTTACATTTACTTGAGTAGGCAACATCTATGGTATAAGTAGATACAAAATGCAAGATAATCGGGTGGGGGGGGAGCAACCTTGAAGGAAACCAGCCAGGACCAATGCAAGAACAAATCTATGACATCTATCAAATGTCTTCCCACAGATTCAGAGTTCTCCAAAGCTCCTAAAGGGCATTTCTCAGGCAAAGGGAGGATTGGAGAATGAAGTGATTTTGGTGAGAAGAAAGTACATTCCAGCCATGGTACCAGGCTGGGCAAAGGCCCCACCAATATGGGAGATGGAGATTGTGTTCATACACAATAGTTAGGAAGGCTGTTTAACTCGATCATACGTGAGTGGAAGAAAGTAATATGTAATTAACTGGAAAAATAGCTTTGGTCCAGATGATGAAGGATATCAAATGTCAAACAGGAATGTCATATGTTGTGCCTTCTCCATAGATTGCCTTCTCTCCTCACAATCCAGTTTCAGCTTCCTGAAATTATGCTTCCCTGTGGAGGCTTAATTCAAATACTACTTACTTCACAAAAGTTTCTCTTTTCTCCTCACCAATGTGTTATCACTCACTTCTCCTCAATCTTAATGTTTTGTATTATAGCAATTTTTAAGTTTGTCTTACACTGATATTAGGTTATCAGTTCCTTGTGAGCAGAGACCATGTTTTATCTTTTTATTTCCTCAAATCACAGAGATTTATACATGATAATAGTTCAGGAGATGTTTATTAAACTGTTGCTGAATAATCCTCAATGTTGTATATATACATTGAGATTCCATATGTTTTGTGTGGGGAAACAGAAGAAGAAGTTTGTCCTGGACCAAAGAAGGACCAAAGAAGATACTTGGGCTCTAAGAGTTTGCTCTAACAGGTCTGTCTTGGACCCAGAAAAAATGTTATTAGGCATTGTGTATCTATACATGGCACCAGGTTTCTACAATTGATTTTCTACAACTCCCTCCCACAGTTCTTATTACTCTCAAGAGAATTTAGATTTGAGGAGAAATGGTTGTTAATTGGTCTTAGAGGGTTGAGACTATCAAATTTATGTGTTTTTTCTCTTGGAAATAGAAGGAACCATTTTTTTGCATTTGTGGTAACTGAAGTATATTTTCAAGCAATTTTTTATAATCTCTATATTCCCTTTGTGCTAATGATTCCTCAGTAGATCTCAGAAATGTCACTTCTCTTACTTGATAAATCAGGCAGGAAACTCAGTTTTCTCTGTGCTGAGGTCCTGTCTGTGTCCAAGTTTTCATTAAGTGCTTTCTTTTTATTTATCAAGGATCATTATAACTAATTGTGTGTCTAGGCTTTGCTGGCTCATACAGTTTGATCTTGACACATATAGCAGCTCTTATGAAATCTCCTTGTGGTTTTGGGAATTAATGAAGACCAAACTCCCTGTCCTTCTTTACATTTCTCTTTTAAATTATATTCTTAATTCCTACCCTCCCACTCCTGCCACTATCTAAGATTCTTATTGGTACATATTTTATAATTGAAGGTAACAAATAATAGATATCTAGCATAACTTCTTATGAAATCCAACTTTCAAACATATGTATACTACCTGAATCTGAGGCAGACAAAAAAAATTAAAAAGTGATGAGAATTCTAACTAGGGGGTAATGATGAATGTCTCTGTGGTGAATTTGGGGGAGACAGTGTTGGGTACTACAAGGGATAAGAAGAAACATCATTCAGATCATTAATGATGATGTAAAACCTACATTAAAAGCACTTTAGTAAAAAAAAGGCAATTGGGAAAAATATTTTCATCCCATTCCAAAGGTAAGATGATGTGAGAATAAGGATATGGCATCAATGAGATGTCTTTCCACAGATTCAGAGATAACCCAACTATGTATGATGTTCTTTAAAACTCTTAAATGAGATCACTCAGCTACTAGGAGACTGGAGAATAAGGCCACAATGTCAAAGTGATCTGATACTCAGGAGAACATTAATCTTTTTCAATTAATTGTCTCTGTGTGTCTGTCTATCTCTATCCATATTATTCAAATAACAGAATTCAAACTTTATTATCCCCTACATAGGTTCATTACTAGTACCCTTCTGTAAGATGCCTCTAAGAGCTCTCTCGTACCTTGTAGCTAATGAAAAGCTAACTAACTTCAAGTTTAAACTCTTAGCTGCAATCTACCTACATTCCCTTATATAAGTTTGACATTCTGTTGTGTTAATCCAAGTTTTTGAGACTCCTAGGGCTTTAAGTTGATTTCAAACGCTCAGACAACCTTCAGGTGGCAAATTTGTTCCCAGTGTCTCTTCTGTTCCACCAGATTTCAATGATTGAAGCTACAGAATGATCAAAGTCATCTTTGTGTTACAAAGATTCCTTTTAATACTGCTTCTTAACCTGCTTTCCAAGCTAAATAATCTAAGAGGTTTTTTTTCCCTAGATTTTATTTCCAAACCCTTTAATCATCCTGTTGGATCTTTTTTGAGCTGTCTCCAAATTTTCTACATTCTTCTTATATTGTAGAGTCTAGAACTAGTCATGAGACTAATGCCAAGGACTGACTGATTGTATAGAGTATAATTGGAATATTATATCCCAATCTCCATATCCTGTATCACTACATGTCTATCTCAAGGATCCTGCCTCCTTTAACTGCAGCATTGTGCTTAGAGTTCATTAAGCTCATTGTGTTATATACTCTACCTCCTAGTCTTTTCCAGTCATAAACCCACATAGTGAATTGTTCTCTATCTGCTATATGTACAATTAATATATTCTTTTTTAAGCAATAAATGAATTCTTAAAGAATTTTCTCTTTTTAATTTTTCATACTGCATTTCTCCCTATTCTACATATTCCCATGAATATATGAGTGGCCCTCAACTACTATTAGTGAAATCTTTAACTTAATGATACATTAAATTCTCAATTAGAAGGTCCTCAAAGACCAAATCCACATCTTCTTTATTTTTGTGTCCTCCCCAAAGGTCCGGCATAGAATGTTATACATAATAGAGCTTAATGATCTTTTTTTTTTAATTTCTGTGATTTTATTGGTAGGGAAACTCTATCTATCAATGCAGATTGGCACCTACTCTGCAATATAAGAGTCCTAGAGATTTAACTGGGATACCAAAGGAATGCCCAGGATCACAGAGCCAGTAGGTCAGAGACAAGACTTGAATACCAGTCTTTCTGACTCCAAGGCCAGCTGTCTATATATTATGCCATTTGGCCTTTTACTTTGTCAATACTTATTAAAATCACATATTCTTTGCTAAACTATAGAGCATTTATAAGTGGTATAACCATTATTTTAGTTATAAGCAATCACCTATGTTACATGAGCAAGAAGCTATGAAAATTGAGACTAATAGTATTATTCAAATGTAATGAGATGGTTTCATATGCGACTTAGGTGATTAGTCTAATTAGTTCCTGGCAGTTGTAATTAGAAGATCACTGTTGTCTTGCAATAAGCAAAAGCAAAAGACAGGGCCTAATATAGCCACATCTTAACTAAAACAAATTAATTCTAAAATATAATTAATTATATGTATAATTATTCTTGTTACATGATAATTAGAGATAAGTAATAAGCAATTTGTGCTAATGTCTAAATTCAGAAGCATGCTTTTCATTTTCTTAACTATTTTTCTAGTGTGTGTGTGTATGTGTGTGTGTGTGTGTGTGTTTAAGTGTGTGCATATATATATGGGGGATGTATGTACATATGTGGGGAGTGTAAAAACAGCCATCATTGCTAATACCATTTTCTTTCTTTCTCTGTTAAATTCAGGGGACAGCTGCAATTCAAATAGTCATGTAGTTGCCTACAGCTATGAGTTATGTCCACAAATTTCCCACCTATTTAGGCAAGGTTATTGATGCTAGTGGTCACATTACTTTGTAATAATATGTTAGGGAACCTACTCCCTATGTATTTATATAGCATTTTGAAAGGGGAATAAAGAATATGGAGAGCAGTATAGACAGTAAGTGATTGAGTTGTGGAATTGTAGTATGAGTAAAGAGAGACAAAATTTACGAATATTGGGAGTCATAGAGTATTCAAAGGAATGGATTTTCCCCTAAGAAGAACCATGATTTAAGAAGCCTGGTGATAATAAGGATTCCACATTTTAAGTACATATTCTCAGACTATGCAGCTTACTAGTAAAATTGTGTGCAAGGTAGATCTAGTGCTATGCCTACACTGCTGTTCCAGGATTTCTAAAGCAATTGGAAAGAATCCTAACAGATATGTCAAAATGATACATCTCTGAGTCCAAATAATCTGTGTGGGGGAAAAAAGAGCACTTGGGGTAGTTTGGGAAGAGAGGATCACAAGGGGGCCAGAGCTTGGAGAGTGATTAGGAAGAATGAGCATGATATGTACTGTTAACACTTTCTCTCTTTCCACTTCTTGTATGTTAAAAAACAAATGTCCTACTTCTCACTGGATAGCAACTGAAATTCGCTTGCTTTCCCCTTATTCCCACAACCCAGGGCTAAATTAAATTTTCATCCGTTCCAGCCATGACTTCTTATTCCAACACAGGCATGGCTGAGATCCCCAGGAGAAATTATAGATTTTTTTAAATGATAAATGAAGACTAGGGTGAGCTCTGGGGAACACCCACATTGAAAGAGTCCCAGAGTAAGGCAGAGAATCAGCACAGCGCTATATTGTGGAAGCCCAGAGGGAAAAGAATTTCTGAAAGGAGAAAGTGGTCAATAGTGTCAGATGCTGCTGCAGAGCAAGGTCAAGGAAGATGACAACTCAGAAAAGACAGAAAAAGGTGTGAGACTCTAGTAACTCTGGAAAGGACAGTTTACAGAGAATGGAAATAGGAGAGAAAGAGTAAAATTTGAACTTCATTATCTTGAGCTTTCTTCTTCTAAATTCTCCCAGATTTTCTCTTCCAATTTGACAAAGAACCCTTCATGAGAGAGAAAAAAATTTTGCAAAGCTGGAAGTTGAACATACCTTTTAATCTGTAACCAAAACAATACTTTTTATAGCACATTTTTAATGTTTCATATATAATATTGTAATGGGTGTTAACACTTGACACTGACCATTACTGTTCTGAGAAAATTAGTGGATTTTTTCTATTTTTTTGAAATTTATAAATAGGCTTCCTAAGAGTCTATTTCATAATTCTGTGCATATTTTTGCCCTTTCCCTCACAACCTACCCCAAAATGCTCTAATCTTTCAGGTCAACACTACTGGATCTCAGAGTTAAACCATTCTGTTATATGTGTGGGTCTCAAAACATCAGCAAAAAACCTATTTTTGTGGAAAGATTCATATTGGGCTATAATTCAAGTTTAATGCATCAATGAATGAAACATTAACTAAATAAGCACTTTCTTTGTACACCACACTGTGCTACATGCTGGGATTACAACAGAAAAGAAGACAGTCTCTAATGCCAAGGAACTCACATTCTAATGGGGAGAGACAACACATCTGAAAATTTCAATCCCATGGTCCTTAAGATATAGCAGCAAAGCACAAGGCCATCTTCTTTGATGTAATTTCCACTGATTAAATCATTCATTTCTGATGCTGAGCCATTTGACAAGGCCTTGTGATAAGGACTTTGAGTTTTCAATCCCTATGATTGGCACCTGCAGGAATGATGGCCAGGTCACATCTCCGCTGACTCTGCTTTCTAGGATGATGACTAAGGGGACTAGACTGCAAACACTTCTATTGCCTAGGCTCTTAGGTTCAGGGTCTTCAGCTGTCTCCATTCAGTGATGAGGAGAGATGAAAATTACTTTAATACTTTTGCAAATATCAGAAATATCCAATTATGTAAAATTCGTAGTAACATTTCTAACTAATGACAAAGAATTTCATTCCTAATCACTAGTAGTTATCTGGGAGCTAAGATTTTATCAATTATTTCACATACTTCAGGCATAGTCTATGCCACTATTTCAGACCATTCTCGTTTCTTTATTAAATTAGACTATGAGCTCTTTAAGAGCAGAATTGTCTGTCTTTCTATCCTTCACATGCAGCACAGTGCCTGGCATAAAGCAGACACTAATAAATGCTTATTGATTTGATTTTACTCTTCAAAAATCTAATGTTATGTTAAACAAAGTGAATCTTAATGAATCAAGCATTTACTTAAGATTTTTAAGTGTAAGATTTGAGTATTCTGGAGTTTCTATAATTTTACTATATTGGCTTTTGTTCAGACATTGATACTGGTTCCTTTTGGGGAAAGGATTATTTCCAGATATGCCTCTTAAAGACTCTCAATTAATTTTTGTGGGAGGATATAGATAAATATAAAAACATTTTTTGTTCTTTGAAAAATATATTCAAGTTCAAAACTGGATAATGGTTAGACAGCAAATACATAGAATACAACTAAAATTACATAGTGAAATTGTGCAGCATTTAAAGCCATTTCAGATACTGTTGATCCTTTTCCTCCCAAGAATTATGCAATTTAGCTATCTCGTATTAATCAGCTAACTACTAAACTTCTGTCTATTTCAGTCTATTTCCTTATAAGCAAAATAAGATCATTGAACTTACTGACTTACTAACTGTAAATTTTATGGGGGCCAGAACAATGTCATATTTTAACTTTGTTCCTTCCCCAGCATTAATATTCTTTGTACAATAGATGGCTAAGGATCTTTGATGAATGAAAAAATGAAGTAATGAATGAATGTCATCTGAGGTCTTTGCCAGATCTAAAATACTAGGTTTGTGTTTACTTTGTGTTATATTCAACATAGGCATAAATCTCTTTAGCCAGAGGGTAAAGCCAAGAATAAACTGCAAGTCTGGTTCCTCAATCCACAGCCTCTGTCTCCCATTTTTATGAGATTTCATAGAAAGGATAAGGTTTACTCGCCATATTTCCACTGACAATCATTCTAAGAACTCCTCCTCCCATATGTACAGTTCTCTAGTTTCTTTCTGTACTTAAGTCCCAAGAGTCCTAAAGCCAATGGCAGCTTAAATACTTTACATATTAAGATATCTAGATTGTGTCTTATACCGATGAGAACATTAATATATAGTATTCTGTGAATTGCCAACATTAACCATTTAGAATTAAATAAAACTATAAACCAAATAAAAGTGTCTTACAAGCTATAAATGATGCACAGATTGTCTGAATTTATAATTTCCTTTTAGACTTTGCACTGTCCTATAAAAACTATATTATTGTCAGGCCTAGTTATAAAAATGAATATCTAGCCTAACACAGAGGCATGGAACACAAAAGCATATTAAAAAGCACAGGAAGCTCCTTTATGCATTTGAAAAATAAAGCATCATGTTATTTGAGAATTTTTCCGTGAAAATCAGGTTAAGATTTGCTGAAGTTTGTGGCATGTTGCATGTTAAGTTTTCACCAGAGCATTCATTAGTAAGAGAACATCCCCATTATCAGGCAGCATCTCCTTGATTTTGGCAAAAGCTCAGGTGAGCCTATCTGAAAAGAAAGTATCTTCTGGTTGGATGAATCCTTCTTCTGGACCCCATTCATGCCCTGTTTATATTGTCCTCTGTTAATCGTTATTGATAGACAGAATGGATTTAGTCATGCTTTCCCACCAGTTATACATTGTAGCCATTTTAGGTTCAGCCATGCATGCCAGATTGAATTAAATGCTTTTTTAAAAGTCTCCAAAGCAGGAAAACATCTTCTCCCGGCTGGTATTTTTTACATATTTGTTAATGAGTGTCTGCACAGTAAAGATGTGGTCTGTAGTTTGTTTTCCAAGAAGGAATCCAATTTGGCTCTTATTGTGGCTGCTATTCAGATATAGTTTAATATTTTTACTGAGGCTGTTACAAAATAGTTTGTAGACAATGCAATTTATCCAGACCTTTCTATAACTGTCTGAGTTGAGACCACCTTCTCTTCTACATAATGAATTCCTTAGTCTCACTGAAGTGACTGGAAAGAAGCATTTCTTCCCAGGATATGTGATGTTGGCCATTACTGGTGTTATTTAACTCATGATTTGGTTTTTACTCTTGAGCCTGTAGTTGACATAGTAGACTTGCTTTTATTCTTTGTAGCCAGAAGCATGCTAATGTGCTGCTCTGGACAAAGAGAAGAATCCCCTTCCAACAATATTGTGTCCCAGCTAATTTTATATATAGCACTAGAAACACTGGGATCCCCCAAAGCACTGGCTACAGAATCTGTCCTTGATTTCTTCATACTGTTCCCAACTTGTTCATAAACTTGTAGTCCAAGAAATTACAGATATTGAGAAGTATGTAGAAAATAGGGAGTTTGTCTATATCCAAGTGTTCTCTCTCTGTCTTTTACCTCCTCAAATTTAGAAGTATAAGAAACTGAGGAATGTAAGAAAGGTGATACTCTGTTGTCTTAAGAAGTCAACACAAAGAATTGGGTTACTTCTTGACTTCTGAATCTTTAAAACACCACCACCACATTGGTGGGAAAGCAGAATTTGATTTGATATATATGCCAGCCATGTTAAGTTTTAACAACTTCATTCTTCCTATTTGCCAATTGCCTAATTACTCATCTTGCCACTCTTGCTTCTCTACGAGCAGAAGAATTAAAGAGTGTACAATAAAGCCCTTTCTCTTCCACATAGCAGCACTTGAAATACTTAAAATGAACCATGATATCCCCTCTGATTCTTCTCTTCTCCAAACCAAAGATACTCAATCCTTATATGGCCTTTCACCATTCTGGCTGCTAACCTCTAGGGACTTTCCAGCTTATCAAACCTCTTCTTAAACTATGGCTCACAGAACTGAACACAATATCCAGATGAGCTCTGATAAGGGCAGAGTACACTGAAACTATCAACTCTCTATTCCTCTATGTGCCTCTCTTAATGCAGTCCAAAAAGTGCAACATTTATCCCTAGAGAATTTCATCTTATTAGATTAAGCACAAAGCTCTAGCCCAGGGGTCTTCAAACTTTTTAGATAGGGGGCCAGTTCACTGTCCCTCAGACTGTTGGAGGGTCGGACTATAGCAAAAACAAAAACTTTGTTTTGTGGGCCTTTAAAGAAAGAAATTTCATAGCCCTGGGTGAGGGGGATAAACGTCCTCAGATGCTGCTGCATCTGGCCTGCAGGCCATAGTTTGAGGACCTCTGGCTTATCAATATTTTTTGGATCCTGACTGTTATCCATTATGTTAAATCTTTCAATCTTTGTGTCATCCACAAATCTGATGAGCTTGCTATGTGTGCTTTTACCCAAGTCAAATAAAATCATTAAATGGCATAGGACCAGACAGAGATTCCTGGAGTATTCCAATGGAAATTTCTTGCCACTAGAAATGGCAATAAATTAGTTAACAACTATTCTTTGAATCCAGCTGCTGACTACATCGAAAGCCAACTGATTATATGATCATCTAATTCATATTTCTCCATTTTCTCCACTAATACAGTATGAGATACTATATCAAAATATTTACCACAATCAGGTAAACTGTATCCACAGTACTCCCCTCATTTACTAGTTCAGTAATCCTGTTGAGGGGTGAGGGAGAAGAGAATGAGATTTGTCTGATATAGACTATTCCTAATAATTCCTCACTCTTTGTAATCGCAATTTCCCTTTATATTTGGTTTCTATCATTTCTTTAATGATCTATCTTAAAATTTTCCCAGGAATCACAATCAAATGCACTGACTTCTAGTTTGCACACTCTACTCTCTAAACTTTTTTGGAAATCAGGACTACATCTGCCCTGTTCTAGTTTCATGGTACCTCTTTCATTTTCCATGGTCTTTCAGAGAGCACTGGCAGTGGCTTGGCAATCAGGCCAACAGAAGTGTATTCAAGGGCCTTGAAATATTCTCTACATAACCTATCATACCCTGCTTTATCCTATTCTCTACCCCTCTTATTTATTCATAAATTTTGGAAGGTTTTATGCCCTTCTTCTTTAATTCATTCCCAATGACAGTTGGATTTCAGAACTATCAGTCCTCCTCCCCCATCCAATTCCTCTGTGTCAATTCTTGCTTTCATGCCTCATCCACACAATATAATTACTGTTTTTACTATATGGTTTTTACTTGTTAGAATCACCTCTTACTCAGAACTACCCCTATCTTTCTTCTGAACTACCCAATTACTAACGACAGTGTTAAACATATGGTTTACATTTCTTCATATAAAACATAAAACACTTTGTCCTTATCAAGTCCCTTGAAATTAGTCTTTAAAGTTTACTCTTCTTTGTTAAATTTTCTATTAAGTTCAGATTTGTTTGCCACAAAATCCCCCAAATCTGGTAATTCACTGAATATCCAGTTTTTTCATTCAGTAAAACTTTAATTTTGCTGAACATACTATTTTGATCACATCCCTAGTTCTTTAGATCTTTTATATATAGCATTCCAAAACCGACAGTCTTTTATTGTAGTCAGTGATAGGTCTTGTGCAATTCAGATAGTGGCTCCAATGTTTTTGAATTTTGTTATTTGTTGTTGTTTTCTCTTTGATCTGGAAGCTTCAGAATTAACAATAACATTCCTGTAGGTTTACCTTCAGGATCTGATTGGTAGATTTTTCCTATTTCTACTTTCCCCCCCTTGTTCTAACACATCAGAACAATTTTTTAAAATTATATCTTATATCATTGTATCCAGATTGCTTTTTTGTCTGAGCTTTCAGGTAGTCCAATTATTATTAAGTTTTCTCTTCTTTATCTGTTTTCCAGTTCTATTGTTTTTCTTGTAAGATGTTTCACCTTCTCTTCTATTTTTTTTACTTTTTTTTGATGATTTCTTACTCTTTTATAACTTCACCCTTGCCATATTTTAATTTTTAAGACTCATTTTCCTGCTCAAGACTCTGGATTTCTTTTTCTAGTTGGTTGACTTTCTTATCATTATCTTGTTTTTTCTTGGATTGTTCTTATTTTTTGAAGTCTTTAAAATTCTCCTATGAATTCTTTTTGATCAGGTAACCATTACTGTTTGGGGTAGGAGAGGGTTTTTTTTTAAACTTAAGTTCCCTTAATCTTCCCTGACACAGAAGCCAAACAAGTCAAATTTCCTGTGGCTGGGGTCAAGTCTACCTCCTAACCTAGCTAGTTGTTCAGCAGAGCTAACCTGGAGGTGTTTACACTTCAGAGGGGGCCAAACCTCCTTTCTGGTATCTTTCTTTGGATTTTCTCCAGTTTACCAGGTGACCATTGTTCTGCTCACATTCCTGTTTGTTTTTTGGTTGCTCTAGGTTCACCCTTCTTTGTGAGGAAAATCTGAAGTGTTTGAACTTTTCTCACCTACTTAGCCAATTGTTCCAGAATTCTCTCCAGTGAAGAAATTTGCTTACTTATCTCATAATTTTGGATGTACATTCTGTGCTATTTTATTTTTTTTCATCACCACCAGTATAAAAGTTATTTTCCTTTGTAAAGAAAAAAGAAACAAAACAAGAATGGAAGAGAAGCTCTGCTTTTTCAATTATCCATCATCATTACTCCTTTCATCCCAAAGATGCTCTCTTTGCATCTTCCTTTCTCCCCCCTCAGTAACCTCTGCCCATTCAGAGACTAAGAACTGATTAGACAAAATTCCACAGCAGCAGCATTAGATGTTCTGGGCCTTGGCTTTAGATTTATCACTTTGAATTTTTCCCACCACCTACACAAGTACTCGTGCACATGCACACGTGTGCACACACACACAGAAAGAGAGAGAAAGAGAGAGAGAGAGAGAGAAAGAGAGAGAGAGAGAAAGAGAGAGAGAGAGAGAGAGCAAAGTGATTTATGCTGCTTTAGAATTATGTTCCTAAGAAGAGAACTTGGAAAGAAATGTGAAAATTTACATAATAGTTTACAAATCTAACCTAGGCCCCTTCAATCATGGAATCTCACAAAGTTACAATAGATTCAAAGTACATTTTAGATTAGCATTCACACAAAATAACAATTCATTAGCCCCTGTCATTTTTTATTTTATCAAACCAGTCAGAGGACTGGTACCTTCCTTGCAAGCATGAGACATTTACTTGAAATAAAAGACAAAGTAGACAATAAAAGGATTACATTAAATATAAGGGTTCCCAGAATCCATTTCAAAATAACTGCCTCTTCCTCACACATGTTTCCTTGGTAGGAATGATGATCTATCAGTATGGTACCTTTTTCACATCACAGTAAAAGCAGCATAAAACAAATCACTAGATTTTTGGAAGGCAAATTTCAAAGAGTTCAGAGTGAAAATATATAGGATTTCATGGACTAAAATACTACAAGAAATATTAAGTCTTGGAGGAATGAGAGATATTCAATTCTGGGATTCTGAAAACAATTTTAATAAGAAGGAAAAATAGACTTCATCTAAAGAGACCAATGTCAATACAAATTCATCCACATTGGATTTTAAAAAGAAATGGGCCTTGGAAACAAGGCCAAGGTAACAGAGACAACATATAAGAACATGGCACAATTCTATTCAGAAACATAGGTATTTAAGTCATAAATAGGGGCCACATCTATGTGCCTTGCTTTGGCCAGTCTAGCCTACTTTCATTCTTGCACCAATGAGTTGAGTCCTGGTCACTTTCTCAAGCCACACATTCCTTTGTCAGCTCTATTCTTCTACTATCCTTGTGAGAGACTAAATCAAAGCTACTCCATATAGCATTTCAGTCTAATGAGGTTTTCCCATTTCAATGTTATGGGCAAGTCTCCCTGTTTTCATCTTTTCTATGTTTCTTTTCCTCTGTTTTCTTCTCCTAGAAGACTGGTTTCTACACAGATTTCTTATCCCTCTCCCTCTTCCTCTGCCCACTATAAAAAGATGATCAACAGATCCTGCGAGGTGATAGTTGGTGGGGATTTTACTTGAGTAGAATAGCAATAGCTTTGTATAACTTTCTGTTTTGAGGGTTTTTAAAATCCTCTAACTCAGAGCTCCTCATTCTGTGGATAAGGATCTGATCAATGAAAAAGAAGCCCCGAGAGAGAGAGAGAGTGATTTCCCAAAGGTTACACAACTAGTTAGTGACAGAACAGGGAGAATCTATGTATCTTGACTGCAAGTGTGATGTATTATGCCAGACTGATTTTATGCTATTTGCCTTCTTGTCCATTAAATCAATCAACATTTTATTAAGTACCGGCTATGTGTCAAGGACTTTGCTAAATTTCAGGCTTAGAAATAAGAAAATTTCTCCATCAAGTTGTACTCCTTATCTAATAGAATAGGATTTTTCTGGTTATCTGCCTACTTCATTCAACTCTTTTATTAAGGTCTCTTGCTAACTTTTTAAAATAGTATTTTATATTTCCAAATACATGTACAAATAGTTTTCAACATTCATTTTTCTAAGATTTTGAATTCCTCCTTCCTCCTTTACCTCTCTCTTCCCCAAGACAGCAAGCAATCTATTATAGATTATACATGTACAATCATTTAAAATACATTTCCACATTAGTCATTATCACACAACTCTTAAAGAAGAAATTGCTTGCATTTTCAGAAAACAGAGAGACTAAGTTATTTAAAAGGACCATGTGATGAATCAGTGACCAAAATGAGAAAACAATTTGTTCCTCAAATTCCCTCTTGCTTCCCACCTATTTGCTGAGCCCAACTTGCATCCCAACTGCATATGTGAGTCATCAAATAGGATTATGCAGGTACCACAGCAAGAGACAAACTGCCAGGTTACAAGCCATAAGGCAATTGAGATTCATCTGCTCTGTTCCAGGACCTATATTTGTAAGGTTGATATGCTTTCCTTTCTCTGCAACATAGCAAAGGACTGAAAAAGATGTCCATATCTTTAGAACTTGTAGTGATTCTCTAATCATTTCTGAATTTTTTCCAGGCTTGTCTTGCTGCCCCTCCTATGCAGAGGAAGGAAAAACAGTGGGGTTCTTCTTTGTGAATGTTAACTTTGGCACATTTCCACTTCTAGTGGTAGAATCCAGTCATGTTGTTACACTCAATTTCTGCTCCTGTCTCCAGGGTCAGATATTTTGCTAAAGGATGGCTACTGTGGTTGTATTTATGCTTATGAGAGAAACAAACTTGGGAATTTGTGAGGTTACACCAGAGGCTTAACCCAGAAAGCAAGGGGGTTGGAGGGAAAAGAACTTGGCATTGAGCAGTTAAACTTCATCCTAAATATACTTCTCAGCAGCAAAATATATTAAGTTAAAACAAAACTCAAAGGCTTATAACAAACTCTGCCTGTGTTCCATAAAACCCACAGCTTATAACTTCTAACAATTATTGGTTTAATGAGGTTAGCCTTCTATTAGCCATACATTCCCAAATTGAGTATAAGGAGGCAGCATAACATAAGTGGCAAGAACACTGAGCTGAAAGCCAAGAAAATTTAATTCTAATTCAGAAGACCACCAATTGTATAACATTGGAAACAACCTCAGTTTTGCATTAAACCTCAGTTTCCTCACCTATAAAATGAGGGGGGTAGACTAGATGATCTCTAGAGGCCCTTCTAGGTCTGATATTTATCTATTAGTTTCTAAGGCAATTTGACGTGAACAAGAAGGGCATTTATGATCTTTGTTCCCATTTATCTATAAGTCAAATGGTAATAACACCACATAGCAAAATTTTCCAAAAATGTAATGGTCTAAATCAATATAGCTAATTATAATGAATAGAAAATCCTAAAAGATAAATCAAGCAAGTCTTAGGATAGAACTCAGACAATCTGAGTTCATTTACTACAAATCATATCTTTTAGAAGTTTGACATTGTCAGTGTTTTTTATCCCATTTTTCATCTTGAGGTATGAAGAAAATAATAAACCAGCTAATTTGCTTGTTCTTACTGACATTAGCCCATGGATTATGATCCTGAGTGGATCAGCATCCTGAGTACAAGTTCTAAATATTAATATGTCTCCAAAATTAACTCATGAGGTTTTACTTTGTGTAGGACTTACATTTAATTATCTTGTCAGTTCAATTATGCCTTTTCTATATCCAGAAAACAATTTCCTTCTTTTAAGATTTCAGAGGTTTATAGGAAGTTTATACTATTTCATCATAGTGTTGGTCACATAATTGTTGGACAGACCAAATGTTGAGCTGGTATTAATGAAATGGTATAAGAAATGAGTAACACAAAAGAAGAGAGAATTGTGATCTTCACCAGTAGAGGGAGTTTCTGCACCAATGAAATATAGGTACAAAGAGATCAAGTTATTCTAATTTGTGTACATATTCTGTTCCCTCTCCTTTTCCTGCTGCCAAGTGAAATTATAAATTCCTTGCAGGAAGGAGTTGTGCTCATTGTCTTCTTTGTAAGGCTAATACAGCACAGTAACTACACTTAATAAATGCTTATTGAAATGAATGTCATAATACTGTAAGTCCTTAAAAGGTAGGTAGTTACTTGGTCTTGATTTTGTAAACTGTTATATGAACTTGTAGTTTTGAGAAGAGGTATGATATGATTAAAGTGACATTTCTGCAAAACTAGTTTCAGCAGTCACATAGAATAGTGGCCCAAAAGTGAGGCTGAGTAGATTCTACTCCAAGTGAGTTGGTACATGTCTCAACTGAATACTGTAATGATTTCCTTGATAACTTCCATTAACTACCAAAAAAACCCTATAGAACCTTTACTGGATTTGAATATTATAGATTAGATTATATCAGTTACACTCAATATATACAGAAAAAGTCCTAATAATGTAAACTATAAGATGATTGTTCCAAAGTGTAACTTTCTGGATCAACAGCACCAGGATGATTAAAAAAAAAAAAAAAAAAAAAAAAAAAAAAAAAAAAAAAAAACTACTACATATGCCATGTCTTTCTATCTATTCTTTCATTCTCCTGGAAATCTAAGATTGGAACCATGAGTTTTGCATTCTTACAAAGAGGTATAGAGGGACTTGCACATGGACTCCTGGATAAAAATATGAAAGTCATCTTGGACTCTTCCTTTTCCTTCATTCCATGTATTCTATCTGTCACCAACTTCTCTCAACTCTTCCTTTAAAATATTTCTTGGATTCACCCTTTCCTTTCTGTTTTATAGTTGTGATGTTTGGTCCTGGAACATATTATCCAAAATGACAGAATGCTTTCCAGTCCCCTCATTTTACAGATGAGGAAACTGTAACCTAGAGAGATAAAGTGTTGGCTAGCAGCAAAGTTAAGTCCCAGTATATAACTAATCCTCCACTCCATGAATTCCCTAATAAATCTCCAGGGCTCTAATTTCTTCCTCTTTCAATATTTCATGTGAAAGAAGTCAAATGACTTGCCAAGCTCACATAGCTAGTAAATCTTGGAGGCTGGATTTTAATTCAGGTCTTCTTGATTCCATACCCAACACTATCTGCTAAATCAATTAAAGCAATAATCTTCTTATTCCACAGCTGTGGTTATGCCCCTTCTCTGCTTGGAAAACTCCACTGGGTCTACCTCACCTAATAAACCAGTCTCAATTCCCATCCCTGGCACTGAAGGTTCTCTAGAATCAAACTTCCTTTCCACGTGTCATTCCCTATTGTTTTCCCTCATGTCCTGTGTACTGCAGCTAAATGCCATGGGGAATTAGTAGGTACAACCTAGGGAAATGAATAGCAGTAGAGATGCTTTGTAATTCCTTAGAGAAAAAGATGCAAGAATGGAGCCAACAGCAAAACCCATGGTTTCTAACCACCATTTACAGTTCTGTTAATAAGCAAAATGCACTAGAAATGCTAATCCAAAGCGGGAAATTTTAATTTCAAAAGCTTCACAGCAAACGTTGTTTGATGTTTTAATTATAATTGGAGGAAAGAAAAGGATTCCCCCCCCCAAAAAAAAAAAAATTAGGACTTCTGATTAGAGTGGAAGGGATGACAATAATTGACAATAGAGAAAAGGCAAAGCTACTCTATTTTAATTTCACTTCTTTTTTCTCTACCAGAGACTGACACTTGTAACTGTTAAGTGTGTAACAAAAATGGCTACCACAGAGTTGATACCCTTTTATAAATCCTTCTTCCATTGTGTAGTCATTATACTTTGGTCTTCTTGTGGCTTTTGAGAATGATAATAATGATCAACAATGGTACCAAAAAAATATTCATATAGTGCTTTCAAACTTCAAGGGGGCTTTTCCCATTGACAACCCCATGAATTTGCCTGGTATTGTTTTTTATATTTTCCAAATTAGAAATTTTAGATAAAAATAAGTGACATGACTAATTGGGCAGTAATATATAGAATAGTTTGGAAGAAAAATAGGCTAGAAGGAGAGAGACTTTTTTCTTATTCTGCTAACTAGTGGCATTATCTGGGTATTACTCTCCCAAAGTTTAAGTGACAGCAAGGAATACTATTTGAGTTCTAGCATTTTAATAATAATCTTATTATTTTTCAATTACGCTAGCCTTTAGTAAACTAGTTTTAATAAACTAGGTGGGTGATATGAAAATAAAATTGAAAATCCAAAGTATAAATTGATAATTTTGAGTTCATATATTGAAAGATATTACAATATATTCAGTTGGTTTATGTACCTCAATCTACTTCCCATTTATTTCTTTACCTATACTCTCTACGAGAGATTCCTACTACAAGAACAATGTATAAACCATATAAACAATAGAAGTTAAAGTAATATATTATGTGAGTCCTAGCCACACTACTTATTTACATAGGTAGTCAGTCCTTGAAAATCCAAGGTCATAGATGATATCTTGGGGGTTTGTCTTTTCAGGGCCATTGATCCTCTCTGGGGTAAAAGCAAGCTGACAACTGCTCTTTGGTAGCTACCACACTCAGCCTAACAAGTAACAGAAATTAAGTACTTCCAAGCTAAAAGGACAAAAAACATTGTTTCAAGGCAAAGACTGTATCCTGGGTCACTATTAAAGACTAGGGGTTAGGGATCCTATAACAAGAGTATGTTTTCTTTATTATTCTCCAACTCCTAGTCACATCATCAAGAAGAAGTTCAGGTTACTGGATTGTCATTCAACAAATATTTCTTTAAGAATTTGACTATGTGCCAGGGGAAAACTAGGTGACACAGGAAATAAGAGTTCTGGGTCTGGAATCAGGAAGACTCATCTTCCTGCGTTCATATCTGCCTCATCACTTACTGTGTGACTCTAGGAAAGTCACTTAAACTTTTTTTGCCTCAGTTTTCTCATATGTAAAATGACTGGAAAACTATTGCAGTCTCTTTACCAAGAAAACCCCAAATGGGATCATGAAGAGTCGGACATGACTGATATAACTAAACAATAACACAAAAGTTACAAGACTGGCAAATAACTGAACACAATTGGACAAATCAGTTAATCTCCTTATCCCTCACTTCACTATCTTATTCTCTTATTCTCTGCTCTTTTCCATCTTGCCCTCTAGGACTACTGGCTCTCTCTCCTGTATAAACGCCTGATTGGACCCAAAGTTCTAGCAGTGCATGTTGCCGGCCTCCAGCGGAAGCCACGTCCTGGCAGAGTCATTCGGGACAAATTACGCATTTATGCTCACTGCACAAGCCACCACAAGTAAGTCTACCCATAGATGCCATTTCAGGAGTCCTCAGAATCAGGCACTAGGGTCATTTGGACAGGAATGCCACCATAAATCTGAGCCCTTTTGATCTTGTTGCTAGGCCTACCCTCCTACAGAGTCAAAAAATGCTAACAGAATCACTATACCTGAATGAAAAAAAAAGTTTAAACAAACTTTAACGATAACAGGGTTTAAAATGGGACCATTGAAAACTAAGCTTTTCAATCATCTCAAGTTTTCTTCTAAATATTTGGAAGTTGCCTAAGCTATTTTTCCCCATGTTTTATCAATTGCAAAGAATGTAAACACCTATTCTTATGCCCCAAGAGACTAAGGGTGAGGTAATAGTACTGCATTTTTATGTTTTAGATCAGGGGTCCTCAAACTTTTTAAAAAGGGGGCCAGTTCACTGTCCCTCAGACTGTTGGAGGGCCGGACTATAGTTAAAACAAAAACTTTGTTTTGTGGGCCTTTAAATAAAGAAACTTCATAGCCCTGGGTGAGAGGGATAATCGTCCTCAGCTGCCGCATCTAGCCCGCGGGCTATAATTTCAGGACCCCTGTTTTAGATCCTACACAGAATGAAGATCATTACATACTTTATAGTGAAACTTATGTGGCCAAAAAATCCGTGTCTTAGTTAGAAAGCTTAGAAAATAGCAGTTTCTAATTGAAATAGACAAACCTGAGAAAGAAAAACTCTTCTCTTAGTGAGGAAACAGAGCATCTATGAGCATAATGAAAACTTGGACTTAGAACAGAGCCTACAGATAAAACTATTGCACTAGGGTTATCAGAAGATAATCAATGAGAGTGCATAGTACAAAGAGCCCTACACGGTCATGTTACAACAGTCACCTCTTCCTCCTACTTGATGATAGAGGAGCCCAGCCCAATTAATTTCTCATGATAAGAGTTTTCAAAGAATCTCTCATAGAAGAGGGGGTTGGGGCGAATTGTCTTGTCTGTAGACACAATTGTCTTTTGTGGATGAATAGAGACAGGGTTGGTCGTATGCCAGGTGATTTTCAGCACCCCTTTTGCTCAACAGGAAGCCCTATCCAGGGAGTGACTACTTTATGGCATTTGTTTGTTGTTATCAGATCATTATATAAGGAAACATTGTTTTCCTTGTCTCAGTACCCAAAGTTAACCACCCAAAAGAAGGCCCACAATCATAGAGGAGAGAAATAATTTCATAACCTTCTGCCACTATCTACCTACACTATTAATCATGCCATATAATCAAAGTGGAACAAAAGGGTGGGAACACTTATTTGGGAGGAGAGGAAAGCAAATACAATAGTGACTTATGAGAGTGATTGAAACTTATGAAGTGGATTGAAACTTGGTAAGAAATTTAAAGCGGATTTTACAGAAGTAATTTGTGTCAGACAATAAGTTCCTGGCCCTGAATTGGTCTGTTTTTTTTCATTATCAGTTAGAAAATGTGTTTAGCAAAGAATGATAATGAAGAACAATTTTTGCAAATCTAGACTTTGAAGGGTACCACATTCTCGTTTGCTATTTCTTTTAATGGATAAAACACATTAGGCATGTTCTTTGTGACCAGTCATTCCAATAACACCATTCTGCAACTGCCTTCTATTGGTCTAGAAGCTGAGGAAAGTATTTTTTTGTGTTGGAATAGTCTGGCTTGGGTAGTGTCCAGGAGAATAGTTCATCCATGAGACTTTGGGATCTTTCTGTGGCTTCCCTTTATGACATGACCACGTTTCATTCTAAGTGCCTGAGCAAAGTTTATTCTTTCATTCATTCATTCATCTGTTACTTGTATACTCCTTAAAGTTAGATTACAGGATGAACAGTAAATTAAGTAAAAAAAAAAAAAAAAAATTTTGACTAGCCTAGTACTTTCCAATCTTCTTGAATATGAGAACTCGTTTTTACATAAAAACATTTCATAGCTCCTCCCACCTGGTAACAATTGTACATTAGTATATAATATAAAAAGCTGTTATGAAATCAATAATGATTTAAGGGAATTTTTATTTTATTAAATAAAATAACCATAAATACCTGTGTATAGGACATTATTTAGGCAATCCAAAAAGCATATTTAATCATAGAGAGTTATTTAACAAGAGTGAGCCTTAATTCCACTGCCTTAAGGGGTCCTCAGTTCTTGGTTGGGAATTACTGATCTAGTCCAATCTTCTTGTTTTTTCAGATGAGGAAACTAAGACTGTGAGAAATTAAAAAGACATTCACAAGGTCATACAGATAGAAAAAGGCAGAATTAGAAAGTAAACCCAGGACCTCTAACTCTGAATTCAAGGCTCTTTCCTCTATATTCCATTTCCTGTCATAGTATTAGGCACACAATAGTCACAGTAATAAATGTCTGTTGAATTGAATTCATGCAGAAAACATTCTTAAAAAAAAAAAAGTTCAGAAGCAAAGTTAAGTGATTTTCCCAAGGTCACATAGCTAATAAATATCTGAGGCCACATTTGAACTCAGGTCCTCTCAACTCCAGGGTTGTTGAGCCATCTAGTTGTCCTTCACACAGGAAACATTTTGAAACATATCCTATGTGCTAAGTACTGAAGATAAGTACAATTTGGTTTCTGTCCTCAAAGAGCTAGATATAAGGAGAAGAAGAAAAAAGACAGATAAATAAAATACTAAATAGAATTAATAGTGCTATAAAATCAGATGAGGAAGAAATCTCTTCCAACTGGAAAAATCTGAAAAGGATTTAGAGAGAAGATGGCATTTAATCTGGGCCTTGAATGACAATCAGATAGAGAGAGATAGGGAAAGGAGAAGGTCTCTGGCAAGGAAGATAAGAAAAGCAAAGATATGGAGAAAAGAGAATATGGGATACACTTGGCAGACAAGGAAGAGTAATGAGGGGAGTGTGAATGTAAATAAGGTTGAAAATGTTGAAACCATATCCGATGGCCTTACAAACCAAGCTGAAGAAGGGTTATGTCTTTATTTCATCATCAGTAAGAGGCTACTGAAGTCTGAAAGCTTATGTAAGTCCACTTACACAGTTCCTAATCAAGCAATCAACAAGCACTTATTAAACATGCATGATGTGCCAGGCACTGAGCTAATGTCTTTTTTAGGTCATTAGAAGGCAACTGTATTTCCAGTTCTTTCTAATATCACTAATTCAGTCACTGGTCTTTAGAAGGTCACAGACTGTTATATAAAGCAGAAATGCTGATTGAGTATAGCAGGTCTACCAGAAATCACACTGAATGAAGAAGCAATGAGTCCAAGTTGTTTAAGCTCTGCCATCAGAAAGGTCAGGCATACCCAGGTTTTTTCATTGGTGGGCTGTGCAATCAGAAAACTATACATATAGGGCCTGCATATTTTTTTCCTAATTACAATTAATTGATCCAAGCCAACTAGCATGATACCTGGCTACAATCAGATAGACCACCACAACAGTAAGCAGGTCATTAGGAGCTACTAACCTACCAGTACATGTATTCTAGCCAATTAAGTAAAGTGAATTTGTTAGAAGTCAAAAACATGCCATATCCTGAAGTCAATCAAGCTAAATCTGTCCCAAGGGCCCACATGTTGGATTCCAGCACTCTGTAATGTTGAATAAGCATTTTCCTTCACTAGTATTGGAAAAAATTTTTTTCTCTATTTACGCTGTTCCAAGAATGTTGTCAATTCCTTAGAAAGAGGTCCTAGATAAATGGAAGACTGTATTTTTACTAACCTAATAGATAAAAAGCCAACTTTTCCATAGTCTTCTACCCAAAAACTTTAAGAATTTGTACGACTGGTATGTTTAAATACCAATATTACCCACACACTTGTTTTCTCTTACTTTAGTGACCTGTCCACACAGTATTAACAAAAACTCTAAGAAACAAGTCTTTTCTCTCATCAGAATTAGAAAGAGCTTCAAAGTTGAGTTGTGGCAGGAGAAAATTTCACAGGACAACTAATAGTACAAGTACTTTGTGTATGGTTTTGATGAAACCTGATGTGAATTAGTTAATAACTTCCCTATTTCTGTTGAAGGCTTTATCATCCTCCCAGACATCTACATTTATTCACCAAATTGAAATTCTTTTTGATTCTTTGTTTTTCCTCAAACCCTTTAGCTGAGCAATTCTTATTAGTTTTACTTCAAAAATCACATGAACTTTGTTCATAACCATCAACCTATTTCAGATCCTTATTACCTTTTTCTTAGACTATTATAAGACCTTCCTAACGTTTAGTCTTTACTTTCTGCAATTCATCCTCCACACAGCTGCTAAGGTAATTTTTCTAAATTCGGCCAGGTCAACTGGCTAATAACCTTCAGTATCTCCCTATTGACTGTGAAGACCATGTTAGCACCCTAGATACTTTGGAATCCGCCATAGTCAGGATAAGCAAAAGTCCTTCATCTTTATTCTTTGTGGACAGAGGAATGGCCACAGGAATCCGGCCAGGAATCACTGTCTTACTCCACCCTCTAATCTGTCCTCCCAGTCTCCCTATACACCAACAGATAAAGCCAGCACAGAATGGTGGGATAGACCATTTTCCAAGCAAATGCTAATAGAGTATTGTCCAATTGGTAATTAGCCTTAAGTGCTCAACCTCAATGTATCAACTCAGTTTCAGCCCATTACAATTGCCTTTAAAAAAAGGGGGAAAAAATTGTCCTGACACTTAATGCCCTCCATAATGTAAATCCAAAATAAAGTTTTCAATCTGATTTCATATTACTCCCCATCACTCACTCACATTTCAGCCAAACTCAATTAAATTGAAATGAACTCCATAGCTAGAACCTGTGTCCTTATATTCAAAGTGCATGATCTTTGACTTAAGAGGGACTTTAAGTGGGATTGAACATAGATAATATCCCTTAATAGTCAAAGAACTCAATGCAAAAGACTTCATGATAGTAGATCTGCACACATCTTTATTTACAAAGAACATCTTCATTAGGCTTAAAAGAAACCTCAGAGATCATCTAATCCAACATCCCAATTTTTGGAATCCTTTCTGCAAGCTCCTTGACATATGGACATCTGGCCTGTGCTTGAACACTTCCTGAGGCAAGAAGGCATCCTTCTTGTTCCATTGTTGGACTTATAGCTATTTAAAAGTTCTTACTTATGATTGACTTATGAGGAAAAAAGGATCATACACTGACCCAGACACTGACCCAGTGCTTCTCTGCATCTTGCTATTACACAAATCAGCCAGAAATCTGGGAGGGTGGTAGTCCCTTCCTGATCCTCTTATGGCAAGAACAAACAAGTTTTGACTAGAAAACGTGAGTACAAACCATCTTTTTAAGATATTGTATGTTTCTTGGGAGGAATAAAGGCCCTTAGCCAAGTTCAGAATTGACTGGAACTTAGTAGATTTTGAAGCAAACTTGAGCCTTTTGGGGTTCAAGTTCATTTATTTTTGGCAAAACATGACTTCCTGTTTCTCAGAAGAAAAAAAAGTCTCATAAAAAAAAGGTTCCTGAGGCTTCTTGGACATCAAATGGCTCTTACAAAACAATATTTTGATGAGTTAAGTGTAAATGAATCAGAAACATGTGGATTAAATTTCCCTTAAAATACACAGGGGCTTCAAAATTAAGAGGAAAAAATGTTTGGCAAAACATGGTCTGACTCTTACCAAAAAAAAAATTTGAAATAGACTTGGAGACAAATGGACAAGCCTAGATTTTAGGGAGGTTGACCCAACACTGGATTTATCCATTGCTCCCCAAGTACCTTCTTCTTTTTTCCCCTCTCAATCTTTTCAATCTTGTGGGAGGTTTTAATACAAAGATTTTTGGTATCTGGAGGTCATCTGGTGCTTGTTCCACCTGATGTCCTGCACCTCCTCTCTTCAGGATATTTCAACCCCGTATTCTATCCCTGGACTCAGTCCCCACTCCCGCCCATAGCAACACAAGGGAAATGTCAGGCAGGGAAATAGCGGTCAGAGGAGATGAACTCCAGATACTGAGATTCTCTGCTGGTGAAAATGTCCTAACCAGGAATGAGGCAGAGGCGGAGGAAATTCAACACAGATCACTTCTCCCAGGAAGTTTTATAGCTAAAATAATAAAAGATCAGCAAATGACTTATAATAATAAAAGGACAAAAGGCAAAAGTGAAACCAACTCGTCCCATTTCCTGGGAGAACAATAGTTCTTCAAAAATTCATTTCTGGAGTTCAGAGAACAAATATTCTGGCACTCTAATGCCTCCTTACATTATTTAGTTGATCCATGCTCACAAAATTATGAAGGCATCTTAGAAACCAGAAAGTCAACTCACATTGTACCATCAGAACTGTGCAACCAATAAAACTTTCCCCTAAACTGCTGGAGAAAGTCAAGGAGATGCATTGGGCAGATGGGTCAACTTTTAATACCAGTCCCTTTCTGGCTAAGGTACATATTATGAAACATGTTCTGTACATTGTCACCTGGACTGGCTTTCTGCAAGGGCTTAGCCTCCTGAGAGAACTTATGGGAAAGAAATAGGAAGGCTGCCAAGCAGCTTGACAAGGCAGATTTCCCTGTAACTGTACAGTGACTTCAGGCTTCCCTCCCACCCACCACTTCCTCTGATCCCACCGTTCTCCCTTAGGATTCATCCTGTTCCATTTCTATAGAGGATAACTAGTAAATGCAATCAAATCACTCTCTCCTTCTCTACTAAAATGTGAAAGAGGAATATGGTGACATAATTACTCTAGTCTTGCCTAAAAAAGGGCATATGCTGGTCCATAAAAATTTTGCTTTTACTTTTGCTCACAAGTTGAGTTTCCTTTTTTACCATAATTAAATGGAATTCCCAGACTTGACATTTAACTCAACTAAGCCTCTATAATCCATCTACCAGAAATACCTAGTAATAGTGTAACATAAAGAGTTAAGGATTTGGAATCAGAGGACCTGGATTCAAATTCTGTCTCTGCTATTTACTGCCCTTGTGACTCAGCCTAAGTAGAGGTTTATTCATCTGGAGAAATTGGGGGACAGGAATAGATGACCTCAAAGGTTCCTTGTAGCTCTTCATTCTTAATCCAAAAATGCATTGTTTTTTCTCATGTGGATAAGATAGCATTACTGTCAATAAGATGTGTTATATTAGGAAAAAATACTGAGCTGGCATTAGAGTACCAGTTTAAAATACTAGTTGTTCTGTCTGAGGGCGGCTAGGTGGCACCATAGTGCACAGTGCCAGATCTAGATACTGGAGGACTCATGTTGTTGCGTTTAAATGTGGTCTTGAGATATTTACTAATTAATTGTATGACTCTGGGCAAGTTACTTAACCCTGTTTGCCTCCATTTCCTTATTTGTAAAATGATCTGGAAAAGGAAATAGCAAACCACTCCACTATATTTGCCACAAAAACTCCAAAAGGGGTCACCAAGAGTCAGACATGACTGAAATGACTCAACAACAAACTTATATGATTTTACAAAACGTCACTTCTCTTTGAACTTAAGTTTTCCCATCAGTAAAATGAGGAAATTGGACTAAATGACTTCTAAAATCTCTTCCAGTTTTAATATTCTGTGACTCTGAAATTGCCTTTAATAACAGCAGTGGCTTTCCTGATGCCATCCATATTCTTTCACTCATTTCCCTGTAGCCACAATGTGTATTTTTGAGATAGCTGACTGCTTGGAGTTATCATTTTCCTTCCTATGAAATTGCTTCCTGCCCCTTTCACTTAGGCCCTTTCTTATGAAAATTGATGGCATTGTGCTTTTGGGTTAATCATCAACTTTATTCCCAAATCTCTAATCATTTTATTAACCCTAATTTCCCCCTCCCTCCAAGTATTGAATATACTTTCAGGGTCCTATTGTACCAACCCAAGTTCTAAGTCTCTTACATACAGAAATATATTAAGCCTTGTGAAGCTTTCAAATCCTCCACACTATTCTCAAGATTTCTTCCTTCTCTTGTTTTTCTTTCCCTTGTAACCCCCTCCCCAATTTTCTTGTTATTCTCTACCCTTGGTCTTCTCATTTTCTTTTTTGTTTCTTTTCCTTGCATATCTCTGTCTCCTTTTTTGTCCCTCTTCCTTAATTGATCAGTTTACAGAACTGAAGAGGTTATTTTATTTTTACTGTATTAAATTTCATTTTCCCTGTTGTTTACATTAGAAGAAGATAAGTTAAATGTTTCACATGAAATAATGCGAAGCAGATGAAAATCCTAAATGATTCTTTTACATTTTCCTTGTATATGACCCATAATACTTTTTTTGTCATTCAGTGATTCTAGAGAGAAAGGATCCCTAGTGTGCAATAATCCAGACAAGTCAATGGAAAAATCCATTCACACCTGCTAAAATACTTTATGCAAACATTAATGTTTTGGTCTTTTATCTAACCCTTAGATGACAGGTGCTATCACTGTGTTGAGGGGCTCTGATTAATTTAAATAAAAGATGGGGTTCTTTACTTAAGCAGTTCATAATTTAATAGAGATCTCTTTGACACAGAAAAGCACTCATAATGAATTTCTACCACTCACTCCAATAGTAGGGTGACTTAACTGACAAAGGGAGATGTTTAAGGAAAACAAAAATAAAAAGGCTTTTATAGGATTTAAGTTTTTGGTTTTCTTTCTCTGTAGAAATTACATCTCTGTATGAGATTATAGAAGAATGGAAAGCAATTTTAAGAATAAAAGACAACTAAAGATGAGGAAGCATATGTGATCTGAAATGTGATTGTATTAAGTGAGGTGGTGAGGAAAACAAGTTCCTCGTGAGACCACAAAACAACAAATCCTTTTTTGTCTCCAAAAGTATCCTGCAGTCAAGGACTTTAAATAGAGTGACACTTTATTCTTCAGTTTCATAGCATCATAAAATATTAAATGGAACCCTAAAAGTAATCTAAAGCAATCCCCTAATGCTCTAGCAGAGGAAAATGAAACAAGGACAGCTGATGTGACTTGCCCAAGGTTAGTGACAAGACTAGATCTAGAACCCAAGTTTTCACATTCCCAAGCCAACAGTCTTTCTAGTCTGAAGAATTTAAAATAACTTTTAAAAATTATTTCTAAAAAATCTCTAGCTCTCTTGAAATTTGCCTCAATATCACAGAGGGTGGAAAGCACCTCACTGACATCCTTGTTTTAATCTTCTCCCTTCTGTCTCCCTGGATCCTAGCCACAACTACGTCCGTGGGTCCATTACATTATACATTATCAACCTGCATCGATCAAGAAAGAAAATCAAACTGGCGGGAACACTCAGGGACAAGATTGTTCACCAGTATCTCCTGCAGCCCTACGGGCAGGACGGGCTTCAGTCAAAGTGAGTGAACTTTTCTTAGTGGAAGGTGGCCCTGACTCCAGTAGTATGTACATAAGTTCAGATGTTCTAAAACAGCTTAGGAGAATGGCAGGACTCTCCTAAGGGCCTTTGCTTGGCATGCCAAGCTCCCAAAAGAAGCCCAAACTCCTGACATAGAGCATTGACAGCTCTTGGTCTCTATCAGCAGGAAACACCCTTGCTGGAGAAAGGGGAGCCTAGCCATGGACAAATCAAACCTTCTGAGGAGGAAGGCCACAAAAGGAAGGGTAACCGACTGCCATACAGACTGGGGAGGCGTTTCCATTTCATTCCTAATGTTTACCAAGTTTAACAAAGCTGCAAACTTGTAGCAGGTGGTTTGCACACCCACAACTACCCACAAACATTTGTGCAATAATTGTTCACTGTGTGGCTTACATTTGGCTTCCAACTGCACAAAAAGGAACTGACTTGTATTAGTTGCTTATTGAGACAATTTTGCCCCCATTAGGTTGGTCTTGGTCTTAATGTCCATCCTCTTCTGATAAATTGTCTGTTGGTTCTACTTTCATGTATTCTATTTTTTTTCTTCCCAATCATATTTATAATATTTAGGCATATTTCAGAGTACTATCTCTTCCCTCTCCTTTTCCTATAAATCAGTGACTCTTTTTTAAGTGTCTATTGTTTGTCAGGCACTATAATAGGCATATTATAAAAAGGTAACAAAATGAGTGCTGAAAAAGCAGCATACTGTTTTGAAATCAGAAAAAAAAAAACTACATAGACGCCCTAGAAAACCTGGGCTAGCCTCAGCTCTGGCATTTGCTGACTACATAATCCTGATGTAGTTGTGCAGAATCCTTAAACCTCAATGTCCTCATTTTTAAAAAATGAAGATATCACTCTCTGTCCTGCCTCCTTCATGTTGTTATGAAGATCAAATGAGCTAATAAATGTGAAATCATTTTGTATGATGAAAACTACACAAAGTCCAGGTTCATTCTCTGCATGCCTACTATTCATCTGCATACTCTTCTTTAGGGCACTCTAGGTGGAAAAAAAATTAATAAGAAAACATTCTTATTAATTATTGCCAATCTTGTTTGTCTGTGCTCATCCCATTTGCCCTCATCCAGTCCAAGAGCCTTATTTGATATTGCCAGTGGCTTCCAACAAGTCACTGCTGGCCTCGCTAGGACCTGCAGCCTGTGCTTAGTTTTCCATCTGCAGACCAGGTTAGCCCGATGCTGTCTCACCAATGTTGCCCTGCAGCAGTCCTTGGTAAGGCAGTAAATGAAGACTCAGCGCTGCTCTAGCATGTCCCAGAATAAAACTAACTCTGAAAGTAGTTTTCAGGGAGGTGACTTGTGAAGACCAAATGGTACCACAGCTTCAGCATCAGATGATGATGGTTAAGCCAGTCCAGTCCAGTTCTTTACTTGTAAAAAGAGGATAAGAATAGTATCTCCCTTCCAGGGCTGTTGTGGGAGGTGAGGGGAGCAGTCTATAAATAGTAAAGAGATTCCAGGGAAGCTTAAAAAGATCCATTTGGGAAAGCCAGCAGTGGCCTGCTCAGCTGAGGAAAACCGACTCGGTTTGCTTTGTGAATGCTGCCTCATTTTACTGATAGTTCTCTAGCTAAAATGCTTCCTATTGGCTTCAGCTACACCAACAGTTATAATTATAGCAATGCCTTCCTCCGCTTCCCAAACTGTCAGATAACATCATGTTTACTTTGAAAATTTGAAAGCAGTACAGGGAGAGATATCTTTTCCGCAAGTCTTCATAAAGGTATACTTGATAATACCTTTTGTGATTAACTGTATGACATGAACGTGTCATATGGTAGAAATAACACTAGATTGGGAATCAGAAAATGTAGCTATGCCACAATTAGCTGTGTGAACTTGGGTTACTCTTTACCTTCTTGGGCTTCAGTTTACTAACCTGTAAAATGAAATGACTGAATAAGTTGCTCTCTTAACATTCTTTTACTCAATTTTATGTCATGGTGCCCTAGAATGTAAGTATCCAGGAAGAGGCCTTATCATATATTTATATCACCTAGCAAATTGAACCTACTCAATAAATGCTAAACAAGAAAAATGGCTAGTCCTGGGATGAGTATTTGAGAGGAAGGATATGATCCTGGGCACAGAAAACAAAAATGAAATTTGAAAAAAAATGCTGGGAAATTATTTCAATCCTTGGATATTTCTCACTCTTTTATGTGCTTCCTGGGGCCAGAATCTGTTGTGCTAATTTTGTGCAGCAACATGAGCCCTTATAGATCTTAGCTATAAATAAGGAATCAAGAAGACCAGAGCATGATTAATATTATGACCCAGAGAAACATCAGGAACAGAGTCTATGTATATGGTAAGTAACTTGCCCCCATATCACCACCAGGCTTTCTTTTCTGCAGCTATGACACTGGTCATTCCAGGCTGTGCCCTAGAGAGTAGAGAAATACTGGTGTTATTTCACTGAGTACACAGGGAAAAGAACCTGGGGACTTCACAGTTTTCTAAGTATACCCTATATTGGGATTCATAAAATGAAATCTTGAGATTTTTAAGACTCTCTAGAGTCTTGACTTTAAGGCATGCCAGGTCTCATAGAATAAGCAAACTCACACCTGTTAAGCTTAAGGTATAGTTGTCTAGATTTATAATAAAATTTATCCCATACAATTTCAATGCATAAACCATAGAGAAGATAGATCTCTCCCAAGATAAAGGGATACAACCACAAAACTCAGTCTGGATGACTACAGAAAATGATTCAATTCCCAACATAAGAAAAGTTTTGATTATGAAAATCAAATTAATCTGAAGACTCAATTCTCTAAAGGAAGCAACAGAAGAATGACTTGGTAAACTGGAAAGTGGCCAAGATGGTGAAAGGTCTAGAAAGCATGTCCTGTGAAGAACCATTTTATTAGCTAGAGAAAGAATAGACTAAGGAGAAAAATGCTATCTTACTTCAAATATTTGGAGGGCTCTTATGAAGAGGAAGACTAAACTAGAAGCAAAAGATTGGTAGTATAGAGAAACAGAATTCATCCCAACACAAGGAAGACCTTTCTGATCAATAGAAATGGAATGATTGTCTGCCAACGGTGCTGTCAAAGACAGTCTTTACTAGTGAGAAGCTTAGTTGGATGATCAGAGATATTCTGTTTTTTCCTGGACCTAAACCTGAAAGGAAACTTAGTGACTATCTGGTCCATCTCCTTTATTTTACAGATCAGTAACCCATGATTCACAGATTTAAAACAATTTATCAGCATCACATAAGTCATAAGTAGCAGAAACAAAATTTGATCCCAGATCTTCAGTCTCCAAATTCAGGGCAATTTAGATTGTGCTGTGCTTGCCTCTACTAAGATTAGTTGTTTCTTTCCATTTAATGCCAATTTTTCCCCCTAGGAGCTAGAGTTATCTTAGTTAACTTCATAGCAGCCTTCTTTTACTAAAAGCAGTACATGAGACTGTTGAGAAAGGAAAAGCCAAATGTAAATAAATGCTTGGTACACTCTCAAAGAGCATTTCCTTGTCTGAATTTCTAGTTGCCCCCTCCTGGATCCTGAAGCCACCCCTCTTCCTTGACCTCTGGAGTGTCAAGAGATCAGCTATTGAGAATACAGAAAAGTCCTTCTCCTCCTTTTGTGTAACCCAACATTAATCATCTAATATGTATTTATTTAGAACAACTCCCCATCCCTAAGAGGAAGAGAATAAACTCTAATTTTATTAATCCAAATCTCAATTTTCTTTTCCTCATATGAACAGACAGCAATAAAAACCATCCCAATGACATTATTCTTCTGGATTATTATCATCTCTAATTAATCATCTCTAATATCTAATATCTTTAAGTAACCCTTTCTTGGATAAAACATGAAATAGAAATTATATCACTTAAGACAACTTATTTGAGGAAAAAAAAAAAAACAAAAACCTTCCTTGGGGAAAAGTAAAAGTATGTACTAAGAACAGGTGCTCTGTCAACCCCCAGTGTTCTTCTCTCTATGTCCCTTCCAATTCCATTTGCAGAGAAAACAATCCAGAAAATTAGAAAAGAAGGAAACAACTTTCATCACTTTGGCTATTCCATTCTGACTGTCTGACCTGAGGGAATCAGCAGATGCACAGAATCATAAGGATGAAATAACCTTTAAAGGTCATGCAGTCCATTCCCCTATCTTCCGACAAGGCTACAGCTCAGCCATCTGGACAAAAGGGTATCTATCTTATTTTTAAAGACCTCTGGGAAAGGAGATCCATAAGTGAGTTGGTAACTCTTGGTTTTATATGTAATTGAAATCTTTCCCACCACATTTTAATTCATTTCCTCTTATTTTGACCTCAGTAGAACTGGAGAGCTAGCAGCCAACAGTCTTTGCACGATTATCCTTCATACCTTTAAAGACAGTTATTTATTAGGTCACTCTGAAGTATTCTCTTATTTGACTAATTTTCAATTCTTTTAATTTTCTTCATAAATCCTGACTTCTGACCCTATTTTTGTTCTCTCAGTGAACTATCTCCAAATTCCTATGTCTTTCAGTCTATAAGTGGACATAGTATGATAACAAGTTTGTTTAACTTGTGTTGAATAGAGAGAATTCTCTTCTAGGATTATAAATTCACACATTTTTAGAACTAAGAGGGTCCTTCAGAATCTTACATTTTCTGTGGCAAGAAATCTCAATTTTAAATTCCTCGGATCTGTTTTTCAATCCTTGGGCATCAGGACTCTTCACAGCAACATTTCTCCTCATCTTTTACTTCCTGACCTCATGTAACCCAGCTTCAAGTTTCTACCACCCCCTTTTAAGCAGGCAGACTGAGTTTCTTAGACCATTTCTCAACCATTATCTTTCTTAATTTCTCTGCAACCTTTCACATTATTGATCACCTTCTTCTGAAGAAGGGACCCTGAATCTTGAAAATCTCTTTCAACTCTGCCTCAGTGAGGGACCCCGCCTGAGGGAAACAAGCCAAACATTTTCATTCTGTTATCTAGGTGGAGTTGGTTCAGTCCTGAGCAAAAGAATTCCAATCCTATTGAATTAAAGAAACTCATTCAATTCTATTCAAATTCCAGCTCAAGCTGAAAACCTAGCTAGTAGATGAGCCAACTTGGGATTCCACCCACTAGTCCCCTTCAGCTTGTAGCCAAAGCTCCTATCATAAAAGAGCCAATCTAAAATCCTCTCTTTGCAGAGGTTCTAAACATGCCATGCTAGGCTATGCCATGCTAAGCCAAAGAAGCCTCTGCCCACTGGAATAATACTCTTTTTCAGTGCCACCCTCTCTTTACCCTTACCTATTTCCCTAATGAGACTTTATGCCTCTCTGTCAGGATTTCTAACCTTACTTCCCAATCCCTATAATAAACCTCTTTTTTCAATCTAGGTTTTCAGGTTTGTACATTCCTTTACAGAGTCTCTGTGCCACCATAAGGGGATTCCCCCAAACTCCCTACTCTTGTGCCAAATCCCAAGAGGGTACAGGGGAGCCAAATCTCTCCATTGGGGTTCATTCCCTGAACCCCAAACTTGCCACTAGACCTTATCATTTAACTCCCTGACCACCAGAAACTCTAATCTCATTTTGGTCTATTCTAGCTTTCAATGAATCTGTTACTTGAGTAAGAATTACCATTTTCTCTTCTAAGTTGTTTATTTTCTCTCCAATTCTTTCTTCCAAAGATTTTATCTTATTTTTCATCTCTTTATTTCTTATAGATATTCACATAATCTTTGTGGAAAATACATTTTTTTTAATTTGAATCTTTACTTACAGTTATTACAATTATTCTCCCCCTTTTGGAAGTCTCTAGATCTATAATTTTTATAATAGTTGAGAATTTCTTTGCTTTACTAAAGTCTCCAACTTTAGTTTTTTTGTATTTGTTCTGTCTTCAAGAGGACAAGGTCTAGATTTTAACTTTGTATTCACCTTGTAAAAGGTTCATTTCCTCTGTCCAATAAATATTAACTATTTGCATTTTAGTGCTTTTGAATGCAAACAACACAAGAATAGTATCAAAGGAGTGAAATAGATGACAATTCATCTGATAGACTTGAACTACTCAGTGAGAGTATAAAGGGCAATGTTCTTCTCCAGAAAGTGTATATAATCTTAGGCTGTATAAACAAAAGTAAATGGAAGACTGAAGAAGAAAAAAATCCCACTATACTCAATACAGTTCAAATTCTATTTGGAGTATATATTTAGAGTTCCATGAACCACTGAAAAGTTGGCAGCTGCATACTTAGAGAAGGGAAGACAGTAGGTTGGTCTAAGGGCTTTGAAACCAGCACACAAGGAAGTGTAAAGAACTGGAGAGTATTTAGACATGTAAAGCTCTTATCCTACCTTTAAAAGTTCTGCTTTCACTTGACCTTGCCATCTCCCAAGCCATCATTTTCACTTCTCCTTTTTAGCTATACTAATAGAAAAAGCCATCTACATACTCTTTGCCTTCATTTGTCTTCTTTCTTTCACCTCTTCACCACTTATGAACTTGTTTCTGATCCTAGCACTCACTGAAACTATTTTATTCCACAGTCACCAGTACTCCCTTAATTATTAAATTTAATGGAATGGTTTAAGTGTTCCTCCTTACTGACATCAGCAGCTTCTGACCCAATTCAGCATCCTCTCCTTCCTATAGCCTCTCTCCTACCTTAGTCTTCAGGACTACTCTTCTAGTCTCCCTACTTAGGTAATCATGTGTCTTCAGAATCCATTCCTGAATTATCCTCTTAAGTCTAAGTAAAGCCTTCCCCATTTGGTTTTGGAGCTTCTTTTATTTTCTCTTATTAATTTCCCAGATCTCAGAAGTATAATTTTCATCTATATGAAGCTGACTCTCAGAACATTCTTTCTAGTTCTAATCTTTCCATAGAGTTCCTGTGCCACCTCATCAACTGCCAGCTAGGCAGTTTACCCTATACTCCATAAGTATTTGACTAAAAATGTACCAGACAGAATTTATTATTATCCCCTTTAAACTCAACCTTCCAACAAATATCCTTGTTTCTATTAAGAATACTATCAACCTTTCAGTTAACCAAGTCTGGAACACTGCAATTATCCTCAGTTCTTATTTATCCCATACCTTACTCCACTCAGTACACTGTCAAATCTTAGTGATGCTGTCTCCACATTTCTCACATCCTTTCCTACTCTTCACTCACAAAATTATCTTTCTAGTTTATATCATCATTTCTCACTTAGTTTAGAAGCTACAATAGCCAACTTGGACTGCTGTTTTCAGTCTCTCTCTTTTCCAATCCATCCTACGTGCAGCTGTCAAAAATCACAAATGCCTGGACATAACAATCCCCTATTCAAAAACTATCATTGTCTCTTGCTTCTAGGATAAAATACAAACTCATTAGCTTCACATTTAAAACTCTTCACAAATGTGTATAGAAGAATTGCACATGGTTAACATATATTGGATTACTTTCTAACTAGGAAAGGGTTAGGAGGAAGGGAGGGAGAAAAATTTGTAACACAAGGTTTGCAAAGATGAATGTTGAAAACTATCTTTGCATATATTTTGAAAATAAAAAGCTATTATTTTTTGTTTCTTTTTTATTATAGTTTTTTATTAATAAGGTATATGCATGGGTAATTTCACAGCATTGACAATTGCCAAACCTTTTGTCCCAATTTTTCCCCTCCTTCCCCTCATCCCCTCCCCCAGATGGCAGATTGACCAATACATGTTAAATAGGTTAAAGTATAAATTAAATACAATATAAGTATACATGTCCAGACAGTTATTTTGCGTACAAAAAGAATTAGACTTTGAAATAGTTTATAATTAGTCTGTGAAGGAAATCAAAAATGCAGGCAGACAAAAAAAGAGGGATTAGGAATTCTATGTAGTGGTTCATAGTCATCTCCCAGAGTTCTTTCACTGAGTGTAGGTGGTTCAGTTCATTACTGCTCTATTGGAAAGGATTTGGTTCATCTCATTGCTGAAGATGGCCACGTCCATCAGAATTGATCATCATATAGTATTGTTGTTAAAGTATATAATGATCTCCTGGTCCTGCTCATTTCATTCAGCATCAGTTCATGTAAATCTCTCTAGGCCTTGCTGAAATCATCCTGCTGGTCATTTCTTACAGAACAATAATATTCCATAATATTCATATACCATAATTTATTTGGCCATTCTCCAATTGATAGGCATCCATTCAGTTTCCAGTGTCTGGCCACTACAAAGAGGGCTGCCACAAACATTTGTGCACATCCAGGTCTTTTTTCCCTTCTTTAAAATCTCTTTGGGATATAAGCCCAGTAGTAACACTGTTGGATCAAAGGGTATGAACAGTTTGATAACTTTTTGAGCATAGTCCAAATCGCTCTCCAGAATGGTTGGATATACTCACAATTCCATCAAATATGTATCAGTGACCCAGTTTTCCCACATCCCCTCCAGCATTCCACATTATCTTTCCCTGTCATTCTAGCCAATCTGACAGGTGTGTAGTGGTACCTCAGAATTGTTTTAATTTGCATTTTTCTGATTAATAATGATTTGGAGCATCTTTTCATATGGCTAGAAATAGTTTCAATTTCTTCATCTGAGAATTGTCTGTTCATATCCTTTGACCATTTATCAATTGGAGAATGGCTTGATTTCTTATAAATTAGAGTTAATTCTCTATATATTTTGGAAATGAGGCCTTTATCAGAATCTTTGACTGTAAAAATGTTTTCCCAGTTTATGGCTTCCCTTTTAATCTTGTCTGCATTAGTTTTGTTTGTACAAAAACTTTTCAATTTGATATAATCAAAATTTTCTATTCTGTGACCAATAATGATCTCTAGTTCCTCTTTGATCATAAATTTTCTTCTTCCACAGGTCTGAGAGGTAAACTATCCTATTTTCCTCTTATTTATAATCTAATTCTTTATGCCTAGATCCCAATTTGACATTATCTTGGTTTACGGTGTTAAGTGTGGGTCAATACCTACTACCATAAGGTAGTCAAACTGCCATACTAGTTTCCAATTTTCCCAGCAATTTTTGTCAAACCGTGAGTTCTTATGCCAAAAGCTGGGGTCTTTAGAGTATTAAAGTTATTGACTGTTTTGTCCTTTCAACCTAACGTATTCTACTGTTTGACTAATCCATTTCTTAGCCAATACCAAATGATTTTGGTAACTGCTGAAAAGCTATTATTTTTTAAAAATTAAAAAAAAAATAAAATCCCTAAGGGAAAAAAAAACCTTTTCACAATTTGGCTCTAGTCTGCATATACAGACTTATTTCACATTACTCCTCTCCTCAGCCAAAATGGCCTTTTTTCTATCCCCCAAATATTTCTTCTACCTCTTAGAACCTCAAGTTCACTTATGTTCAAATTCCTATAGGAAACCTCTCCTGATTTATCTACCCCTCCCAGCTATTAGCACTTTTTGTTTCTCTTCACATTACCATGTATTTTCTTATGTGTTAATTTGGTTTTAACATAGAGAATAAAATGTAAGCTTCCTGGGGGTAGAGGAAAGAGACTTGAGGTAGGGAGACCCACCAGAAACCCATTGCAAAAGTCAAGGCAAGAAAGTGATGAAGTCTGGGACTAATGTCTCTGTGAATGGAGAGAACAGGTCATATGTGACAAATTTCATGTAGATAGAAATGGAATTATTTGGCAAATGATTAGCTATGTGGAGTAAGAATAAAGAACAGAAGATAACATCGAGGTCAGCCAATCAATAAATATTTATTAAGCACTTACTATGTGCCCTTAAACACTGAGAATACAAAGAAAAGGTTTGGGGCTTTTGGGGGGGCGGGGTAGAGGGACTCTGAGGAAAGGGCTCTCTTATGTGGAAAAAGGGAGGAGAAGGATAACTGAGGAAGTATAAATTTCAAAGTTAATGTGATCTTGCAGGATGATAAGTTTCTAGAGACAATACTAAAATATTTATTGACTGACAGAGGTTGTGAACCTGGGACACCTTTCAGAAGAGCAGATACTAAGAGTATATAGAGTTACTTACCTCTTATTTTGCTTGTTTTCTCTTTTGTAGAAGAGAAGATGATGTAGACTATTACTAATGGAACAAAAATGGTTAATAGAAAATTGATATGAAAGATAAGAAAGAAGGTAATGAAAGTATATAGCTAATATAGCCCAGAATTCTTAAGGAATAGACAAATATGACTACTAAAATATGGTCATTTTTTTTAAAGATTGAGGTGAATGACATAAGTGCCACAGGATTGGAGAAGAGTCAATGTTACAGTTTTCCAAACCCTCCCAAAAAAGGAAGAGTGGAAAATATAAATTTTAGGAAAGTGAGCTTCACATCATTTCCTGGAAAATTTCTAGAACATATCAATAAAGAGAGTGCACATTCTGAAAGAGATGCTATGATCACAGAGAACCAGGTTTATGACTTTATCAAGAATAGATCTTGCAAATGAATTTCATTTTCAAAAACAGATCCTGGTTTTTGGCAGGGTTGTTGAATTAGTAGTCTAGGGAAGTATTGTAGACATTATTTGCCTAGATTTTGGGTGAGATATTGTGGTCTAGGATTCAGAATTGGCTAAATGTTTAGAACCAAAAAAGTAATTATTGGTTTGATGTAAACTTGAAAAAAAATTTTGGTGAAATATCCTCCAGAGATTTTTGCTTCATCCTATGCTAATTGACATTTTATATAGGTGGAGATATATGTATATGTATAGATAGATACATTTACAAAATTTGAAAAATTATACTAAATTGTGAATGACAGTCAAAATCTAAAAATATTTCACCAGGAAAGAAGAGTAGACTAGATTTAGTAAGGTAAAATTTAATAAAAACAAATGATTTTTTGTTTTTAAATAGCACTTTAAAGTTTTCAAAATGTTTTATACATATTTTTTTTTCATTTAAGCCTGATAACAATACTGTGGATATTATTTCTATTTTATAACTTAGAAAACTGGGGTTCAGAGAACAATTTGCCTATGATCTCATAATGAGTGTCCAAAGTTAGAAAAACTTGTAATGTTAATATAAAGTCAGATTCAAATGATTGAATCATTTTCCTCAGTAAACTTACTGTCCATTAGATGGGATGACTGTTAAAGGGCAGAGTGTGCTAAGTACAAAGGGGAATGCTAAACAAAATGCTCAAAAAAATTTGAGAAAGAGAGCTCCTTGGGGAAGGAGAGAAAACCAGGGAAGGCTTTTGTAGGAGGTAAAAACAAAGTGGTACTGGAAGTTCAAGTATGTGGAATGATGGACAGCTTGCATGAATGTAGAGGAGCTGGGAATCCATGCTGAGGAAAGTGACTAGCTTGGTGTAGCTGGAACATAAAGTGTGCATGAAGGAAAGTAGAATAACATGAAGCTAAAGGGGAAGTCACCCCCTATTGTGAAACATTTATGTGCTCTAATAAGATCAGATATAGAAAAATAAGGCTCTTTGTGCACCAATAATGTGCACTGAATAAATACTGTCACAAATATAAGGAAAAAATGGAAAACTGATCAACAAAACTAGATACCTAAAGCTTTGGCCTTTTTGCATCATTTTCACTGTTTTGTTATTTTATTAAAAATCTTAATTAAAATTAATTAATTTAAAAAAAGCCACTGCATTTTAGAGAAAGACTGCAGTTTTTAGAAGCTATATATATATATATATATTTAGAAAAGTTCACAGAGTTCCAGCCTGAGTTAGGAAGACCTAGATTTAAGGTCTACCTGGCATATATATTGTTTGTGCCAACCTTGGGCATTGAACCCCTTAGTACTGTAAGCAGTTCCCCTAAAACTTCAAAGAAAATAGTGCTATCTGCATTCCCTTAGAGTAGAATGGGGGTGTCATCAAAAGGAGCTCCCTATACCAAAAAAAAAAAAGTTTTAAAAATTAGATTTTAATGGGACCTCCCACAAAAGTGTGACAATCACTTCTATGGCATCCCTGACAATTGCTTCCAGTATTATGAATCTTACTTCCTAACAAAGTAGCCCATTCTACTTATACTTGGCTCTGGTTGTTAAAAAAAAAAAAAATTCTTTTAATGTTGAGCCATAAATCTTTCCCTTGAAATATCTGCCTTTTCTCTTCAGACCAATATAGGATATCCTTAAATATTTGACAACCTTTAAAATATTTACAGACAGTTGCCATGTCACTCTATTTATTGTCTTCCTTCAATTTCCTTCAGCCTTTCTTTTCAGTGCACAGTTCTTCAATTCCTTCTCGTGATTTTTTGACTTAGAAGCCATTAACCACTTTTCATAGAACCATTTCTGATTCATTATTTAACTTTTCCAACTACAGGACTGTTTCCTTGATGAAGTTTGAGAAAGAATGGGAAATATGAAACATTACAATATTTTCTCTGACACCTTTTTTCAGACTGGGTTGATATGACAGATTCAGTAGCAGTAGTGTTCCCTCTGAGAGAAATGAAGAGCCCTGTTTTATCTGTGTTTTGTTTTATTTAATGATTTCAAAATATCAGGAAAAAAGATTCTGGAAGCCAAGTCCGTCCCCAAAGGGGAAGAGTCCTTTATGAGTTGCAGCATTAAGGAAACATTCTGTTAAATTACATGAATCATTTTTAAGATTTGATTAGAGTGACTCAGCACAGAGAGAAGATATAAAGGTTTAGCAGACAGCAGATAAGACCACTTAGAGGGTAAAGGAACAAAGAACCAATTGAATTATTTTTGAGTTTAGAGAATTACTGTGTTAGATTAAAGAGATAATTAGCATTTATAGTTTAAAGAGGAGTTGAGTTCTAGTGGGGAACTTACAACTACATCGGAAGTTATGAAAAAGGTCCTAGAGCAGCTTTAGGAGGAAAGAAGTGAAAGACAAATATTTAGGGAAGCAATTCTTCTAATAGTTGAGTTAATAAGAAAATACCAATTGTAATTTCAGAAATTTGGGTTTCTTTTAACCCTTGTTTATAAGTAGAAATAGAAGTAAACAATTATGTACAGTTTTCTAAACATACTTCTTTTTCTTTTTCTATATTAAAAATATAATTGAGTATATCACAAAATGCCATACATGCTTTTCTTAGCCATCCACACCTGAAGTAAATTTAACATTTTTGTCCTTGCTACCCTAATCAGGTATACTGCTCAATTCATAGAAGCTATATGAGATTCAGACATAAGAGGGACTGAAAAACCTCTATATAACTTTTTCTGAAAAGAACTTATTTCCAATGACAAAACATTACAGATAGTTGGCAATATGAATGTCTGGGGACAAGTCTATGGTAGTTCTTAATCAGTTTTATAGAAAGCTGCACATAACATGCTAGATCAGTGTTTCATTTTGAATTAAATGACACAATGCTTTTGAAATTGCAGAAATATTTGCCTTGTGCGCAATCAACTAAAGAGCTTTACTTTTGAATCCTCTGAGACTCACTTTTAGATCCCAAACTTGGGTCCCTATTAATAGTGTCCTAAAGGAGTAAAATGAAGGCCTTTTCCACTGAATTTTAGCCATCACTTTGCTGGTTAAAAAGAAAAAGGGATGTTGCTTTTGCTTTTTTTTCCTTTCCCTATAAACCCAATTCAGACAGATTCTCCAGTCCCCTCCCCAGAATTCTGGAACAGTATCCCAAATGATTGAAGCCTTTGATTTCTCCCAGATTTCAATCTGGATTCACACAAGAAGCCATTTTACCTGGAGTAAGTCCATTAAAATAAAACAATGGGATCTGTTTTTGACTGTATGAGGAATGAAAACAGCTTTACTTCCCCAAAGGTTCTCCTTAACTAAATTCTCAAACTATTAATATGCAGATTGATAAACAAATGAAAGGATTATATCAGGCACTTTCATATTTTCCAGCACTGTGCCTAATAAATTCTTATTGACTAATGAACTAAAACAAAATATTTGAGAAATCTCTTCACAACAGACTATATTTTCCTGTGCCCCACCCAGACAAGCAATTATCTTTCTGACTGAATGTTCATTTTGGCTATAGTTTTCTTCTTCCTTGAACCATGGACCAGCATTTCCTCCTGGCTGCAAACCAACAACAAGCAGCCAAGCTTTGGGGTTCAAGTCTTTCTTCTTCAAGCTGAATTGTATAGAGAACAATGACAAAATATAGAAGATCTCTAAAGTGCCTTCCTGTACCAACATTCTGTGATTCAGAGTACTTACTATGAAAGGACTAAAATACAAGCTAACCAATTCTTACTAGAATGATATAACTAGGAGAAGCTAGATCTAAATATATAATATCATGATTCTTCCCCTGCTCCATATTCCCCAAGGCTGAGCTCCATAATTATGGTTAAGGAGTCATGGAAGAAAAGTAATACTATTTGGAAATCTTAATCCAAGAAGTTCTAATAATCCTTCCTGTTCATGTTCCCTGAACTTATAATTCTACCTATAATAGAGCAAACAGTTAATGAATATTTATTAAATTGATTCAAATTGAATCAAATTTCCTTGGCTACAAAAACTACTAAAGCCTATGATCAGTTAGAGAGAGTTCTACAGAGGTTTTTCTGACAAAGCAGGGGGAGGGTAGGTTGAACTCTTGACTGCATTGATCACCCACTGTTAGAAATTATATATTCTTTGTTAACTACCATCTTGCCAACTTCTTTTAGCTATGTGATCCACAAAATTATCCACAGAAACCTCTTGGCTCCTTTCAATCTACCCTTTGCACTACTACCAGGTTAATCATTCTGACATGTAGTTTGAATCATCTCAAACTTTTGCTCAAAAATCTTTGTCAGCTGAATAATTCCAAACTATTTATCCATTATTCAGAATCCTCTACAGCCTGGATCCAAACAATGTCTTATCTCATAATATTCTCACACAGATTAACTAAATTTAACTAATTATTATCCCTCAAAAAACTCCTATATACTCTCCAACTTCAGTACCTTTGCTGATGCTATTCCCTGTACTTAAAATGCCTCCCTACTTCTCCCAACCACATATTGTCCTACTTATCCTGAGGCCCAATGCAAGTGCCACCTTTTCCATGCTCTTTCCTAGATTCCCTCAATTGAAAGTGAGCTCTGACTCATCTGACTCTTATTATATATCCATATTATTTTCTAATTTGTATTCTATTTTTATAACTCAAGCAAGGATCATGGTGAGTGAACGTCCTCCAGGGCCTAACAGTGTAATTATATGCCCAATGTTTAACATAGGGCCTGTCAAATAATAAGCACTTAATGTTTTGTTTCTTTCTTTCCTAGAAAATATTTTCTGCTCAGTTTTCTTTCCAGTAATTCTAATACCTCTAGTCCTTTGGAACTGTAGTCTAATCTCTATGGTCACCAGGTAGAAGACACAGGTAGAAACAGAAATCAGATTAACTTTACCTGACATTTTACTTAATTTTTTTTCCAATTAATAAAAATCTATTTTCTTTTCTTCCTACATTACTTTGTACATTAAAAGGAAAAACAAAACCCTTATAATATATACACAAAGTCAAAGAAAACAAATTCTCACATTGATCATGTCCAAAAAAATGTATCTCATTCAGCATCCTGAATCCATCAACTGTGACAAGAAGTAGATTGCATGGTTCATCATGATTGGTCATTGCATTGCTGTTATAATGTTATTGCATATTGTTAATATTATTATAGAAATCATTCTGGTTCTGTTCATTTTACTCTGCATCAATTCACTCAAGTCTTTTCAAGTCTTTCTGAAACCCTGCCCTTCATCATATCTTAAAACCCAATAGTATCCTATTCCATTCGTATACCATAATCTGTTCAGACATTTTTTACCACTACAAAAACAGCTGCTACAAATATTTTTGAACAGTTGAGTCCTTTCTTCTTTCTTTGATCTCATTCAGATATGCAGGTCTGGTACTGATATCACTGAGTCAAAAGGTATACACAGTTTAGTAATTTGGAGGCACAGTTCCAAATTGCTCTAAAGAACAGTTGGACCAGTTCACAGATTCACCAATACTATCTTAATGTGTCTATTTTAATGCAAATACTTCAATATTTGTGTTTGCTTATGGTTTTGCCTACTTAACCTAATGGGAATGAAGTAGAACCTCAGAATTGCTTTCAATGCATTTCTCCAACTTTTATTTCTTTGGAGCATTTTTTCATATATCTATTAAGAGGTTGGATTCATTCCTGGTAAACTGTCAGAGTGACTCTGGAGAAGTGATTTAATTTGTTTCTTCATCAGTAAAATAATGGCACCTAGTTCCTTGACTTGTTGGGAGAATCAAATGAGATAATATTTGTAAAGCACTTATAAATCTTAAAGCACTTACAAAAATAATGACTGTTATTATTATATCAATTGATCCTTTCTTAATTGGCCATTCTGGCTTTTATTCTAATAAAACAATCAATTCTGCATATATTTTGGAATTGACTCCTTTGTCAGAACAATTTGCTTTCCTTCTAATTTCAGTTGCACTGATTTTTATAAAAAGTTTTTAATTTTATGCAATCAAAACTGTCCATTTTGTCTTCTGTAATTCTCTCTATCTCTTGTTGTTACATGAACTGTTCCCTTCGGCTAGGAGATTTGACTTCACCATTTTGGCAATTAGAAGAAATGAATAAGGAGAGACTGATTCCATTTTTTTTTTTACTTTCTGTGCCTCACCTCACCCCTTGTCAAATCTAAGAAATCATGTACACCTCATAAGAACAGTTATTAAAAGGTTGGATTGATATATTGCTTTTTATGTGGTGAGCAGTACAGGTATTATTGTCTTAATTTTACAGCTAAAGAACGAAGTTTTTAGAGAGGTTCCATAACTTGGCCAAGCTCCTTAAAAGCAAGGAAGCCTAGCCACCTGCCAAAGTCCAGAATTCTGTCTGCACCAGTACTGGGATCAGTCTGAGTCCTTGGTCTTAGTGGAGAAGGGATGAAGGCAGGAGAGCCACCACAAGGCTAGTCAAAAATGGAATCTCTCATTTCCAGTCCTTCTCAGACCTTAAATTCCTTGGTATGATTACATCATTACAACACACTATGTATGTGTGAACTAGAGAACCATCATCTCATCAATTCCAGTGAGTTAATACCTTGTTTCAAGTATACTACTCCAGGGTTCCAGCCCTCTACAAACTATTAATCAGAGAAATGCAAATTAAGACAACTCCTTGATAACACTACATCCCTCTCAGATTGGCTAGGATGACAGGAAAAGATAATGATAAATGTTGGAGGAGATGTGGGAAAACTGGGACACTGATGCATTGTTGGTGGAATTGTGAATGAATCCAACCATTCTGGAGAGCAATCTGGAATTGTGCTCAAAGAGTTATCAAACTGTGCACATCTTTTGACCCAGCAGTGTTATTACTGGGCTTATATCCCAAAGAGATGTTAAAGGAAGGAAAGGGACCAACATGTGCAAAAATGTTTGTGGCAGCCCTTTTTGTAGTGGCCAGAAACTGGAAAATGACTGGATGCCCATCAACTGGAGAATAGCTGAATAGTTACGGTTATTATTGTTCCATAAGAAATGATCAGCAGGATGGTTTCACAGAGGCCTGGAAAGAGACGAACTGATGCTGAGTGAAATGAGCAGAACCAGAATATCATTATACAGGGAAACAAGACTATACAATGATCAATTCTGATGGATGTGGCTCTCTTCAACAATAAGATAATTCAAACCAGTTCCAATTGTTCAGTGATGAAGAAAGCCATATACACTCAGAGAGAGGCCTGTGGGAACTGAGTGTGGACCATAACATATAGCATTTTCATGCTTTCTGTTGATGTTTGCTTGCATTTTTGTTTTCTTTCTCAGTTTTTTTCTTTCTAGATCCAATTTTTCTTGTGCAGCAAGATAACTGTATAAGTATACATACATTGGATTTAACATATATTTTAACATATTTAACATGTATTGGACTACCCATCTAGGGGAGAGAATGGGGGGGGGGAGGAGGGAAAAGTTTGGAACAGAAGGTTTTACAAAGGTATATGTTGAAAAATTACCCATGCATATGTTTTGTATATAAAAAACTTTAATAAAAAAAAAGAGACTAGGTCCTAGGAATATAAATGCACAAACAAATAGAGAAGTTTAAATTGTAATAGGAGAAGATAACACATATAAAAGAATGATTGCCAGACAAAGGCTTTTTGGTGTAGAAGTCCAGGGAATGATGCAGGCAGCCAGAGGAGGTCAATTATCACCTCCTTTTCAGAAGCTATGATGGATGGTAGTATAAATCTGATTATAGTTCTCAAAGCAAGAATTGAAAACAGAGTGGGAAAGTACTTGACTGTCATTATTGGGAAATGAGCAGTTAGAGGGTAAGGCATGGTCTGGGACCAGCTACCCATAGAGAGTCAGGAGAGTTTATATTCACTCTTTCACTAATATGGAGAATTCAGTCCCAGGTAGATTTTCAGATGCCTAGTGGTTCAACTCCCTAGTGGAAAGGCGTCCAGTCTAGAAAGTCCCATTCCACATGAAAAGGAAGCTGCAGCAAGTAAATGGCAAAATGCTTGCTCACGACTGGGTTCCAAAGATTGTTTCCTCAAAGTTTATTTTTAAGACAATCATTACCATATTTCCATTGAAATTAATCAGCAAATATTTATTAAGCACCTATTGTATGCCAAGAACTATGCTAAGCACTAGGGAAACAAAGACAAAAGTAGAATATTTTCTCCTTTGAAGAAATTTAATGGAGGAGACAACATGCTCATGGCAAGGCATATGCAAGACACCATACACATACACCTCAATTTAATGTCCCCTTGGAAAAGGAGGCTTTTCTGCTTCTTCCATCTTTGTAATTTTGGGCAAATCATTTAATTCTTCTGGAGTTCAATTTCCTCACTGATAAAATAAGGATACTGGACTAGATGATCACCCTCTACAATACCTTCCAACTCTAAGTAAATGATCTGTGAATCTCCTTCTAAGATTCTTCGGTCCTTATTACAAAATATTGGAATGAGATCCTAATATTTTGAAATTTACAAAGAACTTTCTTCCTAATTTCATGATGTGTATAGGACAGCTTTCCCAAACATGGGAAAATTCCATTTTATAAATGAGTTAATTGAGTCCAAGTGCAACTAAAAGAGAGAATTAGATTGAAGGATCAAAGCCTTCATTGTAATCTCAGTTCTACTAGCTCCATGGTCCTTGGTCTGTCTCCAAACTCAATTTCCTAATCTGGAAAATAAGATTATGCTGGATCTGCAAGATCCTTTTCAAACTCTCTTAACATCCTACTGTAATATGATACAAGCCTGATATGATGAATTATGCCTGTAACAAGAGCTTTAATCACGACCCTACCACCAGTTTTATAAAGGAACTCCCCTTATTTTTCTAGATTGTATTACAAAAACTAAATCTAAAAATACCATCAACTTGGTGGCTTCTTAAAGATAGAGAGGGATGGGAAAAACTAGGAAAATGAAGATAATAAATGGCCTTACTTTCTTTAGAGACTTTTAATCATCAGTTCAGAAAAATTAAGAGGGGGGGAGAGGGAAAGTTTTATTTTAGGAGAAAAGGGGTGAATCTTTTTGTGATTCTCTTCTACCCCCTCCATCTTTCTTTCTTCTTTCTTCTCTCTTTCCATAAATTCCACAGTGTGGGAAAGACTTTGTAATATCCAGAGAAAAACACCAGAACCCCTATTTAGTTTCATGCGAAGCTAGAATGAGACCTGACACAAGTTGAAGCACCCCAGGAACAGTTAGTTACAGATATGAAGTCCAGAAAGAGAGAATCATAACATGGAGGCCATCCCAGAATCAATAATGTCTGTCATGGTCTCCCTATTATGGTAGCTCTCATTCACCCAAATTCTAAAAATAACTTCCTCTCCTTAACCTACACCAGATGCACGGACCATCCTTAAGGAAACAAGAATGAAGCCCCTTCTGTCCACAAATGTACTCTGCTTCCCACTCCCTACTTTAACCTGCCAGTGACCTGAAGGAACTCTGGGCAGCTGCACATACCAACTTACTAGCTCAATGATGGGGGACTCGAGGGGGCAGCTCTGGCTTCAAGAGACCAGTAAAGTGTAAACAGGTGCACACCCAGACTCCTCTTGGTGTTGGGAGAATTGGAGCTGGCCGCAGCACTGGGGAGCCCAGCCAATACCCCACACCTGCAGCAGGATACCGCTCTCCATTCTTGACTGCGCAAACAAGCAATGGGAAACCCACACCCCTCCAGCAGGATTTTTCACAGCATATTCACACATTTTCTTAATATTAGGCAGAATTCCAGACCTATTCTTTGCCAAGTCAACAATATGGAAGAATATCTCAGGATTTTGATTGATATTGTGGCTCATTTATAGGCAAAGCCAAGTGCAACCCACATTTTAGAGCCTCCATGGTGTTTAAACCATATTCTAATTACAGTGTAATATCACACACTTCAGATCTTTTTGCATAGGACAAGAGTGCCATCTAGTGCCACAGCAATATATATAATTCAAAATAGAAAGAAAAATCATAGAATTGTAGGATTCAGTACAGAAAAAAAGCCTTGGAGCCACCTAGCCCAACCTGATTTTGCAGATGAAGTAATTAAGGTCAAGAGAGGGATAATTATTTGCCAGTTGTCACACAGCAAATCAATGGCCGAATCAAGACTAGAATCAAGGTCCTCAGACTCTTGTTGCAAAATTGTTTCTACTATTCAGGTTATTTCCTTATTAAATGGGAAGAAGATTACCACACCCCAGAGAAGAGGAAAGTGTAAAGGAATATCATTTCAAAAGTCTATAACCTCACAGCATGAGTACGGGGTACAAGCAATGTGTTTATTGAATTTGCTATATATTAATAACTACGTATAATACTAAATTCAATTCAATTCTAACTTTGTGACTTCAAGCAAGTGATTTCAGTTCCCTGAAGCTGTTTCTTTATCTGCAATATATGGGGAATGATCTAGAGGATCTTTTATGTTAGTATAGCTCTAATATTCTGTGAATTCTAAAATTCTCTATCCCTTATTCAGTATGACTCCTGCAATAACATTCTTTGTTTTCTTCCTTCTCTCTGCCAGTGTTTTGATCAAGTCGGAGGGTAAAGGAGTTAGTAAAAATGGTAAATGGACTTATGATTTGGCCAATGCCATCTCGCCATCAGCCTGTAACTATAGCATACATACACCCCAGCTACTCACACTATTCTATCCTTATAGTCTGGGAGAAGGAATGTGTGACACAATAGCAAAAACAACCAGGCAAAGCCCAAAGATCCACCAAGACCCTCAGAAGCAAATACAGAGATCTTGAGTACAGGCACAGAAGATGATGTTGTTTGTCCTTCATTTTTTGAAGAGAACCATGATATCATGGAGGTGATGCCATGACTTGTAAATGAAATGGACTTAAGTAAGAGAGGGCAGTGCAAAGTCACCAGTGTCACTTTCTCGTCTACACCTGGCCAGGTCCAGTGGCAAGATACAGATCAAGACAAACGGAGATGGCTCTGGATGCAGTAAGGTCTTTACCAGGTTTTGTCTGGAGCAACACCCATTCAGTGATGCAGACTAGTTAAAAAATGGCTTCTTTTGCCTAGTCCAAAAAAATCAGTCTTGGAGGGAAACCTCACAGGGTTTCTGGCCAAAACAAAAATAAATGCTATTTACAGTCACTCTGAGCCATCAGAGCCCAATAACAAAGTAAGGTTTGGACTAGGACCTGTGCATAGACAATCAATGAATGCTAGAATAATTTGGATTTAAGGCATGGTCATTGTAAAGGAAATCTACCCCAAGATATCTTGCAGGGTTTCAGCAATCAAAATTTGTGCTCAAATCTTACTGGCCTATATTTGGAAAACTGAACTATACTTTCAAAGATAAGAAATTACTTTTTGCCACAAAAGCCCATCTCTTTAATATTACTCCCCCAGTGATGATACATGAATGTGAATTGTGGAATGTCACAATCTCGGAAGAATAAAAACTGCAAATAAACCCACAAAAGGATAGAAAGATGAATTGTGGTTGTAATCAGGCTGTACAGCAGGTTACCATTAATATAGATGTGTAATAATATAAAAGGTAAGACCAAGGTGTATGATTAGAAAAAGATATAGGATAGTCATGTATCAAGAATAAGACAATAGCGTCATTGTCAAATGGCAGGTTTGTTTTTGGAGATATTAAAAGAAACAGAAGGCTTTCAGTATGTTGAATGAATCTTCTGTAGAAGATTTATGTAAATATACAGATAAGAATTGGCAACAAGTGGTATTTATTGGTTATAATATGCATTGGTGAAAGGTTTTATCTGTTCAAGTACAAATCATAGATTAAGAGCATCAGAATATAAGAATTCAAAAGCTATACTGTTAACTAGATTCCCTGGCAATAAGATCTATTCAAACAAAGCTATTCAATTTTGGAGCTAGTTAAGATGTAGAACCATTCTGATATCTAGGATGAGTTCATGAGTTACAGTTACATTTGAAAACTCCTAGCTTCTCCTTTCCACCTCCTACAAAACTATAACAAAACTAGCATTCTTCATAAAAACAGCACAGAGCTAGAAGTCAGATCTCTTTAAATCCCAGTTTTGCTGCCAATATAATCTTGAGCAAATCACTTAAATTCTTTGGGAATTAATTTCCTCATTTGTAAAACAAGAAAGTGGGACTAGATAGATTGTCTCTAAGGACCCTTTCATCTCTAAAATTCTATTACCCTATAAACGTTAGCTCAGAATCAATCTAGACTTCCCAGAGCCATTCTGCACCCAAATGACTGCTAACCCCAATTTCCATGCAAGGTTACCATTGTTTAAAATTGAACCTCCAGTTGCTGCCTTTCCAAGAGTTGGGATGGGACTATCATTCATCTTGAATTGTTTTTCCTAGGACTTTGTGTAACCAAAACCTTGTTAGCATATCTAAGTCTTATATATTAAAGTATTCAGGATCAGTCTGGGACTTGGAAAATGAGATTAAGGGCAATTGGCTGAAAAGCCTAAAGAAGCAGATGAAAAGCTGTCTGTGTGTATGGGAGGAGGATGTGAGAGGGGAAAGTGTAATAGGGGATGAAGCATGGAGATCTTTACTCTAAATTAGTGGTGACACTGACTCTAATATGATAACATGAAAAAAATTAAGTAAACAAGTTTAAGAAATTGGAAAGTAGTTAAAACTTTCTAAAAACAAAGAGTGATAAAATGCAGTTGTCCTAATATTTAGACAATTTAAGTATATAGCCCTTAGCAGTCAGGCATGCCAGGGTGGTAAGGTAAATACTTCAACACAGACTGAATCATATAGAATTTCTTTTGAAAAGTCATGGACAACTGAGAGGTACCAGACTATTGAGAAAATATGATACCAAATCTTTGAAAAGTAAGAAATAAGATCTAGGAAAATACCATCTGGTAAGTATAATCCAAATTCTTAAATGAGTATTACAAAAAATAAAGAAAAATACTGTAATCAAGAAAACAAAATGTAAATAATAAACAGGATTGTGCCTTTCCTCTAATAAATCAAGTTAGTGAATAAAGGACATGTCTTTACAGCATTTCCCAAAATATTAACTTGTAAAATTAACTTACTGACTTAACCAAAAGATGGTCACATAAGGTCATTGTAAGGATGACAACTACTGGTAATGACAGATGACTGTGTCATTGAGAAAAAGCATCTAGTGAGAAACTGCAATAATAAAGTTAATTTAGGTCTTATTGAGCATCTTCCTGAGCCTTTGAAAACAACAGTAATTGGTATATTAATTAAAACTATAAATGATACTCTATAAACTGAGCACTAGAAAACTAAAAGCCTGAGAACTGGAAAAATCTAAGTTTTAGGACCCAACGATAATGTAAAACAACCAAAAACCGGTTCAATGATTAGAAAAAATGCAAATTACATTTGTAATGATAATCAACAATGAAAACTACCATCTTATATTTGTATTACACTTTTTCTATTTTTCAAAGTATTTCCACGTCTTTTATTATATTGTAAGCTTCTAAATTTAAAAACATAGTAAGAACTAAATAAATATATGATGAATTCTTTTTCATTTGCTTAACAACTGTTAAGATAGGTACAGCAATCATTCATATCCCATTTAATAGCCAAGGAGCCTAAGACTCAATTGATTAAATTAAGTTCAAGTTCAAATAGAAAGTTAATAGCATAAATTGACAAAGAATTCTTAGTCTGTTGTCTTCCATTACCATATGGCAACTATTTACAAAACAAAATTAGCATTATTTTTCTGGTTAAATTAACTAGAAATTACAATATTCTTTTTTTTGCTCTTTTTATAGTAAAGCTTTTTTATTTTTAAAACATTTACATGGATAATTTTTCAACACTGACCTTTGCAAAATCTTGGTTTCCAAATTTCCCCTCCCTTCTTCTCATCCCTTCCCCTGCATGGCAAGTAATCCAATATATGTCAAATGCAATAGATGTATACATATTTATTTTTTTTAATTTATTTAATAGCCTTTTATTTACAGGTTATATGCATAGGTAACTTTACAGCATTAACAATTGGCAAACCTCTTGTTCCAATTTTTCACCTCTTACCCCCCACCTCCTCCCCAAGATGGCAGGATGACCAGTAGATGTTAAATATATTAAAATATAAATTAGATACACAATAAGTATACATGACCAAACCGTTATTTTGCTGTGATGTATACATATTTATACAATTATCATGCTGCACAAGAAAACTCAGATCAAAAGGGGAAAAAATGAGAAAGAAAACAAAATGCAAACAAACAACAAAAAGAGTGAAAATTCTATGTGGTGATCCACCTCCAGTTCCCACCATTCTCTCTCCGAGCGTATATCACAAGACCATTGGAACTGACCTCAATCATTTCATTGTTGAAAAAAGCCGTATCCACCAGAATTGATCATTGTATATAATCTTGTTGTCATGTACAATGATCTCCTGGTTCTGTTCACTTCACTCAGCATCAGTTCATGCAAATGAACTCCAGGCCACTCTCAAATCATCCTGCTGCTCATTTCTTACAGAACAATAATATTCCACAACATTCACATATCATAACTTATTCAACCATTCCCCAACTGATGGATATCCACTCAGTTTCCAGTTTCTTGCCACTACAAATAGAGCTGCCACAGACACATGTGGGTCCCTTTCCGTCCTTTAGGTTCCCTTTGGGATATAAGCTCAGTAGAAACATTGCTGGATCAAAGTGTGTGCACAGTTTGAAAGCCCTTTGAGCATAGTTCCAAATTGCTCTCCAGAATGGTTGGGTCTGTTCACAGTTACATCAATAATGTATCAGTGTTTTTCCATATTCCCTCCAAATATTTGTCATTATCTTTTCCTATCATCTTAGCCAATCTGACAGGTGTGTAGTGATATCTCAGAGCTGTCTTAATTTGTATTTCTCCGATCAATAGTGATTTGGAGCACCTTTTCATATGACTAGAAATAGTTTCGATCTCTTCATCTGAAAATTGTCCATATTTTTCGACTATTTATCAACTGGCTTGAATTCTTATAAATTTGAGTCAATTCTCTATATATTTTAGAAATGAAGCCTTTATCTGAACCCTTGAATGTAAATTTTTTTTTCAAAGTTTATTGTTTCCCTTCTAATCTTGTCTGCATTGGTTTTATTTATATAAAAACTTTTTAATATAATCAAAATTATCTATTTTGTGTTCAATAATGTACTCCAGTTCTTCTTTGGTTACAAATTCTTTTCTTCTCCACATATCTGAGAGGTAAACTATCCTTTGTTCTTCTAATTTGCTTATTACTCTTTATGTCTAAATAATTAATCCGTTTTGATCTTACTGTGGTATACGGTGTTAGATGTGGGTCAATGCCTAGTTTCTGCCATACTAATTTCCAATTTTCCCAACAGTTTTTGGCAAATGGTGAATTCTTATCTCAAAAGTTGGGATCTTTGGCTTTGTCAAACACTAGATTACTACAGTCACTGACTATTTTATCCTGTGAACCTAACCTTTTCCACTGATCAACTACTCTGTTTCTTGACCAGTATGAAATGGTTTTGATGACCACTACTTTATAATGTTGTATCTGGTACAACTAGGTCACCTTCATTTGCATTTTTTTCATTAATTCCTTTGAAATCCTTGACCTTTTATTCTTCCAGATTAATTGTTATTATTTTTTCTAGATCTGTAAAATAATTTCTTGGGAGTTTGATTAGTATGGTACTAAAGTAGAACCATAGTAGATTAATTTAGGAAGTATTGTCATTTTTATTTTATTAGCTTGGCCTACCCATGAGCATTTGATTAGATCTGACTTTATTTGTGTGTAAAGTGTTTTGTAATTGTGTTCATATAGTTCCTGACTTTGCCTCTTCCCAAATAGTTTATAGTATCTACATTTATTTTAAATGGAATTTCTTTTTCTATCTCTTGCTGCTGAATTTTGTTGGTAACATGTAAAATGCTGATAATTTATGTGGATTTATTTTGTATCCTGCAACTTCGCTAAAGTTGTGAATTGGTTCTAGTCGTTTTTTAGTTGATTCTCTAAGTATACCATCATATCATCTACAAAGAGTGATAATTTGGTTTCCTCATTACCTACTCTAATTCCTTTAATCTCATTTTCTTCTCTTATTGCCAAAGCTAACATTTCTAATACAATATTGAATAGTAGTGGTAATAGTGGGCAACCTTGTTTCACTCAGATCTTATTGGGAGTGATTCTAGTTTGTCCCCATTACATATGATGCTTTCTGATGGTTTTAAATAGATGATACAGATTATTTTAAATGAAAACACCATTTATTCCTATACTCTCTAGTGTTTTTAATAGGAATGGATGTTGGAATTTGTCAAATTCTTTTTCTCTTATTGAAATAATCATGATTTTTGTTAATTTGGTTATTGATATATCAATTATGCTAATAGTTTTCCTAATATTGAACCAGCTCTGCATCATTGGTATAAATCCTACTTAGTCATGGTGTATTATCCTGGGGATGACTTGCTGTAATCTCTTTGTTATTATTTTCTTTTCATTAGAGAAACTGATCTATAATTTTCTTTCTCTTTTTTGATCCTACCTGGTTTCAGTATCAGCACCATATCTGTCATAAAATGAATTTGATAGGATGCCTTTTTTCCCTAATTTTCAACTAGTTTTCATAGTATTGGAATTAATCATTCTTTAAAATTTTGGTAGAATTCACTTGTAAATCCATCTGGTTCTACAGATTTTTTCTTAGCGATTTGATTAATTGTTCAGTTTGTTTTTGTTTTCAAATTGTTCAATTTGCTTGCTCAATTTCTTTTTCTAAAATGGGACTATTTAAACAATTTCTTTCCTTCTCTGTTAATCTGGGCAATCTATATTTTTGTAAATATTCATCCATTTCACTTAGATTATCAGGTTTATTGACATATAGTTAGGGAAAATAACTCCTAATTATTGTTGTATTTTCTTCTTCATTAGTGGAAAGTCCTCCCTTTTCATTTTTGATACTAACAATTTGATTTTCTTCTTTTCTTTTTCTAATCAAATTAACTAAAGGTTTATCTATTTTGATTTTTTCATAAAACCAACTCTTAGTTTTGTTCATTAATTCAGTAGTTTTCTTACTTTCAGTTTTATTAATCTCCCCTTTTATTTTCAGAATTTCAAATTTGATATTTAATTGAGTTCTTTTCCTAGCTTTTTTAGTTGCAAGCTCAATTCATTGATCATCTTTCTCTATCTTATGTAAATAAGCATCTAGAGATATAAGTTTTCCCCTAATAATTGGTTTGGCTACATCCCACAAATTTTGGTATATTGTCTCATTATTGTCAAATTACAATATTCTAATTAGAATAGTATTTTTTTTAAATAGCCTTTTATTTACAGGTTATATGTATGGGTAAATTTACAGCATTGACAATTGCCAAACCTCTTGGTCCAATTTTTCCCCTCCTTCTCCCCACCTCCTCCCCCAGATGGCAGAATGACCAGTAGATGTTAAATATATTAAAATATAAATTAGATACACAATAAATATACATGACCAAACCGTTATTTTGCTGTACAAAAAGAATCGGACTCTGAAATATTGTACAATTAGCCTGTGAAGGAAATCCAAAATGTAGGTGGGCAAAAATATAGGGATTGGGATTTCAATGTAATGGTTTTTAGTCATCTCCCAGAGTTCTTTTGCTGGGTGTAGCTGGTTCAGTTCATTACTGCTCCATTGGAACTGATTTGGTTGATCTCGTTGCTGAGGATGGCCAGGTCCATCAGAATTGATCCTCATATAATATTGTTGTTGAAGTATATAATGATCTCTTGGCCCTGCTCGTTTCACTCAGCATCAGTTCACGTAAGTCTCTCCAGGCCTTTCTGAAATCATCCTGTTGGTCATTATTAGAATAGTATTCTAAAGTGTTGCTGGGGACAAAAGCAATAGTAATAATCATCAAACTCAAGCCTACAAGAAGGAAAGTATCAATTTAATTAAGTAGTTTGCCAGTGAGGGAGATATTTATCAAGAAGGCCAAATCTACCAAACCTTAGACTTGAGAGGACCAGAAAAGAAGAAAGTCTTCTTCACCAGACTAGTTCTGAATTCTTCAATATGATATAAAATAGGCTTTGAAATTGCTAAAATAGGAAATTTTTTCTCCTCTATAGTCTCTACTTTCAGTTTTTGGTTCTCCTTGTCTCATCTATAGCCCTGTATATGTATAATAAACAGCCAATCCATCCTATACCTCTGCACATTTTATTGTTTTGAACTTCCTTTCTCACCTTATCTTTTAGTGAAAGGATGGAGAAAGTGTTATATGACTAGGACCTATATTAATTAGGAATAAAGAAACATCAGAGGCAAAGAGTTTGTCCTCTTCTGCATCCAGCTGATTCAGCTCTCAAAAGGTGCTAGTTTAGGGACTTCCAAAATCCATCTCTGCTGCAGATCCAGGCAGCACAAACTTCTATAGACCTTGTAGACTTCCTGTATTTTTGCCCTGGGCACAGGCACACCCAGCCCCAATCAGTGCAAATACAGGCTCCGGCAACTGGTATAGTCAATCCTGGCCACACCAAAAGGGTCACCTGAAGCCAAGAGCTATTCTCTGTAATCACTGGAGCACAGGTGAATGGCTCTACTTGTCTCTCCTCTCAATATACTTTTCCCCAAAACTTGTGTGAAGCGGAGCTATCAGGAGCATCTCCCTCATAGATAGATAAAGAGATTGGTATGACAGATAGGTAGATAGACAAACAGATATAAACAGACATAGATATATAGAGATAGATACACAGATAAATAGATAGTTATAGACACTCAGATAGACAAATATAGACAGATAGACAATTATAGATAGATGGATACAAACAAAGAGATAGATAGAAAGGCAGACAGACAGGTAGCGATAGATAGATAGATAGGCAGATAGATATAGATAGACAGACAGACAGACACAGATAGATAGTCAGGCAGACAGATAGCTATAGATGGATAGATAGATATATAGGCCTATGGACAGATGGATGCATGGATGATGGGTGGATGGATGAATAAAAAAAATTTTAAGGGCAATTTACCAAAGAGACTCAACATGATGACCTTCATCAGTTCAGTAATTCAGGTTTGCATTCTACTAATATCACACTTGTTCTCTCTTGGACCAGTTCATTAGTATAAGCAACCTCACAATTTTCATTCCCTATGGACTGTTATCCCTATCAACTCTTACACTTGGTTGAAATAATTCTAAAATGATATGACTATTTACAAAGCTGGTTTATTTATTAGATTCCTAAATCACTCTTCCAGAATAATCTTCTTAATAGAAAGATTTGATTATGCTATTCTTGTACCCAAAAAGTCTTTGTAGTTCTCCATCATATGCCCAATAAAACCCTAACTCCAATCTATCTGCTCAGTCTTATCTCATAATAATTCCTTACAGGAATAATCTGGTCTTGTCCAACTAGACTACTTACCATCTCTGGAACTAACCCCATCGTGTTCCATTTCTATGCATTTCCTTATGTTTTTACCTACCCAAAATACAAAGTTCCAACTAGGGGGAGGATATCAGGATTTTGTTTCAGGGTGTCAACAATGGAGCCTTTGGCTCATCTCCCATACTAGATTGTAAGCTATTTCATTGTAGAAAAAAAAAAAAACATTATTTATTTTTGCATTTCCCACAATGCCTAGCACAGGGGTTAATACAAAATAGATTCATGGAAAAGGTCACTTTGTTTTCTCACTTACAAAATGTATTAGGTTACCGTAAAAAGGTTGGCAAAACCCCCTCTGAATGAATCATTCATTCTACAAATATTCACTAAGTGCCACTATATACATGACACTATGAATTACTATAAATCAAGATAGATAGATATATATATATATATATATATATATATATATATATATATATATATATATATGAACAAACAGGCTCAACAGTTACCAACTGGACTGTTGTAAAATAATCAGCATTCTATTGTTTTTCTTCATTATAGATCAGTGCAGCTAAATGGCCAGCCTTTGATGATGGTGGATGATGGAACTCTACCAGACTTGAAGCCCCGACCCCTTCGAGCTGGTCGAACATTGGTTATCCCACCAGTAACCATGGGTTTTTATGTAGTCAAGAATGTCAATGCTCTAGCCTGCCGATATCGATAGGCCTTCTTTACATTTATGTGCCACTGGTGGACCTGCTGGATCTGTTTTAATTCTTCAGAGTATACTTTTTTTCATTGGCAAATTAAAGCAGACTAAAATAGACCCTGCTTTCAAGTCCTGCTGGACACAGCAAAGGCCTTCTTTCCAAGAAGATACTAAGTTCAATGGAGTGAAAATGTATGCTACATACATACAAACACATAAAATACTTACTAAAAACAAATACACAAATATATATATATGTGTATATATACATCTGTGTATGTATATGTATGTATATAAACACATATATACATACATATAAGTGTGTGTATGGGTAGATGAATGGCTGGATGTGCACCCTAAAAATAAGCAGGCACTCACCCTCCCAGGAGAAATGTCACCAGATAACTTCCTGTGGTTGTAGCCGCCCAGCTACCTGACAACAAAATCAACCACTTCTGTTGCTGCCCATCAGAAGGAGAGAAAAGGAAGAAGAAAGAGGACTTGCTGGAGCACAAAACTGATTCTAAGCACTTCGCCTTCTGCTCTTGTCTGCTGCTGTTCTGGGTTTCTATATACTGTTACCCTTCTTCTTTAGGTAACTGGGCGAAGGAATCAGTTCAAGGCCTGGTGGATAAGCTTTTTCCAACTGATATCTATGTATATGTATATGGATCTGTGACACTTGACATTGTCTATTTGCTCATTTTCTCACACCCATATTCTTAAAAAGTAGAAATGTTGCTAAGCCCAAATTTTGAAATATTGATCAAAATCCAGTTCTTCTCAAAGATGAATATTATTTGGATAACATATCAAGCAGAGAGAAATGAATCAGGTACTGCGGGGGAAAAAAGAAACATCTCTTCCCCATTCCTTCCTGCAAAAACAAAATATACAGTACTAATATTAACTGATCACAAAAAGATGATCCCTGAGGAAAAGTCTGTCCAATTTATCTGACATTTAATCAGTTCTAAATGTGTTGTCAGAGGCACTGAAGATATATGTATAAGAAATGATCCCAACCCTCCAGGAGTTTATAGTATGGACGTAAAATATAGGACAGATGACAAAGCTTCACAAATATTTTGAATGTTCTAAGTTCCTATAAAAATGACACTAAAGAGGAAGAGATTTCTCCAAATTTTGGTGAGGAATAAGGAATGTCAAGTAGATAATATCTGAATTGGATCTTGAAGTGTGGGAAGGATCTCAGAAGAAATGTTGAATAAAGCTAAGCAAGATTAGGTTAAAAAGGGAAAATTTTATGGAATAAGTAAATCAAAATCCTCTCAAAAGGTTAAAACTCAATCTGATATTTTCTACTATCTTCCCACTTAAGAAACAATAGGATCTGTCTATTGCTCCACATAAAATGGCCAGATCCACTGAATCTCAGCTTACCTAATTTGGCCATGCAGACAAGGCTTAGGAGCCAAAACTTTTAAGGAGGAGGAAAGGAAGTTCTAGTAAACCATAGAAAAGAAAAGACTTATTTCTGGAATATGAAGAAAATGACAAGTACAAAACCTCAGGGAGGAAGTTGGAAGAGTAGCTATTAAACAAGTTTGGTTGGCTAGCAAATGAAAAGTATTACCCAGAGTATACCAAACACTATAATTTAGAAGAATTAGGAGCATTTGGTGAAAGACCTTTATAGTTTTATGATTAGAACTTCCATTTTACTTGAGAAGTCACTGTCAATGTAGGCTTTAGAGAAATCTAGTGAAATGACTGAAAAGAAAAAGTTTTTTGCTGCGGTTTATAAGAGAAAATAGGAGGAAGGTTGAGATACTGGGAGACTAGCTAATAATATGCTATTGCAATAATGGTTATTAGGCACAAAGTGTAAGGTATCTGGACTAATTTGCAACCAAAAGAACAGTGAGAAGAGACAGATCTGGGAAATAGTACAGAAGACATAACATGATATACTGACATTAGTTTTAGGAATAAAGCAAATGTTGATTCTAGAGAAATATGTGGACACTGAATATTAGCAGGGAAGCTCTCATTTGAATCTGAGAATTGGGAGCCCACGGAGGCATTTAAGCTTTTTTTTTTTTTTTAAACATGCTTTGGTTTTAGTTTTTGATAGAATCTCATAGAAGATATCAACAAACAACCAGAATTATGGGATTGGAGAAAAGGTGAGGATTTAAGGCTGGAGACTAAAAATGGAAATCATTCAAATAGCTGACTTCCTTAAGACAATGAATAAAGAAAAAGCAGAGCAGAGATCACAACACTTCTTGATCATCCATGTTATCTTCTGTGGTTTGCTAAGGTAGAGCAAAGTCCTTCTACTTCAGAAAGGAAAAGAAAGCAACTAGCAGATTTGGGAGGGAGAAAAGCAAAAGAGAAGGAAGAGGAAGATGTAAGAAGAGAGGGGAAGAAAAACAATAATAACAATAATAGTAATAATAACACTGATAAAGAACTTTGAAGTTTAAAGTACTTTCTCCATCTTTTCAACAACCTTAGAAAGTAGGTAGTACAAGGATTTATGACCTTAATTAATGTATAAACTCAATTATAACTGTACAGTCTGCTAATCACAGACACGTTTATCCAGATAGTCAAAGAGAGACAGTTTATGCTCTGTCTAGGAGAGCACTTAAAAAATCCTCAGAAAATTTCCAGGCCCTGATAAAGATGAAAGAGCGCCAAGAGAATAACTAGGAGGTCATGGTATCGTCTCCATTACCTCATAGACAGGGACAAATTGGAAGGAATGTGTATGTGTGTATGTATGTATGTAGTATAATGGCCATTGTAGCTCGATGCCCTAGTTTATAAAAGACACCCATTCACTAAAGGTTAGGGACTGGTTCATTGAATCATGCCATCTGTTCTGCATAAAATGCAAAAAGCAATGGAGTGTCAGCTAGAGTCAAAACAAAAGAGCGACTACTTCCTTCCCCAGCTTCCTTCATAGAAATACTTCCAGAGCTGGAGAATGGTACACTTTGCAATACAAAGGATTACATATCTTTCTGGACTTTTTCTTTGGGGGCTCCAAATGCTAGCTATAATTCCTTGCTTCTTGGAGGGTAAGGATAAAGAGATCCAACCATCACTAAACAATAAGCATTTATTAAGCATTAGTGAAACAAACCCTGTCGTCTTCAAGAAGCTTACATTCTACATTCTTACATTCTATTTGAGAACAGAAAATTGTATACACCATACACAAGTATATATAAAAAAGATACAGGCTGGTGAGGTATGGGGTTGGATCGGGAAGGTTCTAACAACTTGGGAGGATCAGAAAAGGTCTCATGTAAAAAGTGGATTCACTTAAATTCCTGAACTAGTTTTGAAGGAAACTATCATAGTAAAGAGGAAGCTTCCACTCAGTAGAGATAGCCATTACAAAGGCACTGAGAATAAAAATGGAGTATTGTGCATGAGCAATAATAGTAAGAAGGTCTGTTTGACTAACTTATAGTGTGTACATAAAGGGAAATCATGTATAATATATTGTGTGACTAAAAAAGTGAATTGATGCCAGATTGTGAAAGACTTTAAATGCCTAACAGAAGACACTTAAAGTATCACACTACCTTTTATAAAATAAGTGAAATTTCAAGAATTCCAATCAATTCCTAAAAAGGAAAAAAAAATTCCACTACAATATATAAACAAGTGGTTATCCAGCCTTTTATCTTGTCCATACATCCAACCTATTTCACTTTTGGATAACTCTAATAAAAGTTTTTCCTTACACTAAAACTAATTGTATGCCCATATGAATCAGTGAAACTGATTTAACCAATGTTTGAAAAACATAAAAAAATATAAAATTTCTTATTTTCTGATTCATTATAAATGACACTTTCCTTGAACTTTGTCCAAGGGATTTAGATCCCAAAGTCCCAAGATGATTTTGTTTTGAAAGCATTTGTAACAATAAAGTCATTTATTATAAAGCAAGTACTTCAAGTGCATTATAGAGGGCAGAAACATGTGCAAAGAAAATAATACAAAAGAGCTAAGCAGAATGCTTGCTCTATTTCCATCAAAACAACTTACATAGAAAACATGAAGGGAGTAAACAGGAATTAATTACTTTTAACAAGCTTAATAGATTATCTTGAGGAAATACATGGCTGAGAAGATAAAAATGAGTATTACAAAATTAGAAGATTTTTGCAGAGTTATTTCCTGTTTCTTCAGCCTTCTTTTTCTTTTCACTCCTAAATATAGAGGGAATATGTCTTAGAACTGGTTCTCATATTTTTCTAGAGATCAAGTCTAACATCTGGTTGCTCAGCTTTTCTCATTCATTTCAAATATACAAACACAAAACACTATCATTGACTGCCCAGGACAAGAATTAGTGAAGATAGAGGCAAAGAAAGCTCAAGTACCAGAACTAAGATATACATTAATTCATTCCAATTTATTGTGGATCCTCACGGCAACACCGTCTTAAGAGCCACAAACTCTATTGTGGAATGAGATTGAGGATACAAACCTTCAACCTGAATCCCAAAACTGTATAAAAATTACTAGTTCTTCCTGACATACTATGAAACCAGCAGACCTCTTTGGGATAATGGGGCAGAACAAGTAAAACAAGATTTACCATAGATGACTTTTAAGACTGACCAATCAGTCACTCAACATTAAGTGTCTACGATGTGGCAGGCACTATACTAAAGGCTAGGGAGACAAAAAGACATCCCTGCCTTCAAAGACCTCACAAATTAAAGGGGAAGACAAGGATCTTAAAGGAAGCCAGGGAGGGCAGGACAATAGAGCAGAGGAAAGAGAATATTCCAGGCTTAAGGGGCCACCATGGAGAATGCCTAAAATCAAGAGATGGAAAAGTCTTGTTCACAAAAGGGTCAGAAGGCTGATATCACTGGATCAAAGAGTACATATTGAAAAATAATAGCAACATGGGAAGAGGTTAAAGTATGAAGGGTGTGAATTCCAGAGAATGTGTGTGTTACTAGAAGCAACAGAACCTGTGAATTTTATTGGGTAGAGGGGTGATATGATTAGAATATACTATAGGAAATCACTTTGGAGACTAAATGAGGACAGATTGGAGTGAGGAGAAACTGGAGGCAGGTAGACCCATCAACATGCTACAACAGTAGTTCGGGTGAATGAGGTTCTGCACTAGAATGGTGACAAGGTCAGAGGAGGAAAGAGAGCCTATTAGAGAAATGTTGCAAATTCTAAGGAACAGGATCTGCAGGTTTGGGAACCTAGTTAGTATTTGTATTCACCTAGTGATCACATAAATAAAAGTGTAGGTATAATTAAATTATGTCAACAGGCAACAAGAATCCACTTTTCTTGTGATGAGACTACCCTTGTAATTGAAATTTAATTGTTGAAGTAAATTCTTCACTCTCTTATTAGAAAAGGACAATTATTTAATTTCTGAAAAGAACAAAATGGAAGTAGGGTAGATGTACAAAAGGACCTTTCAGAAACTTGAAATATCATTCAAAAGACCCCCAATACTTTGAAGATAGAGTGAAGATAGAAATGCAAAACAAAGAGTATGTACTTTTTATGTAATAACAGCTTTTACAAATTACCCAAATCTCCAACTAGAATCTCAGTTCTCTTCTACCCCACCAACTTCACCAATTGTCCTGCTTTAACAATTCTTTCCAAGCAAACATACTTTTTTTCAAATTCTAATTCAAATTCAGCACAACTCTGCAGCCCATCTCTGCCTTTCCTGAGTCTGTTTTTACCAACCCTTCCTCTGTAAGATGGATGTATGTTTTGTTGATTTGACTTTATTGCTGTTGGCCTTGGAATCATGGGAAATCAGTATTTAAACCCTGGATTACTAATCATGTAACCCTGAGCAAAACATTTAATGTTTCTGAGCCTCAGTTGCCTCATTTGTAAAATGGGGATAATAATATTTGTACTACTTACCTCAGGGTTATTATGAAGAAAACACTTTGTAAAATTTAAAGGCATTGTATAAATGTGAGTTATTTTAAGAATTTGTATATAATTTCTTAGGCTATCACAATTTCTAAAAATAGTATTAGCATTCATATTAAGTGCTCCTGCTTTGAACAGAGCAGAGCAGAGAGTCAGGATCCTGTGATTATTTTCCAAGAAAGGGAGCTCTCAAATGAGGGTTTTGATTGTTTTTCTAAAACCCAAAAAGAAATAAACAAGTTGGCCATTTAGAATCACTGCCATATGTATTACTAATACTTCCATTCATCAACTCTTCTCTTACAAACAGTACAAATATATATTAAAATTAAAATTACCCTTAGATAGATATCTTCTAGCTCTGTCAAAAGAACTTTCCTAATGAATAAAAAAAAATCACTCTCATATAGCATCTTCAAGTTTACAAAGCCTTTTTCCTCATAAGTATCCTGTAAGATATGTAGTATAGACATTACCAGGCCCATTTTACAAATGAAATTGAACTCAGAGAAGTCAAATAACTTGGCCAAGGGCCACACAGCCTGTGAACCATAATGATAACAATGTTATCCTGATTTTTATGTCAAACATTGCTTCCACCATGTCACATTGCTTCAATAATGAACTCTCCTATAAGATGGATTTGTTTTTATGTTAGATTTTATACCTAGTAAGGGTTTGTTAAGAGCATTGATACTCTTAGAGTTCAGATAGCATTCCAGGGTCCACTCTTCCCCCAAATCAGGTGATAGGACATCACCTTTAAAATATTAAGAGACTCACGAGCATTTGAAACTAGGGGCTTTAGCTTTATCCACAGCATCCTTCTTACCATTACCTGATGTCTTCTTTCAGATGAAGAAAAGTTCTGGCATTTCCTTGTATCTGAAGTTCATTTTGGATTCACTGCTCCAAAATGCAAGACGGTGAATATGTTTTCAAATATTGTGCCTGGGTCTGCAATGTCCCTTTTAAGACAGGAAGAATGGAATGACATTCCATTCAATTTAGGCAATTAAGCACCTACTGTCTAAACAATTAAGATCAGAAAGTTGTATGATTTGAAAGTGAAATAAAGGCGCTCATCACATAGTGAGAAGGAGAATAAACAATGGAGCACCTCCATGTTTCATTATCTCAGGCTTATCAAGGAATCCAGAGAAAGCCCCCTTGGACTTAGCTGGGTCTCCTATGGAGGCCCTCTTATGGAACCCGGCCAAGGGATGCTCAGAATCAGGAGACACTAGTAATGGGGGCCACATATTTGGAGTGAGGGTAAAGTAATAGCTCCCTGAGCTAAGGCTGAATGTCTTATTAAACTTCTCACAAAAGCCCATAGGGCAAGATGAATCAACTATTGCAATCATCATTTTATAGTTGAGGAAGTCAAGTCCCAAAGAGATCAAATGATTGCCCTAAGGTCACCTCACTATTAAGATGCCAGGTGCTGCAGCTCCTGAGTCAGTCCTCTTCCTATGATCCCCACACTAGGATTCTCCCCTTCCAGGAGTTCATAGTGCAGAAAGGCAGTTGCCCATCATACAAAGTAGAATAGTCAGGGCTTAGAAGAATTCTGAAGTGCTTCTGAAAGGTTCTGCCTCTGTCACATAGAGAGAGACATCTGCTCCTGTCTTCTTAGCTTAGTCCCGAGGAGTGTTTCCTGAGAAGTATTCCAAATCAGCACTAAGGTGACAGTAATTAAGTTTTCTGACACCCCTAGGTAATGCTTAGTGTACCATAGACCTAGCCAGGGCTTAGTTCCTGCCTTCTATTTTCATGCCAGAATGCTTCTCCTACCGACTTATTTTCTGACAGTTCATTATTAGGTGATTGGATTTAACAAGATTTTGTTTGGTTTGAGAAAAGGAAAAGAACAGGCAAGGCTGAGAAGAAAAAGATAGTACCAAATAATTGCAAATGCCATTTAATACCAAGAAAGAGAGGAACAAAACAAGAATTTATTAAGGGCCTAGGTGCCAGGTATTGTGCTGAGTGCTTTAGAAATAACCCATTTAATCTTCACAACACTGGGAAGTAGGTGCTGTTGTTATTCCCATTTTACAACCAAGGAAGCTGAGGCAAACAGATTAAGTAATTTGCCAGGATCATACCACCGTACTACCTAGCTACTTCTGGGCAAAAGATCATAATATCCAAGATTTAGAGCAGGAACTGATATTGGCAGTCTCTTTTTCAATTCTCAACATTTTATAAATGAGTAAAATGATTCCCAGATAGCTTAAGAGAACAAGGTCACACAGATAGCAAAAAACTAAAAGATTTGAGAACAGACCCTCTTGGAAAACCAAGTCAAATCAAAAGATCTATAAGATATTGATGAAAAAGGGAAGATCCATGTGTATGAGGATTAAAAGAAGGCCTGGAACATATAGCACTTCCTTTTCCCTGTGCTGAAGAGAAATTGCCAGGAGACCATGTAAGTGACCTGAAGCTTACCAGGCCCCCCTGTAAGGCTTATGAAGAACTTCAACTGAGTAATATGCTAAATCCATAGTTGCAGTGATTTAGAAGAAGAAAGGGGATCTCCTAATCCAAACCTCAATCAGCTCCAACCCTTTCTTATTTCCCTGTATCACTAATATTATTCTTATAATTATTATAGTGGAAGGATTTCTGGTTTTCATGTTGTAAATGTTGTATATTAAATTATATTTTCAGAAGACGCAAAAAGAAACTTTCAAAGTTCTATTAGGCTGGAAGTTGACAAAAAGGAGTGAGTCCTAGTGACACCTCCCAAAGAAAGTTTCTTCAATGTGAGGGGGATTTTACAGGTGTTAATATTTTCTTCCAGAAAACAGATTTTATTAAGGATTATATGAGTGTGCTGACTGCAAAGAATTTGGGTCCATGAGGTATTCTATATTTTGAAGTAATATTTTGGAAGAAATAAAAAAATGGAATATTCAACTCTGTGTCCTCTGAGCATTTTGTGGGGAAATGTGGATGATGGTGCATATAAGGATTTTTATATGCTTTCCTCGATCTTAAGATATGTTACTATGTGATATATTTAACACATTAACAAAGTAAGCAAGTTGTTGGTTTTTAAATTTGACAGTCTCCACAATGATGATATGTGATATTGCCACAAGTGTAAATAGAAATTAAATCTGCTAATTCATTGGTTGTTGACCATGGTATACAAAGACAATTCAGAGAGGGCATATTTCAAATCACCCTTAAAAAACTTCATTCTTGATCTCTCCCATTGCCTAATTATATTCTATATCTGGTTATTCCAAATGTAGGTCCCTAGAAATTGAATCTATAAAACTAAGAACTAGAGTGGACTTGATCTTTCCTAACCAAAGTCTACTTTTAGAATCTACGATGAAGCACAACCTAAAGAGCCAGTAGGTCCTCTGTCCTCAATTATATCTATTAACCACATGATCCATCCACTTTGGATTTCAAAATTATGCTCTAAATTCTCTTTGCAGGGCTATTTCATACTGTTTCTATACAAAGACAACATACTTCTGGAAACATCACTGTAAAAACTAACAAACTCATTTCTATATCAAGTTTTGTCAAGATGTAATGGAATTTTTCTCAGAAACTCTTGATATTAGGTAGAGTGGACACCCCTTGGCAAGAACAAGAATCTTAACCACCACCAGCTTCATCCAGTCTGACCTACTACAGATCAAATACTTTAACCAGACCCAGTTACTTATATTCTATTTTTTGTAGAAACAGAACTATTTCATAGATAAAACTAGTGTAGCAGAAATTCAAGACAAGAACATGGACTTATTGCCCCGTACACCAAAATAGAATGTCTGTCAGTCAAAACATTTATTAACAAGTGCACCTGGGTTATTCTAACTGTTCCTTATTAACTGAGTTCTAGCTGTAACTGACACTAATCCCGATGTTATACATATAAGTTTCTGTTGACTTAGATTTTTTTCTACTCTGGATCATGGCCTGGTAAGATAGGCATCTGGTTTTTGTGAGAAGCCCCCAAGGCAGTCATCAGCCCACTGAAGCCGACTTCATCCCACAGAAACTGCACAATACAGAACATTTGTTGTAACCTAAGAGACAACATTATGCTGGGTTCTTTTCCCCTGATGAGGCTCCTCAAGGTAAAAGATCAGAAGAGTTTGAAACCAGACAGCACTGGCGCCTGATTCTGTGAAACAGGTAACCTATTCCAGCTGTCTTGAGGCTGCAGCCCCTAACACTTCCACCTCTCAGGGCTCACTTTTGCTCCAGGACTTTTAAAGGAAACATCTTGGTTTGTGCTAAAAGGTATGCTACTTGGGGAAGGGGGATAAGGGAAAAAAGAAGGCAAAAGACTCTGACTACAATTGGTAGTCCACAAACCAGGCACAGAGAACATCAAGAAGAAGAACACCTATTGAAGTGATGAGTCCTGGGGCCTGAAAGTCAAAGTTCAAATCTGCAGATGCCAGAAGAGACCACTCTAGGGCCTTCTTGCCATCTTGAATCCATTCAAGTGTGCAGCCCCTAGACAATGAATTAAATTCATCACATCAAGAAAGCAAATTAGCGATAAATAAAGAAAATTAGTTCAGATCCATAGGCCCAGTGTCCAGAATATAATCATTTGGGTCTAAAAGAAATTATGTACTATATTGGGAAAGTCAGAACAAGCCCAATTCCTCTGGATATTAAGTATTTTTTCCTAGGTGAGATGTATAAGGAACCACTCATCAATATGACCATTTAATGTTCTGTACCAAAAACATTATCACATCATTGTGATAAAGTATAAAAATATATATAAAATATAAAATATTTTATATAAAAATATTTGTAAATAATTTTATATAAAATTTTATATATAATATTCTCTTTAGGTAGCTAGTTTTTGAAAGTTTTGTATAGGAACAGACAAAGCATGTCCAGGAATTCCTACCACAGTCACTCAGACTTGACAATTCCTGACTGCCCCGGGTGAAAATAACTTTTGGGGTTAAGAATCTATCACAAATAGCTATTAAATAGCTATCTGCCTAGGAAAGTCAGCATATGGGTCCTAGCTCCTGCACTTATCACTATGACCACAACTGGCAGTCTTAAATTTTCTAAAACTATCATGACTGATATCATGACTGGACTGGACTTCCATGGGTGCTCATTTCTTTCCTGCATGAGTAATGTATATAGCCTGTTCTAGATAGACCCTAGGTTCACTGATTCATGGCTTGTTCTGTCCTTGTATTTTCTCAGAAGTGTGATCTTGTTGTTAAGTTCTACTGGGTTGTATATGCTGCTGTGCCTTATAGAAGTTCCTAGAGATCAGTGTGGGTTAATGGAGCTTCCAGCAGATTAGTAATCAAATTAAAATTGCCTCACAGATTCTTGGCTGAAGCAAAATTATCTGAGATGCAAATTTTACTTAAAACTAGAGAAGACCTAGATGGTAGGTAAGTTTGGAAAAGTTTATCAACACAGTATTAGCCACAAAGTGATGAATTTTTCCGGCCACAAAAAAAAAACCCTGATAAAACCTACTCTTAATATTTGGAGGGGTTACAATTTGCATCAGAGGAGACCATAGAGATATGTCCAATAAGGTGAGCATATGAACAAGAAATACATTTTGCATGGCTAATATGGAAATGTTTTGCATGACTACTCATGTGTAATCTATAGCAAATTACTTGCCTTCTTAAGGAGTAGGGAGGGAAAAGAGAGAATTTAGATCTCAAAATTTTTAAATGACTGTTAAAATTGTTTTTATATGAAATTGAAGAGGGGAAAAACAACTTTTTAGAGGAAAGAAATAATACTGTTCTAGCAATGTATTCCAAACTGTATTTCCCTGGTAGACTGCTGCCATTAAGCACCTAAGTCTCTAATAATCTCTTAGAAATTTATGAACTGAATAGTAGTTGATTACTATAATAATCAGTTATTCTTGAAAAGCTTTCTTAAACTAATAGTTATTATTGAAAGTTTTTTTTTCTTTCATTAAAAAATATCTCTCTAAACTGACTCTAATTTATAAGAAAACAAGCCATTCTCCAATTGATAAATGGTCAAAGGATATGAACAGACAATTCTCAGATGAAGAAATTGAAACTATTTCTAGCCATATGAAAAGATGCTCCAAGTCATTATAAATCAGAAAAAAGCAAATTAAGACAACTCTGAGATACCACTACACACCTGTCAGACTGGCTAGAATGACAGGGAAAGATAATGCGGAATGCTGGAGGGGATGTGGGAAAACTGGGACACTGATGCATTGTTGGTGGAATTGTGAATACATCCAGCCATTCTGGAGAGCAATTTGAAACTATGCTCAAAAAGCTATCCAACTGTGCATACCTTTGATCCAGCAGTGTTACTCCTGGGCTTATATCCCAAAGAGATCTTAAAAAAGGGAAAAGGGCTTGTATGTGCAAGAATGTTTGTGGCAGCCCTCTTTGTAGTGGCCAGAAACTGGAAACTGAGTGGATGCCCATCAATTGAAGAATGGCTGAATAACTTGTGGTATATGAATATTATGGAATATTATTGTTCTGTAAGAAATGACCAGGCAGGATGATTTCAGAAAGGCCTGGAGAGACTTACATGAACTGATGCTGAGTGAAACAAGCAGGGCCAAGAGATCATTATATACTTCAACAACAATACTATATGATGATCAATTCTGACGGGCATGGCCCTCTTCAACAATGAAGATGAACCAAATCAGTTCCAATAGAGCAGTAATGAACTGAACCAGCTATACCCAGCGAAAGAATTCTGGGAGATGACTATGAACCTCTACATAGAATTCCCAATTCCTCTATTTTTGTCCGCCTGCATTTTTTACTTCCTTCACAGGCTAATTGTATACCATTTCAAAATCCAACTCTTTTTATACAGTAAATTAATTGTTTAGACATGTATACATATATTGTATTTAACTTATACTTTAACATATTTAACATGTACTGGTCAACCTGCCATCTGGGGGAAGGGGTGGGGGGAAGGAGGGAAAAAGTTGTAACAAAAGGATTTGCAACTGTCATTGCTGAAAAATTACCTATGCATATATCTTGTAAATAAAAAGCTATAAAAAATTTTCTCTCTAAATACTATGGACTCATACAAAATAAAGATTAAGAGTAGACAAGCTAAACATTCACACAGAGTGCCACACAGAGGCCAAGGCATGCAATAAACAATACTTTTTAATGCTGTTGTTATAAATACTTTAATGCCAGAAAATTCTCCTTTCTATAATATTGATTATCTTATGACAAACTGCATGTGTTATTTTGTAATAAACTGATTTACAAGTTTCAAAGATTTTTGATATGTTTCAAAATATACTTATTAGTATATAGAGGACTGTCTCCACTAATTTACAATCCATTGGAAGTATTTTAACATGAAGATAACTGTGATAACCTCTGGAAATTTAACTTCAATCTTTGCACTTTTTGAGTTTTCCACAGGCCTGAACAATTCAGAGGGGAAGCAGAGTAGAGATGATTCCTCTTTGGGGACTTATAGGCAGCGTGGAGCTTAAGATTTTATTTACACAACAGGAAAGAGAGATATCTGCAGTCACCATGTGGGGCCAATACTACCTGCTGAGAGATTAAACTATGATCAGCTATCACTCAGAGCTTGCTATAGACCACAAGCTCATTTAGTGATCTGACTGGCTGAGTCAATGAGACACTTGGATTCATTATATTCTTTGGCCACTGGAAAATACTGGGAGAATCCTTCTTGTCCTGTGTATAGTCTTTGAGCTGCAGGAGTGTATATGGAATTTCCTAGGACTGGAAGTATAGGAAAACCAATGGAGTATAGGAAAAGAAAGATGTGATATCTATCTCAATGGGATATAGAGGAGTTGGGTTTTATTTGTACATTTTATTTGTACATTCATTTCATGTATATTAAAATTGCGGTGATCTATAGGTTATGTAGTAGAATTTATCAGTAGATACAATGATTGGTAGAAGCTTAGTGAGTGAATTATCCGAAGGGATGGGGGCACAGCCAAGAAAATTGCAGTAACTGTATGGTTAATATCTTCATATGGTAAATGCGAAATCAGGAGCAATGTACCAAACACAAGGGTAAATGCTACCTTTGTACCAGAAAACAGAAGCAACTCTGATGGCCATTGAAGACCACTTTGGCTTTCAGTGCCCTCTAATGGACAGAGGGGATATCAGAGTTACCATAAGGCTGAGATCTCCAGAGAAGAGCCTGGATCTGGTGCTACTTGGAGGCTGATCCAAATAGCCCATCTGTTGCAGTCTCCCAGTAAATTTAATGAAGTCTGCACCCACCCGGTCAGACCCTAACCATCAAATCGCACTAGGAAATAAAAATACACACAGGTCTTAATAAAGAAGGAGAATTCAGACTCCGTTCTCTTAATTTATATAATTTGTTCCATGAGCATCAGTGCTTCCTCAAGGCATGGAGGTGACCTGGATTCTCCAAAGCTATGCTAGAGGAACATAAGCTCTAAAAGCAATATTGTAAAGATTTTGAAAACAGTCCTGATGACAAACTTACTCTATTTTCTAAGGACCAACCTCGCTACTTATGGAAAAACATTTTTAATAGGGGAGTCACCTGCAGATGTTTTGTTTTGTTTTTTTTTTCTTTTGCCATTGTAACCCATGAAACAAGAAAAAAATTTAAGTAGCTAGAAGATAATCTAATCCAGCCCTGTCATTTTACAGATGATGATACAGAGGTTCAGAGAAGCAAAATGATTTGCCCAAAGTCACACAGCTAGTAAGTGATACACAGACCTAATACCATGGTGCTCTGTCTCCAAAACCAGCATACATCCCACTCACTTTCCTATGGCTCCACTAAGGCATTTACATTTCCCAATTCAAAAAGACTATCTGCTTTAGTTGAAGTAAGTAGAATTTTAAAACACAGATATGACTAATAACTTCAATCCCCACAACCCAAAGTCAGCAGCAAAACATGGCAGCAGTTTGCCTCCTATATATTCACATCAAAGGCCACTCATAGTCTCTTTTTAATATTTTTTTACATTTGTTTTTAACTTATTAAATAAAACAAGCATTTGCATAGCACAGTAGAAAAAAATTATTGATGCAAACTGCAAATCTATTTCTATTCATTTCAAATATATAATAAAGGTATCATGTAAATTTTTTTTCTTTTAAATTTATTCTTCCTTTCCCCTTTTCCCCTTGCCCTACAGATGGGTACCATTAGACACAAATAGATAAAATATACTTACACACACTTGTGTGTGTATCTATATGTATAAAATCATTCCACACAGACTTCTATGTATCAGTTCTTTTTTTGGATGTAGATTGCATCTTCCTTCATATATACTTTTTTGGGTATTTATAAGAATCAGAATGACTTAGTCACTCAAAGTTGTTCTTTTAAAAATATTGCTGCTATTGCATGTATACAACATTCTGTTGGTTGTACTCAGTTTGCTCTTCATTATTTTGTACAAATCTATCCATAGTATTTCTAAAAACATAGAGCTCATCAAATCTTATAACAATAGTATTCCATCACAATGATACAATGATATACCACCACAACTTGTCTAGCCATTTCCCAATTGCTGCACATTCCCACAATTTCCAGTTTTGTGCCACAACAAAGAAAGCTATTTTAAATATTTTAGTTTCTTTTTCTTATTCCCTAATCATCTTTAGAAATAGACCCAGTAAAGGTATTCTGGATCAAGCTACTAATATTCTCTATTTCCCCCTCTCTCCTCCAGCTTGTCTCTTTCTCTTTACCTTTTCTTCCAACTTTCTATCTTTGTTTTTCTCTATCTTTGCTTTTCTTTCTCCTCTTTTTCCTGTCTTTCCCATTTCTTCCCTCTGACTCTAATTCTTAGTTGGTCATTATATAAAATTCAAATTTAGTTTGTTTTAATTGTATTTATTGGATAAAGCTTTATGTTTTTTACCCACATGGGTTTCAGTTTTCTCATCAAAAACCTGAGCTTTGTACAAGGCACTCTCCAAGGTCCTTTCTATGTACTAATATTCTATTATTCTAAACTTCAAAAATTTTAAAAATATATTAATTGACATTTTATATTTCTTTCTTTTAAAAATTTAATTACTTAGATAACTGTTTAAATATGTATACATATATTATATTTAACATATACTTTAACATATTTAGCATGTATTGGTCTACCTGCCAACTAGGGGAGAGAGTTGGGGGAATAAGGGAAAAAGTTGGAACAGAAGGTTTTGCAAGGGTCAATGCTGAAAAATTACCCATGCATATGTCTTATAAATAAAAAGCTAAAATTTAAAAAAATTTAATTGCTTTTGGCTTGAATGTGACCATTTCCCCCCTATATTTTAATGTTTCCAATTCTTATTACTGTTATGGTTATAACAATGATGCTATTAACTAAAACAAATAGGACCACTAGTCACAGTGGAGGGAGGACCAGAACCTTCAAGCACAAATTAGAAAAGGAATGCTTGTTCCCTTAACCCTTTGCAATCTGGCTCACAATTTCATCATTCAAATGAAATTTCTCTTCAAAGCTATCAAGAACCACTTATGTCCCACGTCTGATAAGGCTTTCTCTGTCCTCATCCTTCTTGACCTTACTGTGGTCCATTCTCTCCTTCTATAAATTCATCTTCTCTAGATTTGGCAATGTTGCTTTCTCCCATGGGCCACCTGTAGTCTCCTTTACTTACTCATCACCCATCTCATCCCACCTGGCTATGGATACATTGCCAAGGTTCTGTCCTAGGCCAATTTGTCTTTTCTCCATCTTCTATGTTCTCAACAGCTTCCTTAGAAGCTTTATCTAAAATTTCTCTGCTGATGAGTCCCAGATCTATAGACTATCCAAGGTGTACTGGCAAATGTTTAACAACTAGCTCTTGGGGATAAAAGACATGGCAGGAGAGTATACACAAATTTTTTTTTCAGATTTAATCTCATTGTTAACCTTTCTTCTTTTCTGTCTTAAGGCTAGACAATCCAAAAAAAAAAAAAAGAAAAGAAAACAAACAAACAAACAAGTAAGCCCTGATTTGTAGTGTTTGCCAATTTTCAAGGTTCAATGAAAATTTAACAATCAGTTCTCTCCAGTAGGTACTTTTCCTGAACTCCAATTCCATATCACTAGCTGACTATTAGGCACTCCAAACTGCATGTCTTAGAGATGTCTAAAACTCAACAAGTCCAAAATGTAACTCATTCTCTTCACCCCCAAACCTCATCTGAAGCCAGAGCCACTGTCCCGAGCTTCCACATTTGCGGTTACCTCATCACTGTCACTCAGCGCACACAGCCCATTAGTGGATAAATTTGCCCTTTCTGTCACTATGGCCTCTCTATTCACATGGCCACAACCACTGTTCTGGTTCCCACTGTCTTATGCCTAGGTTCTTGCAATGACCTAGTTAGCTTCCCCACCTCGGGATTCTCCTCACTCTCCGCATCTGCCAAAGTGATTTTTCTTAAACAGTCTGACCATTCCATTCTTGAACTACTCAGCCCAGCACAGCAGGGCCCTGTTGCATCTTTTTAGCCCTTTCCCTTTCCACACGCTATAATTCTGCCAAACTGGCCCATGTATCTGTGCCCTTGCCCTGGCCTTTTTCAGTGCCTGGAATTGCAATCCCTCCTCACAGCCACTTCATAGAAACCCCTAGCATGCCATTCTATACAAAGACTTTCCTGATTCTCCTAACAAGAATCTCCCAATTCCCTTGTCTTTTTTATTTTGTATTTATCTTATATAGACATATCTGCACATGCTGTCTCCCCTGATAAGCTCCCAGGGAGCAGAGATGATGCCACTTTTTTTTTTTTTTTAAACTATCTTCCCAGCACCTAATATAGTATCAGGCATCTATTAGACCCTTAATGAAAGCTTGTTGATAACCTGATTGACACTTTCCGCATCTACAAAATTTAAACCTTCTATGGCGTGTGCTCTCCATATCTGTCCTTCTACAACAGGAATGACATGATCACAGAAATCAGTTCTACCAGATGGCCTTCTGAGATATGCCAGTGCAATCAGAGCCCTGGGAGTTGAACTGAGTCTTCCCATAAGGTCAAAGAATCAAAGTGAAACTTAAGACCAAGGACTGAAGGCATATGAAGGAGCCAAGCTGATCCAACAAAGTCAGACTATAGTACGATGAATAATTGACTATATGTAATCTATCCTTACTAGATTAAGAATTCTAGCTCCTGGAAAAAGCTAAACACTCAAAGGCCCTCTGGGTTAGTGGCATTCTGGAGAACAAGTCTTATTACCTTTAATTAACAGGGGCAGGAATACAGGCATTCCACAATTTTCAATTAAGATGGGAAATTTTTCATCTGGAATGTATTTTCCATAGAAACAATGTAAATCTTTAGACCAGTCCAGAAAACTTGAATCAGGGATTGTTGTAACAGGATAAAATAGAAAGAGGTGAGAAGGCCAGAATTTCCAGTTGCAATTAACCCTTGAAGGAAAACTTGTTAGTTATGAGTTTCACACTCATTGCCTATCTTTTTTTTTTTTTCTCCCTCAGCCACAAAGAAAAACTCACATGCTTCTCTCTACATTGCTCCTGGACCATTCTACTTCTAAGTCTCCTAATGCTCTCAAGTGTCACAAAATGCATGATCATGGGAAAAGTCATAGAGGTGAAAGAATTATACATCACAGCAATAATACTCAAGATCAAAGAGGCCAGAAAGAGAAGGTCTGAAAGGTATAGCTTTGGAAGTCTTTTTAGAAGCATGGTCAAATTCAGGACAAAAACTCTTGAGAATTAGGGAATGAGAAAAACTAAGCTCTCCAATCTAATGCTTCTATTTAGAGGGCCTCTAATATAAAAAATAGATTCTGCTAAGAGGAAAACATAACTAACAAAAAGAAATGCATTATGCAAACATAATATCTGCATGCCAGATTTTCTAAGATCCTCTCTGGTTAAAGCTGAGCATTTCAACCATCCAAGAACCATGAGTATGAAGAATGGAACTTGGAGAGTGTGACGGAAACAGCTGGGATGTCCTCTGTGATTGGAACATCTGGAGAGCACATGAGAGCACATCTGGTGCCTACGTGACCAAGCAGCTGGAGGGAGTTTGTAGGAACAGCTGCATCAGGTGCCATTCCTGCTTGGCTCCGAGTGGGTGGAAAGAGCTACCTGTTGTGCAGGAGCCACTGCCAGGGTCACATGTTTACTATGAGCCACAGAGACACATGAGGTGGGGGATGTGGGACTGCACTGACAAACCAAACTTCTAACCAAGCACCTGCCTTACAAATGATGTGCTAGAAAAACCCAGCATGGATGCCAGGCTGAAGAGACACAGATGTAATGCACCCAAAAAATTCTGGAAAACAAGAACTATTGGAACTATTGGATCATTTCATAATGGAATCAATACAACTTTCACATAGTCTTTTGATTCCTTGGGTCCAGAAATTTAGGTTTCCTGCCCAATGATCCTAATCACTACTATCTGCAAAGTCAGTGTTGAGGATATAAGAGAAGCATGTCCCAGTTTGTGCATAACTGTACAGTCTAAGTGAGTGCCTTCAGGATATAAATTGAAGGGCATGGGAAAGGCTTCTTCTAACACCAAATATCTCTCTTACTCGACCTGAAATTCTTCACTTTGTTGCCAAGTAAAATAAAGTTCCATTATTAAGGATTAATTTCTTTGAGTTAGAAAAGCACTCAATTCTCCCAAAGTGAAGTAGCAAGGTATTAAAGTATCGCAGCACTAAATCTGGAGTCTGAGTTCAAATTTGGCTTCCAACACCAGTTTTTTTTTTTTTTTTTTAATAGCCTTTTATTTACAGGTTATATGCATGGGTAACTTTACAGCATTAACAATTGCCAAACCTCTTGTTCCAACTTTTCACCTCTTACCCCCCACCCCCTCCCCCAGATGGCAGGATGACCAGTAGATGTTAAATATATTAAAATATAACTTAGATACACAATAAGTATACATGACCAAACTGTTATTTTGCTGTACAAAAAGAATCAGACTGTGAAATATTGTACAATTAGCTTGTGAAGGAAATCAAAAATGCAGGTGGGCATAAATATAGGGATTGGGAGTTCAATGTAATGGTTTTTAGTCATCTCCCAGAGTTCTTTCTCTGGGTGTAGCTGGTTCAGTTCATTACTGCTCCACTGGAAATGATTTGGTTGCTCTCGTTGCTGAGGATGGCCAGGTCCATCAGAACTGGTCATCATCTACCAACACCAGTTTCATGGTGCTGAAAAAGTCACTTCACCTCTCTCTGCTTCAGCTACTTCATCTGTAACATAGGCACAGTAATAGCATCCAACCTCCCAGGGTGATTGTGAGAATAAAATGAGATGACACTTGCAATGTGCTTTGCAAGCCTTAAAGTGTTTTATAAATATTATCCATAGTTGTTGTTATTAGGAATAACACAGAAGAAGAAAAAAAAAACCACACTAAGGCAGAGAGTTCCCCAGTCTTTGGTTAGATTTCAGGAGAGTCTATGAATTTGAATGGGAAAAAAAATTACATCTTTATTTTCCTTAATCTCTAAGCGAAATTCAGCATTCCCTTCAATTATTTTTTAAACACAACTATGAGAAGAAGCACCAGATTTCCCAAAGGTTTCTGACGAGAATCCTCTCCCTATACTATTATTAATAATCCGCTTCTTGGTGTAGACTAATGATATGAATGAGAAAATTCCCATTTTGATGAGAAAAGGGAGGAAAGTGTGGGTGGCAGAGCGCGTTTCTGACTTCCATCGCAGGCATCCGAATGAATCCCATTCTGGCAGTGCCGGGGATAAAGGGAAGGAGAGGAGCGGGCACAAGCAGCTCGGGCTACCGCACAGCTCTGCTCGCGGCGGGCCTTTCCCACGGAGCCAGCCCGGGGGAGGGCGCAGGGAAAGCGGCTTGCGCAGCACGGCGGCAGAACGGGACCTTGCCGCTTGTCCGGGGGTAGCGCGCTCACTGCGGGAGTAACTAGGCCTCTACCTGCTGCCGGCCGGAGACGCCCTGCCAGGAAGGAACGGGTCGGGGGTGGCGGCGCTCCAGGATAGGGTTCTTGCCCTTCCTTAGGCAGGGAGGCGAGCGTGGAAATAGATGGGGGCAAAGATACAATCCGAGGCTTTCTTTGGACGGCCCAGAAAATCCAAGTTCGCCCCTAGAATGAGTAGCGCCGTCAGGACGTGCCCTCAGCTTCAGAGCCAGTTCTTTTGCCCGGGTTAAGCGCAGGCCCGAGGCAGAAACCGGGGCTGAGCGCCGCCCGCGCGCCTCCGGGGCCAGGCCCCACTTCCCTGATCCAAGTCGCGGCAGAGATCCCCCTTCCCCACCCGGCCTTTCCTGCCCCCGCTTAACGTGGCTGTCTGACCAGCGGCGGTGTCCCTCGTCTCTTCCACTGCAGCGGGACGCGCTCTCACCCCTGTTAGCACCGCGGGTGACCCTCCCCCCCCTCCCGAGGGTAAAGGAACGCTACCTATCAGCTCGGGGACCTTTCCTGGAAATCCTGCTGGGGGAAACGTCCCACTTCCGGGGGAAACGTCCCACTTCCGGGGGAAACGTCCCACTTCCAGGGGACAACGCTTGAGGCCCCTCCGGCCCAGCCCCCTCCCCAGCTCCAACCGGAAGCCAGGACGGCCAGCCCCCCGGGCCCAGAGTCTCCCTGGCGCGGGGCTGGCGACGGAGGCCCCCACCCGCGGCCTCTCCCCGGGGGCCGCCGCCTCCGTCTCCCCCACGGCCTTATTCTGAAAGTGCCCACTACGGGCCGGGGCCTCTACCGGGACTGAAAGCTCGCTTCGAGGAGGGCCTGAGGGCGGCCACTTCCCCTCAGCTTTCTCCCCGCGGCGCCCGCGCCCGCGGCCCGGCGGCTTCTCCAGCTTCACACTTCCCGCCCCGCGCCCGCTCGCCAGCCACGCGGTCTCTTCCGGCGCGCGCAGCAGGCGCCCCGGCCGGGGCGGGGCGGGGCGGGTCACGTGGCCCGCCGCGGCGTCACGCGCGCGCTGCCGGATGCGGCCGGGCCGGGCCGCGGGAGCCGCTGTCGCGCCTACGTCCGGGTACGTGCGTCCCTCCCCTCTCCCCCTCGCTTTTCCCGCAGGGCTCGGGGCTACGCGAGGGGCTTCTGGGGCGCTCGGGCGGGGGGGCACGCGGACGCAGACTCAGAGACAGACGGACAAGTCAGGCGGCACATCCACAGGCAGAGCGCTGGGTAACGGTGCTGGCGAGTCCGAACGGGAGATAGACAGAGGGGGCCCGAGGCGGGGGCTCCGAGGGCCCTCCCCCCCCCGGAGGTCAGCTTCCTCCGCCCTGTGAGCCCTGCACCTCCCAGAGCGTCCCCTTCCTCCGGCAGCGCTGCCCTTTCTGCTCTCTCCTCTGCACTGCTCCTGCCTGCGCTTGCATATTACTTCCCCAATGACACGAATGCGCCCTGAAGGCGGGGACCTGTCGGGTCTTTGGTCCCTGCCCCCAGCTCAGCGCCTGGCTCGGAGTAGGCGCTAACTGATTGCAGGAAAGGATTCATATTAAAAGTCGGTATCCGAGGAACAGCAAGCAGGAGCCTGCCGGGCCCCCAGATTCCCAGGGCTCTCATTGCTGTTCTTACAAACAGCAGGGTTTAAACTGGATGTTAGTAACATCTCTTTCCGCTTTGATGTTGAGAAGGAAGAAGAGCTGGTGAGGAAGAATGGATAATTGGAGAGAAAACCGAAGCCTCTTAATCCAGAGAATAAAAATGGACTCCCTGGTCCATCCATCAATCAGTTAAATTTTTTTTGTAATAGTTAATTATAGCAGATGCCTTCAAATTTTTAAGCTATCCCGACTTTTGAAATGCCCTCTATACAGCTTTTTAAGCTTTGCGAAGCACTTTACATCCATTGGTGCATGTGAGTCTTAGAACAATCTTGTGCAGGAAGTGCTCTTGTCAGCCCATTTTCAAAATGAGAAAACAGAGAAGCTAAATGTCTTCCCCAGTCTCACACAGGTTTTAAGAGCCTGAAGAAGGTAGAAAGCTTTAGCATCTTCAAAAGATAGGAGACATCAAACAGCAGAGGATGGGACTCCCAGAGATGCGGAGAAGTTGTGATGAGCATTGTTAGGTCCCATGCCAATGCAAGCAATCAGTCCCCAGAGTAAGAGGAAATTAAGGGGATCTTGAGGGGCTAGGAAGCTGAAAGGAAGCCCTCCATTCTGGGGCCACTCATGAAATTTTGAAAATTTGAAAATAGGCACAGTAGATACGATGTTAGACATGGATTCAGGGGAAGACCTGGGTACAAAACTAGCCTCAGATACTACTTGAATGACCCTGGGCAAGTCAGCCAATCACTGTCCTCTTCAGTTGCTTCATTTGTAAAATGGGGATATTAACAGCATCTTCCAGAGTTGTGGAGATTAAATGAGAGAATATTTGTAACATGTTTCACACACACACACATGCATACACACTTTAATCCAAGCAGCCTGGACTCAGTTGTATGTGTGTATCCAGAAGCATTGATTAAGCAATCCAAAAGTTTTTCTTTGACAGGACCCACTTGACTAGGCAGCCTCTCCAGTCCCTGCTCTGTTCTGTTTAAGCCTAAAATAGAGAAAATGAGAATGAAATACTGGTTTTCCTTTGTGTTATGGTCACTTCACAGTCCCAGAGGACAGAATCTTGTCTCTGTATCCACACTGACTCAAAGGGAATGATTAGGTACTTAATAAAATGCTTATTAGTTGATTGTTAATATGTTTATAACCACAGGCCTTCACCACCAGAGTGAGATGACTGTCCAGCCTGTATAATCAGGTTATAGAACTTTCTCCTTCTTAGAGGACAACTTCCATCCCCTTCAAGGTAAAACTGATATCCTGTTTGAAATCCTGCCCTGGAGGAATGGACTCTTACTGGAAGTCTAGTCTAACTGTGCTGGGGGCATGGGGAAGTAATCAGTCTGTTACCTAGGAGAAAACCTCTTTCTCCTGCCTTCTGGTCATGGCCAGTCTTTGTCTCTGTCTCTTGGTCCAGCTCCCTAGGTATTTAGAGCTCTCATCATCTGAAGATTGGCCTCCAGGTGATGTGTTGGGGGAGGGTTTTGGCCACAGCAACTCAAGAAACCCATTTCCAAAAGCACCACATGACTCATTTGTGGCACAGTAGATATGATGTTAGACATGGATTCAGGGGAAGACCTGGGTACAAAACTAGCCTCAGATACTACTTGAATGATCCTGGGCAAGTCAGTCAATCACTGTCCTCTTCAGTTGCCTCATCTGTAAAATGGGGATATTAACAGCATCTTCCAGATGTGTGGGGATTAAATGAGAGAATATTTGTAACATGTTTTACAAACCTTAAAGTGCTTTACAAATTATCGCTGTTATTATTTTACATGGCGGAGCATGTAATAATAATAATTAATGATATAATAAGATAGGGTTCAGGGAATATTCCAGACCAAGTGCTTTAATAAAATTTGAGGTCACTTTCATCTGGGAAGTTCAAGGAAAAGTTTATGAAGGAGGCATATTTAAGCTGAGCCTTGAAGGAAGAAGCAAAGATGAAAAGGGAGGATTTTTTTTTGTTAGCAGGAGGGACTGCACAAAAACATGGAGGTAGGAGATAGCCTGCTGTGTACATTAGAATAGGGACTAAAGGATGGCCTAGCAGAGGTAATGCTGTGATGAAAACAAGAGTTTAAATCCTGCCTTATATACTTATTAGCAGTTTGATATTGGACAAATCACACCACCTTTCTGTGCCTCGGTGTCCTTTCCTGTACAATGTGGGGGATTGGACATGATGGCCTCCAAGGTCCTATCTGTGATCCTGTATATGTGGAAGAAGTTTAAGCATATAGAAGAAGACAAGAATTGTGCCCCAGAATGACATGGTGGGAAGGGGCCCAAGAAGCCCTCCCTTCTAAACCTTACTTTGTCAGGAATCCCCATTGTTACACTGCATTGAGACAGATTCTAGAGAGCTCCACCAGGCTAATGAGATGATTTTGTGCCATGCATTGTGTGTGCTAGGCTGAGGATGCAGGGACAGAGAATGAAACACAAGAACATGGACTAAACATCGAGAGAAGAAACCCCAGAAAGGTACAGGGTTACCCAGACCTAGGTCATTTGGGAGGGAAGGAAGAGGATCAGGAGAGTCCAAGTGGAAGATGGAAGATAAAGAGGGTGTATTCTAATTATGGGGGGCAGCACAGAGAAGTGGATAGAGAGCTGATTTTAGAGTGAGGGAAATCTGAATTTAAATCCCACCTGTGATCCTGGGCAAGGCATTGGATGGCTCTTTGTTGTCAGAAAGGCAACACTCTTAAGTCCCTCATATGTTGATTGCTTTTGATAAAGAAAATTTATCAGCAGGAACAGAGATTTCATTTCATCCAGTTTTGTTTTGTTTTGTTATTTTAAAGAAGATAATAAGGAGCGACTGAAATTTTGAACTTGACTTGGTGAGACTTGTGCTTTTAGAAGATGATTTGGAAGATAATGGCAATTCTAGGAAAAATAGGCTGATTGGAGCAATTGATTTTTATTTTCTTGTGGGGTTTTTTAATTTAGGTTTTTTGTCTTCTTGACCTTTCTGTTGTTTTCTGAAGGCTCTTTCTGGATGCTAATGATCAGTTGGGCTGGGAAGAGATGAGTTACAAAGATAAGTAAGAGGCAGTCCAAGCTGATGATATTGACATGGTTTATTTCAGGGAATTTTCAGAATCTCACTTGCTTGCTCTGTGTTTTTTATTTAAATTTGGAATTGTCCGGAGGCAGAAGGATGGAGTGGGTGATTTCTCACAGTCCCTTTCAATTTTCAAATCTTTGATTCTCTAGAGGGCTGCCTGCTGGACTCTCACCTTTCTTTCTCCATGTTTGTGACTTCATTCACCCCGGGTTTTGGTGGGATGTCTTCTTCACAAGGTGACTCGAGCCCCTCTCTTGGCAGCTGTCTTCCAGGCAGGAGCTGTCCGGGAGCCAGGTTGTCCTGAAAGCCTGCCCTTTGTCTCTCCCTGGCAGATGAAGTGCGTGCTGGTGGCCACCGAGGCGGCCGAGGTCCTGTTCTACTGGACCGACCAGGAGTTCGAAGAGAATCTCTGGCAGAAGTTTGGTCTGTCAGAGAACAGGGCAGCAGAGGTAAGAGCTAGGGGTGGACCAAGCGCTGGCCGCAACAAGATGAGAGGCCTTCCATCATCCGGCGGGCCCAGCGTGGGCAGAGTCATTTCCTGTGGTATCCACTCTTCTTCCGCAGAGAGTGTGGCAGGTCAACAGCAAGCACAATGGGCTTTGTTTTTGTCGGCTTAGAAGTAGCTTAGAAATAGACTCTTCTACTTACTGTGTGTGTGTGTGTGTGAGAGAGAGACAGAGACAGACACACTTTGGACAAGGGACTTAGACTCCTGTCTTTTTTTTTTTTTTATTTTTTATTTTTTGGTGAAGCATTTGAGATTAAATGACTTGCTCAGGGTCATACAGCCAAGAAGTGTTAAGTGTCTGGGGCCACATTTGAACTCAGGTCCTCCTGACTCCAAGTCTGGGGCTCTACCCACTGCACCATCTAGTTGCCTCTATTCCTGTCTTGAGGTGAAGTTTCTCATCTCTAAAATGGACATATTAAAATTTTCCTTCAGTTTCCTCCTCTCTAAAATGAGAATGACAACAAGCATACCACCTCCCTCACAGCCAGAGGCTCGGTGCATTGAGTTCAGGAAGACCAAGGGTCAGATCTGAACTTCGGATGCTTCCCAGCTGGGTGACCCTGGACAAGTCACTTAAACACAAAATGCCTCAGTTTTCTCATCTATGAAATAGAGGTAATGATAGTTCTTCTTTGTCAGAATTGTTGTGAGGATGAAATGAAATAGCATTTATAAAGCCTGGCAGGAGGTAGATACTTAAAAAATGCTTAGGATGCTCTATCTAGAACTCATGACCTGGGGTCATAAAGATCTGAATTCAAATCCTACCTCAGATACTATCTGTACAACCTTGGTCAAGTCACTTGACTTCTCTTTGCCTCAGTTTTCTTATCTGTAAAATAGCATTAATAATGGCATCAATCTCCCAGGGTTGTTGAGGTAAAATAAGGTAATTTTTATATGCTAATGATTATTTTTAATCCTGATCATAATATAGAAACATGCACTATTCTCTTTTCCTGTATATCCCATATCTGTGTCTTTAGAAAGAACCAGAATTCTATTGGAATTAAAACAACTTGAATCACTAATCAAGCCATGATGATTTTTATTTAATAATGTATTTTTTATTTAAGTTCTTAACTTCACAGCTCAGAAAAGAAAGATTTTTTCATGGAGGTCACTGAGAAGCAAATAATCTCCTCTTCAAAAATTAATTATGGTTATTAATGGCATTTCCCTGTAAAATTTGATACAAGCATCTTCATCAAATACTTTATCTTAACTGCAAATTATTTTATTGTGAATTTTTCATTAGCTAACATAATTATTTAAAAAATCAAACATTTTACCTATTTTAGTTTTAATAGTAAAATGCAGAGGTTTGTTGTATTGTTATTGTTACACATCCTAGTAGACTACAAGCATTCTGAGAGTAGGGCCTGTCTTGTCTTTCTATTTATGCCCTTACTTCATCACAGGCAATTAATCAATACTTGTTTATTAGTTGATTGTTTTTGGTTTGTTTGTTTCTTTCTACAAAGTAGCAAAATATAAAGAGCATAATAGACCTGGGTTCTAGTTCTGCTTGTCCCCATATTGTATAATGTTGAACAGATTAATTTACCACTCTGTCTCAATTTCATAGTCTATACTATTGGGTTGTGTACTTCACAGTATTAATGTAGTATCAAATAAAAATAAATATATATTTATCCAGTGCTTTTTAAAGCACTAAGAAATATGTAACTGTCAGTTGTTGCTTTCAGCAAAGATAATATAAAGCCTAAAATATTAGCTTATTTCTTCCTCTTATTTACATACAGGCTAAGAATAAAATAGACTTTCTTGCATTTTTAGTTCCCAAATGATTTTTCTATTTAGAAGAGTCTAAGGAAAGAAGGCATTAAGCTTTAATAACTTAAAACTGCACTAAGACATTTGGGATTTCTTTTTTGTATGCGTATATGTGCACACACACATTTATTTTCTAGTTGGTATTCCAAAGGTTTGATGTTATTGCGAGAAATAGGATAAGTATTGAATCTTTATGCACAGGGAACTCCCAGGTGAGGAAACTCTCTGTCTACTAATGCAGCTTAGCACCTCCTCTGCAACTCAGAATCTTAGCGTTACCTAGCTTATTAGTTCAATGTTTTGCCCAGTCATACAGACATTCATTCCAAATGGTAGAACTTGAATGGAAGTCTTTGTAGCTTTTAGACCAGAGCTCTTTCTTCCGTTCCTGTGGTGTCCTTCAATTATTGTTATTAGGTATATTATTATTGCATTCTTACACCCATCACCACTTCTTCTGTAGCATTTAAGCAAAGTCTGCTACTGAATACAAAGAACCTGTCAAGACAATAAGTTGGCAATAAATAGTGCCTGCTCCATTTGCATTTTTAATGCCCGTAAATTATCTCTGCAGCAGCTGCACATTTCTCTTTCCAAGATGAGGCTTCATTCTGTTCCATGTTGACCTGTTAATTGTATGAACTCAAACCCACTGCTTTTTTAATGTATTACAGACCCATTGATTGAGACCTAGATAGCTCCTTAATGATCCTTGAGAGGAAACAGGCCCAGGGAAAAAAAAAAATATATCACACATCCCACAAGTACTGAGTGTCAAAGAATAAATTAGAACTCAGATCTTCTGGCTGCAGTAGTAAGGATTTTTCTGCTGCACTACTGGTTGATGGCAGAGCTATGCAGTGAACCTGGTTCTCCTCACTTCTGGGCTAGCCTTCTTTCCTACTCTCCCCCCTGCCCTAAGGGGACTCCTGGTTTGCCTGATTTTGTATAGAGTGGCCTCCTTATTCATTCCATATAATCTAAAGAAGAGCTCCTGGAAACCCCTGTAAAATCCCTGACTGGGCTTTCTTGTGACCTTCTCCCTGTAGAATTAGGAGATGCAAAACATATTTTGTGACCATATCTCAATATCTAGAATCTTAGAAAAACTAAAAAAATCCAATTGATTTTTTGGTCCAATTTTTGTCCATCCTGATGAGGAACTGTGGTTTTGTCAATAAAGTGCTGGGAGTGGGACCACAAAGATCTGGACACCAGTCTGGCCTTAGATGATTTCACCTAAGCAGGTCATTTCAGCTCTCTCTCTGTTTCCTCCTCTGTAATAGAGAGAATGATTGTTATAAAGATCAAATGAGAACATGTATGCAAAACTCTCTGTTTTGTGGGCTGTTATTGTGCTCATTAATCAATTAACCCTCCACCCTGGCCCTCTACCTTGTTTAATCTTCCAAAACAAACAAACAAACAAATAAATAAATAAATGAGTTGGGCAGTCTTAGTGCCATTGATCTAGAGCAGGGCCTCAGAACCCATCTCCTTGTACAGGAGGGGGAAAGTGAAGCCATGAGAGATGAAAGGTTTTGCCCATAATCACAAAGGTCTGTGGATGACACAGGGAAGAACTAAACCCTAATCCACTGCCCTTCCCCGGGCACCTGGGAATGATCCTTGGCTTTCTAGGGTAGATCAGAGAGAGACTTACTCCAGAGAAAGCGCTTCAAGCAGACGGCATGCTGAGGAGCTCTTGTGCATTTCTGAGGGGTCTCCTTGTCTCTCCTCCAGCTCACTGCTCTGGAGGACCGCCTCAGTACGCTTTTTGCCCCCATGATCGTCTCCTGCATGACGATGCTAGAGAAGCTCTCAGACACCTACACCTGCTTCTTGGCTGAGAAGAGCAATCATCTGTATGTCCTTCACCTGGTAAGCATGCTGCCCCAAGGCCTCTGCCCCCTGAGGAATTGATATGGAGATGTCCTAGCTGTGAGCCCCGAGATTACCTTAGAGGCAGACTACAGGGAGGGGACTGACACTCAAAAAGGTACATCAGAGTGTCTTTTCAGGATGCTGAGTAAGGACAGGGTGGTGGCTCAGACAGGGCAAGCAAAAGGCACACGGGTGTTAGCCCTTCAGGAATCAATCAGCCATTTATTAATCAGCTCCTCTGTGTTTGGCACTGTACTAGACACTGGGCTACCAGTTAATGAACCAAACAGCTATCAGTTGCCTACTATGTATGCTCAGCACTAATTGCCTTCTCTATAATAGGTACTGTGCTATAACAAACATTTATTAAGCATTTACTATGTGCCAGGTACGTGCCAGGTGCAGAGGACACAAAGACAAAAAACATGATAATCCCTGCCCTCAGGAGCTTTACATTCTAATGGGGGGTAGGGGAAGAGGGTTGAGAGGAGATGAGGGAGGGTCTTTCAGAGTCACTTGACTGTGCTTACAGTTTGGTGAATGCCTGTTTATCGCCATCAATGGTGACGGCACAGAGAGTGAGGACGACCTGCGCCGGAAGTTGTATGTTCTGAAGAACCTGTTTGAGATGCACTTTGGACTAGTCACCCTGGACAGCCATCTCATCAGGAAGGAGTAAGTCTCCCTTTTAGGGGGAAGAATGTGCTTTGGAGACACTGAGGTTGTGAATACCTTGGGATTTGGAATTGATCTGAATCAACTCTGTTGAAAAGAGCCAAGTTCATCAGAGTTGATCATCACAGAGTCTTATTGTGGTTATGTTCAATGATATCCTGGTTCTGCTCACTTCACTTAGCATCAGTTCATGTAGGTCTCTCCAGACCTCTCTGAAATTCTGGTCGTTTCTTACAGAAAAATAATATTCCATAACATTCATATATCATAATTTATTCAGCCATTCTCCAACTGATGGGTGTCCCACTCCATTTCCAGTTCCTTGCTGCTACAACATTTTTGCATGTGTGGGTCCTTTTCCCTTTTTATGATCTCTTTGGAATACTACTGTATCCCGTAGTGACACTATTGCATCAGAGGATATGCACAGTTTGATACTCTTTGGACATAGTTCCAAATTGCGTTTCAGAATGGTTGGATCAGTTCACAACTCTACCAATAATGTTTCAGGGTCTCTGTTTTCCTACATTCCCTCCAACATTTATCATTATTTTTTCCTGTCATCTTAGCAAATCTGAGAGGTGTATAGTGGTACCTCAGAGTTGTCTTAATTTGTGTTTCTCTAATCAATAGTGACAGAGCATTTTTTTTTTTTTTGCCTATGACTAGAAATGGCTTTCATTTCTTCATCTGAAAATTATCTGTTCATATCCTTTGACCATTTATCATTTGGAGAATGGCTTATATTCTTAGAAATTTGAGTCAATTCTCTATATATTTTAGAAAGAGATTTTTATCAGAACCCTTGGATGTAAAAAAAGTTTTCCCAGTTTTCTGCTTCCCTTCTAATCTAGGTTACTTTGGTTTTGTTTGTACAAAACCTTTTAAATTTAATATAATCAAAATATCCATTTTGTATTTCATAATTTTCTCTAGTTCTTCTTTGGCCATAAATTCTTTTCTTCTTCACAGATCTGAGAGGTAAACTATCCCTTGTCTTCTTAATTTGCTTATAGTATCACTCTTAATATCTATATCATGAACCTGTTTTGACCTCAGTCTTGGTATAGAGTGTTAGGTGTTGGTCAGTACCTAGTTTCTGCCGTACTATTTTCCAAATTTCCCAGAATTTTTGTCAAATAGTGAGTTCTAGAATAAAGTTTTTAAATGCATAAAATACATTTGACAAAGAAACAAATTATATTGAAAAATAGTTATCAAAATATTTTTTCAAAAGATAAATTTACATTCCCAGGTAAAGAACCTACCTAGACAAAGAAGTCAGGATATGTGTCTGTGAGAGGAAGGAAGTAGAAGGAAGGAAGGAAGGGTGGAGAGAGAGAACATGGGCATCTTTCTGTATAAGTCCCATATCTGTGTGCTTTTGTTTATTTGGGGAGCTAGAAGCTTGCCCATCCTTCCTGCTTGTGGGCTCTGCCTGTTTCTGTCTTGTGTGTCATTCTTTATTTCTCTGCTGAGATGGGGCTGGGGGTGAAGAAGGGGAAGCAGGGGGCATTTTCCCTTTATTTACTGAATGGATCTGGTCATTTAGGATTTGGTTGGGCTTATAACTGAACTAGTTCCTTCCTCTCACCCCTGCCTTTGGCTGCCTTCTAGGCTCCGGCCTTCAGACCTGCAGAAGCGCACTCAAGTGTGGGCTCTCTTCCAGAGTCTGCTCCATACGTACAGCCGTCTCCGAGACCAAGAGCAGAGCTTTATGGTGGAGGTACCTTCTGCGGGGCCCTGAGGTGAAGGTGGGAGAAGCAGTGAGTCCTGCCCTGAATTTTGTGCTTGGAGATTCTAGATAGTCAGTCCACCCCATGGGTCATGGGAACACCACCTGAGGAGAGCAAGAGATATGGATGGACCCAAAAAGTGACAGAAATCCCCAATCTCAGTTCTTCAGCGGTGTTGGACCCTGGCTACCAGCAAGCTCCTGAGAAAGATGGCAGCCTCTGGAGTATGAGAGCCTAGGTTTAGCATTATAGGGACTTTAGAAGCCAAAGAAAACTGAGTCAGGGAAAGGTCAAGAAATTCCACCATCAGGTCCACAGCTAGTCAGTGTCTGAGGCAAGTCTTTCTGACTCCAGATCCAGTGCTGCTCTTTCTGCTTTCCCATCCTTATTAAGCGTGGGTGCTGCTGGGCAAGCTAGTAGCTGCTCTCTCCATGGAAGTTGTTCTCTTTATAAAGTCACCCAAGCCAAGCCAGGGTCCTGAAGTCCAAATCAGACTCCTAAATCTCCATTTTCCCTCCTTTGTGTGTCTTCCTGAGGCGGGATACCCACCACTGGGCCTGGCTTACTGAAGTAGGCTCTGGGGTGGGACACGGCTCTGCTGTCCCCAGGATGGCTGCTCTCGCGCCCTGCTGCGTCACGGGTTGCAGGTGATGATCAGTGTCATATCTTGGTGTTTCTTTACCATTCCTTTCCCCGGATAGGCCGTCGAGAGGCTAATCCACCCCCAGCTCTGTGAACTATGTATCGAGGCCCTGGAAGAACGTGTTGTTCACTACATCAATACCCGGCCTGAGCATGGCGGGGAAGAGGTGCTCCATGCCTTCCTGCTTGTCCACACCAAGCTGCTGGCCTTCTACTCCACGTGAGTCCTGCACCTCTCTGTCTACACAGAGACAGATCCACGACTTGGTCCCTGGCCCCACCCTCTGTTCAGAACTTCCTCTGCCCCCAGGCCAGTTCTTGACTTCCTGGCTCCAGGAAGCCTTTCCTGATGGCCCCCACTGCCCTGTTCCATCTCACTAGCTTGCATCAGCCCTTGGTTACAAAGTCTTGCGCCTTATTCATTGTGTCACATACAAAAGTCACAGAATTTGAGGGGTCCTTATTATTAACTAAGCTTAAAGGACTAAAGTAGCATTTCAAAATTTTCTAAAAGTAACCTCACAAAAACCTTATGAGGTAATTACTCGACATTTTTATTACTCCCATCTTACAAAAGAGGGAACTGAGGCTCATGTGGTTAAGTGGCTTGCCCAGGGTCTTAGAGCAGGTGTCAAAGGCCATTTGAACCCAGATCTTCTTTATTCCAAGCCTGGTCCTCTATCCACTGCTCCATCATTACAGAAAATCACAAGCTCTTTGAAGTTTGTCCATGTTTTATCCTGATTGTATATGGCCTGCAGTTTGTTTTTATATTTTTAATCTTTATGTTAACTAGCCATGGCAGTTCTCAGTCTCAGTGCAAGTGATGTTATCCAGGACACAGCCCCCAGGCCTTCCTTCCTACACTTGTATTGTCCATACCTGTCCCTCTGTGGAGCACCTCAGCACTCGATCTGTGACCCATTTAAAGGAAGGAGCATCCCATGGGCCCTTCATAACTTGTTGACTCTTTTCCTGTGTCTGCAGCCATCATGCCAGTCCCCTGCGCTCAGCAGATCTCCTCTCCCTCCTTCTCATGGTGCAGGACCTATACCCCAGTGACAGCTCAACAGTCGAGAACACTCAGGTTGCCAGTCAATCCCTTGGGCTGTAACTCTTGCCAGAGACTATTGAACAGAAAATTGGCTTGGGATTAGGGGTCACTGGGTGAAAGGAGGATGGGAAGGGATGGAAGGAGGAGGGAGGAAGGGAAAAGAGTTGTGTATAACTCTCCTATTCTCTGTCCGAGTATAAGAAATGAATGATGCAAAGACCAGACATATTCCCTACTTAGCTTACCCACCAGCCTCTATCTCAATTTCCTGTAGACTTCCCAAGGAAAGACATCCCATCAGAGACGCAGCAATAGCCAGAACATTCCTGCTCAGCAGATGAGAAGCCCTGGCCCACGTTTGCCTACCAGGACGAGTTCAGAGGAGACGGTGAGTGCAGAGGCTATAGAGGATGTCTCTAGAGCATCAGAACCCCAGGCACCCATTTCAAGTCACTCTGCTTTATAAACTTCCACTTTTCATAAGAGAGTGAGGGCTGGGCCAGGGGATGCATGTCTGTAGTCCCAGCTACTAGGGAGTCTTTGGGTACCCCAGACTTGTGGCTCTCTTGGGTTTGGAAGTCCTGAGCTGTGCAGAGCTATGCTGGCTGGGCGTCTGTAGTAACTATGGTCAGCAGCATCACTGTGAGCCTCCATGTTTGGGAAGGGGCACAGCAGTCCAGGTCAGAAATAGAGCAAGTCAGAGCTTCTATGCCAGTCAGTAGTGGGGTTGGACCCATAAGTAGCCTGGGCAAGAGAGGGAGTGCCATACTGAAAAAAAGTATTGGAAACTCCCAGGGAAGAGCAATCCGGAAGAGCCAACCTGGTTTTTGAGCCCTTACTGACTCCTTTTTTCTTACAGGACACAGACAGTCTCTCCATGCCTGAGGAATACTACACTCCAGCACCCTCCCCTGGAGAACCGAACTCAGGTAAGACCTAGAGCCACAGGGCAGAGAAAGAAGCCAAAAGGCCAGTTTGGGAATGGCAGCTAAGTGTGCATACCCTGAAACTTATAGCTGCCTGGGTGTGCAGAAAAGTCAGTCTGAATCACTACACACTTGCACACCCCACATCTCCTGAAGGGAAGTAAAAAGGACAGAAAGTAGAGAGGTGAGTCTTCGGCTACCCCAGGCCCTTCCTCCTCTGGGGAAAGGGAGAGAGCCAGCTCTGGACGGGGATTCAAGAGACAGGTTTGAGTCCCAGCCCTGCCAGAAATGCTCTCCATGGCCATGGCTAGACAGCTTCCACCCTCTGGGCCTGTTGTCTTTACCTCTGAAAGGAAGGGATTGGATAAAGGTGTGGGCTGTTTCTCTCAGTACAACTGACCATCCCGTTAGCCACACGGCCTTGGGCCGTGCATCCACTGCTTCACAGGTACATGACACCCTACCTTTGTGGTTGCTGTACCAGGCAGCCTCCTAAAGCTGCCAGAGGCCACAAGCCTCTCTCCGGTGCACATATTTCTCTTTCTTGAGGGTCCTTTTCTCTTTCAGTCTCTGCCAAGGTGGCCTGCCCTGGGGCTTTGCTCCCCTTGCCTGTGCTTCTTGGGCTGCCTTGCTTCCATCTCAAGGCCTTCAGTCCTTAGCCCTCCCCAGCTGTGCCTCTCCAACTTGATCCCTCATTCTCAGCCTAGGGAAGGAAGCTATAGTGTGTGTGAAAAGCAAAACTCAGTCTTCTTAGTCTAAAGGCAACAATCCCTGAGGAGAGTTTCAGCTTCAGCTAGCAAACCATTGCTTCTTCCCCAGCTCTACCTTCCCCCTGCCCCCGCCTCCTCTGGCTACGATGAAAGGGGCTTTGGTCCTCAGAATTCCTGGACTGCTTTGAGCCCGTATGTGTTTGCAATGTCTCTTAGGATCCTTGCCCTTTCAGGATCCTTGCCCTTTCTGTGGAAGACTTCATGGCTTGTTTGTCAAGGTCGGAGCAGGCTCTTTTCATGACTGGCCTGGGGGACTTTGCCCATTTCCTTCCAATAGCTCACAGCCTTCCCAGTAAAACGGGTGCCTTTTCAAAGCTGGAGCTTCTTCTAAAGTCTCAGCTCTCCTCCCCTTATCTCCCCCCCATATCATCAGCAATCTGAACCAGTTCAGCCTTGCTCTGTGGGTCTTAGAAGTTTTCTCTCCTAATGCTCTTGCTGTTAAAAAAAAAAAATAGAAGGTTGGGTGCGAGGGCCCCCAAGGCTCTTTCCAGCTCTAACTTCTGTCAGCAAGAATCTCTTCTTTTCCCCAATTCTTATCTTAGGTCTCTCTGCTTATCTCTGCCCACTCTGTGGGCAATACCCCATCCCTCTGAGCCTCTGTTTCTTCATCTTAGAGGCAGCGGGGAGGATTGGCTAGAGCGGAGGAAGACTTGGCTTCTGATCCCTCTCCTTCAGGGTCTCTGTTCCCTTATCCCTAAAACCAGGGCCTTGAAGGGCTCAAGCACAAATCGGAGGGTTGATTTCAGTCAGAGAAAAGGCCTTTTACCATCTAGTTTGGACCAAAGGAAGAGAGAGTATAGAGGCATTTTAAGGCATAAAATGAGAAAAGTAAAATCATACCATGACTTCTGTTTTCTTCAGAAAAGGAGGTTAGGTCTTCTGCAATGAATGCCCAATAACCCATTTTACAGTATGTAAAAGTCTCTAACTTTCAGAGAAATTATTTCCAAAAGTTCACTTATCAAAACACTTTGTTGTATGTTGTGGTTATAGGCAGTGAAAACATAGTAGAAAACAACACTGTGGCAAATACATAGCAAGCTACTTTTAATACTTTGTTCAGATACAATCTTTATGAAATAGATTTATTTGCAAACTGGCTTGTGTTCTGAACCATTTACAACATTGATAAAAAAAGACACATCTACATCATCCCTGCCCTTGTGGCCACTGAGTAAATATAGAAAAGAATGAGGAAGGGGCTCAAGGAGATGAAGAGATATGGGAAAGGGATTCCAAGGTGAGGAGGAGTGATGAGAGAGAAGCTGTGCTCCTGCTTAGAGCCCCCGTACCACAAAACCTGTACTTAGCTATGTCTTGGGTCTTACTGGAGTCACTTCCCTGTGGAAAGGAGCATGTGCTAGCTCTGAGGATGTATTTCCTCACACTAACTCACCAAATACTTTTGTTGTGGAGACTTATAGGGAGCAAGAGGGAATATGGTCTGAACTCCAGGAAATCCCACCACACCCTTTAGTGTGAACTTTCTGGTAATGGTTAGGACTGAGCTCTTGATACCCCAAGAGTAAGATGGCCTTTTCTGCCCATTTGAACAAGGGCCCCTTTGCCTCTTCCAGATGCTCTAGTTGTTGCCCTCATTAGCCAATTTCTCTGCTCGAGTAACTGTCAGTCTGGGCTATCCTTTGATATCCTTTGTGGGAACCACAACATGCATTTCTTTGTCCATCACAGGAAGCATGGTCTGGCTAGAGGGTGGAACTCCACCAGCTGGGGGAGATGCCGAAGCTGCCTTTGTCCTGGTGAGTTCCTGGTGGGCTTTGAGTGAACTTAGCCTGAGACTTCAGTGGGCCCTTGGGGACAGCTTAGCATGAAGACTTATGTACCCAAAGTGGTCCCTTACTTCTTTCCCCTACACAACTCTGTATCTTCCTCTTTTTCTAATAGAATGCACACACATTGCCAAAGTACAGTCATCAGGGTCTGTGGGTGAGGAGGTTAAACCTGGGACAAATTCCTGTCCTCAGCCTGACTCAGTCTGGCAAAGCACTAGTGCCATTTTCTTGGTGGGTACAGCTCTGGACTTGGTGTCAGGGTTACCTGGCTCATGTACTTAATTGTCTGTAAGACGCTGGGCAAATCCCTTAACCTCTCAGTCCTGAGTTTACTCTTATAAAATGGGTGGATGGAGGCCATAACCTCTTAAGGAGGCTTCCAGTCTTAAATCCTTGATCTTTTGAATCTCTTTTATTCATATGATGAATTCATTGTTCCCAAGAGGTGAGGGGCATGCTTCTTCAGCTTGTCTTTAATAGATCTTAAAGAGGATCCATCAAAAGTTGAGGCTCAGTGTGACTTCCTGGTTCAAAGCCCCCACTAGCTGTGGTCACTTATACTCCTTGTGTCCTAGTTTCTCCACTTGCACAATTAATTATTTTTTTGAGATTCTGAAGAACTGAGAGAATAGCCTTGTTGAACTATGTTACTTTAAATATTTTAATTTTACAATTAAGTATTTAATTTTAAGCTATTTTAATGTTCTGGAGAGATAAGAGACTGTGCACAACTCTTCCATATCTTCCAGTCTTTTCCTCTTTGCCTGTCCTATTTCCCTATCCATCTCACCTCATTCTCCCACCTCCACGCCTCAGTCTCTTTGCCAGACTGTGAGGTAGAGTGTTTGTCCAGAAATCAGAAAGAATGGGACAGTTGTACTGGGAGCTGAGCCGTTTGGATCTGCAGATGATTTTCTCCACTCAGAGGGAAGACCTGATCTTCTCTCCATACCCGTCTCACTCACGTTTCTGTCTTCCTGCATTAGGTAGCAGAGGACACCTTGCAAACACTGGCCCCCCCTTCTCCTGCACCTTCCAATCCCAGGAGGATTTTCCTTGATGCCATGGTAAAGGAGAGTCCTTGTGTTATGATGCCCCACACCATGTACTGCCTGCCTCTCTGGCCGGGCATCTCCATGGTGCTTCTGACCAAGGTAAGAGCATGGCCTGCTCGAGCGCTCTTGTGGGCCTGACTCCTGCTGGGGCATGGGCTTCTTTTGGGTAGACCCCTGGCCCACTGATTTCTCCCCACAGAGCCCCAGCTGCCACATGGCCCTCTCCCTTTACCAACTCCTGGACGGGTTTTCAGTCCTAGAGAAGAAATTGAAAGAAAGGCAGGAAGCAGGGAGTGCCCTTCGTTCCCAGCCCCTTCTGGGGGACTTGCGCCAGAGGATGGACAAGTTTGTGAAGAATCGAGGTGGACAAGATATTCAGGTCAGGCTGAAACCTTGTAGGAAATCTGAGCCAACGTTCTGCCCCCTGGGAAGAGTGGAAGCCCTCTTGTGCTCCTTGGAGATACCTATGAGAAAGTTTGAGGGAAATGCAAAACTTTAGCTTAAAACATTAAACCCTCGGGTTGAGGAATAAGATTTTATTAATTAGACAGTATTAATTAGACAATCTGGTTAACAGGATTATCATAAATTCCAGACATGACTCACCAATTATCAAATAATTTAAAATTCAGTTTGCATGTATTTTTTAGCTTAATATCATATGTGCTCTATGTGATGATACAGTGTTTCATCAATCTCTTCAATTAAAAAAAATCTATTATCTCTTCATTCCATCTTTCTTCTTTGGAAAAAAAAGGAAAAAACTATAGCATTATCACAAATATGCATAGTCAAGCAAACAGATTCTTCCTGCTGACCACATCTAAAAGTACCTATCTTGGTCTTTCTCATCCCTCTGTCAGGAGGTAGATGGATGGGGAGCTTGTTTTACTGGAGTCCTCTGGAATCATTGTTGGTCAGTTCACATCCATTTATCAAAAACCACTCTCAGAAAACTAGCTATAATCTGTGATCTGGCCCTTGAAGAGACTCTAGTTTGTCATGAAAGTTCTTTCCATACACGCCAAAATTCCCATTCAGTAACAATGCGCACCAGCAGTGGTATATACACGCTCTACTATAGAGAAGGAAGAAAAAAGGGAACATCAGGACAGGCTGGGGAAGTGGGGAAAACGTCATGGAGATTATGACCCTTGAACTGAGGCTTTGAAAGATGGTAGGAACAAGACCAGGAGGAAAGGGAGGTCATCTGAGGTGAGGGTGGCAGTGTGGTGCCCTTGCACTTAGTAATTATTTAATAATTAATGGATTGAATGGAAGTCAGCCATGAAACTGGGCAGAGGAGGGGTATGCATGGCATGCTTCGGGAAAGGTATAGAGACTTGCCAGGTTGAAAAAGAGAATGTGACCAGGAATGTGGAGAATAAAAATGGCGGAGGTCAGGTGGAGCCAGGCTAGAGAGGGCCCTGAATGCAGTGATAAAAGTTTGGCTTTGTTCTTTTGGCAGTGGGATGGTTGAGTGGGAATTTGTAAGGCGGAGAGGTCATATGTTAGCAGGGTAAGCCTGATGTCACTGTGAAAAATGAATTGGAGCAGGAAGAAGTAAAGAATTAGGCATATTAAAACAGCTGAGTCTCTGATGATTCAGGAGGCATTTCAGGATCTTGTTGTGCCTCTGGGCCAACATCCTGAATGTGCATTAGAATTGTATTAGGTGGACAAAAGTTCTGGCTCATAGGATGGTTTAGGAGGTGTTACTGGTGTTTACTGACTCTAGGCTGATTCTGCATCCCTGATTACCTCTTTTCAGAGCTCCTGGCTGGAATTTAAGAACAAGGTTTTCTCCAGAAGTGATCAAGGGTCATATCTGGAGTAAGTACAGGCACTAGAGGAAATGGATTGGGGGCTGAGAGCAAGGTAAATGGGAGGGAATAGTAAAGGAACCATTGGATGGGATGACTTCTAAGACTCTTCATTGCTCTGATTCTCCAATTCTAAAAGGACAGAAAGGAGCTTTGAGGAGCTCGGTAAACTGATGGCAAGAAAAAGAATTCCCTGGAGAGAATATGATCAAAGAAGAGAGAACCCTGGGGAGGCCGGGGCTCCTGTATGTGGGAGAGGGGCTAGCCAAGAAAACCAGGCACAGCAGAACTAAGGGAAAGAGAGGCTTGTACTCGGCATCAGCCTCTGAGTCCCCAGCCACCAGTCTTCCCTTCTGAGGTCACTCTCTCCACTGGATGTGCCCGGGACACTCCCCCCATTGCATTGTAGGCCTCTAGAGGGCAGGGGCTGTGTTTAGACTTTCTTTGCATCCAGAGCACTTTGCAGAGTGCACGGGGCAAGTGCTCATGGGAACTTGCTGATTGAGTCTTTGATTGTCAGGATCATCCAGGCCTGTGCCAAGGTAAAGCGGCAGCTTTGCTCCATGTACCGAGTCTACTTCTTGAGCCTAGCCCCTGGAGGGGGAGGGCCCTGTCTCCCCCAGAGCCTACAGAACCACGCCCAGAATGTCATCCAGTGAGTAGTAATGGTATGGGGAGGTGCCTAAGTCTTGGCTGGTGCCTCCAGCCACCCTCTTCACCTGTGCTTCTGCTTTCCTCTGTCAGAGACATGCTGGTGGACTGGAAGGACTTTGTGATGGTGAAGAGTCAGAGAAACACCACTTTGGTGTCATATCCTGTCTAAGTAAGGGGGAACCAGGAAAGAAGCACCATGTTTATGGCATTTCTTCCATTTAGTCTCTCAGAGGAGCCTCCAGGTTTTAAATGACACTGTGTACATGGCCTTTTCTCATTATCCCACTTGGATTCAACAAGCATGTTTGAAGGGCTTCCTCACTCAGGGCCAGACCCTTCACTATTGCTGGCCATATGGGGAAAACCTAAAACATTCTTTGCCCTCAAGCAGCAGCGGTGAGGTAACCTGTATGTACATAATAGGCATGTATTAAATATGTGCAAAACAAACATTAAGTAAACTTAGCAGAAAGAAGACCTGAATTTGAATCCTGCCTCAGATACCTAAAAGTGAAATACTTACACACATACATATATAAAATGTAGATAATGTGGATTATTTGGATATCTCGAGTAGTGTGCGTATATATTAAGTATATAGAGAGAGATATTGAGAAATTGAATATATATGGAGAGAGAATATTGAGTAGATATACATATAAATATACATGTATGTATATTTATGAATATTGAATATATTTGTTGTTGCTCAGTCATTTTTTTAGGCATATCTGACTCTTTGTGACTCCATTTGGGGTTTTCTTTCCAGAGATAATGAAGGGTTTTTCCATTTCCTTCTCTGGCTCATTTTGCAGTTGAAGAAATGGAGGCCACCAGGGTTAACTGACTTATCCAGGATCACACAGTTACCAAGTGTCTGAGGTCTGTTTTGAACTCAGGTCCTCCTTTCTCCAGGACTCTGTTTACTGGGCCACACGACTGTCCCCACTGAGAATATTACATAGATATGTCCATCTAATATATAGGGGAAAATATATGTGTGTGTACACCTATAGATATACTCCTTATTATTAGCAGCTGGGAAGAGGCCATGAAGAAAGACCTTCCTAGGATGTCATTTTTGAGCTGACGCTAGCCAATGGGCAGAGGTGAAGAGGGGGAGTCCGAGGGCCTGGTGGAGACTAGGGCACAAGGTCTCTGGTTATTCACCCCAGGGAGCATCAGACATTTCCCTGTCTTTTTGTGTGAGAAGTTTTAGGAAGACAAACCCTTCGGAGAGCATCCCTCATGTAAAGGGCCAAGAATTAGAGGAGCCTGGGGGAGGCTTCTGGTCCCAGCTCTTCATTCCTAGAGGAGGGAGCAGAGGCCGAGGAAGGGGAGCGATTTTCATTTTCTCACATTCTGTCCCTCGGGAGTGGCAGAAGCTTTAGACTGTGCCATCCTGGATCGCAGGGCCCGGTTTGCCTTTCTTTGTATCCCGGCAGATGAAAGACAGACCTGAGAGCCTCTGTCTCCTCCCACCTTTGGTGATGGCCCAGTGAGTAGAGGATTTTTCCTGGGATTGTCCCTGGGGCCAGGACTAGAACCTCCTTAACTCTGGCCTTCACTTACCTGGAAGACTTCCCAGGGTTGGTGCATTTCATCTATGTGGATCGCATGACGGGGCAGATGGTAGCCCCCTCCCTCAACGTCACAGAGAAAACGACCTCAGAGCTTGGCAAGGGACCCCTGGCTGCCTTCGTCAAAACCAAGGTAACCCCAATGGCTTCTCACTTTCTATTGCTGCTCCTGAATATCTGAAATCCTGCCTGGGATGGCCACTATCCAGTTCCTCAGCATCTTGAGGGGGAAGGGGGAGAGGGATTGAGATGGAAACAGCCTCATGCTAGACATGAAGGACTGCAAATGTCCAGCCTGTCTTGAGGACAGGACAGTCACTCCCAATCTCAAGGCTGGTCCCTGCTGAGGGCCCCCAACACTCCTTTCCCACCTCCACAACTTTGCACCAGCAAGCCAGCTCCATCCTCACATCTAAATGCAGCCTTCCCTGAGCTTTCCCACGACTTGTGCTCTCCCCCTCAAACTACTTTACATATAACTATCCACATTGTACTGATTTGTATTGATTCCCTTCCTACTTACTCTGTATATAAAGAGGAAGCCTAGAGGAGTTGGGATAGAGGAAGGGAGGGAATAAGCACTTAGGTAGCACCTGCTGTATGCCAAGCTCTGTCTTAAGCACTTTACTAATGTTATCTCATTTGATCCTTACAATAGCCCTGGGAGGCAGCTGCTATTATTATCTCTGTTTTACAGCTGAGAAAATGGGGCAGAGAGAGCTTAAGTGACATGCCCAGGGTTACACAGTTAGGAAGTATTTAAAGGCAAACTTGAACTCAGATCTTCCTGACTCTAGTATTGGCCCTCTGCCTCTGGGCCACCAGATCTAGTGAATAGAGAGCTGCACTTAAAGCTAAGAAGAGGAGCTGGATTCAAATCCTAGCTTATATATTAGCTTAATGATATTAGAGGAGGAACTAAACTTCTCTCTACCTCAGTTACCTCATTTGGAGACCATGACCTCTGGGCAGCATCCAAACAATCAGAGCTGCCCTAGTCAGGACAGCCTTGCTGGAGCAAATGGTCTCCCTCATTGGAGATGTTCAGGTCAACACCTTAGAAGGGCTAGAAGGAAAAGAATAACTAAAGACAGATTGATTTTAGCATAGATTTTCACATGATCTTTACAGGTGTTGTTGGATTAGATTTCAGGAGGTGTATTCCATTGGGTTTCTTTATAAGTTTTTGTTCAGCATCCTGATTCAAAAGAAGCTCTTTCATGATCTTATTCCTCTGTCATGCATTTCTCCTACATGTAGTTACATTTTTATCCTAATAGTAGCAAACATGCATCTCCTCTCAGAGATATAGCAGCTGGCCATTACTATCCCCACCAAGGCCACCTCATCTCTGATGGCCACTGCCATAGCCAAGCATGTGTCAGTAAGACAAAAACAGCCAGATGGTGTGATGGACAGAGTCTGAGGCTTGGAGAGTTCAGACCTTCCCTCCTTCCCCTCCCTTGTACCGCTTCCTAGCTGTGTGACCCGGCACTTCTTTCAGCCTTAGTGCCCTCATCTTTAGATAGCAGCTACTTATTGTCAGGCTCAGATGAGATAATCTGTGTCAAGCACTTTGTAAACCTTTAAGCACAACATCGGTGTTAGAGGTGATGATGGAGGTAGGAAAAGTGATGGTGGTGATGATGATGATGATGATGCGAGATCACTCATTCTCTGAACTGGGCAATTATGGGCCACAATGGGTCAGCTGGCCCTACCCACACTAACCAGTTTCTTCCATTTCAGAGGTGACTCATGACTTCCTGGAATATGATCAGGAGTGATCACAGTTGATCCTTTGTAGTTATAAAAAATATAATGTGACTTTAAAATGTCACTTAATGTACATATTTTTCATTTGTTAAGGTTTGCTAAAAACCAAATGACTCATTAAAATAATGTCATTTTCTGAGACTTTTTTGCAATGATAAAAGCAAGAGAACAATTGAGACCAAAAAAAAAAAAAAAAAAACCAAAGAAAGAAAATCAAAACATTAACTAAAAGAAGCAAGCCAGGACTAGGGAGGATTATAGTCTAGCTTGGTCAATTCTCTCATTTCTCCTTTTCCACAGGTCTGGGCTTTAGTTGCTCTGGCCCGACGATATCTCCAAAAGGGCTACACAACTCTAACGTTTCGAGACGGCGACTACTACTGCTCCTACTTCCTGTGGTTCGAGAATGAGTTGGTGTGTATACCTATTCCTCTAGGAACAGAAAAAAGATGTTTATGTAGCTATGTGAGATGTTTTTCCCAAAACATTTTCCATTTTTGGTCTCATTTTAATTTCATAGTGGCCCTGGGAAAATGGAAGACCAGTTAGGTTATTTGAATTAGAGCATGGGGCACATTAGGTCAAAATAGAGTAATGCCCCCTTAGCTATGCTTTCTGGCTGCAATCTATGTCCCTGCTTCAACCCAGCTGTCTCCCAAAATATGCCCTAAGTTAAGATTTGGGGGAGGAGGCAGGAGAAGCTGTACCCAGCTTCTTGCATGGATGAGTCATCTTCAGTACCAAAAAGGAACATTCAGAACAGAAACTACTGATGTCAGGTGACATCAACTTCATAGATGAAAGGTGGCACATCATTATTCCCCTTTTCAAGTAGGTAATGTGAAGAATCACAAGATTAAATTGTCCCAGGTTACTTTGTTAGTTAGGGGTAAATTTGAGACTCTGATTTACCTGATCTGTGTTCTTTTCACAAGGCCACACTGCCTTCAGCAGTATTAAAATATCTAATGAAGTCTTACCTCTATATTTTCCCTGCTTTCTTTTTCTGTCACTTCCTTTTTCTAATTCTCCTTTTTTTCTGGCTTTTTTCTTTAATTTTCCTTTTATTCATGTGCTGTTTTTTCTTTTTATTCCAGCTCCCAAAGAGCCTTCACTTCAACCTCCAGCACTCACTTGAACCTGTTGTTGCTTCTATTATCCAAACCTTTTACTCACATCTGCCTTTCCTTTTCTATGCCAGTAACTATTGACTTCCCCCTGGACTATCCCCAACCACAATAGTCATCCTTTCTGACTCCTTCCTCCCCTCCTGTCACAGGAGAGCTCTGGATCAATCAGTGCATAAGGTAATAGTTGGTAAAAAAAAAAAAAAAAAAAATTACAAAAGAGATTGTAAAAGTTTTGGCATAATAACTGAGAAGTTGATTCTAAACCTTATTTTTATCTGCTCAAAACATCAGAAATTATACCAAATAAAGTAAATTTAAAAAAAGAAAGAAAGAAAAGAAAAATTAAATTCACAGACCAAAATATTCCAGTCCAAATTACCTGAAACTACTCAACAATAGAAAAAAAAATGAAAGTAAAAGCTAGAAGGACTATTCCAAATTCTCAAATTCCCACTTTGTGTAGACCTTTACTTATTAGGGAGAAAGAAAAATTGTTAGAAAGGAAAGACAACAAATTTTTTAAATAGTATTTTTTTTCCCAATTACAAATAATTTTTAGCATTCATTTTTACAAGATTTTTAGTTCCAAATTTTTCTTCCTCTCCCTCTCCTCCCTTCTTCCTAAAATGGTAGACAAGTTCATATGCGTTATATATGTGCTGCCATATAAAATATATTTCTATATTAGTCACAGTGGTGAAAAAGAAACAAATTAAAAGGAAAAAAAACATAAAAAACAATAAAGTGGGAAAAAAATGTTTTGATCTGCATTCCTAGTCCATCAGTTCTTTATCTGGATAAGGATAGCATTTTCCTTCACGAATCCATTGTTATCCATTTATATTGCTAAGAAGAGCAGAATCATTCATAGTTGATTATCACATAATATTGCTGATAATTGTATACAGTGTTTTCCTAGTTCTACTCATTTCATTTTGCATCAAATCTTACAAGTCTTTCCAGGTTTTTCTGAAATCTGTCTCATTTTTTGTTGCTCAATAATATTCTTTTACATTCACATGCTACAGCTTATTCAGTCATTCCCCAATTGATGGGCATCCCCTCAGTTTCCAATATTTTACCACTACATAAAGGGTTACTATAAATATTTTTACACAGGTAGGTCCTTTTCCCTTTTATATGATCTCTTTGGGGTACAATTCTAGTGGTATTGCTGGATCAAAGGGTAGATTCATATCCTTTGACCATTTATCAATTGGGGGATTCACTTATATTCTTAAAAATTTGATTCAGTTCTCTATATATGAAAATGAGGCCTTTATCAAAGACATTTGCTGTAAAAATTTGTTCCCCAGCTTTTTGCTTTCCTTCAAATCTTGGTTACATTGGTTTTATTTGTGCAAAAGCTTTTTAATTTCATAAAATCAAAATGTTCTAATTTATATTTGGCAATATTCTCTATCTCTTCTTTGGTCATGAACCTTTAATTCATTTAATTTCTCCTTCAAGAATTTGGATGCTATACCACTTGATCCATATATATTTAGTATTAATATTACTCATCGTCTTTGGTATCTTTTAGCAAGATGAAATTTCCTTCCTTATCTCTTTTAATTAGATCTATTTTTACTTTTGTTTTGCCAGAGATCAGGATTGTTACCCCTTCTTTTTTTTTTTTACTTCAGCTGAAGCATGCATCCAGTCTTAACTTTACTCTATGTATGTATGCCTCTCTGCTTCAGGTATGTTTCCTGTAAATAATATTGTAGGATTATGGTTTTTGATCCATTCTGCTATTTACTTCTGTTTTATAGGAGAATTCATCCCATCCATATTCACAGTTGTGTATTTCCCTCCATCCTATTTTTCCTCCTGTTTGTTCTTTCTCTCCTTCCACCCCTTTCCTCCTCAACATTGTCTTGCTTCTGGCTGCCACTTCCCCTGATCTGCCTTCTCTTCTGTCAGTCTCTTTCCCTTCTCCCCTCAACTTTTACTTAACTTTTCCTGTTGTATAAAATAGACTTCTGTATTCAGCTGATTAAACTTATTATTCTCTCTTTGGACCAATACTGATGAGAATAAGGTTCAAGTGATGTCCATCACCCACCCTCCCATCTTTCCCTCCACTATAATAGTTTTTTTGTTCCTCTTCATGTGAAATAATTTACCCTATTCTATTTTTTCCTTCTGTACACAGTGCATTGCTCTTTCTCATCCTTTAATTATTTCTTTATGTCATTCCCTCAAACCCACCTTATATCTGTACCCTTTGTCTATGTATCTTCCTTCTAGCTAATTAGTGATATCATTTTAAAGAATTACAAGTATCATCTTCCCATGTAGGAATGTAAACACTTCAGATCCATTGAATCCCTTATATTTTTCCCCCTTTTCCTTTTGAGGCTTCTCTTGATTCTTGATATAGATCAGATTTGTTTTTTTGTTCACTTCTGATCTTCTTATGAAAGCTTGAAATCTTTCTATTTAATTGAATGACCATTTTTTCTCTTGAAATATTGTGTTTAATTTCTTCAGTAGATGATTCTTGGTTGTACTACTAGCTCCTTTGCCCTGTAGACTATTATGTTCCATTATCTCTGATCCTTTAATGTAATAGCTTCTAAGTCCTGTATAATTTTTTGATTATGGCTCCTTGATATTTGAATTGTTTCTTTCTGGCCACTTCCAATGTTTTTTCCTGCAGTTTGGCTATAATGTTCCTTGAAATTTATTTTGGGATCTTTTTCCTGACATGATTGGTGGATTCTTTCAATACTTATTTTGCCTTCTGGTTCCAGGATTTCAGGACAGTTTTCCTTGATGATTTCTTGAAAGATGCTGTCCAATTTTAATTATGGCTTTCAGGTACTCCAATGATTCTGACATTGTCTCCCCTGGATCTATTTTCCATGTCAGTTTTTTTCCAATAAGGTATCTTAGATTTTTTCCCATTTTTTCCATTCTTTTGAATGAAACCAGCTGAGGCTGGTGGGGATATTTCTGTGTTTGCCAGGACTATATGTGATAGTCTGGACACTGGAGGCTTCCTGTTTGCCCACGGCTATACTGGTAAACATGGCAAGGCCTGCTGGCTGCCTGTTTGCTTAGGCTTGGAGCTATGCTGAAGCATGTGCTGGTTCTCAGAGCTGGAGTCTTACCATTCTCCTGGCTGTGTTGAGGCATTTAGGGGGTCCTGGTGTTGGCATTTGCCTGCTCCACCACGCTGGGGCTCTGGATCTCTGAGGTGGGCTTGTTGCTGCCTTGCTGGGATGCTTTCTGTCCTGGACTGTGTTCCTTTTTTACCTAACACAGCCCTTTCTTGATGATCTTCTAACTTTCTCGGGCTAAGAGATTGTTTTACTCCATCTTTTTTCTGGCTCTGCTATTCCAGAATTTATTTTGGAGCACTGTTTTATGATTGCTGGTAGGCGAATATGGACGAGTTACTGAGATTTATTGCTTTCTTCACCATCTTGACTCCCAGAAATCTGGAAAAAACTATTTGTTCGGCACATTTACTAAGCACCATGAACTCTGCTAAATGCTGGAGATACAAATACAGTAAGATAGTCCATGAGGGGAAAAGTTTGAAGGCAAAAAACAGAGGTACCTCTGGGGCATTATGAGTGGCAGATGGTCAATCTCATTTTTTTTACATGAGGAAGTATCCTTTGGTGAAAGGGCTCTGCTATTCAAAACCTCTATGTTACATAGTCCCTAGCTTCTCATTGCACCAGTTACTCATAGCATTTCTGTCCATATCTCCTGGTCCCTTCTCACAGCTCTTCTGGTCTTCTTTAGGGGCACAAATTACAGGCAATCGAAGTGCCTGTCCTCTCAGATGACTCAGCTCCTGTTGGGGTACTTGGAGGAGACTACTACAGGTAACACCCTTCCAAATTGTAGTGCAAAGGCTAGTTTTGGAGAGGCAAACTGGGGGGAGAAAGTTGGGGGTGGGGAGGAGAGAGAGTGAGAGAGTGTGTGTTTGTACACATATCTGTCTTAGGAGCATGCACCCACACATAGATAAATATTCAGACAGGTACACATACACATGTATATAAATACACCCATATTCCTGGAATTGGAGAAAGAATAACTTTTCTTCCATTAGGAAAGTACCTGGTTTGGAGAGCTAGAAATCCTATTGTAAGGGTGGCTAGATGTCAGCCTTCACCAAAACAGCAGCACATAACAACCCAGTTAGGATGGCACCTACCTGTGAGGCCACAAAGGGAGCTTCTCCCTCTGACCCTGTGCCATTCCAGCAGGTACCACTCATTCTACCAAGCTCTGACTATAATATAAGACATGTCTGGACCTTGGAAGGTTCTGTTTCATGTGGAATTAGTGCTGGAATCCACAGGATAAAAACCTCTCTGAAGGAAGGCACCTGTTACTGTAGAAGAGCTAAGGGAGGAGCAAGTGCAGCTCTGATGGGTGGCAGCAAGCTCAGGAAACCTGAGGCAGAAATCCTCACTAAATTGCTGCAAACCTTGTCCTTCAAGTGAGAGGGCCTGTGGCTTGGAGAGCATGATAGGTCAGCATTACCCTGAAGGAAAACTGGGCTGGATCTGGACCTTTGAGAGCAGCCATCCCCTATGGGATCCAGCCCTCAACCAATGGGAAAGTAAGTGCTTCTTTCTGAATCACATTCTCTTTTACCCCATCTCCTAGGAAGCTTCTGCGCTACTATAGCAAAAACCACACAGGAGAAGTGGTAAAATGCTACGAATTGATGACCATCCATCTCTCTGTCCTTGCAGTGGACATAGTAGTCCAGCAGGCAAGTGAGCTGGCCCGGCAGCTATGGGAGTTATCTCATATCCCCTTACTTTAGGAGACTGGACTGTTCTATGACTCTTGGTTTTCACAAGACATTTATTTTGTCCATTCCACATTTCCCCATTTGAGGACTGCCCGAGGTCCCCAGACGCTCCCCACCTCAGGTTCTCAAACTGTCCAGTGATGCAGATCACAGCTGATACCTGCCTTCCCATCCATCTCATTTGTACAAAAGTGGCCTCCTACTAAGTAATAGCCCCAGGGCAGCAGGATAAAACCTCCATACCCACATGTTCCTGAGAAGCCCTCCTCTAGCCAAGGAATACATGGCACACGGTGGCCCTTCTAAGCCACAAAGATTCCACTTTGTGTTTCAGAGGATAGGTTGGGAGGCAGAGGCAGAGGCTGGGCTTCCATATTGTGTCCTTGAAAGTCCCAGGGATTTTGACATCAAAATTCAAAGCCACTAAACCTAGGAGCCGCCTTTCCTTATCTTCCCCTAGCAGAGAGGGGAGGAATTACTAGCACCCAATAACCAGGGGAATGGGACCTTGACTCTCCATTAATTAAAGCACTTATTTTTCCTGTTTTTCTTCACTGGATTGCTTCTTAACCTCTCTCACAGGATGGGAGAGAAGCGCTTGCCCAAGCATTTGAGTTTCCTTTCTCTGCTTCCCCAAATCCAAGCTGTCTTTTTGGCCTATTTTATGATAAAGGGGTGGAGGGCTTAATGTGAGCCCATGTCCTGTACAATGGGCAGTTCCTAAAACCTTGTCAGTATGTAGACTGGGACTCAGTGCTTCTTGATTTCTAGATAAATGTAAAAGGTGAAGGGAAGGAGAAAGGAAGGACTGTTTGTTCTATTAATGATAGTCTATTGAATGGATTGTCTGTCTTCCATATATGCAGTTTATACTCCAGAACCTCAATAAAAATAATAGGAAACAAGAAACCAAATTCTGGGTCTTCTGCAGATCTTAGAAAAGGAAAGAGGTTGAATTGAATTAAAAAGACATTGGCAGAAATAAAATAGTAAGTTCTGTAAATTACCTTATTTCTGCTTTGTGCATTGTATACCTTCCAACCCTACCGTAACCTTCTCATTTCTGGGCACACACAAGTCCACAAAGGACTGTAGCCACTGAGGAGATTTGAGCAGCTCTGGGTGTCCTGGCCCCGGGTGACCAAATTTCAGAGTTGCCATGTGCCAGTGGACCCCTGCAGCACACAGGACAATCCAGATGGAGGTCCTTTCCCTAGGATGAAGTAGCACTGGCTTTAAAAGCACATCAGATAACCTCAGCCAGAGCCAGAGAAAGCTAGGGCTCCCAGAAAACACTGAATACTTTGGGTTAACATTTGCTATTTTGAGTCCATCAGGCAAACCTTGAACTATGAATCTGCATTCCTTAAGGCTTTTCAGTTTGCCATCCCTTGGACAATAGCACAGTAAGTCAGTCTAGATCATTTAAATAAGAATGTTAATAATCCTACTGAGGAGCTAGGCAAATTGCTAAGCACCAGTGTTCCAGGGATGCAGCATTTATAATGTGCCTGTGGGCTTCCTTCCTTCTAATGGGTGCAGAGATACAGCATATTTCATTACTTATTCAAACATGCAAGAGTTATCTCAGAAACCCGGGTCTAACTTGTAAAGGAAACATACTGGAAAACTGACAGTTCAATTACAGAAAGAAAGGAGAAAAAAACCTAATTTTCCTCTCATGGCTTTTGGCAATATTAGGGTATCCAAAAAGAATCTGGGATGGAAAATCTGTCCACACAGGTCCCTGCAGTTTCATAATGAACTCCAGTCCAATCAGCTGCAGAATTCTAGCAGTTTTACCTCAATGCCATCTCTAGAGTCATTCTCTTCTCCACTCATGCTCAAATTTCTGTCAGCATTGGCCTGAATAAACTAGTCTGCCTGCTTCCATTCTCTCCTAATTTCCAATCCTTTTTTTACTCAGCTGTTCAACTTCTAACTGTTGTCATCCACCTGCTCAAAGCTCCTCAGTGGTCTTTTACAGTTTTTTTGTTGTTATTGTTTCAACTGTTCCCTTTTTTAAAATGCACAAACTACAAAAAAAAAAAAAAAAAAAAAAAAAAGAGTTGTTTTGTTCCTACTTCATTAAATTTAATGTTACTTTTAAAAAGACAAACTGTACATAATGGGAGTTAAAAGTTTTTTAAAATAAAATCTCACATTCTTTATAATGTATTAAAGTGGTTGTCTTTGGTGATGCTTAAAATCAAAATTAAAATATGAAACAGTCAGTGGCTCCCAAGTATCTTGAGTATGAAGTAACTCCTCCCTCCACAAACTAGACCCTCCAACATCACCAGAAATTGTTTCCCACTCTCATCCTAGACACTTCCAATTCACCCAAGGCATGCTGGGGAAAAGAAATTTGTCTCTTTAGCAAGGTTCCAACAAAAAAGGTAGGGAAGGGGATCAAGCAAATTGAGATGAGAACAGGGCAGGCTAAGGGCAGATCTGCCCATCCCACACACCCAGAATGCCCCCTCTCTTCTTTCAAGGCTTCCTTCAGGTGCCACCTTTTCCATGAATCCTTCCTCACTTTGTTTCTCCATCTTCTTCCCACTAAAACCAAGGCCTCCTTACATTATTTAAGAGGACTTTGTCCAAGTCTCCCATTCCTGTCGGTCTACTTTGTACCATAATTATGTATGCTAATCTGGCTGTGTCAGCCATGTCCTTCGAATAGAACTTTAATTAAGGGTTAAGTTTTGAGCCAAGAAAGGAGGTAACATAGTATTTGGTTGATTAAAATTTTATTGGCAAGAATACTCATCAGGAGCATATGTACTCTGGCCACCTAACAGATGAATTCCCTAGCGTGCATCGAGTCCCAGGGTGGGCTTCTGCCAGGAGCCAGCTGCCTTCCAACATGGCTTAACATTCACTTGGATGGCTGATGGTTAGGGATGTTAAACTCAGCCCACCCCCTCCTCTGAAGATTCTGCCCTTAATCTACCTCAGGAGCTGCAAGGTGACCCAGTATAGTTTCTAGCATGATTGGGTGGGGGGAATGGAGTAATGTAGAACTCATCCCCTTCCCAACAATAACTAGCTAGTATGATCCTAGGAGATGATGGACAGATAACAGGCAAGGAGGCAGCAAAACAAAATACTGAAGCACCCCCACGCCTTTATGAAGAAAAACACGAACATTCTCTTTGGTGGAATTGGGCCAGTTTTCTATTGGCCAGCCAAAGACTGGCCACACGCCTGTCCGAGTCTTGCAAGAGACAGTCATTCCTTAAAAGCAGAAAGGGAGACATGTAGAGAATCGAGGACAAGAAGCAGCTTCAAAGAGTAGAGAGAAATTTAACCCTGACGGGTAAAATTCTATCTGTGGAGAGGAACAGGTCTGGGGAGCCCAGGTGGCAGGAAGAGAAAGGACACTGGCCCTGAAATACTAGAAGCATGAGTTTCCACACATGTCTTACACGTGTATGCCTTATTACCAACATTCTAAATTTGTGCACGCCATTATACCTTGTCTGCCATGTGTCTTTGTGGAAAAGTTCAGGAAAGGATTGGAGGGAGAATGTTTTGTAGCTACTTATAATGCAATCTTTTTGGAGGGTGGGGAGAATGGCAAGTGGAATTAAGTGGTTTACCCAGGGTCATCCAGCTGGTAAGTATCTAAAGATTTGAACTCGGAGACTCCAGGGCCAGTTATGTCTTTGGACTGTGCTACTTAGCTGTCCCTTTACGTGCAGTCTTAATGCCTTTGCCTTGGGTTATTTGTACTTTCTATTTACTCGCTTAGTTCTCTTGGCAGGATCATGTGAACTATAGTTTTAGGGGTAGAGACCCACAGAATATTTTTTAATCAGAGAGTAGTCACATCCTAGGGATCCAACCCACACACCTCTGAGTGGCACATTGTGAAGGTAACAAATGCCATTCTAAAGGTGTGTTTCAGCCAAAGCTGTACTCCCAAAATGCTAAGAAAAATTCTAACAATTTTCTAATGGCGTTCCTAAAGGGTGTGCTGTTTGATTACATTACAAACAAGCCAGTTCGGATGCAAAATTATAAATCTATTAGATTTCAAATGTATAGCCCCTCAAACTTAAGGTTCATCATGGACCCTGAATGAAGGTCCTATCTGGAAAAAATGAAGGACAGAAGCACACACAGAAAGAGCAGTTTCAGCAAGTGAAAGTGTGTTTCATACTAGAAAGTAGGAGAAAGCATGAAGCAAACACGATCTGTTGAAAATATACTGCATAGTGTCTCTGCTACATCTGTATCCTAAAGAAATCATAAAAGGGAAAAGGACCCCCCTTAGCAAAAATGTTCATGGCAGCCCTTTTTGTAGTCTCAAGTAACTGGAAACTGAGTGGCTGCTCATCAGTTGGGGAATGGCTGTTATGGCATATGAATTTTATGGAATATTGTTCTATAAAATATGAACAGGCTGATTTCAGAAAAGCCTAGACTTACATGAACTGAGCATGAGCAGTGAAGTGAGCAGAACCAAGAGAACATTTTACACAGTAACAAGATTATGCAATGATCAACTGTGTGGTGGCTCATTTCAACAGTGAGGTGTTTCAAGGGAATTCCAATAGACTTGTGATGGTGAGCACCATCCACATCAAGAGAGAGAACTGTGGAGACTGAATGTGGATCAAAACAGTATTTTCACCTTTTTGTTGTTGCTGTTGTTTTGGTTCTTTTTTCTTTCTCATGGTTTTCCCCATTTTGATTTAATTTTTTTTGACGGGGGCACAGCATGACAAATATGAAAATATGTTTAAAAGAATTGTATATGTTTAACCTACATGGTATATTTGCTATCTTGGGGAGGGGGAAGGGAGGAGGAAATGGAGAAAATTGTGGAACACAATGTTTTTCAAGAGTGAGAAAACTATCTTTGCATGTATTTGGAAAAATAAAATACTATTAAAATAAAAGATATATAAGAAAATATACTGCAAAGCTTACAGAGGTTAGAAGGGCCAAAGTTCATGGGCTGCTACATTACATGCAATCATATCAAAATCCCCCCCCCATTGCTCTTTGAATGCAGAAATTGCTATTTTTTCATCTTTGTATACCTGTATATGATCCAAGCACTTATCATAGGGATCTACAGTGGGCTTAGATGGAAATGAAATATATCTTTATTTTCACTAATTTCTAACTGAAACTTAGCAATTCAGGCAATAAAATATTATTCTGGAAACTTCATCAGACTGCCCAAGGGGCCATGACCCAAAAAAGGTTAAGAATTCCCTGTTCTGTGGGCTCTGTGAGTAAGTCTGCTGAAGGGGTCCATCCTCAGTCTTGTCTCATTCATTTTTTATCAGTTACTGGGATGAAGATGTGGAAGGCATGTTTATCAGACTTTCAAATGACAGAGCTGGAAGAGATGCTATTTTAGATAATGGAATTGAGGGGAGATATACAATCTTGCAGTGTCATCACTGGCATGGGGCACTGCTGGTGAGGAAACCCCCTGCCCTGTGCAGACCTGTAATTCTTCTGTTTACATCATCTTAGAAAATTCTCTGGGTCTCAGGCCGAAATTTGTTTTGCATGTCCACACATGTATAATGCTAATTTATAATTTACTCCATTTTGCATCTGCTGCTCTGCCTGATTTCACCTCCACTCAACAAGATGGCCCTCCTAGATTAAGCTCATCTATTCTGAACTGACCACCTTGCTCCTAACTCAAACCTCTCCCCTCTAACTGGAGGGCTGGAAGATGGAACACCAAAGTCCTCCCAATGCCTTCTTTTATAGAGGGTAGAAATTGGACTCTCAGATCACTGCATTTTGCCTCTACTTCCCTCCCTCATTTCATTTCTACAGAACAAGATTCCCCCCCCCCCCGGCCAATTAGCCCCTGACATCCCCTCTCTTTTTTCCTGCCTTCTTTGCTATGCTGTTTTTCCCTTTAGATTGTAAACTCCTAGAAAGCAAATATTTCTTTTTATTAATTGCATCCCTAGCACTTACCTTAGCCTGGCACTTAGTAGATACTTAATAAATGTTTATTGGATTGGTTTTTATTTCTCTTGCTTTCTCAATTAGAAATATGATACAAAGATAAAAAGGACTCAGGAGTGTATGAAGTAACTTGATGTACTTACAATTCTTCCAAGAAACAGTTATCTATACTTAGGGACAATCTCTGGATGGAGCCGCACTTATAGAGGTGGGAATGAGCCTTTATTTCCTATCCTGAAGTGCAAGGTCCCTCCCTTGACACCCCCCCCCCAATTGTCTAGGGATGACAATTGGGTCCTCCCATCGCATGTTCCTTCTCCTTCATCATATAACCTATGTTCAAAAATGGGAGAAAACTCTTCCTTTGGGGAGAAGTTAATTAACTCAGTGCTTGCCATTAACCTTTCACCCCTTCTTGTTTAGGGGTGATTTTTATCAGTTTATCAATTCAATATCAATTCAGGCTCAATATATTGTTTTGTATAACTAACTTGGTTAGCTGACATGATCTTTATCCTTGTCCCTATGTGGAAATACAATTCTACAGGTTGTTCCCAGGTTGGGGTAGGGAGGAAAAGAATTTGGAACAGAAAAGAAAGTTTCCTAGGACTCTGAGAAATTAAATGACTTGCTGAAAGTTATATAGTCAGTATGGATCCAAGATAGTATTTGAACCCAGGTCTTCTGGACCCTGAAACAGTCCTGTATTCTCCACTACTTCTCTTAACAACAAAATAAAGAAAATTGACTCAGTAGGCTAGAACACTGACATGGAACTAATTATATTCAACTAAACAAGGACAAATTGACTCAAGTTTTGAATGCTAAGCCATCAAGCCCTGCTAGGTCCCATCAAACTGGAAAAGCTTCCAGTGCAGAACTTATTGTCTGAGTCTAGAGGCTCATCACCACTGACTACTGGGGGAAGATTTGGGGGGAGCGGTTCTTTCTACTTCCTGAGCCATGGAGGGATTACATTGTGTATGAGTAAAGGGAGCATTGACCCTAACCGAATCATGGATCCCTGAAGTATTGAAAAAGTATATAGGGGGAAAGAGAGGATAGGAGAGAATTTGAAACTCAAATTTTTTTTTAAATAAATGCTAAAAGTGGTTTATACATATAATTGGAAAATATTTTTAAAAAGCACAAAATATCTAAAAACAATTACAAAATAAAAGATGACAGAAATTGAATTCGGCAACAACAACAGTATTATTTACCATTAATATTGTGATTTAAGGTTTGCAAAGCAAACCTCCTCACAGCAAACCTGGGAGGTAAGTATTGCTACCATCCTCATTTTAAAGATGAGGAAACTGAAGCAGACAGAGGTTAACTGGCCCAGACTTGCATCACACATTTCATTTGGGATTTTCTTGGCAACACTACTGAAGTGTTTTGCCATTTCTTCCTCCAGCTCATTTTACAACTGAAAAAATGGAGGCAAACAGGGTTAGGTGATTTGGCCAGGATCACACAGCTAGTAAGTGTCTGAAGCCAGATTTGAATTCAGAAAGATGAGCCTTCCTGACTCTAGATCTCTGTACTACCAAGCTACCCTCCTTAGGAAGGTAAGATGGTGGATAGAGAGCTGGAGTGGACTTTTTATACCATCTGTTCCACATCCTTAATAACTTGCAGGAATTAGGTTGGTTTCTTAGAAAAGAGAGTATCGAGGGAAGACATGATAGCTGTCCTCAAATATTTGGAGAGTTATTATATGGAAAAAGGAATTAACTTATTTGAGCTTCCAAAACTGGGACACACAATGGCAGCTTTGGCTCATGCAGGAATGTTGATTCATAAAATGATGGGACAGCAATACAGAAGTGATGCTGCCATTGTACATAGCACTTTGAAGTTTGTGAAGCTGCTTGATATATATTATTGGATCTTCATAACAATCCTGGGAAATAGATTCTATTCTTATAGGATGCAGGTGGTGAGATGGGAGTTCCCCCAAATAGTCTGCTATGTAAGCAAAGATAAGATGGCTTTCTAGTTTTGTTGAATGGGAATTGAAATTGATGGCTCTATCAACTGGAGAAAGATAGAATTATGTACATGAAAATAATGGAATATTATTCTCTAAAAAATGATAAACAAGCTGATTTTAGAAAGACTGGCAAAGATTTATATGGACTGATACTGAGCAAAACAAACAGAACCAGGAATACATTGTACACAGTAATAGCAAGATTGTGCGATGATCAACTATGAAAGACTTGGTTCTTCTTAGGGGTTCAGTGATCCAAGGCAATCCCAATAAATTTTAGATGGAAAACATCATCTGTATCCAGAGAGATTACTATGGAAACTGACTGAATGTAAATCAACACATGCACTTTTTTCCTTTTTCTTCTGTTTTTTTTTTCTCTCATTGTTTTTCCCTTTTATTCTGATTTTTCTCTCCCAAGATGATTAATAAGGAAATGTGTTTTTTAAAAATGAATGTACATGTATAATTAGAAAAGATAAATGAATGAATGAAATACAACTTTAAAAAGAAATTGATGGGTTCAAGGATCTTTTATTATTGCAGTACCATTGTGGGAAAAAAAAGTCTTTTTTAGACTTTCAAGTCTGTGGGCATTCCCACTTTATTGTCAATTACTTCTAGGCAATACTTATATTATTTTCTTCCTAACTGTGATCCACTGAATTGGAGGACTTGAGGAGGAAGCAATGATTGCTTGTGGGACAGGAATCTAGGGGAGCTGATTTTAAAGTGTGGGGTACTTTAGGTAGAATACTACTGTCAGAGTGTCAGAAGATATGAGAACATCTCACAACTGGATACCTACCACAGATCAAGAACTATGAAGAACAAAAGGGGGGAAGATGAGGAAGAAGCAGGATCCCAAAAGCATAGTGCAACTTTTCAATTTTGCCCATAACCCTGAGTCATGATAAAAGAAAATTACCCTTTTCTGAGCCTTCTTAGGTGGACTATGTTGCCTGTTCCAGGAAAAATATAAAGTGTATCACCCCCAGACCATTTTAACCTCATCCTATAAGGACAAAAGGAAAAAAGTTAGAAACAGAGTCTTGGATATTTTTGCAAGGATGATGGTTCTTTGGGGAAGATCTATATATGGTCCCCTTGTCCCTGGATTACATATCCTAGAAGATATTAGAAGTAAAAAAAAAAGAGAAACTTCTGAGGGGGATATATGTGAGGTGTGCAGGTCTCTGTGGGGAATGTTAGGAAGGAACTACATGGTGACAATGGGAAGCATCTTAAACCTAGCACCCCAGCCTGGGACAGCTCCTCACTCCACTCACCTGTAGACATGTGCAACCAGAGCTAAATTTTGGTATTGGCCATGGGGGAAGGTGATCCAAACAAATCACAAATGGAAGGCATGAAGTGATAGAGAAGAAAGCAGTTTGTGGTTAGCAGCACATACTGCCCTGCCCATAAGGACAAAAGGGAGCTTTGGGCTGCAGCAGGTGGCAAGTCACAGGTGCATCATTAACCTCCCCTCTTGCAGTAAGTGGAGATCAGAGACTTTTATTGGCTGAGTGAACTTACTCAAAAAACATGGTTTGCCTTGAAGCTTGGTTTGTCACATTTTATGATATAAATAGCTGCTTGAGTTTCCCTTTTTAAAAAAAAATTAATAAACCATTTAACCATGACTGAAATTTGTGAGGATGAAAGACACTTCAGACCAAAAAGGAATTAGTCAGAGGAAGCTGAGCCACTAAGTGACTAGACATGACTGGCAGGTGTAGTTCCCAGAAACATTGTGGTAAATGAAAGAATGATGGGTGACTACTCTGATCCTATTGGCTAGGAAAAGCAAGTTTTTACAAATGGCACAGTTAGGTGGTGCAATAAATAGAGTGCCAGGTCAGGAGGCAGGAAGACCTGAAATAAAATTCAGCCTCAGGTGCTTCCTCTCTGTAAATCACTTTCCCCTATTTGCCTCTATTTCATCTGCTAAATGAGCTAAAGAAGGAAATGGGAAACTATTCCAGTATTTTTTGCAAGGAAACCCTCCCAAGAAAGTTCAAAAAGAGTTAGAGAAAAACAACAACAAAAGGAGAACAGAGGCTACCTATTAACATTTCATTGTGAGAGCTGACAGATTTTCTTCCTTGGGTACAAGCTCCAAAGGTCTCTTTATTCTCAGCAGAGCAAACTACCTGAAATGGGATTATAGATAATATGTTGGCCTTGAAATCAGATCTGCCTTCTGTGCTAACAAGATGAGATAGTCTGGGAAAATTATTTCACTCTGTTTGCCTCAGTGTCCTATCTGTAAAATGGGGACAATAATAGCACCAACTCCTGGGTTTATTGTAATAATTATTGTGATAATTGTGACAATGTGATAAAATAATATAGAAAAAAAATCTCAGAACTTAAAGCACTGTATAATTGTGAGCTATTATTATTAAATCTCTTTTATTCTTTATGAAAAATCTATACCTAAGCAAACCAGAGTTTCTCCTTCTTAATGATAAACCGTAGCGAGGTAAAGCCATCTTCTGCCAAGTTAATGAGTAATCTCAACTCAGCTTTCACTTCATGGAGACCTGACAAAGCCACAATGAATGGAGGGGGAGAAAGGAAATCCAGGAAAGCCAATTCCCTTTGCAGGGATGGCCCAAAGCCAAATGTCAGGGCCAAGGCCTGGAAGAGCTGGATTTGGAGCTCCTCCTTCCTTCCTGCTTTTCTCTCTCTAGTCCCCCCTCCTCCTGCAACTAAGACAAAGTCCTGGCCCTTCCAGTGACTGCGCCTGGAAACTAGCTGGAGTTTAAAACAGCTGAAAATGATTGCCACAAATCAGAAGTTAGGAAGAGCTTTTGCCGTCTTTACCCACCTTTGCAGGAGACTGGCACACACTGCGGCTGGGGGCCACCTGAAGCCGGAATACGATGCTGTGATAATAGGAGCAGGTAGTGAGGGCTGCAATGGGGGCCTGGAGTGGGGAAAGCAAGGCCCATGAACCAGATGCTTTCTTTCCCTGATTTTCTTTCACCTTTAATGTGCAATAACCCTGTGCATGAGTCTGGAGAAGATAATCTGTGTTCAAAAGTCACTGGCCATTTTACTAAGACTTCACTGTTTTAGTTTCATATTCTTTGGAGTAAGAGGAGTGGGATAATCTGATTGACAGGGAGCTGGAAACTGAGACCAGCTGGCTTCTGTGTGGAAAGAACATTGAGAAGGAAGCCAGGAGTCCTGGATTCTCATCCCAGCCCTGCCATTAACTCAGTTTGTAACATTGGGTGGGTGGACTTATTCTCTTAAAGATTTGGGGGGATGAAACAGGGAGGTCTATGTTTCCAGGAGTGATTGCCATTTTAAAATACTTTTGGAAAAATTCCCCTCAAACCCGATGAGATGTTCCTAAGGAGGTCACAACAAGAGACTTCTGCTTGCCACGTGGGGCACGCTCACCCCCTCTCAAAGGATTTGCATCAGGGTTGCTAAGGAGTCTCCACCAACCCGCATTGTAGCATGAGTGTTGGATTTGGAGTTTAGAAGGTCTGAGTTCAAATTCCACATCTGCTATTTGCTAGCTTTGTGACCTTGTGCAAATAAATCCTTTTTCTTCTCTGTACTTGTTAAACATCCTTAAACTGAGGATGATACTACTGAGGTGTTTATCCCTCAGCATTATTATGACATTCAAATGAGGTAAGGTAAATAAAATATTTGGCAAATCTTAAAATGGGTGCAGTCAGATGGCCCAGATAAAGTTATCGATCTGGAGTCCAGAAGAACTGAGTTCAAATCCAGACACCTACTAATTGTGTGACGCTGGGCAGGTCACTTCACCCTTCTCAGTTTCCTCATCTGTAAAAAGGAACTGGAGAAGGAAATGGCAAACCCCTCCAGTATCTTTGCCAAGAAAACCTCATGAAAAATCAACAAACAACTGAACAACAACAAACCTTAAAATATTACATGTGTTAGTTATCAATATTAACTATTAACATTAATTAGAATTAGATATGAATTGATTAATATTTACTATTAATAATAGTTATAATTTGTATAGTGATTTACATGTATTATCTCATTTGAACTTCAAACAATCCTTTGAGATAAGTATATAAAGTGTTACTATCTCCATTTTATGGATGTGAAAACTGGGACCCCCTCCACAAAAGGTTGAATATAGTCATATAACCAGTGTCAGACTAAGATGCTACTAACCAGTGCTAAAAGCTATTATATCTTCCATGGAGAATTATTGTGAGACTCAAATTAGGTAAGGAATGTGAAGTACTTTGAAAACTTTAAAGCATTCTATGAATGTTGGTGATTATTAATAACTTGGTTTTTAATTATTAATGATAACACATTTATCATTATTAATATTTGATATATACAATGCTTTATATATATGATTTTACTTAAACTCTGCAGAAACCCCCCATGAGGTAGTTAACTCACAGATGTTAATAATCCCTCTTTACAGATGAAAAAACTGAGACCAAAAAAGAAATTTATGAACCCAGAGCTAGTATCAGAGTTAGGATGCTTCCAAGATGCTACTAACTGGGGCCTATGAAGGAGAATATTTCTTTGTATTTACAAAGTAGGAGGAAAGGGGAAGCACTGCTCCTAGGCAGAATTATGAAGCTGCTGCCTTTTTTCTGTCCTACACTCCTTTTAGAGTCCTTCTAGTTTCCAGTCTTTATTCTTTTAGAAATAGAGGAAAAGAATTGAATTTATTATTTGTACTCACCTGTGGCTGAGTGGGTTTCCATGCCTACCTCTTCTTCAAACTTGCATTTTCCATCTTTTCTTTCTCACTATGGGATAAAATGCTTTTTCTACCTGAAAGGGCCTTTTAAATATTAGCAATCAGATTAAGAGAGATCTGGAGATCAAATTCTTCTCCTCTGTGTCTCCAAGGCAGATGCTCCCCTACAACTGGGGCTGGACCACCTATAGTATTGGAAGGTTCATGTCCTGGTTAAATTCAGTCGGAGAAAACTTTGTGAGCATCTCCAGCTCACAAAGCCTTCACTTCAGAACCTCGAGGCCCCCATGATGAAGATTCCGCCATCTCTCTTTTCTTTCCTACCTCAGCCTGGTCACCCCCATGCTCTCTACTAAAGGTTATCCTCTCTTAGCCCCAACATTCCCAAATGCCAAAACATGGAACTTGGAGTCAGAAAGTCTGGGCTAGCCCCAAGTTCTGCAATTTACTAGCTATATGACTCTGGGTGAGTAACTGCTCCTTTCCAGACCTCAGTTTCCCCATCTGTACAGTGAGGGAGTTAGAATAAATGAAATCAAGGGCTGTGAACAAGAACCTGTTTTCATTGTTCCCAGAGCTCAGGGTTTTAATGGACTGAAATTTCATTCAATATGAGTTAACAGTATGACATACAAAAAAATTATTCTTATATACCTGTATAAGATATCTAATTGAATCTTGTTGCTATTCAGTCATTTCAATCATGTCCAACTCTGATTTGGAGTATTCTTGGCAAAGATACTGGAGTGATTTGCCATTTCCTTCTCTAGAACATTTTACAGATAAGGAAATTGAGGCAAACAGGTTTAGGAGACTTGCCCAGAGTCACATAGTTATTTGAATTTTAGGCTACATTAAAAAGAACAAAAAAATTGTCCTTATTGTCTTCTATTTGTATCCTCAGCACTTCAAATAGTACCTGAAACACAGTAAAATGACTAATAAAATAATTATGTATTTGTGTTGTAAAAGGGATTCCTGCTCAGGTTTGGGTTGGTTTTATGACTCTGATTCTCTAATTCATGACTTGAATCTCCCTTCTCCATCTCATCCATCCCTACACCATAGTGACATTTTGTCACTTTGGTCATTTCTAGAAGAGGACATTTAGCACCTTTGGTTTCCCTCTGAGTTTCAACTGAACCAAGTCCCAGGATACCTGGGTAAGAGAGAGAGAGTTGAAGACTTATTCTTCAAGCCTTCCTCAATCATTGGGGATGGAATTAAAAAAATAGTATAGGAACCTTAGTCCTGGGCTATTGTTGGTAAGAGGAAGGGTAAATGAACTTAGAACTAGCTATAGAAGAAACTAACCACTACTGGTCTGGTCACTTGGTGAGGGATACATTGGCCACAGCAAATAATAATAAAAATATAAAATGACTCTTCCTTCTGTAATGGTGGCAATCAAGTGGGAGGAAAGAGGACTGAGGATGCTAAGAATGACCATCTATAGTTGTTTACTTATTTGTTGGTGTCCTAAATATGAGCTCATATTAATCATTTGAGCTCCAAAGTAAACATCCTACTTGAGGAACTTATCTCACTATAAATGAAGAAGGAAGGAAGTTGCAGTTAAATGTAAAGATGTGGGGAGCCTAATTACAAAATTGTGTGAGTTAGTTTTATCAGTCTTATAAAAGCAACAGGAAACCAAGAAGCATCATTTTGTGGACCATTCAATCATCTGTTTTTTTTTTTTACTGCCCATGACAGGTAGTAAAAAGACAAACCATGAAAATAAAATATTGATTAACACCAACATCCTTTGCAGAGGATGAAAAGATGGCAGAATTCTCCAACAAACTTGATAAGAACCTGCAAATTAAATAGTTGATGACTTTGATGAAAAAGTAAGAATAGATGATAATAATGACAAATATATTGGAAACATGGAACAGAAGGAAATGATAAAAAAAGGACAAAGAGTAATAGACTACTCAGGACCTTGGTGCCCATAGGTAAATTTTAGGTGTACTTTTTTCTAAAAAAAAAAATAATTTTGCAGGATATGGATGTGACAAGTATCAATAATATCACAAGAATGAAATTATTTATTTTTGAATAGAAAATTACTTGTACCCAATGTAGAAGTCATTTCTCAGTCAGTAAGTGCATAGCTAGATCACCTGCTTATTAGTACAAAAATTAATATTAATATGAAGCGAAAAAAATTAAAAAGAGAAAACAGATAAGATGTAAAAACAACAACAAAACCTTAGCTCCATCCTAACCAATTTAAACATGTTACTGACAATGAAAAAGGGATGGGGAAACGTCCATAGGCAATAATTTCATGCAGAAGTTTAACCAACATTAATCAATTATTCCAATAAGGGGGACTCAAAAGAGCCTAAAAACACTTGAGTCAGTCAACACCTGATTTTCTGACCAAATGAAGAGAAATGATATCCAAAAGTAATACCAGTTCATAATATAAACTTGTTTGTCAAATCCTATAGAAATGAGGGAAGACTTCTTTAGTCTCAGTTTTGCCTCAAGAAATAGAAGCAACGAAGAGTAAAATTAGTTTAAAGAAAGCTTTTCAAGAGACCCAACTAAGCAGAGACATCCTGAAGGCATTTAAAGTTGAAAAAGGAAGGAGGACAATAAGCAAAAGAAAAATAGAGAATGCAGGGGTAAAAATGGAAGCAATCTAAAAAGATTTTGATACCCAACTTTTTTCACTACTGAGCCCTGGACTTTGCCATCACAGTCCTGGTTATGCTTCTAGAAGCACCAAAGAGAAAAGAGATGGGAAGGCAGCTGAATTGGATCAAATTGGCAAATAGGAGAGCTGTACTGGAGACAACACAACTATGAAAAATCATAGAGGAATTAATTAGAAGATAAATGAAGGATGTGAAGATACTAGAGGCACAGGCAGAAAAGTCATTAGTTTTATTAATAATGAGAATATCAACATTACCAACCTCTATGCCTACTTTTCCATCTCTATAAAAATGCTATGAAAATAACACTTGAAGGGCATCCTCAGTAAAGATATTAGTAGAGAGTAGGCAGACTTTCACAAATAATATTCCAAAGTATAATAATATATCTTCATCATCATATAACTAAAATCCCTACAACAGTAGAGAATACAGTATCCCACTGTGATTATTATTTGTTGATTTTTTTTTAATATACTTGTTTCAATAGATAAAAATTGCTTTAGAGATTGTCTTCTACCACAATTTCTGGAGTGCAATTCAAGGAGTCTGTGAAGAGCAGAGAATCACATCCCTGACAAACATACATTAAGGCAATAGAGAGATTAAATAAATTGAATATGCACCTTTAAAAGTTAAAATACCAGTAAAACAAACCTAAAATAAACACAAAAGAGGAAATATTTAAGTTAGAGGAGAAATAAATTGGAAATCAAAAATTATATAAATGATCAATAAAAATAAAAGCTGAAACTTTTTTCAGGTTTAATTTTTTGATTTTTTAAAACAATATTTTATTTTCAAAATGCATGCAAAGTTAGTTTTCAACATTCACCCTTGCAAAACCTTGTATTCCAAATGTTCCCCCCCTTCCTCCCACACTTCTCCCCTAGACAACAAGTAATCCAATATATGATGAACATGTGTAATTCTTCTACACAAATTTCCACATTCATTATGCTGCACAAGAAAAACCAGATTAAAAAGGGAAAAAATGAGAAAGAAAAAAAAAACAAGCAAACATCAACAAAAAAGATGAAAATACTATGCTTTGATCCATATTCAGTCTTCATAGTCCTCTCTCTGGGGTCAGATGGCTCTCTCCATCACAGATCTATTGGAACTGGCCTGAATACCTCATTATTGAGAAGAGCCACATACATCAGAGTTAATCATTACATAATCTTTTTACTATGTACAGTGTTTTCTGGGTTCTACTCACTTTACTCAGCATCAGTTCATGTAAGATGTAAGAACTCTTAGTAAACACATTTAAACATAAAAGGGGTATCATTCTCTACCAGAAATTGGATTTCCCTAAGAGTAGTCCCATTCTGCATTCATCCCCAAGAATAAGGGATACTAGAAATGCATGCTAGGTGAGAATTGGACCTAAACAGAAAGGTCCAGTGAAAAGAGATATGAAATCAGCACCTAAGTTTTAAAAATCCCGCTTCTGATAGTTTTTTCCTGGATGAGTGTGCTAAATTCCTTGTCATTGTTTCCTCATCTGTATAATGAGAGGGTTGGACTAGAATTCAATTTTCTTGCCTTTGGATTAGGGTAATGGCTGTGACTCTTTCTAAAGCCCTTAGTGATGAGTGGGACAAGAGCAGCCCAGCAGAATCCCTGAGGATGATGCTTGCTTCTGACTCACCTTTTTTTTATTCCCTTTCTTCTTCTTCTTCCCTTTCCCACCTTTTCGTTGCAGGACACAATGGACTGATTGCAGTGAGTATCACTTGCCTCCAACCAGCAACAACTCTGCACCTAAGCAAAGATCTCACCAGTGATGTGGGACTCAGCTAAAGGGAAAGAAAGAAGATGGAATGAATCCAATGAGAGAAAGTTCACAAATGCCTGAAAACCTGAGGGATTCTCCTTAGGGGATAAACTGACAAGCCAGCCCTAGGACATGGGGTTAATTTCTAGTCCAAAAGATAAGCATCAGACAATTCAGATGAAAATCCCCAGACTTTCAGAATGTGTACAGAAGGAAGGACATATGATATGGTTTATGGAATTCTATTTCCTTATTAAAACCAGGTAGCGCTAGGCCCTTCAATGAAAGATAGGATATGTACTAATCTAACAGGGTGGGCAGATGGTGAGAAAAAAGGGAAAATGTAGAAAAGCAGTTAGTGATTGACCTGTATGATATCCATAGTGGGTTTTTTGCTAATCAATAGGGGTCACTATAGGGAATACTCTTGAGTGTCAATAAAGATAATTGAAGACCCTAAATATCATAAAAGTTTCAGGAATTCCTGACCCCTCGCAAATGATTCCTAAGAACCCCCCCAAAAAAAGTTAAGAATTAAAGCTATACAAAAATGAATAGATGTCTCATTTTGACATGAACAGTTCTAAGTTTTTGTTGTTGTTTTAACATCCTGTGATGGCTAGAAATGTATCTGTGGAAATGTTCCCTGGGCACTTCACCCTGGGTCCCTTTGACCAGGTACAATAGTTTCTTTGTGAATTTTCACATGAGAGATGTGATAGGTAACAGAAAAATTGACAGCACAGAGCAGCTTAAAAGTCTAATACATCCGTCTTTTCCTGGAACACAGAGCTGGTTTAGGACCAGCTTCCTACAGCTTCATGAGTTCCAAGCTTCTTTGCTTTGGAAAGTAATTGAGGTTAAGGAGCCCTTGAATATGTTGGACTGAATTTCACATTTCTTGCCATTGTTGTGGCTATTGGATTCAGTCTAGGAATTATGGAGACTCAGAGAAATTTAGTTTTTGCCTCTTATTTTCCAGCCTTTTGTTGGATGACTGATTGGAATAGGGTGATTAAGATTATTCTAATAGTTCCAGAAAAAGGAATCCAGAATAAGGGCTCTCCTATAGCCAGATTCCTGCTGACCTGGCCCATGTCATATCCATCTAGCATGTCTGTACTGGGTATTGGGGATGAAGGAATACCTTCGTACCACAAGAAATGGGTGGTCAGCTACCCATCTCCATGTGACTATAAGAAGAGGAGCAACTGCAATAGAATTAATTTCCTAGCTCCAAGCTTACTCTCTGAAATTCTTAGATTCCTGTCTGACCTGAATGAATAAAGACCTAGGAAAACATCAGCCAGCTCCCAGGAAGTCCAGATTCTGCCATCTGTCTCACAAATGTTGGGACAAGTGTGGAAATACTCTGTAACCACAATTTCCATGGAGCCAGAGCAGAATCCTAGCTTGGGAAAATATTAAATATTAAAGTTTCCATCAAAAATTTTTCAACCTTCAGAATATTAGTCAATCAACATTTATTAAGCACCTACAATGTGCCAGGCACTGGACTAAGCACTAGAGACCAAAAATAGGTTAAAAGTCTCTGATCTCCAGAAGCTTACAGTTTAATTGAGAAGGCAACATATAAATAAATATATATAAGACAAGCTAATTCAGGATAAATAGGAAATAATTAAAATAATGATAAAAAAATAGAGAAAAAGCACTGGAAGGGGCTTGGGACATTCCCTCAGACACTCAGCAACTTCTAAAGGCATGCACGTAGAACAATCAACTCCATTCAGTAAAACCCCAAGTAAAACCCCAGAACAGATGTAAAGCATTATAAAAAAGGATGGAAGGAGGACATAGTGTGTTTCCTACAGGCAGCCTACCTGCAGAAGTTGGGAGTAAACACTGCTGTCCTAGAGAGACGTCACTTGATTGGAGGTGCAGCTGTCACTGAAGAGCTCATCCCAGGTTAGTCCTGAGGAGCAAATTTGGGGTATGGGTTGGTGAAAGGGCCATGCTAGTGGTACCTTGTACTTATCTCTATGCTTCTGCTTTAGGCTTCAAATTTTCCCGAGCTTCCTACCTCCTCAGCCTTCTACGGCCCCAGATTTATAAAGACTTGGAACTGAAGGTAATATTCCTGGGCAAAATGTATTTCTAGTCCACTAAGTGCTGACTGTGGTGGAGTTTCAAGATAACAACAACAATAATAATGACATTTATATAGCTCTTTATGGGTCACAAAATAGTTTGCATATATTATCTCTTTCCTGAGGGGAAAACAATTGAAGACTAGAGATAACAGAATTTATATCAAAACAACAATCTGCCTATATATCCCAGAGGAGAACCAATAGGTCTAGAATTTCTCCTTCTTCTATCGCTTTTTTTAAGTAAAAATTTCATTTTCTCATTATGAGTTTAATCATCAACAAACACATATTTCCACATACAAATAATAACAGGAAAGAGGCATGTATAAAACTGAATTTCTGTTGCCATTATTTTTAATATTAAACATTAAATTGAACAAATAGCAATTTCATTACTACCTTTATCATTTTTCTGGGCTTATTTTCTCACTTTTAAGGACTGTGCTCTGGCCGCCTCCCATTTTATTCTGCCTCTTTCTTCTACTACACTGTTTTCCCTATTGCCCTGAGCCTATCTTTGACCTCATTATGATTCTGAATACTGTTAATTTACCATAACTTCCTCTACTACACAGTTTCCCTGTGAGTCCTGAGCCTATTTTTGATCTCATTATGATTTTGGATACTATTAATTCATCATAACTCTTTGGACAGAAAGTCTGGACTTCACAGGACTTTTCTCTCCCTCCCAAATCCCCTTTCTTTGACCCTTTTTTTCCTCCTTCCAAAAAAGCTCCATCTTTGACCCCCTGTCATAAACCAGCTCTGTCTCCCTCCCTACCTGACTGTTTAACGACTGTGCACATTTGGAGGTCATCAAGCATTTAACAATCCTTTCAATCAATCAATGACAATTCTTTCAATCTAACAAATAAGCTTTTATTAAGCACCCATTAGTGCTGGATGTTGTGCTGGACTTTGAACTTACAATACAAAGAATGAATCAATTCTTGGTTTCTTTTGGTTTATTGCTCTTATAATCTTTTGGGATAAGAAACCCAAATCTATAAAGATCGTTGTCAGATTCACTCAGATTTTGCTTTGAAGGGGGAAAATTTGTTAAAATTGATGTGAGGTTGCACATTTTTACATACACACACACCCTACACCCTCTGAGATTGCTTCAGGTTATTCTTCTTCCTTTGTCCCACCCTCTTCCCATTGCTCCACACTCATATCTATCTTCTGTTATCATGATTTTTAACTGCTATGACAGGCCAGTTAGTGACAATCAGTCACACTCCATCACCAGACTAACTGCAGAAATGTGAGTTACTTCAGCTCCTGGTGTCTCTGAAAAGGACCCGCAACAAGCTGGCAGAAGCTTGCAGTCTTCCCTAGCAATAGTAGCAAGCACTCTCATCATTGCCACTGTATCCCTTTTTTGACTCTCAGATAATAATCTCAAAGTACTCATCAATGAGAAGGTGCTAGTCAGGTGGGCAATCTTAGCACATCTCTTGCCACCTACTGCTGCTTCCAGGTCCAACTGTTTTTTGACGCATTGGTCCCTTCTTGTTAGTATAGATGTTTCCCTTCATAATCCATCCCCTTCACACTTGATCTGTCTCCCATTCTTCCTTCAGCCACATGAAATAAGACTAACAAATCAAGTGTTATCCAAACAGCTTAGAAGCCAAAGTTTCAACCTAATTCATGCAGCTGTCTTATGAAAGTGTGACAAGAGTAGGGAAATCTTTGGCTCATGAATCAAATTTGATCCTTAGTTTAAATTTCATTTAGTAAATACAGAAAGTTACAATATAAACCGGATAATAATTCTGTTTTTGATAGGTTGCTGTGGCTATCCTATTCAAAATGAAGTCTCTGAAGGTTTGATTTAAAAGAGTTGAAGAACTGTGAATAGCAAGCCATTTTTTTTTCTAAAGAGGATTTTCTTCAGAAGGTTTCTTAGTAAAGAACAATAAGATTCAACAAGACAAAAAAGGGGAGGATGGAGAAAATAAAGTGGAAAAATACCTTTAAAACACTGTAAAATAGACTTGACAATTTGGGCATATTACAGGGATTTGATAGCATAGACAGCTAAACTGATTTGTTTTTTAAATAATTTCTAAAATATTTTCCACTTGCATGCAAATTTCAAAATTGCTTGAGAAAAAATAAACTTTTATTTTAAAAAAAACTCAGAAGTTAGCTTGGAAATTTTATAAAAAAGAAAAGGCAATATACAATTCAGAAAGAGCTAGTTATACTGATGAGCTAATTAGAATTCTGAAGAACAGTTGTAACTGATAAAGATTCACTGTTAATGCCCAGACTTCAATTGAAGGTAAACTCAGAACCTGGTGAACTAAGTTCGTTCTCTCTCTCTCTCTCTCTCTCTCTCTCTCTCTCTCTCTCTCTCTCTCTCTCTCTTCTTTTCCCTCTCTCCCTCTCTCTCTCTCTCTTTCTGAGTCTCTTTCTCTCTCTTCCTCTCTTTCTGTCTCTATTTGTCTTTGTTTCTGTTTCTCTGATTCTCTCTGTCCCTGTCTCTGTCTCTTTCCCTATTTCTGTCTCTGTCTCTGTGTGTGTCTCTGTCTCTCTCCCTGTCTATTTCTCTCCTTTCCCATCTGTCTGTCTCTCTCCATCTCTGTCTGTCTCTTTCCTTCTCTGTCTCTGTTGTTCTCTCTGTCTCTATCTCTGTTTCTCTGTCTCTGTCTCTCCCCTTCTCTGTCTGTCTCTTTCCCTCTCTGTCCCTCTTTCTGTCTCTGTGTGTCTTTCACCTTCTTTCTCACTCATTCCCTTCTTCCTAACTACTTGTATCAGCATATTTCCTCCTTCAAGTGAACCAAAATCTGAACTGATTCCCCTTACCTGTCCTGTTAGAAATTCATTTCTTCTTTTTACCTCACATAACTTTTTGTACCAGTCTTTTGGTTCCTGTACTCCTTTATGTTCTTAAAAAATATTAAAGATTCCCTCAAAGAGCTTTTGTTTGTGTGGATTATATCTATTTAATAGTTACCTCATGAGAAATGAAAATAGTTTTGATCTTACAGATCCCCCAAAGGATCTTGAGGACCCCATATATATACATTTTAACTGGGAGAACCTTAGAAATCATTCTTTCTAGCCCCTTCATTTTCTAAATGAAGAAACTGAGACCTAAAGAAAGACTTATCTAAGACAATGTGTAATGTCCGGGCTAGCTTTCTGGAGGACCTCGGGACCAGTCCAAGTCCTTCCTTGATCTTAGTACAGGAGGCAGGAGAGTCACCAGGCTGGTCAAAGATAGAATATTTATCTTCTAGTCCTTCTTAGCCATTATATACCTATTTGTAATTACATTATTACAGCATACTGATTATGTGTGAATTTAGAGAACCATTACATCACCATACTAAGTACTAAGTATATATGTGAACTAGAGAACCATTATCTCATCAATTCCACTGAGTTAACATCTCGTTTCAAGTTTACTTCTCCAGAGTTCCAGCCTTCTACAATAATGTGGTATATTTTTGGCAAAATTGACATCAAAACTGAAATTTCTGAATTCTCCATTCAAGGGTTTTTCCACTATCCCCTACCACCTCTATTAGTACTAAGATATCTACCTAAAACTACACTTAAAATTAAATATACTATATAATTTACACTTAATGGAATGTTAATAAAGTTAGAGAAGTAAGTAGTTTTTAAATTTTATAACAAAGAGAAGGAAAGACAGAGCAGTGATTTGCATAAAGTAGGAACTTAATAAATGGCTGAATGAATATTCAACCATTTTAGGTAAAATATTGTATTCAGCCATATTTTAGGTAAAATAATGTATTTGTACTCTAGAATTTTCTGTTCCCTGTTCACCTTAAAATTCTCAGAGTAAAAGAAACATTTTCCATTTCTTTCTTTGCAAGTTTAAATTAGGCTGCTTGTTATTTGTATGATTCTCAAATTATGGTTTGGTTTGGTATTTGTTTGTGGCATAGTGACCCTATCCTGAGAATATGGTAGTGACATCTTAGAAAGTTGGCCATGGTCACCACCTATGGAATGACAGAGGAGGAACATGCCTTGGAAATTAAATTAAAGCTTAAATTGTGTAGAAATCTTGTTTTCTAAGCTGTTTAGATAACACCAGATTTGTTTATCTTATTTCATGTGGCTGAAAGAGGCATGGGAGACAGAGAGGTCAAAAATATTTATAGCATATTTAATAAAGACCCTGATTCCATTACCAGTCCAGAGATTAAAATCTACAATAATTCTACAAAAATCTCCTACTTCACGTTAAATATGATGCTTATCCTTCAGACTAAGTTTCTCAAGAGATCTCTAAAGGCCTAATGCCTTTTCATGGCTTTTTCTCAGATCTTCAGTCTTTCATTAAAGTTTGATCTTGATGTCCTCCTAATGTGATAATTCAGCTTCTGTGTCCTTCCTCTGCTGAGTTATACTTTTTAGTAGATTATTTTCGGCTAGTTCTTCATGCCTCTTAATTGTGCTAACAGTAGCTTCTTGTAGACAATATGAGGACCCCTCCCACCTCATTTTCCATTTTTACTAATTCCTCTATTCTCTCCCATTTATCTTCTCTATAGGGTTCATACTTGTTTACATTTTGTCTCTCCTGTTAGTCTGGGTCAGTCATTTGGTTTTCATTTAGCACAGTGCCTGACACATAGTAGATAATAAATGACTAGTGACTGAATAATTCTACTACTTCCAGTTCTCACACCACTGAAGACCAGCATTTGATAGAATGGTGAATTTACCAGCATCCTCTTCATTTCAGAGTTCCTCATCTTTTTATCTCCCTCGGGTACCAGAGCTCTAACACTCACTCACTGTGGTTCTTCTGTTTCCCAGGCAGCACATGATCTTGTAACCTTTCTCATTATTCTTCTTCTTACCCCAAATGTGATCAAAATGTTTATATGCTATAGTATCAGCATGGTGTTGGGGAGAGAAAATTGAATAGGCAGCCAGGAGACCTGCCTTCTAATCTGGCTCTAAGACTAATTGGTTCACATACTGAGCAGTTCTGAATATAGGTTTTAATCTCAAAATGAGACTTAAAAATTTCCCTTTGGAAAAAAAATACAAATACAGAGATAGAGCCAGAGATAAGTACATATGAATACACACTGATACATAAGCATATGTATAAATATGTAAGAACTGCAAAAAAATCAACATACCTGAAGAACACTTTAACATCTTTAACAGATGAAGAAATATAAGGACATAAAATAGTCTTATATTTCTTCATCTGTTAAATGAGGAGGGTTTTCCCTTCCTCCTCTGCTCTAACTAGTCTCCTCTAGACTTCTCTGGCTTCCTTTAAGTCATTACTAATATTCTACCTCCTAGAGAAAGCCTTCCCCAACTCCCCTTAATTCCAATGCCTTCTTTCTCTTAATATTTCCTATTTATTCTATAAATAGGTTGCTTTGTATATATTTGTTTGCATGTTGTGGGCTTCATAGAATCCAAAAAAGATGCTTCACAAAGACAAAAAGCACTATGTAATGTTTCCATGGTTATTTATATTTCTGCAGAAACATGGACTGAAGGTGTATCTTCGAAACCCCTATTCCTTCACCCCTATGTTGGAAGAAGGAATCCAAGGCAAACTCCCACGGTCACTGTTACTAGGGACAGACATGGCTGAAACCCAGCAGCAGATTGCCCAGTTTTCTCCAAAGGATGCTCAGGTACAGCCTCCTCTCTGCTGGTCTGGAACTGGTTCTGCATTGGGAATAATGGCAGCAGTTTTATCAGGAACCTTTTGGTTGATAGATCACAATGACTAGAACAACCTTAAAAAGTTTGCAAATCTTATATCAGGTTACAGCACATTCCCTGTAGGGACAACCAGTCCTATACTATCCTTTGTACCTGAGGTTTTGCAATGGCCAAAAATGAGAGAGACCAACAGGTATGTAAAACAGTAGGAAGAACAATGGAGTTTAAAAACCTAGGTCCAGTTAATACTCATTAGCTATGTGACTTTGGAAATCTATTTTAATCTCTGAGCCTCAATTGGATTATCTGTATGGCAATTTAAAAGATTCAGAAGATATAATTTCTGGGTAATTTAGCATTTTATTAATAATGCCAGCATTTTAGTAATAGGAAATAAAATAATTTGACCGTCTACCTCTTAGACCAAAAATAATCATGGTGGCAGGTTCATAGTTTATATATCCTTTGAAGAATACATGTTCTCCAGAGTAGGAATCAACCTGATTAGTGAACAATTAATGAGAGACTGAGAGTAGCATCTAGTCACCCTTGACAGAAAGACTATTTCAATAACAAAAACACCCCCAGTCTTGGGTCAATTTAAACAAGAGTCTGTCTTCAACCACGCTGAATTGAATGGAATTCACCTTAAACTGGAGATTCCTTGTAAGGTCGCATGAGATCAAATACAGAAATAGAGAAACTTAGTCAATCTTCAGAGACTGGGGACTTGATAATAGAAAAAGATTCTCTCCAAATCATTAGTTATTTATAAGCATTTCTCTCATATGTAAAGTGAGGGAAGTAGACCATGTAATCCCCACAATTTACAAATCTATGAGTCAAAGACAGAGGGGTTTCTCTAATCATATGGGAAGGTGATCTAAATCATTATTAATCAGAGAAATGCAAATTAAGACAACTCTGTGATACCACTACACACCTGTCAGATTGGCTAAGATGACAGGAAAAAATAATGATGAATGATGGAGGGAATGTGGGAAAATTGGGACACTGATACATTGTTGGTGGAACCGTGAACTGATCCAGCCATTCTGGAGAGCAATTTGGAACTATACCCTTTGACCCAGCAGTGTTACTACTGGGCTCATATCCCAAAGAGATCTTAAAGAAGGGAAAGGGACCTGTATGTGCAAAAATGTTTGTGGCAGCCCTTATTGTAGTGGCCAGAAACTAGAAACTGAGTGGATGCCCATCAATAGGAGAATGGCTGAATAAATTGTGGTATATGAATGTTATGGAATATTATCGTTCTGTAAGAAATGACCAGCAGGATGATTTCAGAAAGGCCTGGAGAGACTTACATGAACTGATGCTGAGTAAAATGAGTAGGACCAGAAAATCATTGTACACAACAATAAGATTATAGGATGATCAATTCTGATGAATGTGACTCTTTCCAACAATGAGATGATTGATGCCAGTTCTAATGATCTTATGATGATGAGAACCATCTACACCCAGAAGAGGGTGGTGGGAACTGAGCGTGGATCACAACACAGCATTCTCACTCTTTTTGTTGTTGTATGCTTGCATTACTCATTTACTTTCCTTCTTCATCTGATTTCTCTTGTGCAGCAAGAGAATTGTATAAATATGTTTACACAAATTGGATTTAACATATATTTTAACATATTTAACATATTGAATGGCTTGCCATCTAAGGGAGGGGGTGGGGGGAAAGAGGAGAAAATCTGAAACACAAGGCTATGTCAATGTCAAATTATTTGTGCATATGTTTTGAAAATAAAAAGTTTTAGGAAAAAAAGAAGACAGAGGGGTTAAATGTGTGGTCCTAACCAGGTTAAAACATAATTAGGGAATATTTTTTAAAAATAAAATAAAAATACAATAAAGCATTATTATGCTTTAAAATTAATATATGATCCACAGGGATCCCTATGTATGGTTTCCCCTGTTTCTATTAAAACAGGGGACACTAATGGTCTAAGGTAGCATTTGGTTATAACTAAAAGTTAAATAATGAAATTAAGGTGTCAAAGCTTGACTCCCTCTCCACCTCCGACCCCATAATAACTTTCTGTTTTGGACATACCTGCCATCTCTCTGTCCGTGATGATAATCTTTTTTGGGTTCACAATAAGCAGACTTCAAATCCATTGGAAGAAAAGGGGGAATATGTGCAATGCCTGACTAGGATTTCTAATCCATAGGAATATCTGAATTAAAACAAAATAACCCTGATGCAGGCTTTATGAAAGGTAACAGACCAGAGACTGAATGAATATCATGTCTGATTCACTAAACTGTTACCTTGACCTCTGATTATAGAATCAGTTTTCCATTTTTCCTTAGTGCTATACCCAGAATAGAGCAGCTAGAGCTTTGTCATGGGTCAACAAAATTTAACAATATTGACAGAACTTTATCAGTATAGAAATCATTGAACATAGCACTACATTACAAGAAGGCAGAGCCATCAAGATGCCCAAAAGGGTGCAGAGTAAAGTTTCCATGATAGATTAGCAATGGAATCCATCCTGTGAGTAGCCACTGTACTTCCAGCCTGGGTTAAAAAGTGAGCCACAGTGAAATGACAATATTGAAAAGCCAGAGATGTCTAGTTGCCAAATAAGTGGGAAGTACCAGAAGAGAATGAAAAAAGTAGAGTGTGCCCTTTGACAGTTGGGTCTTAGTACTGTATTGTCTTCCTCCTTTTCAGGCTTTTCCCAAATATGAAATGTTCATGAATCGTTTGGCAGCAGCAATTGATCCCTTGCTGGATTCCTCTCCAGTGGACACAACTGCCTTTCAAGATAGGTCCCTGTATCAAAGACTGAAAGCCCTCTTCACACTTAAGCCCCTTTTACAAGCAGGTAGGTCCCAAAAGTTATACTAAATTCTATAGAGTTTTTTCATCTGTAAAATGAGAGGGACAGACCAGATGGCCTATGAGGTATTTTCCAGTTCTAATGTTATGTTCCTCTGATGACCTTTGCAAAAGCACTGGGCAAATTTCCATGATGCCCAGAACTTTGAAGAAAAAAGCAAGAATTCCTGTTCCTCCTATCCCTTTGGAAATTATCAAGAATTTTTATTAATCTTTATACCACCATCAAGCAAAATCATACTAATCTCTGAAATGGTCTAATTCTGAGTCAAGAAATAAATGACTGGACCTTGTTAAAGCCAAAAGCATGTAAATGTCCTTCCAAATTCAAAACGAAACAATGGTATAGCAGTAGGAAAAATTAAAAGAATGAAGATTTAGCTCAGTGTCATGATGCTTGTTTATAAAATGCCAGCAACAGGGAGACTCCGGCAAATGCATCTTTTGAATTAAAGAGTTCTGAGTTGCAGTGGTTTAAGCCAACTGGTAATCCACACTAAATTCAGCATTAATATGGTTAACATTTGGGAGCATTATCTGACCAGTAGGAGGGGCCCATCAGTAACTCCTGTACTTCCAGTCTAGAGGAGATAGAGATCCAACCTTTAAAATTAAAAAAAAAATCAAAAAATTCATCCATATTCTTCATATAATTCTCTTATTCGTAGAGGTGAGGGTGAGTTTTTCTTTAATTTTTTCTACTTCAAGGATCTATATATTCAATAATGTGGGTATCTCCCTCATCCCTGCAGACAAAATCCCCTATAATGCAGTAAATAGTCTTTGGATGGATGCTTTGACCTAATAAGTCGTCACACTGTGACTAATTGTGTTGAGCTTCATCAAACCTAGCTAGGCTGGTCTTTTGAGTAAGTCACTGGGTCCATACTTAAAGTCTTTCTGGCTTGGTCAGCCTGCTAGTTGGTATTCCACTGATAAGTAAAGTCAACAGGCATTCATTAAGTGCTTCCTCTATGGGCAGCTAAGTGGTACAGTGGATAAAGTGCTATGTCTGGAGCCAGGAAGACTCACTTTCCTAAATTCAAATTCATTCGCAGACACTTATTAGCTATGGATCCCAGGCAAGTCTCTTAATACTGTTAGCCATTATACAGATATAAGGTGTTTGTAGTGCAAATGGAAATTAATCTCAAAAGATATGAATTTGGGGGTAGTGGATAAACCAGGAAAGATCTCTTGCAGAAGTTAGGATTTGATCAGGAAGTAGAGGTAAAGACAGAGAGCACTTTATTCATGTGAGACAGCAAATGCAAAGGCTCAGGAGATAGGGTATCATATGTGAGAAATATAAAGAAAGCATTGCTTTAGAATGCAGGATTGCCCTCACACTACAATGCAGCAGAGTTCTTTCCACCACATTTTGGATAGTAATTTCTTTTTTTGTTTGTTTTTTGGTCTTATTCTCTAGGTCTAATTTTAGGAACACAGCTTCCCCAGTATTACCAAGTTATCACTGGCCCAATTACCAAGGTAAGTGATAGATACTGTTAGCTAGAGGCTTTTGTTCCCATTAGAACTCCACAGACCTAATCTCCAACTCCCTAACCTAACTAGGCAGGATGAAAATATTCAGTGATTACTGAGAAGTGATTGCCATTAATTCTTCCCTGCTTTTATTGTCCTAGGTGTTGGATGAATGGTTTGAGTCTGAGCCTTTGAAAGCAACTCTTGCCACAGATGCTGTAATTGGAGCCATGACAAGTCCCTATACTCCTGGAAGTGGGCAAGTGAGGGGAACCAATGTTGGTGCACAATGGGGGTGGGGTTGTGGAGGGGGATTTACTTGTTAAGCAAAACCCTGAACTAAAATAATATTCCTCTACTATTCCTCTTCTCTCCTTTCCCTTCTCCCTCTTCTTCTCCTGTCCTCTCCTTATCTTTTCTCTTTGTTTTAGGATATCTTGTATGTCAAGGTCTACACTCTTTTTCTCTGAGAATAAACTTATGTAAATAGTTTTGATGAGCCATTGCTGCTTCCTAATATTTAGGTGCTTTGGTGTGCACAAGGTGAGAAGGGTACTCTGAAGAAGGTATTTCCCATAGGAAGCAAGTCTTGACAAAAGATGATGGCTGCATTGGGTCAGTTTTCTGAACCTGAAAGTATTTAAACTAGGGAGGGATCAGTTACTTTCCTCCAGGTTAAAAATTTCTAAAGACTGAAGGAAGGGTGGAAACAAGATGGGATTTATCATCCGTAACTCAGAATCTGAGGACCAAGGAATTTGAGCTGATTAGGGCCTTAGAAATGATTCTATCCTGACTAGGTCAGTTGTTGGAGCCTCTAAAAATATGTATCTGGGAGGGAGGAAAAAAAGGTTAAAAAAAAGTTATCCCGAATGAATCCAGTCAAACAAACTTTTATTTAGCATCTTCTAGATGATAGAGAATCTATGGCATGTTCAAGAAAACTTTGGTTTTCTTTGCTGTCCACCAAGATTTACTTACCTCTCTCCTGTGACTCCAAGAAGCTGAAGCATACACCGTATCCACATCCCATAAAACAGTTTAGAAAGAAGCATGAGAGTAACTGATGGGCCTCAAACCTGTCGGTGAGTTAGGGGAATGGTTACTCCAAGGAGGTGAAAACTTCCTATGGCAAAAAATTCTCATGGCAATTTGTTCCAGTGGGCAGGAAGGCAGTGGAATCAGGAATTTTGTAAGACACTGAAAATGTCAAGGTCATCCACTGCATCCCAAGCCATTGCCAGCTGTCTTGCCATCAGACTTTAGTGATTCTGGAAGAGAGAGTGAGGCTGACCCTTTGTGCAACCCTGCCTCCCTTAAAACTCACTAGAAAGTCAAGACCTCACCCTGTGATGTCATTTGTTTTTTTCAAAAATAAAGGGCAAACAATTAGATTCTAGGCACTATTGTGGGCCTTGGAGATTACAAGAGCAAGGGTGAAAAATAGCCTTGGCCAGCAAAGAGACTGCATTTTAATGTGTGAATATAAACAAATAAACAGATAAGAATGCACCAACTAATTAGAGGGTAAAGAGATTATTAATTCCCTGGGTTGATCAGGAAAAGCAATCAGGAAGGTAATCCCAGTTTCTATATGAACCTTGAAGGAAGGGAGGAAAAAGAAAGAGAATATCCAGGGATGGGCAAAGATCCAGAGACAGAAGTTGGAAAGCCTGGCAAATAGGTTGGTTTAATATAACTTGGAGTTTGTGAAAGGAAATGAGATAGACTGAACCTGGAAACAACTTGACTGGGAAGAGATTTAAATATTCACCTGAAAAGTCTATGTTTTATCTTAAAGGTAAATTGGAGCCCCCAAAGATTTTTGAATAGAGGAATGATATAATCATAATCATTTAGATACCTACATGTTGTGTTAAAAAGGATCTTTTTAGTTCACATGACTTAGATCCCTTGACCTCTAGGAATTTTTCTTAGTCAACTATATACTCAAGAGAATTAAAATCTTTTAGGTCTTGATTTGCTGTCCCCAAAGTCCACTTCTTTAACAACAATATTCTGCCAGTGGCACCAGACAGTTGTGAGTTATGAAACATGACTGTTTAGTAGGAATACAAGTTCCAGGAAAACACTCCTGGTAGGTGTATTGCCAATGCTGACTGGGGAAGGGAAGGAGTTATATAGGATACTATAAAAGGCACATATGACTAGAATGTGATGTGGGCTAGTCATGTAATATGAAAGACAGTTGACATTCCATTGGCTTCCTCAAGTTATTTAGAGAACCAGAGGAAGATCTCTTCTTCATTGGATTGATTCCCTATGGAGGATGTCTAGAGAGATGTGGATGAAAATTAGAGTAATGAAGAAAGCGAGGTCTGCATTAATGGTGAGAGTTCCAACAATGATGAGATCATGGACACCTTAAAAAAATTTATGTCCCTCTATTGGGGCACCTATCCAGGGGATAGGCTTGGTGTAAGGAGGGCCTGAATTCAAATCTGGCCTCAGACACTTACTAGCTATGTGACCCTAGGCAAGCCACTTCACCCTATTTGCCTCAGTTTCCTCATCTGTAAAATTATTTGAAGGAAATGGCAAGTCACTCCAGTAACTTTTCTAAGAAAATTCCAAATAATATCATAAAGAGTCAGGCATGACTGAACAACAATCTCCTCACAGGTATGTGCTGCTACACCATGTAATGGGTGGCCTAGAGGGGAAGAAAGGAGCCTGGGGCTATGTCGAAGGTGGTATGGGTGCTCTCTCTCATGCTATTGCAAAGGCAGCAGAAGCACATGGAGCAAATATCTTCACAGAAAAGGTAAGTTGCTCCTGAGATCCAACAAGAAACAAAACCTTGAGAACTCTCAATTCATCATTTTGGATCCATGTCCATGTAAAGGTAGAAATTTCATGGCATAAATCATACCACTGATACAAGATACACAAGAGCCAGGTACACGGAATTAGTAAAGGAACTGGGAGTAGGAGTGTTAATATAGGCAGCATTTGGATATAGGATGATGAAAATTAGGTAAAGATTGTGATAAATCCCAAATGGAAGCACAGATAAGGGTATCGCTGGCCCTTCTACAAGAACCCTACTGTGGTTCCCAGAATGCAATGCTGATGTCCTTACCTGGTGCCCAATGGGCCCCCATTCTTTGTTGGTCATTAGCCTGTGGATAAGGTACAAGTGAACAGCAGCAGACAAGTCCAGGGAGTTGTCCTAAAGGATGGAACCGAAGTGAGGAGCAAACTGGTGCTGTCCAACGCATCTCCACAGATCACCTTCCTGAAGCTGGCACCTCAGGTGAGAGATTGTGGGACATGGGCTAAGGCTGGGGGAAAGGGAGAAGAAAAGGAGACCAAGGGCTGGAAAATAGCCTCAGAAGAAAAAGAAGTAGCAAATGATAAACTTTGGACAGTTATTACAGATGCCTCCTGAATTGGAACTGTACAGCCCCTTGGCATGTTAACTTTCTGAGCATATTCCTTGTATGTACCCTGGACATTTTTTCTCAAAGAAAGGGATATTATAAAATTTCATTCAATTCAAGTATTTATTAAGCACTTCTAAGGACCAAGCATTGTATTGGATGCTGGGGATAGAGACAAAAATGAAACAATCCCTGCTCTCAAGAAGCTTATACTCTACTAGGCAAAAACAACACATATGCAGATAAGTACATGCAAAATACATACTAAGTAGGAGTGGAAGATGGGGATGACCATGGAGGATCAAAAAGGGACAATAGAAAAAAGGGGACCTATCTCTTTCTTGGGCTTTTAAGGCTTGGCTCCAGGGACTCTGAGTGTCCCCAGTTTTCCGTGAGTACATAAGCATCTTCAAAACATAGGTCAGTCTATCAAGATAGGGTATCCCACAATTCAACTGTGTTCTTATAGGAGCAGCTCCCTGAGGAGTTCATCAAGAGAATCTCTCAGTTGGACACCCAATCACCAGTCACCAAGATTAATGGTAGGTAGACCACAAGGAAAACAGGCAGAAAGCAAGTCTCTTCTCTTTATGGGATGCTTCCTATTGACACTGCAAACCTAAATTTCTTAAAAGCTTAGCTGAAGAGTACCAGCTTGCATGGAGGAGTCTGTTATTAAGTTTCTAATAGAATTTGTCCTTTATGACTGTAGTGCCTCCTCATTTCTGTTAAAGCAGATTTACCAACATTATCTCCTTCTTTCCCTAGCCTAGCCACTATCAGGTCTTGGGAAGTGAAACACTTTTACCCTGATTTCCTGTTCCACTTTCTAGTTGTATGTTCCCTCTGCTCGTTATAGAAGGAAAGCCAGTAGAGGAAAGACTGTAGCCTCCTTTAGAGTTATGATTCTCTTGGCTTGCTCTTGGAAACCCACAGTGGCTGTAGACAAACTGCCCAACTTCCTGGCTGCACCAAATGTCATCAGTGGTCAACCCCTGCCTCATCACCAGTGTTCTATTCACCTGAATTGTGAAGACACTCAAGTCCTCCATCAGGCGTTCGAGGATGCCATCAAGGGAATCCCTTCTCGCAGGTGGGTCAGTGGCTAATGCTCCTGAAGAGTCTTCCCTAGGCCAAAACACAAGGAGATCCACTTTTTAAAAAATTATTTCGTTAAATTATCTTTTACAAACAACACTAAAAACTTGTTTACACTTGGATTAATTTCAATGCATAAAACATTTTAGGAACTTTCTAGTCACTCAAATCAAGATGGTCTTATTTTGGTCTATCATTATCATTTAATTTTCCTCAGGATCACAGTCTGTGTGATCCATTTTTCTAGGCTGCTTTTTTCACTTTGCATTATCTCATAAAAATATCTACTGATTTCTCTGTATTTCTTATATTTGTTGGCATTTATAGCCTTATGGTATTCTATCATATTAATGTACCATAGTTATTTAACTATCCCCCTGTTGGTGGGCATTATTTTCAGTGTGTGGGGGTAAGGGTGTTTGTAACCATACTTAATGTTGCTTTGAAAACATTTGAACAGAGAGTTCCTGGTTTTGTTTGTTTTTGATATCACTTGTAATATATATTTCCAAATATTTGGTCAAAGGATATTATTTTTACAATGTATTGCCAGATTGTGAAGGAGGTCTCTCCTCAAATGGTATATAACAGTCAGTAAAAAGTAAAGTCATTAATTCAATCATTAATTCGTCAAACATTAAATAAGGTTATTATTTCTACCAATTTTGCCATTTCTACCTCCACATATTTCTTACATCTACCTCCTTCTCTCCTTCCTCATCCCCTTAGCTGTTTGTTCACTGTTTCGTAAAAGCTGCCCAATATATGCTTTATATGTGCCTAATAATCTACCAATTTGTCTCACTCATAGATAGTAAACTCCTTAAGGGCTGGAATGGTTTTGCATTTAAACTCAGGTCCTCCTGATTTCAGGGCTGATGCTCTATCCACTGTGCAGTCTAGCTGTTTCCTGTTTTGCATTTGTCCTTGTATCCTCAGCACTTAGCAATTTACCTGACTCATGGCAGGTGCTTCATGAATGCTTATTAACTGGTTGTTTAAATTTGTCAATGACAAAATTATGTGATTCAAGGTTTTTCTGACTACTCCCATCGTCACCATAAATAAGCAAGATAGGATAGTGGAAAAAACATTATGTTTGGTACCTGTGGATCTGAGTTCAAATTCAGATTTTGCCACTGGCTGTAGGCATGACTTCTGGGCTTCAATTTTCTTATGTGTATGATGAGGCTGTTGGACTATATGCCCCCTTAGCTCTCTTTCAGGTCTAGATTTTGATTCTGTAATTATATTTATGGCATTTCCTTGATCTCTTAATTCCCCAACTTCCTGAACTCTGACAACTTTCATCTATCCTATTTCAATTATGGCCCCACCTTCCAGGTTCTGGACTTTGAAGCTCCAACTTTAGTCTCCTATCTTTGTATGTTTCCCATTCCCTTATTAAACTTCTCATTCTCCTGATGGCTTCTATCCCTTTACTCTTTTCTATCTCTTTTTCCTTGCTTCTGGCTTCATTTGCCTCTATAACCAGTTAAATAATTCATTAGTCACTTTTCTATAATCACCAAACCCTCAGGTTTTTTTCCTATTCCTAAATTGCTAATCCCCAACCCTGGGCAAACCCCCACCCCCTTACAACCAATTTCTCTTCTGTGCCTGAGCTGACAAACATCAATAGAAAAAGTCACCAAATTGTGCTGATTTCACCCATTATAAAAAATTTATGGCGTATAACTTCAAGTGGGTCCTTATAGTTGCTCAGCAATTCTATTCAGCTTTTATTGATTCTTTCTATTATTCCTCACAGCAAGTATTTCAGTTTTTCTTTTTTCCTCAAGGCCCAACACTCCCCCCATAACCCTTACTTTGCAAATGACATAGCTTCCAATTTCATCAAGAAGATTGAGGTTATCTGGTGGGAACTCCCTCAACCCCCTCCTTTTATAGTTCAACATTTTTCAATATTTTATCTATTATTTTCTTCCCTCCTTTATGAGATTGAAACATCCTTATTTTTGTCAAATCTCTACCCTGCTCTTTGATTTCATCTATCTTTGCCTTGTCTAGCATCTTTATTCCTTCTGTCATCCCCTCTCATCTAATCCAACCTGCTCTGATCCAACCAGCATGCATTAAGTAGCTACTATGTGGAAAATACTATACTAGATACTGGGGATATAAAGAAAAAGTGAACTTATATTCTTCTCTTTCTCTCATATATCTTTAATCATTCCTTCTCCTTCTAACCTGATCTCTTTCCATCTTGCTATAAATGTGCCCTATAATGTTTTGCCCATTCAGAAAAAGTCTTCCCTCTGCCCTTCCTCCCTATCAAGTTTCTGCCCATGAATCTCTATTATCACCAAACTTCCAGAAATGTAGTCCATTCCTTCCCCAACCCCCACCTCCTCCTTCACAGCCTCCTTCACCTCCATCTTCACCACTCTATCGAAACGACTTTTTGGTCATTATTGGTCTCCTTATTACTCTGTCCAAAGGTTTCTAATTAGCCTTTGTCACCCAAGACCTCCTTCATAATTTTTTATTCTGTTGACCAACCTATTTCTGAATAAAATTTCCTTGGTTGGTTTCCAAGATATGTTCTCTTTCTCCTTTTACTCTTCTAACTCCTTTTTCCATCAACTTCTTTCTCAACTATTTAAAACTGATCTTCTTTAAGATTTTGTCCTTGATCTTCTCCTCTTGTTAAACATTCTCTTTCATTCATTCCATTAGGATGACAATCACCTTTACTCAAATAAAACACACATCACAGTCTCCATTTTCTGACCTTTCTCCTAAAAGTCAGATGTGACTTTCATATTGCCTACCAGACAGCTCTACCTTTATGTCACAAAAGAATTTAAAGTTCAATATGTTAATATTGCAAATGTCAAACATGTACAATTCTTCTAAACATATTTTCACAATTATCATGCTGCACAAGAAAAATCAGATCAAAAAAGAGAAAAAAAGAGGAAAAAAAAGCAAACCACCACAACAAAAAGGGTGGAAATACTATGTTGTGATTCGCACTCAATCTCCATAGTTCTCCTTCTGGATGCAGATGGCTCTCTCCATCACAACTTTATTAGAAGTGGCCTGAATCACTTCATTGTTGAAAAGAGCCATGTCTATCAGAATTCATCACCACATAACCTTGTTGCTGTGTACAATGTTCCCCTGCTTCTACTCACTTCACTTAGCATCAGTTCATATCAGTCTCTCCAAGCCTTTTTGAAATCATGCTGATCTTTTCTTATAGAACAAGAATATTCCATTCCATTTATATACCATAACTTATTCAGATTTCCCATCTGATGGGCATCTACTCAGTTTCCAGTTCCTTGTCACTACAAGAAAAGGTTGCTACAAATATTTTTGCACATATGAGTTTTTTTTTCCTTTTTTATGATCTCTTTGAGATATAGACCCAGTTGAGACACTGCTAGATCAAAGAGTGTGCAATAGCCCTTTGGACAAGTTCCAAATTTCTCTCCAGATTGTTGGATTAGTCCACAACTCCACCAACAATATATTAGTGTTCCCACATCCCCTCCAGCATTTATCATTATCTTTTCCTGTCATTTTAGACAATCTGAGAGGTGTGAAGTGATACCTCACATTTGTTTTAATTTACATTTTTCTAATCAATAGTGTAAAACATTTATATCTTTACCTATAGATAAAGATTTATAGTTATAAATGTAGATATAGATATAAGCATTTTCCTTGCTTTATAATGCAGTGTGTTTTGCTAGAAATAGTTTGAATTGAGCATCCAAAGAAACCTTAATTTGAATCCTGTTTCTGATACTTCCAAGTTTTGTGACCGTGGACAAATTTAATACTCCAATTGGTGGAATGGGGATCAATAGTATACATGGTACCTTGATCACAAAATTTGAGGAAGGCTCAAATGAGATAATATGTGTAAGATGCTTTGTCAGAAAAAGTGTGATGTAAATGTCAGCTACTCTTATTATTATAGCAATATCCCTCTTAAACCTAACCACTTATTTCCCTTTTAAGAATGATAAGAATAATAACTAATGACGCGCACATACATAAAGTTTACAAAGCATGTTATATGCATTGTTTCATTTGAGCCTCATAACACTAATCCCTACTTTCCTTTCTGTGAGATGCACACATACATATCCAGAGGCCATTCTTAATAACTTAGATTTTAAAACTCAAAGAAACTTTAAAAAGCATCTGATCAAACCTCCTTATATATACAGAAGAGAAAACTGAAGCTTAGAGTGGATAATGTCAAAAGCCTATCACTCACATTTGGTCTTACTTCAGATAATGGATTGCTGTCATATTCCTCTTCCCACCTCCCCCAAATAAAATTATATATTATTCACTTTAATTTTTTTCTGTTCTTTGTGTTGCTATCACTATCAAAACAATTTCTTCTTGGTTCTATTTATTTCATTTTGTATCCATTTAAACATCTTCCCATACTTCTCTCAATTCTTCCTTTTCCTCATTGTTATATGGCATAGTAACATTCCATCAAATTGATATAAGGCACTAGGGAGTCAGAGGGAGGTCCTGGATTCAAATTCTACCTATGATACTTACTCCGTATGTGATCTTAAACAGTTTCCTCAGGTGTAAAAGGAAGAAGCTGAAGTAGATTGCCTCTGAAATCCACCTTCACCTGAGATTCCATTGATATGGGGAACTTTACACTTCTTAGTACCTTTTCTGTGACTTATATTCTTAGAGAATTGCCTCGCGGAAGATCACACAATCAGTATAAAACCTTCCTAGTTTTGAAGCCAGCTCTCTATTTACAACAATACATTTTTGTTGTTGTTGTCATTCAGTTGTTATTATTCCCATTTTTGAGACAAAGATACTAAAGTGGTTTACCATTTCCTCCATCAACTCACTTTATAAATGAGGAAATGTAGGCAAATCAGGTTAATTGAGTTGCTTGGAGTCACTCAGCTAATATCTGGGGCAAGATTTGAACACAAGATGAGTCTTCTTTATTTCAGACCCAAAGTCTATTATTCACTGTACCACCCAGCTGTCCTACCACCCTACACTATCATAAATCTATGTCCTGATTCATTTAGCCATCCCTCAACTGATTAACATTTACTTGTTTCCAATTCTTTGTAATCGCAAAAACAGCTCCTGAGAATATTTTTTTATATATGAAAGTTTTTTTTCTGTCTTTAACTTCTTTATTTTAGTCTCCCTAGATGTGGAATATCCAGGTTCAAAAAGGTGGTCACTTTCTGGGCATAAGTCCAATTTGCTTTCCAGAAAGATTGTATCCATTCAGAGACTCATTAACAGTATATTATTATTAGTATGTTTTCCCCCTATAACACTAAGGAAAAATCCTTAAAAAATATTTTTTACCTGCTTTATTATTTTCTCTATCCTTTCTAGAACAGAAATGGTAGTAGCCAATTATATCCAAGAATGGAATTAGGACCTAATGAGGAGATTCACTGATAGCTTTCTGACATCCCCAGGCTATAAAAGATGTGTTCTCTGAAACTCTGGAAGATAATTGCTTTAAAAATCCAAGTAAGAGTAAAATGATTTGTAGGAGCTTCTAAAAAAACTAGTAGATGTCTAGGAGAGTGACTTCAGATCATATTCCCTTGCAGTTTTCTTTTGAATCTCCTCCTTCTCAAGAGATCTGATTCTCTCTCGGCTTCTCTCTCTTTGACTCAGGCCCATGATTGAACTTTGTATTCCATCATCACTGGACCCCACATTGGCTCCACCTGGCTGCCATGTTATCTCACTCTTCACTCAGTATACTCCCTACACCATGACAGGTGGAAAGGTCTGGGATGAGCAAGAGAGAAATATGTATGCTGACAGAGGTAAAGCAAAGGAGACAATCAGTCATTGTCTCCAGAATGATGCCTATGGAATGGAAACCTTGTCTTTCTTTCCTACCCCAAACCCTGCTCTTCTCTCACTGGTGTCCCTTTCACCCTACTTTTCCACTTTCCTCAGGCTTCTCCTACCTAAAAGGGTACTCAAGATCTGCGGGAATCTCCTGGCTATCTGTTTCTTTTTCCTCTCCTTCTTGACTCTTTGATTCTTTATGGGCAGGAATCATTCCTTACCAGTCTCTTGAGATATAAGTGGGTGGGTAGGAAAATGTGGCAAACAAATAGATCTTCCCAATTTTAGACTTAAAAGCATCAAGACAGGGGTTCCTTATTTTATTATGTCATGAACCCTTTTGGTAGGCTGGTGAAGCCCATAAATCCCTTTTTGGAATAATGTTTTTCAATGTACAAAATAAAATACATAGAATTACAAAGGAAATCAAATATAATGAGATATAATTATCAAATTAAAAACAATACTCCATATATATATATATATATATATATATGGAAGAGAGATTAGACTTTTTTCACTTGGCTCCAGAATACAGAGCAATGATTAGAAATCAAAGAGTATAAGAAAAAGCTTCCTTATGGATGACTAGATAATCCAAAAGTAGCATGGGTTGTCTCTCAAGGTGATGAGCTCCCTGTCATAAGAGGTATTCAGATGGAGACTGGCTAATTAACTTTTCTTTTTTTTTTTTAGATGGAAAGGGGATTTCTGTCTACAGGTAGAAATAGCTGACTTCTAAAGTCTTTTCCAACTCAGAAATTCTGGGCTTATGCACAAGCTTCTTCACAGTCCACAGTAGAAAATCTTAACACCCTATGTGTTGCTAGCTCTTGTCCTCAGATTACTATTCTGTCTTGGAGTGAGACAAGACCTTTAAAGGAGAAAGCAAGCCCAGCACCGTTAGCTTTACGTGACACAGGCATGGACTTGTCCCAGACAGCTTCCTTTATGTTTCCTAGCAAGATTTCATATAATACAAGAGAGATATAAGAATCTAAAAAAAAATTGCTTGAGACAACACAAAGCCCATGAACATTGTTGTAGCAAACACAAAGCACATAGTTTTCAACAGAGGTGACTCCTCACTTGGCCCCAAATGGTCTCAGTCTTAGCTTGATTAATTTCTTTAAAAAAATGTTTTATTGATGTTTTCTGTTTTTCCATCACTATTATTTCCAAATATACTTCCACCACACTGAATCCTTCCTTATGATGTCAGAGGGAAAAAAAAAAAAAAACAAATTAAACCATTCACCAGAACAATGTCTAGCAGCATATATAACATTCCATATCTGTAGTTACCCACTTATGTAATAAAAGAAGGGAAGTATGTTTCATCAATCCTGATTTATTTTAGAAGTAATTGAAAAAACGCAAATCAACCTGGACAAGCTAGTTTTTAAAAATTGTTTTAATCACTTTTTAGTTCATTCCAAGAGTTCCAAGAGCTTTGCCATTGTACTTCAAAGTTTCTGGGATCTTATGTACATACGTACATACATACACATAATTTTGTGTTATATGTAATTGTGTATTCCATTATATATTATATAATTATTATGTATAGTTACATATTATTGATTAGTGTTTACTTTATTAACTATTGATATGATTATTATATCATTATATATTATGTAACTACTGTATGACATAAATATATATTATGTGTATGTATATTTTATTGTATGTCTATTCATGTGGGTGCATATAGGCATATGTGTGCATAAGCACATACCTATTTCTATATAGAGATATGTGTGCACATGTGTGCATGTAAGCTTGATGTCTATTTATGTGCATTGTATAGCAATGCAGCCATGTATGTATATATAGTTGTATATATATATATGCATACATATGCTTTCATATATGTATACATGTACAGATAGATAGATATACATCTAGATTTTGTTTCCTATTAGAAAATCATTAGTATTTAGTATCACCAATACTGTATGATCAGCATTTAGCACAATGCTTTGCACGTAGTAGGCACTTAATAAAAGCTTTTTAAAAAATTATTCATTAAAGTTGGGCAATAGACTTAGCCCTTAAAGAATCCTTTCCCTTTAACCAGGAAGGTCATTTATTTGTCTATAGATGGTTTTCCTTGGATCTTTACATTCTCCCCTTCCTGCTAATATATCCCTATTTCCCAACTATTTGTAATTTTTAGTGTTTGACTGCATTGAGGCCTATGCCCCAGGCTTCAAGAAATCAGTGATCGGCAGAGACATCCTGACACCACCTGATCTCGAGAGGGTCTTTGGGCTTCCTGGAGGGGTAAGCCATGTTGCTAAAATCTTTCTCTATCCTTTTCCCTTCTACTTGTCCTAAAGAGGCCAGATCAACGCTGGAGCTTCTCTCTTTATCTTTTTTTGGATACCAGCTGGAAGGATACCAGAAAGATGGGGAGGTGGGCACAGCTGCTGAGAGGAGGCAGGAGTAGACGTCACCTATTGAGGGCAGTAAATGTGTCTTGTCCTCTTGCTAAACATTTGTAGCTGTCACCTGAGTCTGACATTGTCCATGGAAATGCTCTCTGACCAGAGGCATTTCTTGGTTTCTGTCCCTATGGAGCTGGATTTAGTCTCTTTTTTCCTACAAAGTCACTCTGCCCTTTTATAATATAACTCCTTTTTTGGTCTGGTATCATTCCAATAATAAATAATAGCTAAAATGTCTATATCACTTTAAGGTCTGTAAAACGCAAATTTGCAAACTTATATCCTAGCATAGTGTCTGGAACAAAGTAGGCACTTAAAAATATACTTGTTGATTGGTTGAAGTTTATCTCATTTGATCCTCCCAGGAACCCTGGAGGTAGGGCTGCTATTACTATGCCCATTATATGAATGAAAAGATTGACTGACAGAGATTATGTGAATGGCCCATTTATACAGCTAGTAAGTGAATGAGGCTGGCTTCTAATTCAGGACTAATCCTCAGTCCAAACCCAGCTCTCTTTCCACTGTGCTACATAACTGTATGCAAGATGGGGCAATTAAAACAGAGGTCAGTCTAATTCTCTAGTTACCCAGCAGTTCCCTTTTTGGTCCCTTATAGAACATATTCCATGGAGCCATGTCCCTGGATCAGCTCTACTTTGCCAGACCGCTGCCACCATACTCCAACTACCGCTCTCCAATCCGGGGTCTGTACCTCTGTGGCAGTGGCGCCCATCCAGGTATGTGATCAGTGCTCATGCACTTCATGGATTTGACAATTGTGGAGGATCAGTGGTTGGGGGCCTTTCAGAAGTAGAAAAGAGAAGGGACTGATTGTGAGGGGCAGAGAGTCTTGAATTTTTTTACTGCTCATACTCCAAATATTAATGAATTTTTTGTCACTGAAATTCCATAATGAAATTTTTGTTAAGATATTTACATTATTAGTTCTTAATGTTTTTGTATTGTGATAGACCTCTTTGCCAACCTAGTAAAACCTATCGATCCATTACCATAATAATGTTTTTAATTGCACAAAAGTAAAATACACAAGACTACAAAGGAAACAATTAAACTGAAATACTTAAAAAAAAGTTTGGGCAGTTAGATGGCACAATGGATAGAGTACTGGCCCTGAATTCAGGAGAACCTGAGTTCAAATCCAGACTCAGACACTTAACACCTAGCTGTGTAACCCTGGGCAAGTCATTTAACCCCAACTGCTTCAAAAACCAAACCAAATAAGCAAATATATATATAAAAAAATAAGTTCACAGACTCCAGATTAATCATCCCTCACCTAAATAATGGACTTCTAGAAAGACAAGAACCCACTTTCTAGTTGATAACTGAGATTTCCTGCCATTTTTTCCCTATTCCACCACCAACAACAACCCAAAAGCAAGCATGACACCAAACGATTCCTGAGCCAGAAGAGATCTTAGGGTTTTAACATGACCTCCTCATTTTATAGTATAGGAAGTGACTCACCTCTAAGAGAGAAGGGTGACATGTCATGGTCAGGGCTAGCTGACTAGGACGGAGCCGGGACAAGGACCTGTCAGTTTGCCCAACTCCCAAGCCTACCATGTTTTTCACCACCCCCTCACCGCATCCTTGAGCATCTCATGATATACATGTGCCAGTGAGGACTGAGAACCTGTATTACCATATCTCATCTTCAATTATTTTCACTTCTCTTGGTATTTACTAGTTTGATATAATGGAAGTTTTATAATGCAGTGGCACAGTCTGGGCCTCTGCACATTTGTTGCCTGCCCCTTTCCCTAAGCAGTTTGAGAAATGGGAAGTCAAAGGACTTATTTTCCTTTTCTAGGAGGAGGTGTCATGGGAGCAGCTGGACGCAATGCAGCCCAAGTGGCCTTTGAAGATTTCAAGAATTTGTGAGCCACTGAATTGACTTAAGAAAGAGCTACCATGAAGACCCTGAGGGCTCTGTCTACCCATAAGTTCAACTTTATAAGACCCTCTCTTTTAAACCAGAATATATCTGGATAGCTGAGACCTTACAGCAAAGTGGTATAATCAAGAATGCTATCTTTGGAGTCAAAAGAAACCTAAGTTAGAATCCCATGAATTGGGTTTATATGTCTTTTGACTATGAGCAAGGTATACAACATTTCTGAGCCTTAATGTCCTCATCTGATGATAATAATTCCTTTAACACCTAACTCATAAGATTGTTGAGAGAATCAAATATGGTTACATGTATAAAAGTACTATCAATGTCAACCATTATAATGGTTACTAGTATCTAATGGGATATGTATAGTATGTGGTAATTTTATAACAACAGGACCCCCAGATATGATTACAGGTACAGCAATCACATGTCTCAGATATCCTGGGAGAATACCAATTTAAATGTTAAATCATGCTTGAATGCTTGTTATGAATACAAATTGATTTATTTTCTGAATGAATCTGAAATCTTGAAAAGTTTTTATTTAAAAAATTTTACATAAATATTCATTAGTAAAATAGGTGTAAAATTCTCTTTCTATGCTTTGTCTCTCTCTGGTTATGAGACCATATTTGTCTCATAAAAAGGATTCATCTCCCATTTTTACAAATGATGTTTGTAACATAATTATTAATTGTTCTCTAAATGATTGATAGAATTTACCAGTACAACCATCTGCACTAGAGACTCCCCCACTTTCAGTAGTTTATTTAGGGTTTGTTCACTTTTTTTCCAAGTTTGATCAGTTAAGCTTTCTACATCTTATTTTTGGTATTTGCAGATACTAATTTTTTCCTTTAAATTCACAGTTTTGTTGTTGTAATAGTTTCTGATAGTTATCTTTCCTCTTTGTTATGAATTTATCCCGTTCATTTTAAGTCTGATTTTCTTTCCTTTTTTTTTTTCTATTTTGAGCTGGGTAGATAATAGTTTACTAATTTTGTTAGCTGACAAAAAGCAAAACAAAACATTGCCTAGTTTTACTTATCAGTTCTATAATCTCAATCTCAGTTTTCAGAAAACAAAATACACTTAACACAAAGCTGTGCCAAAAGAATATCTTTAGTTAGACCATATGTCCTGAATTTTGTTTGAGAAAATATTACTATAGTCATCATATATATATATATATAAAATGTGAGTAACAGAAACAAATAAATAAAATGTGAGTGCCTGGGGGAAAGGGAAAAACTTTTTAGGAGGTACCAGGCTTCCCAGATTGGGTCAGGCATCCAAATTTATCTTCAGAGGATGGCAACATGCTTTGACTCTCATAACAGGATGCTTATGCAGACGTGCTCCTTTGTGAGAAATTTGTTAGAATGATTATTCGGATATAATTTGTTACCTTTTTCCTTTGTAGCCATGTGATAGAACACCAAAATTTTCATATAAACAGAGAAATTACTACCAGCCTAGCAAATTTTTCCAAGGCAAGCAACAACAGGGCCAGATTTGGGTACGATTATGAGCAGGGCTTGGTTTGGACATGATTATTAAGTCAGCTGATTTTATTCTAGGGACAGATGTTTTTATCTCCCCTTCTTCCATTTTTAGTCTCCCAGATACCTATCCCCTCTTCCTGGTAAGGAATTCAGAAGTCATCTACTCAACAACTTCATTTTTGTAGATGAGGAAACTGAATCTTAAGACAGTTTAAGGGACTTGTCTAAGGTCACATGGAAAATAATAAAGCTACCTGTCCTTCAGATCCTGAGCTATTTGCATGATATCTTATAGACCCTTAGGATTTTAGCTTTTCTGAGAGTATTCATAGACTTTCAGAAACCTCTTGATGACTAAAAGCCTTTAACACCCAAAAGACAACCTCTGGTGGTTGAACTTCAGGCACCATGAACAATGGAAGTGGAAATATTTTTTGAGCATTCATAACAATTATAATAATTCACATTTCTAAAAGAGTATTTTAAGGTTTACAGAGCGCTTTGTTCAAAGCCACCTTGTGAAGCAGGTGGTACAAGGAGTCGTACTTGTAAGGGCAGCCTCTCACACAGCAGACATGGACAAACCTCCAAAGAGTCTCTCTTGAAAGACTTGTCTGTCTCCATAGCAACCCTTCTCTGATCAGAAAGCACCCTGGTCATTGCAGCTGGCCTGCTTCTTAATAGACTAGGAAGAAGTACTGAATCATCGGGGATGCCAGAGATGGTGAGAGTGCCTCAAACACATTAATCTTGTATCGTTCATTATATTTGAGACTATATACTTTTTTAATATATTGGCGTCAGGGAGCCCAGACTTAAGCTTAGTAACTCTTCTGGCTGATGGCTAAGAACAGTGGCTTAAGTTGAAAATCTAGGTCTTGAAAAAAGAATTCAGAATGGTTTCTTTGGACAAGTTCAAGTCTGAGCTTTGCCCCTAACTTGCTTTATAACCTTGGGCCATTTCTCTGCCTCATTTCCCTCATCTGTAAAAAGGGGGACCTAAGTGAAATGATCTAACTCTAGCTCTAATTTCTACAACTGGATGAATTTATAATTCCTTGCTAACAGAAAAATAGATCTCCATCAGAAAAAAGGACTCAACCAGCTGGGAATACACAGGACTGAAAGGTGGGTACTTTTTCTTCTTCTCCCCACCCTTAGAAAAAAAAGGATATTCCAGTCCTTTCACAGTACTATTTCATTGGCCTTTAGTTTCTCTTTCCATAGGTAACAGGATTGTAGCAGTGTTACTTTTACTTCAAAAATTGAAATGAAAATGTCATATGAGTAATTTTTCTCCCTCTTGGAAAATTCCTAGTTATCACCATGTTCTACTATAAATTATGCTTTGAGGGAAATTTTTTATTTTATGCTTTAAAAAAAAAAGAACAAGGATATTTTTGTAGACCTACAGAGGTCAGCCAACCCAAACAATAGTACATTAAAGAAATCCCCTCTACCACATCTCTGAGGGACACTTATCCTGACCCCAATTCTTTCCTTGCAGTGACAAGGAGCTCAGAGGGTAGTTTGATTCATTCTTGGACATCTCTGATGATTAGAAAGTTCTTTCTTATATTGAGCCAAAATTTGCCTCCTTCTGATTTCCATTCATTAATCCTAGTTTTTTCCCTTGAGTAACCCTGGGTAAACATTACTAGTTTCTTTTTATCTTTCCTCCTACATGTTGGTTTTCTAGACTAGTCACCCTGTTGACCATCCTGTTTCTCTATAAGTCCTCTAGTATTACAGAGAATTCAAGACCTATATTTGAATATAATATATCACATGTGACCTGAAAAAAGTAGAGTATATATGATAGGATTATTTTTTCTTGTGATCTGGACACTATACTTTTGAGTATTACTCTGAATATTCTGAGCTTGGAGTGAATCAAAATCCTTAAGTCTTTCCCCATAAACTCTCGCCCAATCAAGTCTCCCCAGTTTTGTACTATTACAATTGATTCTTTTGATTCTAGGACAGAATTTTTCATTGATTTCTGCTAAATCTCTGGATTTGCTTATCCCTGAAAGCACAAGACAAAACTGTTTAAAAGAAAAGGGTGGGCAAGCAATGATTTCTTCAGAATGCTACAATTGACTATAATATATAGCCCTTTTATGGTAGTAACACCTTTCAGAACCCTTCCTCAAGATAGCATCCATGTTCACTGTTATCTAGAACCTCGATTCCCAAATATAAGAATGCAGAAACAGGCAACAAGGACCAGGAGATGAAATACCTAGGCACTGGAGCATATGTGGTGCCTCAGTCTCTGTCTTGTGGTCACCCAATTCTCTGTTAATTCCTTTAGCCTTAACCCAATTACTTTAAAAATATGTTCCATTTTTGACAAGAGTTCTGCAATGTAGGGAAAGTACTTTTCTCAGAATAATGAGACCCATCAGGAAGTAGGAGTCTCAATTCTGGCCATAAGCTTCTGTGTGATTTGGCAGAAGTGTCAAGTTCTAAGAGCAACTCATGGTTTCCTTTTCTGTAAAATGAAGGGATTAGATCATAGGATCTTTAAAATCTCTTCCCCCTCTGACATTTTATGACTCTCACCACCCCCAGGATGTGACAACCCCCCAAAAAAGGCAGACCTGAAGCAGAGTGTGAGAGAGGACATAGGTTATCTTCTTTTTTTTTTTTTTTTCAACTTTCAAGTTTTTATTTTATCTTCTGAGGAAGTGATTCTTAATGCTTTGGGGAAGTATCTGATTGGAGGTTAGTTGACCATCGACTAACTAGCTGTTAAGTTAAATAATTTTAAGCTTGTCAGAGAACTTAAATCCCATTTCATGAGAGCAATATATAAATTGACTGACCTATACTTTAAGGGCTTGAAAGAATCCTTGGATCTCTTTCTCACAGTAGTAACAGTTCCCCCAGGAAGTCAATTAGTCTGAAGTGAGAACAAGGTCAGAAAAGGCCATTTAGCGCTGGGCA